>NC_090961.1:4401276-5001915 GCF_040807025.1 Struthio camelus
GCCTGGATTTATCACCAATTCCCTCCATGCAACCCCCACTCTGCCAGGCTCCTTCTCTTGTTTTAAATAGCTGAGTCAAAAAAGATTACAAGATGATGGAGAGGTGCCAGGAAAACCCTGCGGGGGCCAATCCACTGCAAAAATCGTCCTCTGCGAGAGCAGATTTGCTGTTTCTCACCCCAGCGTGGCGGGGAGCCCCCAGGGCCACGGGCGAGGGTCCCGAGCTGGGCTTGGGAAGGCCACGCGAGCACCGAGGGCTCCTGGAGAGTAGGCGTGTGGGGAGGTTTTACTCTAGTTGGTTGAATTTTTCCGCCTCTTCAGCCACGGGAATCAGAGGGGAAGGCAGTGCAGGCGGAGGCGTTTCTCTGACAGCACAGGAGATTTGTGGCAAAGAAAGGCTCTAGGGCATCTCCCATTGCTCGTGTCCCCCCCGGGCCTCCTCCAAAAATGCAGCCAGAAAGTCCGAGCCAGGCCTGACTCAGACACAAGCAACGCGGGACCCATCGCCGGGGTGGCCACGGCTGCCGCTGCCTTATTCTGCGGGGTGGGAGGAAACTCCTCCGCTTCCCTTGAACGCGCCTGCTTTTTTCTTTTTCACCCTCAAACCATCACTAGTTGTCCTGGCTGTAGCACCTGGCTCCCGTTTCTGGGCTGGTTTTGCCATGGGGTGGCTGTGAGCTGGGAAAGCCTGATGCGAGCAAGGACCGGACACGGCACGAATACCCCGTGAGGCTGCACAGGGTCCTCTGTGCCCTCCCGAGAGCAGGGCAGCGATTTTCCAGAGCTGGCCAGGACAGCGTTTGTTCTTTATGTTTTCTTTACTTTTTCTGACAAAGTCTAATGAAATTCGAGTTTTTCTCACTGGATGTTTTCCTTCAGGCAATCCTGGGTTTTTCCCGAAACAATCAGGGTCTGTGTCTTCGGCGACGGTAAGCTGAAAAGTTCCAGCTGAACACTAACGTTTTCTGAGTTTCGGTAGCCAAAGATTAGGAAATAATCCCTTTTTCAGCCAAATCTCCCGGAGAATCTCCTCTGCCCTCATTGGTGATGAGCAAAGACACACACCTCCTTTAAAAAGAGACTTTTTCATACAAACTTCTGCATCGACAGCGTCTGCTTCCTCCCAGACATTAAATAAGGTGATGTCAGCCCAAGCTGTGGCCCTTTCCTGCTGCGATTCCCTGGCACGGCAGCGAGAAGGGGCCCTCCGAGTACAAGACACCCGGGCTCCAGCTGAGCCGACCTCTTGGATAAGGGCTTGGAGACCAAAGCCCCGGTTTTCCCAGGATGCCAATGCCGTGCATGGGAGGCTGACGGGCTCTTTGCTTTGCCCCTTCACACCGCCTCTCCTGATCCCACCGTGGGAGCGATGCACAGACATTTGTTCTCTCCAAAATTGTTGTTGCAGGGCGCCCCCAAATCACTCAAGCTTTCTTTGATGAAAGCAAGGCTCTGGCATGTCTGCATGGCAGCTGCTTACTCAAGTATGCTATGATCCGCAGGCTGTTCATTAAAAAAAAGAAAAAAACAACAACAACAACAAAAGGAAAGAAAATACAAGAAAGCCACTATTTCTTCTTTACTTCAACAAGAAGAGAAGCTTCAGAGTCACAGGGCCGAGCTCCAGCAGCCATCAAGCAAGTCTAAACCGTGGTCCATCTCATACATTTTTCTAATACCTCTGCTCGATTTGCCAGCTCCTCTGGCAGTTCAGAAACGGTGGCCCTGGACTCCCATACACCTGTGTGCTTTTAGTCCCACTGAATGCATCAGGATCACTCACACAACCAGAGCCCACAGCACTGATTTTCTTGCAGGATTAGGAACTTTCAGCATTCCCAAAGTGCCATCATCCGTGGTAGAAAAACGCCCTGCTCAGTGGGGAAACTGAGGCACAGAGCAGGGATGCCGCGTGACGAGAGGCATGCAGCAAGCTGGGGCAGTGATGGAAAAGGTCCTGCCGGCTACCTCGCTGAGCTCTCAGCTCGAGGAAAGGAGAAAGGAGCTGAGACGGGTTTGAACTCTGCTCATGCCTGCAGCAGCTTCCGAACGAGCCGCATTTCCCTCCGGCAGAACCGTTTCTCCCTCGCTGCCGCCGCCTACCAGGGCCCGGCTCTGCTCCCTGCACCTCCGGCCGCCACGGCCTCCACAGCATCCCAGCTTTGCAGGAGTTGGATTTATTTCAGAGGTTTCCTTTCGCTGCCTCACACTACATTTTCCACTAATTGTTTTTTATCTTTCCCAAGACTATTTTATGACAATTTAACCCCTGTCAACTAAAAGCCCAGGTCTCTTGCAGCCTCCTGCTTTTTCCAATGGAAACTCCATTAAATGTGATGGCAGCATCATTTCAAGTGACTCTGTCCCGGTGCCAGACTTCAGGCTCCACATAAAGACACCACATCCGGGACTCCTGAAACTCCCAGGAATCAGCATCAAAATAGGCAAGATTAGCTAGAAGTTGCCTGACACCATAAATCCTCATGGCTATTAAAAACAAGAAATATTTGTGTTGGGCTTTAAGTCTATGTGAAAACACCACAAAGAGCTTTATCTAGGGAACAAATATCCTAAATCCCATTTGGGAGAGGAGGAAAAAGGCAGGAAGTGGTGAAACAACTAACCCAAGATTATTTGCAAGGCTGGAGAAAAGCCCTGTTCCCCCCGTGTCCATCCTGCAATGAAGCGGCCGGAGGAATTCGCTCTCTGTCTGCCCAGGACAGGCACTGATGCACGAGGCTGGTTTGCAAGGGTTTCTGTATCGGAGGGGAAAGGGGAGCGCAAATCCCTCAGCTGTCAAAGCTGTTTCATGCGCGGCTGAAACGCCCCTCTGTGCCAAGGGCACTGGAGACGGGCTGGCAGACCCGGCCTGCCAGCCGGACGGGGAGAGGAGCTGCCCTTTGCAGCAAGGGCTCCTTTATAGCCCTTTCGCCAGCACCAGGCTTTGAAAAAGTAAACAGTCACTTTTCAGTGCAAACAAGAAGAAGCCAGCATGGGACGTTTCTCAGCTGGGAGCAATTCAGCCCCGGCTCTGTCTGCTGGATTTCCGAGCACGTGGTGACAGGAGCAGACCATTGCAAGACAGAAGAGCAGTTCATTTAGGTAGACACAGGAGACATTTCCCCCTCTCTGAAGAGATCCGCAAGACACAACGAAGCTTAGAAAAGTAATAAAGAAAAAGCCCATCTGGTCGGCGCCCTTCTTCTGATTCATAACATTAAATAAAATGCCAGAAACTGATTTTTTTTTCTTTTAAACAGCCAGTAGGTCCTTCATATTTTCCCACTTACATCATCCAACATGGTTTGAATCTACAGTGACTGGTAAAGCCTCAAAGGCATAATTGCAGTTGTCTTAGGAAAGTGAAATCATATGGTGTTCCCAAGATCCCTTCCCCCTTGCTTTTTTCTTTTTCTTTTCTTTTCTTTTCTTTTTTTCCCCCTTTTAATGTTTCTCACTCAGCTTCCAGATGTTTCCTGAGGAAAAAAAGAAAAAGAGCAAGAAGCAAAGCAAAACGGAGAGGAGGTTGGAGTAGTGGAAAAGGCCACGTGGCAGCGACAACTCCCCAGCCAAAGGAGGAGAGAGGCAAAAGCCGCAGCCGTCGCTCAGAGCAGCCCCCGGTGGCGTCTCGGCTCTCAGGGCAGAGCGACCCTGCACCCTTGCCCCATCCCATCCCACCCCATCCCATTCCGTCCCATGCCATCCCATCCCAGTCCTGCTGGGAGCTGGCCCACCTCTCCATCACCTCCATCCAGGCTGAGCCACCCTGGTCCCTAGGGATAGGCCTCCCTGTGGGCAGTGGCAGTAGGGGGTTCACCCCAGCCAAGAAAGGGGGGCCCCGAGTGGGATGTTAAAAGCCCTGTAGGGGTCCTGAGGTAAGCTAGGGATGCTGAGTTTCAACATATGCCCTGGCACAGCCTGCCTTCACCTTCAGGGAAATCTCATACGCATGTAGGACTTCTCGTAACCTTATAACTCAGATCAGCTTCTTCATCCATTTGTCTCCCCATATCAAATTGTTGGATTCACTATAGAGACTTCACCAGCCTCTTCCTGGACTCCGAACACTTTTTTGGTAAACCACCATTCCTACGGGTTGCCAATTCCCTTGTGGAGGTACTTCCACCCGCCCGTAGACCTTGGGCTTCGTGGGGGAGTTTACAGCTGGAAAGCCTCACACAAAGTGCTCACATCAGGTTGCACAGAGGCTCAAGCAGCGGAGGCATCTAAACCCACTGACCCTCATGTGGGATAGAGGGTAAAAATGTGTGACAGTGCCTGGGTGCCAAACGGCCTGTTAGAGACGCACCCTTGCACGCTGACTCCAGAGGAGCTCCTCTGTTGCTGCAAACAGCCTCAGCCCAAACAGAAAAGTTCACCCCGCAATTTAGGCCAGCACAGCCTAGGCATGGTTTCAATTAAGGCTGTAATTTACTGAGCTGGCTTGGAGAAGGGTAATGCAAACTCACAAGGAGGTGCCTGAAACCCTGCCTCCTCTCCCCCCCATCTCTTTTTCCTTGGAGAAAGGGGAGAAGGCATCACACCCCGCTGAAAATGCCTTTTTCCCCCCTACACTAACCCTCCTGGGCTGGGAAAGGCCTACCAGACACACCAGGGGCAAAGCAGAAAGCTGGGAAAAGCTGTAATGCCAGAGGATCAAGGATAAACTGTATCCTTGGAGGTACGTTATGCTAAAAAAAAAAAAAAAAAAAAAAACCCACCAACCTTCTGGTCTCTCCCTGCCCTGCAATCTGAGGAAAAGCTACACTGTCAACAGCAAAAGGCAGTAAGGGGTGAACTCAGCCCAAGGACGGGAAGGCAGGAGGCACTGCTTGCCGTAACAGGCCAGTCTTGTTTCCCCTCCCAGCAAAGAAACCCCGCTCTGCAATGTTTTCCTGCAGTTTTGCAGTGGCTTTAAGAAAGTGGGGGTGGCCGCGTCTTGCATGACCTTCCGTCATGGTTCACTGGCTTTCTGAGCTGAGGGAGCAATGGACCCTGCAGAGCCATGAACACCGTTCGCCTGCAGCATGGAGAAGGTGGGAGCCCCAGGAGGCTGCCACGATGATACCGCTCGGCCACTGGGCCAGGCACAGTTGTTAGGGAGTGAGATGGATACAGTTTACCAGAAATGAATCAAGCACTTCTTAGAGACTAGAGAGCCTCTCAAGCTAGTAGCATGAGGGGGTGGGAAGGGACGCAGCCGCCAAGCAGTGTTGGGAGTCTGGACCAAATTCATCTCTGAATCAACTTAAAGACCTCAAAATTAAGTAATATCCAGTATTCATAGCATCAAACTCCTTATAGTGAGGGGGTGGTTTCCAGCCTCCTATTGGGAGTACAAATGTAGTTTGTCCAAACCCATTCCAGATGTTCTGCCTTTGCTGGAAAGAGGGAGGGACCCTGGCTGCAGTCCCCAGGTCTATATCTGAGTTAGTTTAGAAACGACAGAGTGAGAACAATGTATCCCGTCTTGCTCCTCAGAACAGGCTTGTTTGGTCAAAGGATTTTTTAGCTGTGTAAGATTCACCTCAGGGCAGGGAGACAGGCACAAAAAGGGTTAAATGGAATCCACAGGGAAGTACATCTCATTTGAACAGCACCAAGCACTGGGAGGGTTTGTACTTCATCTCAAAGCCAAGGTGTCTGAAGGGCCTCCTCTACCCTCAACACACAGTTTACTATTCTCAGTGGAGAGGAAATGGAGCTCCACCCAAGACAAGAATGAGACCTGGCTGGAGGATCCAGACTATGAAAGGGAAATTTGGCCTCTAGAAGATTACCCTGAGCTTCTAGATAGTCTTTAGCTTTGCTGCTCGTCCTAGGCCAACCAGATGTTACTACCACAGGTCACGGCCCCCCTCCCAACAAAGACTTATCTGCAGCACCTTCCACATACAGTAGAGCCTCTATGTTCTTCCTCAGAGAATTCAGTGTATAGGGATTGAACTGCAAACAGCATGCAGCACTTACTAGCACAGCAGCTCAGGCATTACATGGTGGGAAAAAAAAAAAAAGAAAGAAAAAGGTAGAAGGAAAAGAAGAAAAGAATGAGAGAAAATGTATGTTATTCAGCTCTGAGAGCAGCAGTCGCCGAGGCAGCATTAGCAAAGCATTTGCTCTTGCACGACTCTCCCTGCACTTCATTTTAACTGGAGGTTTTGGCAGCTGTTTCACCCCAGTTCCCATGCTGCCTTCCTCCTCTTGCTCTGGGTGTTCTTTTGCCTACGCGTACATGCGCACACACATGCACACACACACACACACGCATGCACTTTCAGGTGGTTCCCGGCTGCTGCTAATCCTCCAGAGACAGAGAACGGGGAGAGAAAGGGGGAAGGAAGAGAGTCCGTGGGAAACCCCCTGGTGACACCAGCGGACGGGATGGAGGGATGGGACCGGGGATGGAGGGATGGAGGGACGGGGGTGCCCCGCAGGACCAGTTGCCACGGCGTCGCCAGGGCGACGCTCCGGCCCAGCCAATGGGAGGGCGCGGCGGCGCCGCGGGATGCGCGGTGCTAGGGCGCCACCCGGCGGGCGCGGGGCGCGCACGGCCCCGGCCCCAGCAGAGTCTGGCGAGGCAAGGGAATTCGTTTTCCTCGCTTTTATTTTGCTACGGATCAGCGGGAACCTACTGTCCCAAGTTTAAAAGCTTCCTTCCCTAGCATAAGCTCACCGTCATGCTACTAAGCTTATTCTGGACCTTCCCAAAATTGCTTTGAGATGAGCACAAGCTCTCCCTTATTCGCTTGAGAAAACAAAGCCGGTCAATGACAGCTGCGCTGTTAAAGGACTGCCAACTTCCTGAGAATCCCATCCATAACACTGGTTAATAGTACTGGTTTCCATGCTCTGGTTTCTCTTCAGATCATATGAACTGTGTAAGCACACCAGGCCTAGTGAGATTCCCCTCCCTTATAATGCCAAGTTGATGCTCTGGAATTTCATTTCAGACTGAACTTTTCCCATGGGAAAAAAAGATTACTGTTTACTCAACACTATCGGAAGTGGAAATAAGGCTCCTTCCCATTCCTGGCATTAAGGTTGCTAGAAACAAACCTGCGTGGGAGAAGGGCTAAAATGTACAGCAGCTAGCACCAAAATGCTTGGCCTCTCAGCAGAGTAGATAGCATTAGTGTAGTTCAGGGCTGTTGTAGGCAAAAAAATAGCTTAAATTGTAAAAGCTTACAGGCAGCACATAATTGGATGTACAAGGGGGAGGGGGGAAGGGGGGAAGGGGAGGAGGTCCAAACCTAGTGAACGTAGCACTGCGGTACTGAGAGAGTGAGTGTGGAAGATAACTGAGTAGGGTAAAAGCTCAAATCTCGATGGTTCCTAAGTAAACCGCAGTATCTAAATCCACTGTAAGGTGTCATTTACTCTGCCTTGTCTGTGACTAGGGCACATGGCTTTGCCATACTCATGGTTTTCCCCTCAGCACTCAAGATCAGAGCAATCCCATACAGCCCTATATGCTTCGGAAACCTTGTGCTGTTTCCCCACTCACAGGGGGGAGGCAAAGAGCTCTTCTTGCTTGCTCTGGTTTCTCCTCAGACCCTTTGTCCTGATTTGTGCCCTCCTCTTCCTCTGCTAAGCTCCTGGATCTTCAGGTTTCAGTCCAAGTTCCCCTACTGGTCGCCAGGGATCTCGGTGTTTCTCTCCAGCTAAAACATCTTTGCCTTCGCACCTGAGCACTGTGGTGGAAGCTGCTCCAGACAGATGGTGTAGGTACCCACTTTCAAAGCCCCTTGAGCGGAGTCTCCCTCCGAGCCACGGGCCGCACAGTGCTGTGACAGAGGACCAGTGCGTAAGGGCTGGCCATCTGAAGCCTTTACGCGGCCAGGGCTTGCTATCAAGAAATGCCCAGGCAGAGGCTGCAAAATGAGTCTTTAGCCTTTTTTTAGTTCCATGGGGCCTGGATCTTGACTTTTAAAGCCCTTTTATAAAACTCTGTATAAATAAATCATATTCTATGCACTTGAGTCAACATTAGCCTAAAAGGACCCTCCTTTTAGCTCATGTCAGGCAAATAAGACAGGCTTGATAACTGCCGAGAATGATTTATAAAGGTGCCATATGGGAGCTCATCTAAGGATTATAACTGATTACTGAGTGGCAGAAATACTGCCTTGGTCCAGAGCATGAGTTTCTCGAAGGTTTAGCTCCTTTGCAGGGCCTAGCAGTACAGCGAAACCCAGTGCAACTACTCTCCATCCACACCCCAGCGGCAGCCAACTCCCTGAGGGTCTTTTCACCCATGTCCTTCAGGAGTACAGCTCTGAAACCAGGAGAGTGCTGATAACTCAAGGACACATTTCATCCAAGGATAGCAGAGGTGGGCGTTTAACTGCAGCAAACCATCTGCCAAGCCCTCTTATTTTCTTAGTGCTTCAAGAACTTCTCCTGGCCTGGGATCTGTCTAGACGTTATGAACATGTATTAGGCAATGGTTATGCTCATGGTAACATCTCTATGTGCCGACAGACAGAGTCCCAGGCAAGCAGGGAGTGGAGGAAAGTATTGCAGCTTCCATGTAAATCGGGGATTTGGGGCTTACAGAAAGACCTCAAGGCACATTAAGCACTTAATATGTCAGGTCCGTTCTGGCTCTACTGTGTCGCAGCCAATGCACGTGCCCAGGGCTGAGATGGAGAGTCTGTGGTGGACCACAAGCTGAGTCTTGAGTCTCAGCGGAGAGTTGGGGTGGGGGGGTCTCAGCACTGCTTACGCCTGAAAAACACTTCTTACGGACTTGAGGCCTGAACTCTCTCAGTAGGCAGGAAGAGAAAAATAAAAGATTCTATTTAGAGTTTGTGACAAAAATTCATGTTTCTAGCAGTAGGCAGCATCCAGTGCACATTAGACAAGAGTTGTTGAGTTAATTAGAAATGTATATTTGATACCCAATCTGAACAGGGCCCTGCATGCTGCTGAGGTTTAATAATTGATTTGTAATTTATTTGCCCATTAATTCTTCCTCTTTCAGAGCGAAGCCAAGAGCTCCTGCACACTCGTCCATCATCCTAGCCAGCAGCGGCTGCAGCCCCTTCTCCCACAGAGCTGTCGGGGGTGACAGACTGGAGCCTCGTGCAGGCTGTAATTAGTTACTTACTTCAGAAGCTTTTTATAGGAGACCATGTGCCTCTAGAGAAAGATTAACAAAGGGTTTATTTCCTGCAGGCTCGGGCCACGTGTCAGCAAAACTGAGGCTCCAGAAATTATTGATTCGCTTTCCATAAGGTTTGCATTTTCAAGGTAAGTGATTTGGCTGTTACAGGCATCACACGTCCCAGGGCCCCATTCATCACAGTGCAGAAACAGGGCTGACCGAAACACTGGGAGCAGGCTCACGTTTAAACAGAGGCTGCAACACTTTCTCTCACTGTGACCACGTATTACAGCAGGAAGAAGGGTTTCCAGGGTGCCCCTTCTCTCTAATCAGAGGGAAAACATCATTATGCTTCTGCAGGTGAGTGCAAGCCTCCCACTCCCTAATGTCGACAGAGAATGAGGGGTTTTATACCCTGACAGTGATGGCAGGTTCCCACTGTGGCCTGGAGGCATCTCTCTTAGCAGCAGCTAAATCACAGTAACCCCCAAATGGCAAGGAGCCTGGCTTATTAATTTGAGCTCCTCTCCGCAACCCTCAACTCAGCCCATTCAGAAATGAGCATCCCTGCACCATGAGAACACTATAAAACCGAGATTCAAAAAGAAAAATACGTATCTTCCTTCCTTTTTTTTGACATATGGTTTCTGAACCTTCAGGACTGTAGGTGGATCACAGTTCTCAAGCCTTCACCTGCAAAGCAGTTTAGAAACCCCATTGTCTTTCAGAGGAGAACAGAGATTCCCAGATGACTGGGAACCACAGTGTCCTGGAAACTGCCTGCCTCCCATGTGGATCATCATGAAGACACTGAGATATGCAGGAGCACCAGGACATATGAGAAAAATACTGGCAGGATGGGAAAGGGCCCAAATGACAAAGGCTCGTAAGCAGCAAATAATTTTGAATAGCTGAGATGGGCATTTACCAAAGATAAAGATCACATTTTTAATATAAATACATGCAGATTGCTTCAAGTTAACTGGGAAAACAGGACCTCCATTTCTCCCCACTGCCCCAGTGCAGAAAGTCTCTCCTTCCATCTCAGCACTCCTCATCCTCTTTCCACTGGCCTGAAAAGCTCTGGCTGTGAGAAAGCTCTCTAAAGATAGAGGCAATAAAAAGAGAGAGAGGCAACACGGGTATCGTGCGTGCACAATCTCCTAGGGATGATCTGAAGGGGGGGAAATGGTGTAGGAATGACTGCACAATGGCAGTTCCCCAAATGGGCATGGAAGTGACACGGCAAGGCCCCTGGGGAAGGTCAGGTGGCTCCAAGACAATTTTGGCAGGAGAGGGGCCGTGCAACGAGCCAGTGGCATCTGCTTGGAGGATGTCCTGCCTAAAGAGACACAAGACCAACAGAAACCCCATCTGGGGCTCTGAATGGAGGCACTGTGTGGTTTAATGGTTACAGCCCAGGACCGCACAAAAACATGCAGTTCTTTCCTTTGCTGTTTTTTGATCTGGCTGTACTGTCTCTGAATTTGACAGAATTGTTCCTGACTTACATCCCTATGAAGAAATGAGAATCTGACCCCAGGACCACACTCCTCAGCAATGTGCAACAGTCGGACTCCAGCAGCTCCAGTAACATCCCCCAGACAGCAGCAGCCAGGGGATTGCTCCCATCTTGTGAGTGCTTTAAAGTCTTTTCTGCAAACGTACTTCTCTTAAAGTTCAAAACATTCCAGGTATAAATTCTTCCCCTGACTTCCATGCAGCTGGAAGTATGCTACTGGCTGTATATTTTTAGATTTTAAAAAATGTCACCCTCAACTGCTGTGAACGCACGTAAGTACTGTAAGAAACAAACCATATAGACTTCCTGTCAATAACTCCAGCCTCAGATGGACTCCCTGCAGCCCTGGCAGAGTAAATTATAGCCTTTTCCCCCCAAATGATGGCTGGCTGCTTATTACTGGCTTTCATCTTTATTGCCTCTCAAGGTAAAATGGTTGGAGTGACAACAGCAAATAGCTAGCCACAAATTGTCTCTCCTGCCAGCCTTCCTCCCACCATGTCAAGGGCCCAAGGAACTCAGAGAGCCTGGCAAGGGTTCGGCAACAGGCCAGCCTGGGCTGTGCACGCAACGCTTGGGGACCTTCCTAAATCTTGCCTGGTCCTGGACACCTCATCATCTCTCCTCCCCTCTCTATCCATAGTCCCTGCACAGACCAAGCTGCGTCAGAGGGGCATGTACCAGTGGAAAGCCTGGGCGGTGGCTCCATTTCACCATGCTGGACATAGGCCAGCCATCTGCACCCCTAGCGCTGTGCCTCTGCGGCAGAGTTTTACTCATGTGATAGCATCCTGTATCAGACACCAGTGAACCCACAGCCAGAAGGATGGTGCGAAAGGCTCTAGAGATTGCAAATGTTTCAGCTGCCTCATCCCTTGCTAACTACCAGAAATCAGTCCACAAGACCTATATCCATGCCCACGCCATTCCCGCTGCCACAAGCAGAATGATCTGTTTTATGCATGGGGACATGGTGCTCGGTAGGGTCAGAGTTAAAGGCTGAACTGAATCATGCTGGCTTTGTAATGCACAGCCTGAAACTCATGGAAAACACTTCTGATTTGCCTCCAGGAATCTCCTGCCCATGAGTCTTTTCCAAGGGGTAAGTCAGAGACCACAGGGCAAAACCCATGGGAGTTTTCAATGCAGAAAGATGGCAGATGCATCGTTCTTCTAAAACGAAAGGAAGATGTGTCAACATGTAAAGGACAGGCCTTCCTAAGCAGGAGTTAATCTATGGGGTCTTTGGGGACCCACCTCCTCCCTCCAGATAGCAGGAAATTGTGCACAGCACATTCTTTGCCATAAGGAGGGAAACATTTTTGGAGCAGGAACAGACAGGCCAGAGCAAGCTTTTCTTATCCAACTGGAGTCTGATGGGAGGATCTGGTTTCAAAGGATTAGGTAATGTCTTTGAATCGCCCAGGAACCCAAGTCCTGATGTGCCTATTCAGGCAGCAAGTCAGGAAGGGAGGCAGATGCTGAGGGCTGCAAACACACCGGAGCAGCTTTCCCAACTCTCTCCTTGCTTAGGACAAGGCCCTGGCTTCCTTGATCACCTGTACCACGTTTATGTTGTGTGAACCCCACACAACAGGGGGGGGCAGGAAAGTGCAGGAGAGGTTCTTCTTTCTCTCCCCTGCACAGTGGATTTGAGGAGGAAGGGCTGGAGCAGGGAGGACTGCGCTTGTGGCAATGCCAGAGGCTGGCCAGGACCAGTGACTGACATGGGGCAAGAAACCCTGGGGCGCCCCGCGCCATCCGTCTCTGCTGTTCTTGTGGCATGTCTTGGTCAGAGACTTGGCTGATTGATTGACTCGTTTGGGGTGAGGAAGGGGTTTTCCCTCAAGCTGGACTGGTAGGACTCGGTGGAGGAAACAAATTTTCTTCTGCCTGTAGCGTGTGGGGGTAACCATCTGCCTAGGCTTCACCAGGGCGTTCGATCCAAATTCTCTGCTGAGCAGACGAAGCCCTCAGGCTCCCTGGTCCCCTCCTCATGGCAGGGTGTCGCTATGGCCCCGGACTGCTGTATTATGGTGGTGACAACCCCATACCTGTGCTCCCTTCTTGCCACAACCAGGACAACTAGAAAGCGACCACCTGAGCTGGGAGAAATAAGCAGGGAGCGCAAGGAGCAGGCTACAATGTGCCAAAATCACAAGCAGCAAAGCAGGAGCCTGGTGGGAGGCTGCCGTGGGCGGACGGGCCTGGGTGACAGCATCCTCCCAGCTCCGCTCCTGACCTTGCGGGTGACCTTGAGTGAGGCAATTGCTGTTAGCTTGCACAGGGTAGCTCCTACCACAAAGACGTATGTGGCTGCACTTATTACAAGGTAGGATGCTTTCATGCTATAAATTAAAAGGTCTAGGCAAAATGAACACCAAGAGCTGTGTCCTTAGGAATCACAATGACTCAAACACAAGCTTTTTTGTAAGAAAATAAATTAAATGATTTAGCCATTTTACTCACTGGTCTATTCAACCTTTAGCAGTATCCTAACAAACACTTGTGTCTTCATTTAATTTTCTTCAGCCTAATACCCACCATAAAAGTAATATAGCAGAAAGCCTGTCTGATAACTTTAGCGAATTTCCATTTGACCCTCCCCCTGGGTTTTGGTTTGAGTGTTGAGTGAATGAGCTTTAAAAGCATCTTTTCATTTAGTCTTCCACAGCAGAAAATCCCCGAGCCAAGAATCATACCTCACTTTGTCAGTAGAAAAACAAGATGTGGGCTTAGTGGAATTGAGCTGCGCTGGAGCACGGTATGGAAAATCTTGTACATAAAGCCAAACAAGGCTTCACTGCCAGTGTTGTAAGGGAGAGAGAGAGAGATGCAAAATTTTTGTGGCTAGTATTTCTCGCCTGTGTCTTGGGATCTCAAGTTCTTTGGAAATGAAAGATACTCATTTTAGGCAATGCTTTAAGTATGTTTTTTTAACCCTTTGTCATACTGTAAGGGAGAAAAAGAAAACTTCTATTCTTTGAAGGAAATGAATAGATGAAGTCCTTAAGATACCGTGTTTCATGCAGGAGTGTTGATCTGCGCGACTCATTGCTGCCGGGACTTTCGGAGGCGGAGTGAGGAGGAGGCAACAAAATAGAGGTGAACTGGTGCAACGGCAGTTTCAGGGCGGAAAGCAGCTTCGCGGATGGGCTTAGAAAGGCCTGAGGTGCGGGCATGATACCAGGGAAGGCACAAGGGAGGAAAACCTTTGCGCCTAGAAATCTGCAGTTTCCCTGAAGGCTGTAGAAAGAGAGCAACCAACCCAAACCAGAGCGGAGGGGAGGGGGCCGCGCTGCCGCCCAGGCCGGCCTCGCCAAGGCCGAGCTCTGCCCCGGGGGCTGCTCGCAGCGCGGCAGCCCGCGGCGCCCCGACGGCGCGGCCCTCCCTGCGGCCGGCAGGTGGCAGCAGCACGTCGCTCCCGGGCCGCCGCCGCGGGGCTCCCGGCGCCGGGGCCGGGGCCGGGGCCGGGGCGGGGGGCGGCGGTCCGGCTGCCGCTCCGCAGCCGCGGCCGGGTCGGCGGCCCGCGCAGGAGAGCGCCCGCCGCGCGCTTCTGCCTCCGCCGCCCGTGGCCGTGGCCGCCCCGCGTTGCTCCAGGGCGGGAGCGGGGAAGAGCATCGCGACCCTCCGTAGGAGATGAGCTGGTTGCTCCGGCCCCCCTGCTCCGAGAGACCCACGCGTGCGCCAAGGGGGACACCGAAACGCAGGCCCTCCAAGCCATCTGAGCAGCAAGCACCCCCTGGGCACAAAACCCGCACGGGCTCTGGGCCCTCTTGCCGCCAGCAGGCCCCTTCACGCCTGGGAGAGGGGAGCGAGGCGCCGGGGTGCAAACTCGCTGCCTCGTCCCTGCACGGGGCACCGGTGGCTCTTTGGCTCCCAGTGATGATGGGGAGGCCGGCGGAAATATTGCTGGGCAGCGTGCTGCAGGAGCCAAGGTGCCCTTTGTGCCCCGGCGCTGGGAGGGAAGGCTGCCCGCGGGAGGCACTGCAGGACCCCGACCCCGGCCCCGGCCCCAGGGTCCAGCCGGGGTGAAAAGGCTACTTGAGAGAGGTCATGAGCAGAAAACTAACCTGCTTGCCGCTGGCAACTATTAAGTGACAAATTACCAGTAAAAGAGCTCGTCTGTCTGTATTTATTTGTAAAGCCTCTCCTCGCTGCAAAGCTAAGGCACGGAGAGCACCAAGGTACCGCAGCCCTTCTCCGAAGGATTTCAAAACAGCCTGCTGACACCTCACTTCATCTCTGTCAGCAGTGGGGACGTGCCGAAACTAAGTGGCCAGCCCGGTGCCACCGAGCAAGTCACATCTCCAAGAGCACCCCCCCCCACCCTGAGCATGCTCTGCAGCCCACCCCCCCAGCAGATCATCTTCCACCCTGCACCCCCTCGCACTGCGAAAGGACCACAGTGGTGTTTTGCCGGGAGAGCTGAAGTCCTCACCCAATCCCGCACCTCTCAGAGCTCCAGGTTTAAGGAAATCACAGATTGGCCAAGGTTGGGAGGGACCTCTGGAGATCATCTAGTCCAATCCCCCTGCTCAAGCAGGGACACCTAGATCACATAGTACAGGAAAGCCGATATTAGGAGGCTCCTGATAAAAGGAGAGCTCTGAACTGCTTTATATTCGCCATCCCTGAGTAAAACACACTGACCCTTGGACTCCCCATTTCCTCACTGGGAAAGGGCATATCCTGCACATCTCCAGCCCCAAGACACAACAAAAGCCCCAAAACATTGCCTGTATGAAACATTTTATTCCATTAAAATAATCTCCTATTAACAAGGAATCAGGAGGGGAGTCAAAACAGGCCCTTTGGTCTCTGCAGAAGCAGGACAAAAGGCAAGAAGGTGCAGAGCTGCCCCTCCTGCCCCGCCAGCGAAGGAGGGGGAGCAGGGCCCTTCCCCGCCGCCCTGCTCCTGGGGAAGGGGAGAAGCGGGACGGGATGGGGAGACACCCCAGCTTCCCGCGGTCACCCCTTGCCTGCGCGCCGTGAGAAAAAAGAGCAGTCACTGGCTTGGCTTTTGCTTTTCCTTCTGCTATTAGTTTCTTTAAACATAGAAACAGAAGCGATTTGCAGATCGAAGGGTGGTTTTCGAGCCAACGGGCAGGGGGAACGCAGCCAGCCGGCCCGTCGGCCGGAGGGGAGCATCGCGGCGAGCGTTACCCCAGGGACCCCAGCTCGCTCCACCCCGGAAGAAGGGGAAAAAAAAAAAGAAAAACCCTCGGGAAGAGAGGTAAATATTTACTCTCCAAACACAAACTGCTGCCGGGAGGTTAACAAGACAAATAACCAGCCTCTGAAACAGGAGCAATCAAATTTGTCAATGCAGCAGGCCCTCGTCTCGCGGCGCAGCGGCGGGTTGGGCGAGCGGCGGGACGGTGGGACGGCGGCCGCCCTCCCGCCGAGCCCCCGCTCCGGCCGTTCGGGGCAGAGAGGCCACCGGCCTCGCAGCAGCCTTAGGGCGGGCGGCCGCGGTCGGGAGCGATCCCGCCTCGGGGAGCAGCGGGGTCCCAGCGGCTCGTCACGCGAGCTGGCTGAATCCCCCCCCCGCAGCCCTCGTCCTTGCCCTTTGCACGGCACGTCTCAGAGCTTTGCAAATGAAAAAACATCGAGGCGAAGTTAGAAACACACAGATCGTCACTAACTAAATTGAAGCTCTTATTTTCCTTCTCCATTTCACTGGCTCTGCAGCCGTCGGAGAGGATTTATCTCCCCTGTAAACCCAAGAGCAAGTTCAATCTTGTTTGTACCTGGCAACAAATCCAGGTTAAGCTAAGGCCACCGCTAACAGCTTCTGTTCACGCACATGCAGCATTAGGGGCTCGCAGCACCTCCCTACGCAGCAATGTTCCCGCTCCAGAGGCACAGATTTGACACCGGGAGGCAAAACGGTTGGAAAACAACACGCTGTCCCTGTGTCTCCGCCAGAGGACAGCTTGTCAATACGCTGTTGCCACCGCGTGAGCGGTGAGGTGCGTTGCGAAACCGTGAGCCCCGCGAGCGCGCAGCTCCCGAGCCGTACGCTGCCCCGCGCTCAGGACGCGTCCTCGGGGCAGCCTGCGCTCCCGTAGGGCCCTGGCGTTTCAGAGGGAAGGTGCCAAAGGCACCACAGCCCTGCAGCGTGCCTGGCTCCGGGGCGGCGCCCAGGCCACCGCGAGCAGGACTGTCTCGTTTCAGAGCCACGCAACGCCTCTTGGCATGAGCTGGCTAAACTCGGCCTGATGAAGCCTCGCCGCGGGCTATAGGAAAAGGTGGGGCAGGGACCCCCGTGGTGGGACAGGACCCTGCAGTGGGATGGACCCCATGGTGGGATGAGGACATCAGTGGTGGGACAGGACTCCGCAGTGGGACAGGGACCCCATGGTGGGATGGAGATTGCCATCATGGGACAGGACGCCCATGGTGGGATGGAGACCCCCATCACGGGATGGGACCTTGCGGTGGGACAAGACCCAGTGGTGGGACGGGCAGCCCACAGTGGGACAGGACCCTGCAGTGGGACAGGGACCCCATGGTGGGACGGAGATTGCCATCATGGGACAGGACGCCCATGGTGGGATGGAGACCCCCATCACGGGATGGGACCTTGCGGTGGGACAAGACCCAGTGGTGGGACGGGCAGCCCACAGTGGGACAGGACCCTGCAGTGGGACAGGGACCCCATGGTGGGACGGAGATTGCCATCATGGGACAGGACGCCCATGGTGGGATGGAGACCCCCATCACGGGATGGGACCTTGCGGTGGGACAAGACCCAGTGGTGGGACGGGCAGCCCACAGTGGGACAGAACCCTGCAGTGGGACAGGGACCCCATGGTGGGACGGAGATTGCCATCATGGGACAGGACGCCCATGGTGGGATGGAGACCCCCATCACGGGATGGGACCTTGCGGTGGGACAAGACCCAGTGGTGGGACGGGCAGCCCACAGTGGGACAGAACCCTGCAGTGGGACAGGGACCCCATGGTGGGACGGAGATTGCCATCATGGGACAGGACGCCCATGGTGGGATGGAGACCCCCATCACGGGATGGGACCTTGCGGTGGGACAAGACCCAGTGGTGGGACAGGCAGCCCACGGTGGGACAGGACCCTGCAGTGGGGAGACACTCGAGGCCGGGGCTGCCTGCGGGACGGGGCCCTGCAGGCTGCTGCCGCAGCCCTGGGCTGGGCTTTGCCACCCAACACGGCGCTGCCGCCCACCCCAGGCCCAGCACGGTCAGCACACGAGAAAAGGGGATTTTTTCCATTGCCTTCGGTGGGACCGGGGACAGAGCCTTAAGGAGTAACTCCAAAAACACCCATAAAGAACAAAAGAGGACTTAGATCGAGTTATATTTTAAAATGCTCATATATTTTCTTTTTTTTTTCCGCCTTTTTTCTTTTTCTTTTTTTCTTTTTCTTTTTTCACAATTCTAATACAATTGTTCATCAAAATACTGGCGTTTCCAGCAGCAATTCTTTTTTTTTCCTTTTTTTCCTTTTTTTAAAGTGAATAATAATATACGGTAGTGATTTCACAGTAAAACAGACCTGCGGGAACGCCGGATATACGTGACAAAAGATACCCCCAGACCAGCCCGCCCCCTCCCCCCCAAAAAAAAAAGATTTTGGAAGTGGGGGAAAAAATAAAAAGTTCATTCAAAAAATTATTTCAAAACAGATTTCATATAAAGCCTTTAAAACACGGTCAAAAGTTTCTCACTCTTCTCCAGATCCCTGTCCCTGTGGCTGAACATTTACAGAGAGAAAGAGAGAGAAAGAGAAAAAGAGAGAGAGCGTTTATAACAATCTCTATAGAAGAAACAAAACAATCCAGAAAAAAAATATCCAAGAATATGTAAGGGATAAAATTACATTTGTACAAAAATAGATTTAACTTTATTGATGCTTTAGATATTTTTTCCTTTTCTTTTTTTTTTTTGTCATTCTAAATTTTAATGTATTTTATTTTTTTAGCTATGCACCCCATAGCCAAGGCATCCATCGCTAAGTATTGGGAATCACTAAAGCTATTTTACTCAAAACCACCTGCTGCTCAAAACACAAAAACAGAACAAAAAGGCATCTTAAAATAGATGCATTTCCTTTGTCTCGAGTTATAAAGATCCAGATTTGGCATATGCCAATTCGGAAAGGGGTTCGGATACAACGTACTCGCTTACATGAAGCAAAAAATGTACGAGGGGAAAGAAAAAAAAAAAACAGGAAAAAAGAATTGACTTAAAACGAAAACACAAAAAGTCTGTAATTGCTACGGTTATAATATACGTATATGTGAGTGAGGATATTTATACAGTGTATATATCTACAGTACATACATGTATACACACGCACATATGCATCAACTTAAACCAGGGCATGCAGGCGCGTGGCCCACGGGGACGGCGGCAGCTGGGTGGAGGGGGAGCGCGGCGGCAGGCTGCAGCCCGGCCCCCCGCCGCCCCGGCCCTAGCGGGGGGCTCGCAGCGGCTCGTGCCCGGGGGGCACGGCAGGAGCGGGGCTGGGGGGGGCGCCACGTCCCAGGCGGCGCGCTGCAGCTCGGCGGGAACAGGCGCAAGCCAGGCAGCGGGGGCCGTGCGGGGCGGCGGCCGGCTGGCGGAAACGCTCGTGTTTGTGCTAGCTTTAGAAAATTAAAGATTGTCCCACCGACAGGAAGAAATTAAAAAAAAAAAAATTAACAAATACATCACCCTAATCGAGCCAGATTTTTGCAAGAAATACTAAGATCTGGTTAAATAAAAGTCCTACCTCTCTAGTGAATAATGTGCCTTTTTTTTTTTCCTTTTACCCATGTATCACCTCTTCAAACAAGCATGTAGTATATTTATAATTATTATGATGAGGAAAACAAAAATTAAAAAGCCAAGAGTGAACAAGAATACAAATGAAAGACTCAAAACTCATGCAAAAGCACGTTGCTGTAAGGCTGCCGCGGCGCGGACGCGCGACCTTCCCGGGCCGACGGGGCCGTTCGCGCTGGGATTTTGCCGGCCAGCGCTTCTTCGCGGGGCGTTCGCGTGCCGTCAGGGCCCCGCGCGAGCCTGAGCGAGAGCCGCGGCGGCTGCCGGGGCAGCGCGGAGCCCCAGCGGGCCGACGGCGCGAGGCCGAGCGACAGCGGCCCCGGAGCTCCCTCGACGCCTGCCTGCACCGCCGCCTCGCCCGCAGTCCAGCCGCGAGCCTCGGGCTCGCACCAAAACCCTCCGCAGCGAGGAGCGCGAATCAAGGCCGGCAAACGCGCCGCTCCCCGC
The DNA here is from genome assembly GCF_040807025.1 of Struthio camelus. Taxonomy (NCBI): domain Eukaryota; kingdom Metazoa; phylum Chordata; class Aves; order Struthioniformes; family Struthionidae; genus Struthio; species Struthio camelus. The sequence goes on from NC_090961.1 coordinate 4,421,160, forward strand.
GGGGAAACTGAGGCACGGGAGGGCAGCCGGGGCTGGCGCGCCGCAGCAAAGCCAGCGGCGCCCGGCGCGACAGCCCTTGGCCGGCAGAGCCGTCCCCTTTGCACTGCGCTAGTCGCTGAGGGCACCCCAACGCTGGCGGCGTTTTCTTTTCAGCGGGTGAAACGCCGACGGGGAAGGGATGCCCCGTCCCCGGCGGCGCGGCACAAGGCGGAGGCGCTCGCAGCCCGGCGCGCCGCCGGCTCCATCACCCGGCCCCTTTCAAGCGTTCAATCAGAAAAAAAAGTGGTTCTACCCAACGGAGATAAACAACAGTCAAAGGTTTATTATAGTGCAAGGTCGACGGGCTCTTTCCTAAAGCACCCTCGCGTGCTCGGGCAGGCGAGCTCCAGGCAAACGCCAACCGCCGGCCCGTTCTCCTCAAGCGTTTCCGCCCGCGAGAGCCGGCAAGGGGGCTCCGAGCGGACCCGCCAGCACGAGGGTCCCGCGCCGCCCGCTCGCCGGGCCTTAGCACCTTCCCAGCGAGCCCCCGGCGGCGGCGGCGGGGCCAGCGCTGCGCTGGCAAGGAACAGGCTGCTCGGGTTTCCTGGCACCCTTGATATATTTCGTTTCTCTTGCCTAGTTTTCTTGGCAAATTCTTCCAGGGTGAAGCTGTTTAATAATATTTTCGGCGGCATGCAGGCTGCTGCAGAAACCCAGCCAAAACGCTTTCCCCGCCTCTGTGGATTTGCCACTTCAGGCCGGCCTAAGGGAAAGTTATGACCTGAAATCCTGAGTATTTATTTAGCAGTGAGATGGCCTTGTTAGCTGTAGGGGGACGGAGCGGGGCCGCGAGCTGCCAGGCTGAAAGAGGACAGCCGGGGCGACGACTGCGCCCCATCAGAAGCAGAGGCGGGAGCGGGCGGGCGCCGCTCCATCACCCTCGCAGGCACAAAGCAGCTATTTGACGAGCCAGCTACAACCCACAGGGAGAAGGAGAGTGAGAAATCTGTTTGGGACCTAATAATTTATCATTTTAAAGCACGGGAAAAATAAAAGTGGTGGGGAAGCCCTTGGTCTGAAGCCAACCGCAGGCACCTCGTTCTTGGCTCCGACCATGCGCTCCTCTGCTGCGTTCACGACAGACCATCTCCCCGCTAAGGAGGAAAAAAAAAAAAAAACCTCAGCGAGATCCTTCATTGTTTGCTCTGCTTTTTCTTCTAACTCATTTTTTAAGTCGGCCTTTGGAGACCCCTGATTAAAGTGAAATTGTGAGGTGAAAGGGAAAAACGCTCCCTGGCTAATTTCCTGTGTCTCCCGAGCTCCCCGGGAGAGCCAGCCCCGCGGGCCACGGGGTGTGATGCTGCGATGCGCCAGGAGGATTAAGGCAGAAGGTATCAGTCTGCAAAAGCCAACTGCCTATCCCTCCTCCTCCTCCTCCTCTTCCTCCTCCCTGCCCAGCGCAGCTCCTGCTGCCCAAGTCCATCAGCAAGCGTTCAGGCTGCAAAGGGGGAAAAAAAAAAAATCAGACTGAAAGAGCTGGAAATACTCCCTAAGCGCACGACTCGGCCGACCGTGACGCGGCTTGCCTCCGAGGAGCTGCGGGCGGTCCTGATCGCTGCGACCGTCGCCAGCCGGACTGGCGGGACCACGCGAGAGAAGCGGCCGTAATCGAGAGCGACGTCCGTCGCCTGGGCCGCGGAAGCCCCAGGTCTATCCATCTCCTCCAGGCAGGGGCTGCTGCCCAGCGTCCCTGCCTCCAGCCGGGACCTCGCAGCATCCACGTCTCTGCCTGACGGAGGAGACTCAGGGAAGGGGCGGGGGGGGGGGGTTCCCAGTTCTTGCTTCACCACTAATTAACATACACAATTAACAGCCTGGCCAAGCACTCGCACTAATTGCTGCCTTACGGTGTTTCAAACCGCAATTGCTGAATCAACGAGAGCAGTCCCCCTAAATTGGTTCAAATGCCTGTGCGAGGCCAGGGCTCAGACCCTGCCGGCACCCCGGGCTCCTGCGAAGCTGCAGGTTAGCGAGCGCGCGAAAGGCACGTTTTTGTGGCGTCCGTCCCCCTCCAGCCCCGCTGAACCGGGGCAGAACCAGGCAGCGGCGAAGCGGTGCCGACACCGCGCAGCCGCCCCAGAGCCCCCGGCCTCTGCCGCTCACCCAGCGACCGTCATCTCCGTCGCAAAAGCCCCGGAAGTAAACGCCAGCCGCGCGTGGGTCCCCGCAGGGTCGGCCGCGCTGAGCCTCGCGCGTGCCACGACGTGAAAAGGGTGTAGCGTTGCGGGCGCGCACACGGCGGCGGGGGCGGCGGGGGTGCCAGCGAGCCCCCTGCCAGGTGGCGATTTCGAGTCCCTCGCCGCCGTGAAGCGAGCGCTGCAGCCCTGCACGTTCCAGTTGGCTCGCCTTCGCTTGGCTAGCTCCGCAACCGAGAGAGGAGTCATCTTTGGAAACGGCAGCGGCGCCCAGCCGCCCTTCCAGACGGGAAGCGGGGCCTTTCCGGCCGCTGCCGTCCTGCGCACCGAGGGGCAGGGGGGCTCCGTCGCTCCATGCCACTGTTCGTCTCTCTGTTCAGGTCTTTATTTGGGGGGGGATTAAGATCAATCCCATATCCTCCGCTTTGAACTGAAAGGAGAAGGCTCTGTGCAGCCACGGGTGACTCATTCGCAGGGCACGGTGAGGGCTGCCTCTCCCTCAGAGAAGTAACTACTAAGACTACTAATAATAGTTGGAAACCAAAAATAGATTTTTTTTTTTCTCTTCTCTTTTTCAAAAACTCCATCCTCTGAAAATAGCCAGCTGCAATTCAGCGAGTTAAACCGCTCCCCTTAGCTCGTCCGAACCCCAAAGGGCCACTGCGGCCAGCTCAGACTGTCCCCCGCTCCCAGCTCCGCTTGGCCCTGGGAAACGCAACCCCGACCGCGGGGGACACACGGGGGTACCGCAAAACCTGGCCTGTGGCTCGCTACGAGTAGCGAGGGGGACCAGGGCGCAGGGGAGAGCCGTGGTCGCTTGTGAAAAACACTCCGTTCCCACTTCTCTACATCTACCGTAGGGAAACAGCTACCAGATCTTTAGATGCAGCAATGACAGCAAATGAACAAGGGTCAACATGATGAGGAGGCAAGGACGTCAGGGTGTCACCCCAGGGAGCAGATGGAGAAGATCAGACGGTGTCTCCAGCATCGGGGAGAGGAGGCAGGGAAGGGGGCCGGGGCGGAGGAGGAGAAAAGCAGAGGAAGGAGCCCCAGGAGGCCCCAGCCAGGTGGTAGGGACTGACCCAGCAGCAGTTCTCTAAGTCATTTGATGAGGCGCTTCCAGCATTTCCATCAAAAAAGTGTCGATAGGTGTGTCGCCTATTAACTTGAAGAAGAAGAGGTGCTCCAGGCATTTCAGGCCAATGGACCGGAGCGCAGGGAGACGGAGCAAGAGCTTGGCGAACCTGGGGAGGGCAGGAGATACAGCATGGTTAGAGATCCCACCTGCAGTCCCATTTCTGCCCATGACCTGAAAAGCTTCTGAGACTGCTCCTGCTCAAAACTGATTGGAGTCAGATACAGTTGGGGTGACCTCTTTTGCTACTAAAGTCATGGGGCTAAACCCAGAGAAATGACCCACGGGTATTTGCATCTCAGGCCTTGAAGATCAGGCAGCCATGGTGAAGATGCTACTCATGACAAACAGCTGGGAGCAAAACTGAAAGAGTAAAGTAAGAACTAAAGGCAGTCTCCTCTGGACTGGGGAGCACTGTTGTCTTCATGCGAGTCATGCTACCTGCTTCTCCAGCAGCCACTCAGAAAGTGCCCTGGAACGTTTGTGGGCTCCCTACACCATAATCAAGGAGAAGAGAAACCTACTGAGCTAGGCTGTTCACTTTCAGCAGTGCAAGCAGCTTACACTGGTTTGATTTTGGTCAGGGAAAATTGAAACCAGTCATGAGGATGAGGAGAGATGGAGGAGATGCTGAGTGTGGGTATCTCACAGAGCTGAGTGACAGTTTGCCTGGTAAAGCCTCTTTCACAGGATTGGGCACCTCACAGGCAGCTCTGCACAGATGTCACTCCAGGTTACTTGCTACCACTGTTCTGAGCCCCCGGGGCCTGTTTGCATGGCAGAAATCTGGGCTGAAGGCACTTCTGGGGTGAAGCCAATGAAAGGAGACAGTAGCTTTTGAAGCAAAGGCTTGAAGCTGGCAACAGTGCTAGACCCAGAGCAGATCTCTCCCGGGGAACCACCACGTGGCCCCCTTGTCCGTGCTTGGGCCTGGGGAGCTGCCAACGCTTGCTCCCCTTCTTCCTGCCCGGCACAAAGCATCTGCTGGGGCTCAGCTAACCCCCAGCTAAACAAAAGACCTTTCTCCCAGCCCTGTCTGGCAGAGACGCTTTTCAGGTTGCATCCACGATGCTTTTAAGAGCGCTGACAGGCAACGAGTGCTGCGTGCAGCTTGGGGAGGGGAGAGGCAGGGGGGCTGGAGAGAGCCGACAGCACTGGAAGAGGGAGCTCGCGGAGGACAGAGCAACCAGCATGGCCCCAGGTTGGACTAGCTCACCTCGCCGTTGTTCTAGGCAATTAACGGGGCCCGCTGACTCCAGCCAAAGCCATGCAGACAGAGGAGATGAGCCCAAGGGCTAGCCAGCAGCACTGGAGAAAGACTATTGCATGATGGTCTCCTGGCCAGAGCGAGCCAAGCAGCCAACTGGCTTAGAGGGCTGCTGGATGAAGCACACTGGCGTAGAAGACCACGGAGCAGGGAGAAAGCCACTGGCTTCTCCGCACCAGGCAGTCTGTGCCAGGGCTACAGAGCTCATGGGGGCACAGCCCCAGAGGTGGAGGATGCCCCCATCTCATTGCATCTGCCTGCACGAGCCACGCTGCCAAGAGCCTCCGGTGGGTTTCATGACGTCTCAAAAAGAGACATGCTGGGAGATGTTGCCTCCTTGCATGTGCCCCATGGCTTTCTGTGTGAGTGCTCTCAAAAGGGAAGAAAGGCCCTTTTAACCATTGAGAGCGCCTTTATTTGTTTTTACTCCTGCACAATCAGGGCTTCGACATAAGCAGTGCAATGCAACGGCCGGAACCGAGCCAGCCCAGGGAGAAGGGGACTCTCTAAAAAATACATAGAGAGAGACATGCACAAACATACAGATATTGTATATGCGCGCACACACACTTCTTTCTCTCTCTCTCTCTCCCTTTTTTTTTGCTGAGCTGGCGAGAACAGTGGGACAAGAGCCAGGAAAAACAAATCAGTCCTACCATCCCATTCAGGAAGTTTCACTTTAAACCAAACCAGATGATGGCTCCAGCCCTCAGATACGTTTAACTGTGAGATAACCAGCCCGCAGTGCAATGTGCCAGGGCTGCGGCTGGGAGGGGAGAAAATAGTCCTGATTACCCACGGCTGCTCCATGTCACGTACGCACCGTGCCCTCCCCATCCAAGGAGCAGGGGGTGCCGTGGGGGAGGGAGCACTGCTCATTTTTTACTAGGAATGTTTCCCTTCGTCTCACTGCTGCAGAGAAGTTCATTTTTGGTGACTTTGTGTTTACATCGAGCTTGCAAGCCCTCGATCGTGGACTAGTTAGCTGGGACTTTGCTGAAGTCACGCACCAAAGGACATTTGAAATTTGGCAGCGGCGAAGCTCAGCGTTCGCCGCAGCATGAAGCAGGGAAGGGTGCGCAACGCCTGCGAAGGCTCGACCACGCATTTGCTCAACCACAGGAAGAACTTGTTTCCAGCCCCAGATGGTGATCACATTGTGCCATTAGACCAGGAGGACGGAGAGCGCTCCTGAGAGTTTTCTTTTAGCTATTGTGTAACTCTGGATTCCTAGCCTACGAATTAACCCTCCCGAGCCATTTGGATTTAATCCACTCTTGTCCTGTACCACAACAGAAAGGCAGTAAGGTTAGCAGTGCTCAGTCACGGCTCTCACAGGTACAGCCCTAACTGTGCTGTCCCTAAAGCTTTTCACAAAGAAGGGTGTCAGGATCCTCTTTACAGGAGGGAACCGAGAGGCTCAGGGAGGTTAGCTGCCCAACTCGAGGTCATTCAAAGCCAGTGGGAGATTATCCTACTCAAGAGCCCCTGGTCCAGTCTACTGGATATAAAAACACTCCCTTCTGTATCACTGATCATCGATGTAGCACCCCTGAGGAACAGATTTTGGCCAGTGTCTCAACAACTCTGATTCCTCACGCAAGGCCGCTTCCTGACAGTTTGGCAAATGGAGAGAGGGCACAATTGAAAGTGGTGACTGGAGAGGCCACACACTCTTGGGACTGTCCTGGTGTTGTCCCACTCCTGAGTCCCACTCCAGCCTGCAGGAGCGAACCAGCGAGCAGCCACGTGCATGAGCCACAGAATTCAGCTGCAGACACTGGATGCCAGTTCAAAGCTAAGAGAGCTTCCCACAGGGAGAATATTCCAGGAGAACTCCAGGCTGGATTTCCAAATGCAGCTCTCCTTGTGCCACTTATGGCTGACTGCACATTTTGAGCCCAAAGGGGAGCAGGACTCTTCTGAAACATCAGAACAGCCAAAGTCCAGGATCTGGATTTGCTTAAGGGGGTGCAATTTAATAATACTTTACAGGAAGAAGAGCTAACTTTAGAGTTGGCCTGGGGTCCAAGCAAACTATACAGAGGGAGGAGAGGTAATCATTCCTGCTCTGTGCACTACGGTCATCATTCATTTCCCCTCCTCGCTGCAAAAAAATCAAAAACACCCAACGGTATCTTCATCCTGATTTTCCCCTCCACAACCCAATTACGAACATCCAAGAAGCCCCTTAACAGCGTGTCTGTTTTCGATTGCCAGCACACTGATATCCACAGGGGGAGAAAAAAACCACACAGTGCAATACTGCTTCTGAGGCAGTGATCTGCCCACTGCATTCACTGGTGTAAGAGCACCCTTTTTTTTTTTTTTTTTTTTTAAACCAGCTAGATAAGCAAGGCCAGGAACGCAGGTGAGATGCAAATCCTAGTCGCTTCGGCTGTTTTTCCCAATATTTATGCCTCAGCAGTGATATGTACCAGCAGCAGTTTCCAGTGCTTTGCTTGGCTTCTCAAATGACTGTCAGTAACTTAACTGGCAGTTGCCAACTTCAAGCTGTAACTGGGAAAATGCACCCACTCAGCTTTGGAGCGGTCCAGGAAAGCATTCCTAATTCCCCCTCCCATTCCCAGCTGGATTGGGGGAGGAGGGGAGAGGAGAAGAGAGCATCAATTGAGGCTTTCACTTCCCAGCAATGATGCTCATCTGCCCCTGAAAATTAACTCCGTGTGTGTGTCTTGTTTTTGCTGTGGTTTGTTCTCAGTGGTTTCCAAAAGGGAAATGATACCCCTTCCCCCATGTGCTCATCCCACTGCTGCAGCAGTAGGAGCCAGGAAGCTCCAGGTCTCGTCACTGCCTTTACCGCGTGACCTTTACTGCTGGACTTGCTGCATTGCTCCTCTGTACCATGCTTGCCATTTGCTAGCATAGGAATAAAGACCTCTCTCCCCTTCACCGTGGGATTTTCTAAGGACATCCACAGCAGAAGCAGGTAAAAATGAGCAGTTTTCTCTGCAGAGAGCTACCCACACTCAGAAGGCTTGAGAACAAGGAGAGCGCCCTAAATAAAAGGAACCCAGCACTCACGTACCGCAGTACAGCAGGCTATAACCTGGAAGATGGCCTCCGAGTCCTCCCCTAGGCTGCAGTGCCATTTCTAACAAGTCTTTGCAGGGGCTCGAGGTGCACACTGCTTGGGAGGATGGGGCATACCCAGCAACTCACCTCCCAGGCTGGTCAGGGTATTTGTGTTTGCAGTATGCCTCTAGCGATGCGTACACCTTCTCCCGTAATGCCTCAACTTCAGCCGGGTTGGACAGACCTTTTGAATCTGCAAGGCAAGGAAAAGACCATCAGCCAAAAGGGACGCGAACCTTGAGGCTTTCCAGGAAGGCAAAGGCAAGGGGTACTTCTGGACTCACCTCCTGGTGAGCCACCTCTACCGTGCCAGCCACCAACAGCCCCAAACAGATCAGGACACAGAGCCTTTCTGTGGACATAGGGTCTCAGCCCTAGGTTTTTTGGGGCATTGGCCTAACATCCCAGGGAGCATTCAAGCCCTTTTAGGTTTGCTCTGGGACTACAGTTCTATTTCACCACATGTCACGTCCCACACCCAAACATTTTAGCTCATTCAGTGGTCACAGAGCCGCATCCAAAGGCTTTAGCTCCCTCTCAAGTCACGGGCTTGCTGGCTTTCTCCCTCCAACGTGAAGCATTGTGGCAGGGCTGAAAGAAAAGCCCCCGCTCTGGCAGGTCCCCCACGATTCGGAGAGTATCCACAACCTCAACCCCAGACTGCAGTGCTTCCCACGTCTCCCAGCAGGGCCAGAGTGGGAGGAGACACCGTGGCTGTTTTTAGTAGGGTGAAAGGGACAGGCAAGCAAGCGATATCCCCAAGCCTATCCATGATGGGAACCTCTCCAGATTCCCCTTCTTTTACCATACATGGCTACTCCCAAATTACAGACGATAAATTACTGATGATTACAATAAAAAAAGAACTCAAACGAAAACAAGAAACAGCCACTGAACCCTGCTGAAACACACTGGCCTTGGTGGGAAAGGTCAGAGAAGGAACAGTGTTCGTGTACAACCCATCCTTCCTGCAAGGAGCAGTGGAGGGCACACGGGCGTAGGTGGATGGGGTGGCCATAGATGCAGAGGTTTGTATCCTTGTTTGCCACCTGTTTCTGCTCTGGACTGGCCCACTCTAAGAGACAGAAAATCCCCCAACGGAGGTATATAAGCACCTACATCATTCCAGTACATCTACTGATGTGCCATGGCTCTGCTACCAGAAACACTAGAGACAACCGCCAAGACTGAACCTCCTTCCCTTGCTCAGCAGAGGCCAAAGGAGAGAAGTAATATGAATTGGGGACAAAAAGGTTCTTGTCTGTCATCTTATGTATTTTATGAGCCAGTTTTGTACCCTTCACCCTTTCCAGGCTCTGCAGATGACTTTTCCAGAAACCCAGTTAATACAATCTCTAGGATGTCGAGATGAGGAAACAGAGGACAATAATATCCATGCTCTAACTTCGCCCTAATCTGTAGTTTTGTCTTAAAAGATCTCTGGATTTGTATTTGTCCCTATTCAGAGACAGCTTCCTAAAGCATCAGAACCTTCCTTTCACAGACTCAGCTGAAATGCTAAAAATAGGAAGACCCTGTAAACAGATAAAATTAAAGCCCCTCCACCTCAGCAGAGAACACAGCCCGCAGTAGGAGTCAGTCCCCCAAAAGTAGCAATCACCCTCTGTTCACAAGATCTCAGCTGAATATGGCTGCACCCTGCAGGGAGAACATTTTGGCATATGAAACGCTGCCCTCTACAAAGGGGAGAGCACCCGTTGGAAAGGGAGGCCTGGAGAGTTCAGGGGCAGTTATGGGCACGGAGCTAGATCCATCCCTGACCTGTCAAGAACACACTTGCAAGGTGAAAGGCGCGTGTGTAGCACTTATTCTGCTTTAACTCCTGTCTCTTGGGTCTCACCCTGTTCTCGGGGTTTGGTGCCTAGAGTGATTTGCAATAGAGCTTTACAGGTAATGAAAGAAGGAGCCAAAAGGACACAGCATCAGTCAGGAGAGGACTGCAGAACTGAGAGACAAGGCAATTGCATGTACCAGGATTGAAGAGGACAATAGCTCGCAGGCAGCCTAGCTCTGTCTTATCCATCTGCATGTCTCGCATTTTTGACACGAGTTCTGTCAGTACTCTGCAAAGGACACAAAAATCACAGGTGTCAGTGTTGAAAAGAAATGAAAAACCAGGTGTCAGACCCAGAGTGAGGTCCCCTAGTGCATGTTTAATGAAGTCATGGGATAGTGCTCATTTATACCAGCTCAGAATATGCCCTCATTTTCCTCCTGTATCAAAAATAGTTCATTAGGAACATCAACAGTTCCTGTGAGATACAACAGGAACCATAAGAGCCAGCTTCATACATTCACTGAGACGCTTTGGCTCTACAGAAAGCTGCCTAAAAATAAAAAATAAAAAAAAACAACAGGTATCTAAAAGCAATTTCCTCTGCCGGTAATTTTTATTACTCCCTTTGCTCTTACTGCAGGTGCCGGTCTTGAAATATTTTCCACTCATTGCCCAATTTTTCCTGTCAGATCTTGCAGTGAAGTCATGATCTTGCACTTATGACCTCACAGGAAATAAATGATGTCACCCAGGTCTGAAGAGCAATTTCCTTGCAAAGCAAAAAGCAAAGGTGATTTGGTTTCAACTAAGCCATCTCAGGATGAGTCTTAGGCAAAGAAACCAGCTACAATTTAAGCAGTGTCTGGAGCCACACTGTGGGTCAAACACTTTGCAAGTCACGCTTTAAAACACTTTTTCCAAAGCACAAGATTAAAAGGAGCCCTTGGGATATGCATGTGGAACCTGCTGGGCACTTCTGGGGAAAATATAACCATACCTTGGTCCAATTAAAGATGAAAAGAAATAAACAAGTGGCCTCCTCATAACATTATGAGCCATCTGGACCCCATGAAAGAGGCTTTGAGTTACACTGGGCAGGCCTCTCAGTGACTATTCTGGGCTCTAGGTTTCTGCATGTTTAAGAGGAGGGATTTAATGTTCCTGCCTGCAGCAAAAACCACAATGTTTTCACGCAAGCAGCAGCATGGACACACCTCAGCCTGGGCTCTTCCAATCAAGAGTTTATCTGCCAACGCACCTCCATCTGGACCTCAAGCAGGCTGCAATACGGGGAAACGGACAGCTCATGCCATAGGGTAGACCAGCGGAGAGAGAGATGGAGATGCCTAGGCAAGATGGACTGAGGTGCATTCCCCACTGTCCATCCCCTCCATCTTCCCACCTGTCAAAGATGGCACCAACACCAGCACTGTGAGCGCTGTTCCGATGCACGTGGAGCCCGGTGGCTAAGAGGATTCCGTCTTTCACAGCTATGGAGCGGTGGGAAAAGGAGGCGATTAGGAGCTCATTCCACCCTGGGGAGGAGAAAACAACCAAGGGCGCAGGTTAGAGAGAGCCATGGGGTCATCGGGGGTTCAGGGATCAATAGTGTCACTTCTCTGGCACTAATCTTCTCTAAGAAGAGAGGAAGAAATCACTCAAGACCTGCCTTTGCTCGAGTCACTAGGAAGTTGCTGGATATCAGAAGGTGGGGGGGACCTTCCCTGACACCCAACCCTTTCTTGGATGTCAGGGAAGGGGGGGAAAAAAAAAAGTGAGCAACCAATACACCAAAAACATAATAAGGAAAGTAATTTCCTCTATAACCCTTGCAGGCACTAGTGCAAATAGCTCTCCACCCTGCTCTTCTCTGTATCAGCCTATGGGTGGGTGCGGAGCGTTGCGTTCATGCTCTGACCTTATACTCCATGCCTGGTAGCCATTAAAGAGCTATTAATGCTTTCTATCAGCTAATTAGGCTCATTTTTAAACCACAGTGAGGCACACAAGTTCATTCACCATGATTCAACTGTGAAATGAAAACTCTTGCTGAGATTTGTCTCTTCTGGACATCTACTTTGACTATAAATATTTCAAAGGAATGACTATATTCAGACCCATGGTTGTACTGCACTACTCTACGGAGGTCCTACATGGAGGTCCTACGTCCATGACTGGTTCAGCAAGGCCCTTCCCATGTGGCTGGTAACAATAGCTTTCTAGAGCTGCTTGGAAAGAAGCAATTGTCTTATTTATTACTGGACATGCCACTTCAGGAAATACAAAAACACACATCCTCTGAGCCTGGACGCCAAGGCACTAGTTTGAACTAGTTACAAATTGGGAAGGGAAGAAAGATATGACTTCCCTCCCAGGCTTCCAGTTCCCCGTTGAAATTTAACACTTTTTCAAATTCTAAAATTTCTTACCAGCTGAGTTCAAAAATGCCTGAAACAAACCCAGAACAAGTAAGCCTGAAGGTTGAAATTTCAAAGACTTTCAACCAGCTGTAGGGAGAGGCATCTGTGATAAGAAAGATGAGTCTTACGCAAGCCTGGAGAGTCTCACACTCCTCCTGAGGCCGATACACTCGGTTTGAAAATGTTCTATGTCCAGAACACAGAATTGCTTGGCAGGGTCTAGAAATCAAGATATTTGACTTTTTTTTTTTTTTCTTCCAGGCTGGAAAAGCAAGACAACAATATCTTTCATCTCCTCTCCTGCCACAGAAACATGCCTTTTTTTGCTGACTGGGGCTTGCAGTTCAGGAATAAACACAAGGTTTGTGAGTGCTGTATTTACGCGCTGTAGCAGAGATGGGTTGTACCATTAGAAATGTTGACAAGGAATAAAGTTCACTGTTTCCTAAGTGGCTACAGGATGTTTCCACCCCAATCGAGGGAACATTTATTTGGCTATTTACTGGGTGGGACCTGGCACTTCCAGAGGGATTGCAGCACTATGAAACACAACAACTGAGGAGAGGATATGGGATGGCACGAGCAGTCTGCCTGAGCTGTGCTCCAAGACTGAAGATGCCCTCTTGGAGATGGATCAAGGGTGACCCACACCCTTGTGCACCTGTAGGTGCTTCCTGCTGTCCATGAGGAATGCAGAGCCACAGCAATTCCACATACGGATCTTCCCTGCAGCTTTAAGCAACGATAACAACAAACAACACTGGTTTGCAATGTCCTTCCCTAGCGCCAGCTTTCATAACTCTGCCCTCCCAGCCATGACCTAACACCCATCTGCTGCAGCTCTGCAAAACCTCAGTGCCACTTCTTTGCATCACCCGAGCAAATGCACAGCCAGCCTCAGAGCAAGGCTCGCCAAGAATATGTGAAAGTGTTGTGGCTGTAGGGTGCCACCAACATCTGCACTGTTGTTACTCCTGCTAAGAAGTGTGGGATTAACCCAGCATCTCCTTAGAAGAATTACTGCCATTCAGAGCCGGGATTTTTTGGCTGACAGGAGGACCCTACTTCTACCTGGTGCTTTGGCACAGAACCCCTGCCCCAAGGAGCTGACGAGCTAAAGAGACAAGGCAGAGAGCAGGGGAATATTAAGTACTCCACAGGTAGCAAATCTGAGTTGGACATTAAACAAGTCTGCCCAAAGAGTTTTGCATTTCAGCCCAACAGCTGAAAAAGCAGATCAGCTTGCTAGTCCTTTCATTTCAAGTAAGTGAACTGCAGCCACAGAGGATGCTTTTGCTCACCTTGGGTAAGGAAGGCACCAGACAGCGCAGTGACCACTGCATTAGCCCGTCTCAAAGCTTCACCCCTCACCACTCAATCCTATAAAATGAATTTCATTTCTAGAGGTCTGGTTCTCTGCCCCGCTTTGCAGACCGTCCTCAATGCCAAGAAAACTTCAGGTGACTGCCATCTCACTTGCAGCAAGTTTGAGGGAAAAAGAAAACCTGAGGAAAATAGGCCATAAAAGTTGAGACTCCTTCTCCTTCAAAAAGCTCAGAGAGGGAAGATTTTTAAATGATTCAGGATTACTAAGGAAAGCTACCGCCAGCACATCCAGCACCACTCCTCCAAAGATGCGTGTTCCACTTAATTTTGCCTCAGAGGATGCATGAATGAACCTGACTAATGCTCTTAGCTAAATTTTAAGACTTAAATATTTCATGGGCAGCTGTTCTCAGCAGGCCGCTCTCTCCACTCAATAATAGATAGAGCCACTGGTTAAAAGACTTTGCAGGGAGGTTATCTGAGGCCCCCCTCGACCGAGGCGCTGGGAGCCCACGCCGAGGCCGCTCCTGGTGCTCTGCCCTGCCAGGTGCGGCCCGTCCCGTGGGCACGGCCGCAGGATACGCTGCAGGAGCAACCGCACTCATGCGCCGCCAGGCCACAGCGGGGTCCGCGTCACCTTCCCCGCCGCCCCACGGAGCGGCCCCGGAAGCCCCAGCCCGGGCACGCGGCGGGTTCACACGCTGGCCCCCTGCCGGAGGCAGCCCTGGGGCTGGGGCAGGCGACACCGCTCAGCCGCCAGGGAAAAAAGCTGAGATGAAAACGTCAAGAAAGGGAGCTGGAGCCTGCTTTCAGCAGCAGATAGACTTGATACGAAACAAGCCAAAAACGGAACGGAAGGGATCGTTTGAAAAACAATATGCAACAACATAAAGGCAACAACGTCAGGTCACCAAGTCTCCAGTTTAGACTTCGTTTGCCTTCCTCTACACAGAGGATAAAACCTTGAACTGCTGTTGCGGGTTTTGTTTCTGTTTCATATAAGTGAAATACAGCTTTTTGTTTGAATTCAGCTCTTCCTTGCAGTATTTGCAGAAAATCGTCATTTCAAAGATTTCTGTGGAGATGCTTCCCCCCTCATTCATTCTCAACAAGCAGCTCTAGAGACCCTCTTCAAAAATATACCTTTTCTATTTTCCAGAGGTAGCTCTGAGCCAGCTGTATGAATACCAGTGGGTTGAGCCAGCACCCACTGGAAGCTCAGGGAAGCATCATTACCCAAAGGCAAACTGGAGCAGTCAAGAGGGGGCTTGTCACTTGCTCAAGTTCAGAGTTCAAGTTTTGTTCCAGAGGAGGGATAAAACCCCAAGATTTCCTATTCCCAGACTACTGTTGTAACCACTAGACAAAATATTTGACTATAACATTACATTTTAGTAAGTTAGACGAGTAGAAATCCTACACCAGTAAATGGTGGGACGTAATTGCCCAGAAACCACTGGCCAAGGATTTTAGTGAGATTCCAGGAGGAACTGGATGTTTGTATAAAAGGCCAGGATATGCAGTTATACTAGTTAACAGTCAATGAAAAAATTGCAGAAAGTATTAATATTCAAGCATTTGGGCTACAGTCAGCCTCTATTAAGCAAATCAGAGCGACAGCTAGTGTTTTGCGGTGGGAAGGAGGAAAACCGATCCCATCATCTTCCAGCTCTGGAGCCCTTACACCTTCCTCTGAAGCAACCTGGACCAATAGACCATGGACCAGACTGTTCTGGCAGTTCTTAGTTTTTCGTTGAAGTGAATACCTGCACACTTGGTTCTTCATGCATTTTGCTGCCCAGTTTCACAGGTGTCTACTTTGTGGCATACAGTTTCCAAGCAGTCAGAAATCAGAAATGTTATCATCAAGGTAGATCAGTAATGGCTCTTCCAAAGAGGCCATTAAGCTGAGGTCAGACTGTGCAGGAAGAGGAGCACACACCCTGCAGGTTTTTCCCCTTCTAGAATTCCTTACTAAAGGGCCTTTTGGGGAAAGAGGAGAAACCTTAAAACTACCATCTCACTACCACTTCATGAGAAAAGCATCCCACCAGCTCTCAGTGGGAGGATGCCTCTGGCCACCTGTCCTCATGCAACAGGGACCACTTCTATTCAGAAAATAAAAAGAGCAGAAGTTTCCCTGGTGGACTTCAGAGTTCCTGGCTTGCTCTGGTTTCTTTGGACAGCTGATGGACTGGTTTATTCCACTTAGTTCACCAGTTCACCCCTGTCTGAGGCTGCACCTGTGCTGTATACCAAACTCCTCCTTAACTCCTGGGTTTTTTTGCTTTTAATTGCAAAGTTGAGAGCTGGGCGCCACAGCCAGTTGTCAAAGTCTTTTCATTTCCTCTCTCAATTTCATCCTTCGTATCAACTTTGTCATTTGCTGGAAGCGGTTTCATGTGTCCCACTGACAACTTGACTTCCTCTTTGTTCAAGCAAGAAAAATTCTCCACTGCGTCAAGGCAAAGCCTGTTTAATCACTGATCTGATGATTGGAGCTATGCAAATAGCTTCATGCCTAAAATGCACCCTTGTCGAGTTCTGCCCTTGATTTTTTGCCCTCCCCAGTCTTTGTGCCTAGCCTGCCAACAGTAGGGGTTTGAATTTACTTAATGGAAGAAGGCCATTTTCACAGCTAACTGCTTTTAACCTCCCAAAGCCTCCATTCCTGCAGACTCCCTGCAGCGCAAGGAAATTTAAAATAAGCCTGGAGAATTTTATTTTCATCTTGGTGGGTGGGAAGAGGGAGAGTGATATGTTTTTCTCCCTTTTCTGTTTCTAATTACGATCAAACATCTTCTATGAAATTTCATGGCATCCCAAGCCCACTTCTCTTTCAAGTCTCTGTTTGGGAGGCATAGATAGTGCATAGTTCCCTTAATTTAAATAACCCACCACACGTCTCTGAGAGCCTTGCTCATCGGAGATGAAGCCAGGCCGTTTTTCAGCTGATTGTCAGCTGGTGCAACATTTTGGAACACATTCAGTTACACATCCCTTGGGGCTTTTTAAATCCTATTTAGCAATTGAATTATCAGAGGCTATTATTCAGAAACAGCTAATGGCTTTCAAGTTGCAGAGAACTAAATCTAAGCATAATACCTGTCACTTGTAAGACATAACAGTCCTAGAGCCCTGATGGGGCTTCTCATCAGTGCCCATGCAGTGAAGCTTCCCACTCACCTGCTCTGAGCAAGATGACCTGGTCATCCAGGGGCAGCTCGGAGAAGTGGGGAATCCTTTTTGCCCACTCTACCAGGGTGAAGAGCTGCTTGTCCGCTGCCTGGCATATGTTTGTTACCGGGTCATTGGGCTGCAAAGAGAAGGAGATTTAAAGGCTCAGAAAAACGCAGAGCAAGAAGAAGAGGAGAGACTGGACAAGCAGCTGAACGGGCTTCCTGCCTCTGTGCTATCAGTGTTTTTCAGTGTTCAGGCTAAACAGCCAAAAGGTAGGAGGGAGAAATAAAGCAGGGGAGGGAGAGGGCTCATCCTGCAGGACAGGTAGTTCCGATGCAGGACCCGGGAGTGCTGACACCCTAGCCAGGGTCCTGTCCGTTGCACCAACCAACTAACCAACTCGCTTCACGTTAGCGCTAACACCAGCCAAGGGAAGGACAGTCTCATGCATTCATGCTACCCAGCCTGTGTGGCTCCCACGTTCCCAATGCCAGAATCTCATAGCTCAATAAAGCAGCAATAATGGGGGCATTACAGAAAAGGAGAAAAACCCTTTCTTTTGAAATATTATCCAGTAACAAAAACCATCTGCTCTCAAGGAGGACAGTCAGCCTAAACAGACCAAATCCCTGTTTAAAGGAACTGCTAACAGATCAAGTGGGCTTGTGATTAGGAACTGGAAGAGACTGTCTAACCCTGGCCAAGAAAGACCTTGCTAGTGCACAAGTGTATATACATGGTTTACCTCTCTGGACATGGATGTATGAGCCCCTCCACATATCCCACTGTAATCCCCACTATTTCTAGAAGCTTTGATTGTACGATTATTTTTCTTCCATGCCCTTAAAAGAGCAGTTTCAAAGCCAGAGGAGGAGTGTTTATGTCACCTTGGGATCACAGAGGGAAGGGGTGTGAATTCAGCACAGCTGAGGCAGGAGCACGCACTAACATCGGTGTAACCTCTCCCTCCTTTAACAATCTCGATTTCAACAGGAAAAGGCCATTCCTCACTGAGAGTTGGCTCCGTTCAGGCAAATACCTCTCCCAGATCAAGCTGATGAGAACCACACAATTTACATGTCTGTGTCGCTCTGCATGCTCTCTTTAGCACGCAAGCCTCCACTCTTCCCCCTTTTTCAGCTGCCTCTTTTCTACTGACCACACTGCTAAACTCCCACTTGTCTGCTCAGTTATTTCCTAGATATCGCAGCTTTCCAAAGTACACGCCCAGCATGGACATTATAGCCATGTGAGAGGCCTCCTGTGCCCCTTCCCTCAGCCCCAATCTGCTGCTTTCTTGCTGCATGTCTGGGGTGAGCTCACACACTCCTGCAGCCCCACTGCTGCCCCTAAACCCGCAGACCTGGAGAGCTGCTGAGAACGGGCACAAAGGGCTGCACAGGATACATCCCTGTCATGTGATGGCATGGAGGAGAGCGAGCCACCACCATACTGGGCACACCACTGGGGAATGCTTCTAGCCCCAAGGGATTGGAAGGGAAAGCCAGTAAACAAAAGGAAGGATGTCAGGGAAACAAAAACATCTTGAGGTTAATTTTTTTTTTTTTTTTTTGCATCCCTTGTTGGCTCTTTTAATAGGCTAAACTCTCATAAAACAAAGGGAGGAGAGAAATGCTACTTCTAGAGGGGGTAAAAGTCCAAGCAGTAAAATACAACCCCTCTCTGTTACTCACCAAGGATCCAAGCCCTCTGCCCCAGCGAGAGCTGTGCTCTTGCACCCCTGCAGAGCCACTGCCAGGGACTCCTGCCTAGATTGCTCTGTAGTTGCCTGACAGCAAATGCTAACTTTGTGCCTCAGTAGCCAATAGCTCCCATCTTCTGGGCTTAAAATAACTAGCATCTGGCAAGCAGAGAGGCACCCAGCTTCAAAGTATTTTCACCTGTTGCTTGCAGAGATCGATGGGAATGGGCTCATGTTCAGCATTGCTGCTGAGGAGTTGGGATTGTTGTTAAGGGGATTTTTCCCTCCTAGTTCTGCCCCTGCTGTGAAGCGTTGCTCTAGCCCCAAGGGGCCAGAGCAGACAAGCTTTGCCCCAGGGGAGCCCTGGGAGCCAGTGCCCTTTCCCAGGGGAAGGAGAAGTGAGCAGGGACTGGGCTGTCCCCTGGCTGATGGAGAAAGAGCAGCAAGGCAGGATTTCCTCTAGATAACGGGATTGTCTAAACTGGGCGTGAAGAGAAGTTTTGCAGAGTTAGGTGTTGCATTGGGAACATGGGCAATATCAGCTTTCAGAGGAGTCTGAAGGGGCATTTTAGGAAAGCTAGACATTTTTGCCAAAGCTTTGGCGTTTGAGGGTTATACTTCCGTGCAGGTTGTCACCATCTGTAAGACTCCTTCCTTATGCAGCAAGCAAGGCTCTAGGTGTCACAGCCAGATTATCCCTGCCTCTTTGAGGGCAGAGCACTCTGCACCCATGCTTGGCGCTTTGTACAAAGCCTCTGCAAGGGGCCTAGTCTGCAAGGCCTGAGTTTGTCAGCAGCTTCAGGAAGCACCAGTGAGACCGGGACTGTGTGCACGCCTGCTACGGGGACAGGAAAGGGGCCAAGCCCCTGCCACTGAGCCCATGCACATGCTTTAATTATACCTCAGACCACGGTTCCAGGAACCATCATGGTGTTTCCTGGCAGAATTTTAATCACTGTAGCTTGAGAGGCAGCTGAAAGTATCATCCCTGCAAACTCCAAGAGTCCTGCCCGCCTCCAAGAAGGGATCTACCAAGCGGTGCTAGAAACCCTCCCCATGCATGGTAAGCAAATCCTCTCCTGCAGTAAATAGCAAGGGCACAGTGCCGGAGTGTGACAGAATGAAAGGACACTCAGGCACCTGATCCTTCTGGAAAACAGGAGTTTGGAGATATCTTCCAGAAAATAGTGACTTGAAACCAGCTGCTCAAAGGCCAATTAAGAGCTAATGGGGACAACACCTCTCAGTTACAGGCGTTGCCTTTCAGTGGCCAGGAGCCCATCCAAGGTGGTGCTTACACTGCAAGAGCCCAGCTTCTCAGCTGCTGGGGACACTGACACGCAGGCTGAGGTAGAGAGGCAAACGCGTCCTTGTATGTCATCTTACTGCTGAGGGACATGCATTCTGTCCTGAGAGCATACAGCAGCATCCAGCTCTCGAGGGACGGAGGAGCACATTGGAGCCTCAAGGCTTCCTTGGACACAGACCATGGAGGAATCCTGCAGAAATGTTCATTCAAAGCTTGTGGGAACCTCCCAAAGGATTTATCCACTTTACTACTGCCAGAAGCCTGACAACTGGCACAATTAGCAGCTATTTGCAGTGGCTGAAGAGCTGTTATCAGGAGCTCACAGGTGCAATTATTTCAAGTGAGTGTTTTAGTGCTAGTCATTGAAATGCTGAGTCTTGGCAGGCTCCCACCACCGAGGGCAGAAGGACAGCAGATTCACTGGTAGATCACTCTGCCTTAGCTGCTTCCTGTATGGCTCAGCGCCCTCCTCTTCTGTGCCCTGCCACCCGCCAGGATCAGAGCCCTCTGCACTTCCCCCCTCACCAGTGTGGGATTCAGACTGTGAATATGCCCCATCTGCTCTGATGAGAGATCGAGGTGTCCTGACAGAGCACTGCCTTCTACGGGTCTCACTCCACAGTCACATGCTTCCCCATGAAGGACTTGGTTAGATACTGGGACAGCCTGACTGCCCTCCCCTTTTATCAGCTTTGAAACTTGTGCTAAAACCCCACAGCTGGTGTCCCAGGCTGTAACAAGCGGAAAAAATCAGTGTTGGTGTCAGAGCCTGGCAAAGCAGAGGGACCTGCCTCAACCAGAGGAGGGTTTGAAGGCCAAGAGCAGTGGTCTAGGGGACCACAGCATGAGGTGACGGTCACAAACATGAGAGCATCTGGGAGAGGAAGGCGTTAACTCCCATGAAGTGCTGCCAGCTCCGTTCCAGCCTGGCACAGCCTAGTGAAAAAGTCCTGGCAATCACTAGAGCTGTCTAGCTTGCTGGCAGCATTGGGAGCAGATGTACCAAGGTGCAGGGGCACAAATCGAAGGACCCAACGTATGAGGCTAATAAGAAACAGCTTGTATTTTAGCCTGTGTCTATTAGGGACTGAATTTGTCTGGGTTTCCATCACATCAGCTCTCTGAGGAGGGCTGGGGGAGGGCAGCTTCTCTGGCTTCCATCTCCTCATCTGGTGGCCTCGTCACTGCGAGTTGCTGATCTCATACATCTGCTAAACCTGCTACAAATGTCACCTCATCGACAGAAGCCGCTTGATAATAATAGGGCATTTCAACAAGCCTCTTGCTTCTATTTAGATGCAACACACATCCTTGTTCACAGTAATGCATGTTGAATTATGCAGGAACCAGCTTTCAATTTGCTACAAGAGGCTGAGGAGACACAGTGCCAGACGAAGCCATTTATTTCAGCTCCCTCTCTGGGGTTTGTTTTCAAGTCAGCACAACACTGGCTACAACTCCCCTGAAGTATTTTTAATCCTGATAGCCGTCAGAGCCTTTACGACCCCCTCACTAACTGCAGCAGAGCCGCCTCCTACTGCTTCCTCCCAAAAAGCCAATTGCAGCTTTACAGGGGTGGGGACCCTCCACTGCTTTGTTACAATGGTATCACTGCCTGCGGCACATAACTGGGCTGCAAGCACAGCCCCTGCATCGACTTCTAGGGAGTTTCCTTTAGGAATCGGCTCTGCCCTTAGCCATAAGTTAGCCTTACTAAAAAGCCTCACTTAGCAAGATAGCCATAAAGTATCCCGGTAGGTAAAGGCCAAACAGAGCATCTCATAGAGGCAGTCAAGACTTAGGCCCCTACAAGGAACAGCGAGACTCTGAGATCTCCTATCAAGCCCTGCCAGATAAGCTATTCCCTACTCAGTCCTCCAGCCTCATACGAAGAAAATGATAAAGCGTTATCGTACAGCAGAAAATAAGTACTGCGGTCCCCTTCTACCTCCCAGAAATAGCTATATTTCATGGTCTCAACCTTATAGATACCTAAGAAAGAGCACTGGGAAACAACAGAGTGATATTTTGGCATATGCTCTCTGCTCTCTTGATTTAGCTAGCCTGTGTGCTCAAAAAGCCTAGGCAGCAAACCCACAGCAAAGGGAATCTGTTAGGAAAGGGGATGAGGACAGGTTCCCTCTTTGCAGCTTCTCAGCTGCAGTCTTTTCCTGTATTTCTATCAAATGCCCGCTGTTTGGACAAGGTCCTGTTAGAGTCCAGGTACTTCTAGTAGGCTCAGTGATCATATAAGCCTCTGAATAGGAAAAGAATATAAAAGCTCACCTCTCTACCAGGTTTTCTCTTATTTGAGCTAAGCAGCACTACAATTCAGCGTTTGGAAAGTCACGCCTCAATTTTATAGCTCTTATCTCTTTGCACTTCAGTTACAAAGGTCTGTTTATTGGTTTGATGGACTATGAGCTCTTCGGAACATGGAGTGTCTTCCTGGCTTTTAGCACTAATGGCTGTAACCAAAACAAAACCTTCTCTGTGAGCCCTTTTAACTACACCTTTTGGTATCTGTTCTTCTCTATAGCTCTGGAAACATTACCCTTCACTTCAGCTGTGAGAAAGAAAAGCACTGGCATTGCTGATTACGCAGGAAAAGCAGAGTTTGCTATCCTCATACTTTATTTAAGCTCGTACATGGAGTCTAAAGCAGGGTCACCAGGTTGCATTTCGGAGCCCTACTTCAGTTCTTTAACCACAAGATAATCGTCCCTCTGACGTAGGCTCACTGCTGCATTCATGCTACATCAATGCTGAGCCCTCACAAGCTATTCACCCACTGCCCCACGTGCCCAGGACAGGGTGAGGGCCGAGGGGAGAGGTGCCTTACCGAGCTAGGCGTCAGGCCCATATTTGCTTCAATGTACGTCTCTGTCTTTGGCTCCACCGCGAGTTCAGCTTCCAAGATCTTTTCCACGGGCATGTCCTCGTTGGCACTACTTGTTGACTCCACCTCGTTCTCGTTCCGGTCCTTGCCCCGCTGCCTCTCCTCCTGGACAGCTGGAAACGGACAGGAAAGGGACAGCGTCAGCCTGGGGTGACCCAGCTGCGGTGCCATGGGCTGGACCCTGGGATCCTGAAGCTCCACGGGTTACTTAGCTGCAGAAACCTAAAGCATTCTTGCTCCCTGTGGCCTGTAGGAGCACACACACATCTGCTGCCTTGTTCCCTCATTTGACCTTTTCACCAATGCACTCAGTGGGCCTCAGTCTCTGACAGTCCCACTGGGTCTGAGATGGGAGGGAAGCCACAAGGCAGCTCTCCCAGCCGGGAGAGCCGCTGTGTGCGTGTTCCTCCGGGAGCACAGCGAAGGAGACGGCTCCAGCTCAAACCTGTTCTGCGCCCACGCAGACAGCTGCTGGGAATGTCCCCTTTTAAGAGAGGGAGAAGTCCTAGAAACAAAAAAGGTTAAAGATACATGATGAAAAGTAAAGGAAGCGATATGGCAAGTTGCTGCGGGAGAAGGAAAGGGTTGGGTACTGATACAGGGGAAGAAGACAAGGAGGTGAAGTGACAGGATAAGAAAAGAGAAATTGGTCAATTTAAAGCATGAGTCCACAGTCTGACCATCTTTTGAGCCTGTTAGTGCTGAAATTCCACAGAGGTCATGTGGTGCATCTAGAGCTCCTTGGCTCCATTCATGATGCTACTGACTGCCATAAGGCTCTTGGTGGTCTTATGGTAACACCATTCTGCCACAGTTTGAAATAGGGATCTTTTATCATGTGCTCTAGGTAAACCGTGATTGAGTCTTTGTCCCAGAGCTCTTTTTACAAAGACAGGAGAGACTTGTCCCAAATCCTATGCAGCAGGAGTAATCTAGCCAGAAGCATATCACATACTGAGGTCTTAATGTCTGAAGAGTACATAGACGAAAAATGCTCACTAGGCGCTAATAACATCATTAACTATCTCCTTTTGAAACCGGGACGCATACTTTCACTAAACCTGCAAAGCAGCTTCAAATAGATAGTTGCACTTGTAGTTTCTTTTTAAGCCATAATGTTAAATCCTCTAAATCTAATACTCTTCTGCACACAGTTGTTTCCCACAGTATGTTTTAGCATATTCTAGTCCAGCTCAGCTCAAGCAATAGGTGTTTCCATCGCTTGTCATGAGAGATGACTTCCTAAATTTATCCAGCTCTTTGTTCAAGACGGAATGAGACATTCAGTAACGCAGAAGGCCCACTATTTATCCTAACACTCTGCCTCTTTGCTGAATTTGAACCTGGTTATGTGATGTTAAGAGAAAACAGCAGGGGCACAGATATTGTTCCAGTGAAATCAGTACTGCCTGTAACACAATAAGGCCTTTTAGATAATCAGTAAAACCAACTCCATTCCAAGTGCAAAAATAAAATCCATAACATAAAATTTATTTTTTAAAATACAGGAAATTAAAACACATGCTAAAAAAATCCTAGATGGGCTCTGATCACATTAACTCAATTTCACCCCAGCATGCGAAGCCCTGGGGCCAATTTCCATGGGTTTAGCTCCCTTCCTACAGTAACTGAGGGTGCAATGTTGCTGTTTGCTGCATGTCAGCTGACCCTATATTTTGTTTTCTGTAGTGCTTAGACTCCTTCAATATGAAAGTCGTTATGCAGAAAAATGAGAGGTTATCTTTGAAAACAGATCTTAAGTTTGCAGGCTGCACGTGCTACAGAGGCACACACTGTTTTTTGGTCAGCTTATCAGACCCAGGTAGATTGCTGTTGTCAAAACTCACAGATTTGTGTCAAGGCTTTTGTCCATCTGGGCCTTTTGACGTGGATCCTTCTCTTTACTTTTTCAGGCCAACATAAAACCCTGCTTAAATTTCTTCCCCCCCCAACCCAGCTCTTGTTTTCTCAATCATCAGAAAGCTAGCAAATTTTGCTTAATGCCAACCCTTCCTTCAATAGCACAGATGCCCTAAAACTCCTTTGGGCACATTAGAAGAGATAAAATAGCTACTAAATGGCAGAAAAGCCTAAGAGAAAGGCAAATCGTCAACAAATGGGATTTTATAAAATGACTTAAATGCCAAAGATCTGATATACAGTTGCAGCAAGTCTCAAGGATAAAGGTACAAAGCATAGCTCCTCACTCTGAGAGTAACAACTGCAAAAGGACAGCCTCTGCTGCCCGGGGCCAATCCGTCAGGAAGGGATGTTATTCTGAAAGACACACTCTTGCTCAGCTACAAGCAACTGAGTTGGGCACTGGGATTCCTGGGAAAGCTCTGCAGAGGTCAAATGGGACAGTGGCTACTTTTAGCCTTAAATCTACAAATCTCAACCCCAATGAAACCAACAGAAGCATCCTTGGCTGTGAGAAATCAGATATGCTTGAACGGTTACGGGAAAAGACAGTCTTACAGGACATCTTGGGTTATGATAGCATTTGAATGGGCTTTGCTTGTGATTAAACTGAATCTTGCTGATATAAACAATAGAGGGAAGAGACAGATGGAAAGAAATTATACATATAAGTACTTAACTGCTATTGATCTGCGTTTAGAGCTGCTACATCAGAAAGCTTGTACTGCTGTTTGCTGTTGGAGCTGGTCAGCAGAAAGCTGACTCTCCCAAGCCTGCTGAGCCCCAATCTAAATCCTCAATCCTCACCCATGCCCAGCTGGCTGCCTGCAGCAATGACACACCAGACAGAGCAGATGGCATATTCTCACTGAATATGTCAGGCCCAAAGATAAACCAAGCCCTTGTCAGGGAGATCATTACCTGCTTTGCTAATTGGCACTTCCAAGACCATACAGCGCTTCTCCAAAGCCAGGACATGCCTGGTATCATCTGTGACCCCCCCTACAGCTTGACTGATCTCCATACGGCCCTTATTCCTCTCTTTCTGCCAATGCTTAATCCAAACCTGGGCTCACCCTCCTGAACCATGTACATCCCCAGGTTGCAGGAAAGCAGCACCCATTTCCCAGCACCGTGCTCTGAGAGTCCCTTTCTGCCCTCCTCACCGACAAGCAATTCCACACACACGACTTCATCTAGGTTTGCATCGGCCAGACCAGGTGACTGTCCCGCTCCGGTTTGTAGCTACATAAAGTCCAGTTCCTGTTTCTTTCCAGGAGAAACCCCAGGCTGAAGTAGCGCACTAGCAGGTTAATCTCCCACGCTTCAACCACAAGCGCATCTGAGAATTAAGCACCTCAGTGGCACAGCGTGCTCTGATTTTATCAGCGCTGCTCTCCTGTCACCTCCTCTGCAGGGCTTAGCGCAGCGAGAACAGGAAGCCACAGATTTGACAGCCTGTAGGTAATACAGAGGGGTGTTTAATTGGGACTTTGCTGTCTGCCTGCGAAGTCAGAACCTAACCTGAGTGTCAGGTCACTTCAGAAAGAGAAGCCATTCAGAAGACTGGGCACATCAGAAGTGCACTGGAAAGGCTAAACCCTCACACAGAAAGGTCATCTCAAGCCTTACCACTGCAGCACTTCAAGCAGGAAACAAGAAGCAGCTGCAGGAGAGCTCCAATCCGCTGACACCATCAAAAAACACAAATCAGCCTGCTTCATTTCACTGGCTGCTGAAGCTGAGTGAGAATGGCTTCATGCAGGCAGATTAGCTCAAAGGAGATAGTGTTTATGAACCTGACCTGTTTCTAGCTTGGAAACGATGCAAGACACCACCCAAACCCTGTTTTTTTGGTTGTAGTTTGAGAGACTTCTGAAGATACCTGTGAGGCAGCAACTGCTCTACATGTTGACTCAGTTTCAGCCCCTTGCAGAAGCTATTTTCCATCCCTATGTAGCAGCTCTAGGAACAAAGTCGGAATGGCTCCAGTCTTCACGTAAGCAACAGATTCACTCCTGCAACAGATTTATGCATGGCCTTAGGTATAGGCAGAGCTTTTTGTCCATGTGCACATGAACACCCCTCATCAGCGCACTCAAATGGTCTTCTTACAGTCACCTTGTCTTTCAGGCATGGCACTCTCAAATTCTGTCTTCAGGATCAAGGGAATGAATTCTTTCTAGCAGGTCCCCGCTTCTCTAGTTACGGGTTGAGCCTAGAGTATTAGTACAGCTCCAATGGTGTCAGGTCCAACATGTTACCCTGAAAAAATCAGGGATTTGCAGATTGCGTTCAAGACTTGTAATCTTTGAATTCCAAGACTGGATGTTGGGCTACACACACGCACCAATTCTTGCATCCGCTGGCCTGAGTTCAGAAGTTCAGCAGAAGTGAGGGGACATCCAGGGTGCAAGGAGTAGACAAAAGTGTCTAGGGAGCTGTCAGTCATCCAGATCCTTAGCGGAGTCCTCCATGTCTCTCTGATCTCCTCTATGAACCCAGTGGTAGATGGCACTATCCAGCCTAAATCACTACTTCCTTGTACCTGCAGAAGACCTGACAAACTGGCACTTCTGAGGGAGGACAGGACACATACCCATTTCAGAAAAGGACAGGAACTGTATGTTTCTTCAGACGCAGAAAAAAATAGCAGGTGGGGTGGGGGAAGGAAAGAAGGAACAAGGATTCAAGCAAATGGGCAACTTTTCTTTTTTCTTTTTCTTTTTTTTTTTTTTGTCATGCAATATGGGATGTAGGTGCAAAGGAAAGTCTTCAGCAGTGAGGAGAACCCTCACCATAAAGATCTGGGGCCTTACCTCTGGAGTTCACTCCCCACTCCCACCAGGGATTTGTCACAAAAGAAAAGCATGGTGGAGCTGACAAAAATACATTTTTCAAAGAGATTTGTTCTGGGAGTTTGGCTTTTTTCTCTTTTCATTTATCTTTAAAAAGAAAGAGAGAAATATAAACTTTGGTAGCTGCATGGCCGCTTGTCTGGTAATATTGAAATGGGAATACCTTGTTCTTCTTGGCTTCCCAGAAGTCTTGTGGGCCGGGATGGATGGTGCTCCATCCCTGTAACACAGTAAAATTTAGAAACAAAGATCATTATATCATTTGGTGTTTGTTTGCTTTTGTTGGATTCTGGGGGGAGTCTTCTTCACATAAGTTGTAAAGTTATAGGGTTTGTCTTGTTCTCATTAAATAATAGTCCTCTTTTGAGTGTAGGGAGAAATTCCCTTTGAGGGACAGCGGGAAAATTAAGTTCCTTCCAGGGACTTACTCATGAACCCCAGCCGAACTGTACCTTTTTACAGAGGACTATACAATGTGCAGTTACCCAGTGCTTTCATAGAACCACAAGAAACAAAAGCAAAGTAAAGGTCGACAGAAAACTAAAGAGGTTCTGTAACTTGCTCTTTCAACCCAAATTCTCTCTGGTGGCAGGATCAGCACACATTTACTTTAAGAAAACATAAATATTCTTGGCTCCGGAGAGGCTGTCTGATGCCTTTCCCTCCTCTTTCACATGCGATGCTTTGCAGGATTGGCAAGGACTCGGTGCAGCATGGGAGTTTAGGAGGCCTGGTTCTGCTGCTGGCTCCATTCTCCCTCTGTTCATCTTGTGCTTTTACTTTTCCCCTCCTCCTTATTGCCCCCCTCTGTTTAGCAAGCTGGGTAAAGAAACATCCAACTTCTATTCAAGAGGGCCTTTGGAAAAGGATTACACAACAGTGCCTGCAATAGCAAGGCACTGGCTTCCATGGCCTGACAAGGACCTTTCCAAACCTCTTTTGGGCCTTCTTGCTCTTCCTGCAGTATAACGCAGTGATAATGAGGTGAAGGACTGCAGAACATATCCCCACCATTCTGTACAGAGCTACCACTCATCAGAGCGAGAAAGGTCTGGCAAGCATCCCTCACAAACAGCGTGACTCCACCATCTCCCGTCTCACTCAATTACTGCCTCAGCAAGCAGGGAGCAAGGCGGTCCTTTTGGAGCAGACAGGCTTGTCTGGACAAACTACAGGGCTTGCCCGGAGTGGAGCTGGGAAGGCAAAAGGGGAGCGCTTGTATCCTTGTCCTTCCACCTTGCCACCCCAGGCTGGACCCTTCACTGCTCATGCTGCGAGTGTTAGACGAGATCCACCCTTAGGATTGTGCTGTTCTCAATGATGCAGATTTTTCTGGCCGTTAAGATGGCACAGCACTTGACCGACAGTGAGGCTCTGTTCGTCTTAAAAGCAGGAGGTGAAGCAGACATATTGCTTGCTGCAACTCATACTCAAAAATACTCTTCTGCAAGGCAATGCAGTCCCAAGCTGTTATTATAGCAGCCCTGTCTGACGCACTGTGTTTTCAGAGATGAACTTCTGCATGCTCTTCTCCGTGTGTGTGGCATGGCTACGCCAATGCTTTTATTTTTCTTCAAGGAGATTCATATGGTTGAGAGGTTTTTAGTCTGATTTTCTTAACGTAAGGGAAGCATTTAAAACTTGAAATCCACTTGAGGAGAAAAAAGATGTTGTAGTCAGAGAGCTCTAAGAGGCCCCACCTCCTCCAGCTATGTCTCAGCCGAGCCAAGGACAGAAGCCTGTTTTTCATGGCACCTGATGAAGAGGCTCTCATGTTATTCTGCTTGATTTGGCTTGTATTTGCCTAAGGCTGGTTGCTGTCATTTTTCATCTAGAGCTCTTAAGCCCATCTGCACTTCCCCAGGCCGGGGTACAGCAAGATATGGAGCCCCATGTGTTAAGACCACTTCTCAGTGGCCTCCCTCTTTTGGGGAATGCTTCATCCCATGCATTGCAGATGAATCTCAGCTGCCCAGGCCTGAGGGCTGACGTGCCAAAAATGTCAGCCCTATCCAGCATCAGTGTACAGACCAATACCCAACGTGTTACCTTTGCTCCTGGTGCTGCATCTAAGATTGATGGCTACGTAAGTGGGTTTGAGTCCATCGCAAAGTGAACTACCAACCTAGCTCAGGTTGCCTAGCCCTTTTAGAGTATGTGAAATCAAACTGGCAGTGTGGGTAGCTGTGGTTGAGTAATGAATTTGGCAACTGCTGGAAAAGAACAAGGTGACCACTAAGGCTGTGAGGCGGACTAGGAAGACATTGCTGACAAATTACTACAGCATCATCAACTCCTGTCATTTCATCACAAGCCTCATGATTAGCATCATAAGGCTCCTGGCTTTTAAGTCATGTGAACACCCAGAATCCAAATCCTCCTTCAAAACTTCCTTTCTTTTTTAAGCCTGGGGCTTGCAGAGGGAAATCTGATGCTGTGATCTGCAGACTAATTAATTAAAAAAAAAAAAAAAAATCAAATGTACGCTCTGTTTTTAAAGCCTGGCCATAGATGCACACAAAAAAACAACTTGAAAAATTTTCACACTGCTTCAGCAATATTTTGCTGAGTAGCCCAGATCAATTCACAGGGTGCCGGGGTGAGAACGGTGAACATGGCCATAGCTGCGCACATGCAGTGCGCTTGGACAGCGCAGTGAGCATAGGCCAGCTGCGAGGGGAGCCCAGTGTCAACCTGCTATTCCTCCCATTGCACTGCCCTGAGAAACCAGTCCGCTCTCCAGCCTGCTGTGCTGAGGTGCCTCTACCTGCTACCTCACTTAGGATCTCCAGCTCTGCATCAGTTTAGTTCAGCTCAATTTACTGATGCAAATAACCTTGCAGGGCCCATGGTGCCTTTGCTTGGCAACCCCCGTGCTCACTGGCCACCTCGGGAGCTCCTGGCTGACCGGTTGCGTTGGGTCAGTGCAGCTCCGCAGAAGGGGCGATAGGCACCGTACTCCCTGCGCACCGGCAGGGCTGCACACTGCATCGCAGCCACCCGCCATGTGTGCTGCCACCTTCAATGGCCACTGTGCTTTTGTGTCCAAGGAATTTTAATGAGGGAAGCAAGAGGGACAGAGGGGACAGGGTTTGCCACCGATGCGGTTGCCAGAACGAAGCATTTTTTGAGAGCATCCATCAGTAGAAATATCACAGCGCTTGTTTGTTTGTTCAGAGAGCTGGAGGCTATGGCAGCTTATAATTACCACTTACCCTTAAGTTAATACAGATGAGCACTTGTTTCTGAGACTAAAATCTATCCTTCCAGGAATAATAATGTGCATTACTGGCTGGGCTTTGGGGTTTTGGGGGGGGAGGGGGGAGGAGAAGGAGGGGGAAGGAAAATTCAGTCCTACTAAAAATGAATCTGATGGGTTTTTCTTCAAGGGAGGGATTCAGCCTTTGGATTCCCAGAGCCCAGTGAGCCCAGCATGGTGGGAGAGGGACGGAGTGGCTGGGGTAGGGCAGGCACTGGAGTTCAATCCAATTACAAAGTGGACTTCTAGTGAGCAAAGCAGAGGCTCATCCTTTCTCTAGCATGCACAGCGCTGTACAGTGCACCAGAACAAGAGCCTTGGCCGGCAGCACTTAGGGCTGGTCAGAAGCTCTACTCCACAAGGCAGGACAAATTCTGGTCCAGGAAGGCCTGGCCCAGCTGTGAATGCATGCACCTATCTGACCCCCACTGGCCTTTCACAGACCCCATTCTGGCACCTTGTGCTTAGTAATAGAGTAGAGGCCTTACGTGAGCTAAACGTCCACCCCAGCTTTGGACATGCTGCAGCTATTGCATACTGAGCTATTGTGTGTCTGAGCGTGCACACTGGTGCAGCACAGAGCTGCTTCCACCCAACTGCAGTGGGACTAAACAGATGTTCTTGGTGGTTAAACACCATTTTTCTACTCCTTGACAACTCTGTCACCATCACCTCTCCCCCACCAAAAAACATCCAAGTGCCACAGAGAAATTCTGATGCCAGAATGCATTCACAGACCTATTTGCTTGTCCGCTCTTGCTAGCAACGGAAAGACTGTAAGCAAAGATTCAGGCTTTGATTCCAGAGGCTCACTCTAACATCTTAGGTTTAAAACAGCCTTCTCAGCTCTGGGACAATTGTTTATAAGCATCTCTCCTGAAGCAGTAACGGCCAGAGCTGCAGAAGTAAAGGTCTCCTCACAACTTGACAGCATACCGGGCGGGTTTCTTGCTCCAAATTGGCTATCCTGTCCTTTTGACAACACATTGAGCCAGGCAGTGTGATTTTTTTCCATGGGAACTTGTGCTGTTTAAATATCCTCCTCCTCAAATGAGCACCGTGTACAAACAGAAAGCAGGTTGCCTAAATCCTGGCCAGTCACTGTAATTTGGACCAATGCCTGCTGGAAAAACAGCCCTATAAGAAGGGATGCTTCTCCCTTTGCTTCTTGACATTCTGCAATGGACATAGGGATCCAGAGGGCAAGCAAGGATGATGGTCCAGGGCCTCCTTTCTGGAATACTCCAATCCGGTTGCATTTTGGGGACAAGCATAGGCCCCATTGCCGGCATCCAAGAGCCTCCCAGCATATCGCTGCTCCCATTTCATGGATGGCAAACTGAGACACCAAACTGAGACATGAAAGCCGAGGCTTAAACATGCTGCTTGCAGCATAGCTGGGAGCCGACAGTATCAACACCTAACCCTCTACCCATTGGGCCATGCTCTTATAAAGGGCGTGTGTACATCTCATGCCTTTTAGGAGAAATTCTGACACAGATTGCTCCAGGGTGCCAGCATGGTGGAGGGCCACCTCTGCCTCACAACCTTCCTCCTGGTGAGCCCAGAGGCTCTGATGGCCTCCATGAGGCACGTCCCAAACCTGCTCAGTTCTGAGAGCCTAAAAGCGGGTGGCTGCTTTATTTATGAAGTGTTGGGTGGAGGGTTGGGGATTTCCGTTTCACAAGTGGTAGAATTTATTAGGCTCTGCTGTCTTTTTATGAAGCTATGGTTTAGCTGTATATCATAGGCATCTTGAAGTGCTTACGCCTGAGGTACGTGTATATATCAAAAATGCCATGATACCTGAGGTAACTAACTCAGACAGTATTTCTTCTGCTTTGCCTTCATGTAACTATGCCTCTTTTTTACAGATGCACCTTTCTACTACTGCAAACAACCCTAAAAGTTCAGACACAAGAAATAAATGGTGGTCTTTTCTTTAACATTTCAATTGAATAGTGCATTTCATTTTTCTTTTACAATAGGTAAAATAGTGCTGTGATTTAAAAAAAAAAAAGTAACTTCAGTGAAATGGAGTGTAAAAAAGTGGACTGAAACATTTCCATGCAGTCAGTCCACATGGGAAACTGCTTTGGAAAACAAAAGCAAAAATCACAAGCTCATTCCACGATCAAAACCTGGACACTGCAAAGTATAAGCAAACGGCAACTTTGGTAAAGAAGGTGGGCTAAAGCAATGAGAGAAAATCACAAATCATTCCCCTTTTCTCAACCTAATAGCATCCTTGAAAAAATCATTTAACCAGCTGGTTTAAAGAGCAGCTCTTTAAAAGGCTATAAGAAACAAGCTCATTAAGCTGAAAAGCATTTTCCATTCCAAAATTACTACTAAAAATAACTGTACTCTTGAACTCTGCCCCTTCACTAGGGTATAGCCATTTGCCTGCATTTACATTCACTTGGAATAGCGCGTTGGAAACCTGAATTCCTGCTTTCTCTCCAGATTCCTCTTGCTCCTCTTCCCCAAGCTCCATGAGGCGGGGATGGTGCAGCTGCCAGGGGGCTCCCTGGATTTGGGCATTGAAGGGGGGGATGCACAGCTATAGCAGGAGGATTCAGCACAAGTCAGTGACAACTGTGTTAGTGCAGGAGCTGAGTGCCAACTAAGTCATTTCAGGATAAAACCTGGGGAAAGTTTGGTCCCTCTGGACTAAGTGATTTATCTGAGTTGTTCCCAGGAGACAAGGAAACAAGCTGAGGTCTCAAAGCTGCAGGCAAAAGTAACTTCCTGCAGTGCTGCAAGCTAAGCTCATCTCAGGCTTAACTCTCTCAGCCCTGCTGGAGCTTAACTCGATAGCAGGGCAAGCAAGAGGAAAAACAACCCATAAATACAGGGGAAGAGGAAGCGTTATTTTAGACTGTGAAGTTTAATGAAGTCTTGGAGTCAGAGATCAGATATGCAACAGGATGGAGAACATCCCGGATCCTCAAAGCGCTACTCTGGATCATGTCACTGCAGCAGACAACAGCAAGCTGCAGCCAGACCGCACTGAAGCCACCGCGGTTATGATAGCTGTGCCTGGATTTTGGGAACGATCTTGGGGGTCAGTCATGCAGCACAAGCTGCAGTCACTGGGGGAGGACAGATGTCTGGCCTGCAGATGGGCTAAGAGCTTCCTAGTTGAGTGGGAAGAGCAGGATGCTCCCATGTGCTGAGCTGCAGCTACATCCATCTTGCCCATTTGGTATCTAATGCCACACAGTTACAATGCTGGGCAGTAAGCTTGGACTGCAGTTTTAGGATCTGCTAGTGGTAGCCCTCAGTTTACAAACGGGTGATCTCAGCATGTCAAACGGAGACAGTTTGGCGCAATCAAGAAGCCGCTAATGTCAGGACACGGTGCTCCGCCACTCGCTTCTTCCTGAAGCGGAGTTTTGCTGCGCAGTTTCCCAACGTCTGCACTGTGTGAGCTGTCCAAGGCTGCCGGAGGGAGCATGAGAAAGGGCTCCTCACTGGTATTTCCTGCTTGTGTGTGATCAAAACGGACTCTCCAGCATTGGATAGCCTGGGACAACATTGCACAAGATAGCAATGCACAGCAACACAAGGGAGTGGAGTTTGTAGTCTCTGATGCTGATTTTACCAACATCTGTGATGAAGCTGGATTTTCTGGCTGGTAGCAGTTCTAATCTCCAGGGATCAACCTCATTACATTCCCCCAGCTCACGGAAAGATCCCTCCTTTTAGATTGTTGCACAGATCCTAGCCACTGGAGAATCTAGGAGATGCTAGCCACTTCTCCTTAATAGGAGAACCTTGCAAGGGACCCTGTTCGTCCCTGAAGTTAAACCCAGCTAAAGGCATTGCACGCAAGATGCCTTTATCCCAAGATCTTCAATGTTTGTTCCCACTTCTTCATAAGGCGTCTTCCTCTCTGGAGCCAACTCAAGGGCAGTTTCTACTTTTTGCACTAAAATATAAGGCTGCTGATGTATGGAGGCTCTAAAGCTGTTCAAGAAATCAAGAGCCACCAGAGACCCTAATGAATAGCAGATCAAGCAGAGAGGCTTATATTCCTGGATACACACAGCCACTCCCACAATAATAATCCCTGAATTAGTCAAGATCCCTGATGGCAATTTTAATTTTGTTGATTATCTGGTATTTAGTGGGAGACGGAGTACAAAAAACAAAGACTCACACAGCTGGCAATAACTTGTAGTAGGAAAACATGCTCTCTGTTGCTTCAGTATCTCAGATTCCACGAGGCCCATTCATCGTGAATATGGCATCAGTATCTAAAGTTTTTTAACAACGAGCGGCAAAAAGAACCAGAAGAAATTTTCCACTTCTGTAGCCTTTCACCCCTTGCAGCCAATATCCCCTAGATCTTATCTCTAAGGCAAAGCCTCATGCTACAGAAGCAACTCCCCTTCCTCCTCAAAGTACCTCTCAGCCACCCTGCATCTCTCGCCCCTGCAGATATGCTGCCACATCTGCACAGGCCAGGCTTTGGAAGGCAACTCCATCCTGGAGCACGTGGCCAAGGTCTGTCTCTCTAAGCCTGACCAAGGCTACTCTAGGCACATTCACCTGCAGACCTGCCAGGGACTGGGATCCACCCCTTACCCCAAACATCTACTGACTGCTCATGCATTGGATTTCTCCTCTTCTTCAAAGCTCTCCCTTACTCAACCCCTGCATCACAAGATCAGCCAGTGCTGCCTGAGTGCACTTGTAGAGTTATGAAGATCCCATCTGTCACACTTTTAAATAATTGGCTGATCATTATGAATTCATTTGGTATTCATTGTGATAATGTTAATCAAGATGAATTAATAGAGTCCTCATACTGTATGTGATCCCTGGGGAATTCCAGCACCATTTAGAAGCTAATTAATGGACCTATAATTTTAGTGGTGCTGCCCATGCTATCACTGTTAATGGTAGGCATGAAGCAGTTACCTGATTCACAGGCCGTCAGTGTAGTCAAGCCAATGGGAAGGAGACGAGAAGACTCCCAAATCATCATAAGCGATGGCTGAGTGAATCCCAACTCCAGACGGTTTGCTTTTTCTTCAAACTGATTTTACTGTGCACTGGGATCTGTCGGGAGTCCTAACGCAGGGCTGAAGCATTGCTGCCCCTGATTCTGCGCACACATGCTGAGCTGTGCTAACCTCCTCAGGGCTCAATTTATTGAGACACAAGACTTGATTCCTTGTGCCCTTCTAGGCGCAAGCAAGCCCTTTGCTCCTCCTGGCTGGGCTGTCATTTTTCTCCATGCAATTGTCCTGGATGCCCTAGGTTCCCAAGCAGGTCTTAGCCTGCTCAGCCCCTTGCGTGCATCAGTTTGTTCATTCCCTAGAGTTTGCCCACGGACCTATTCCCCAGACAAGTCTGTTCTTGATGGTGTTTGGGAGGAGGGTCACCACATTACGATGTCTGCTCTCCTTTCAGCTAGGAGAAGCTTTCCACATGTTTCTCCCATCCTCAGTGAACTAAGGCTGCGTGTCCTCAGCCCTCATCGTCATGATACCATCCTAGAGAAAGACGCAAACCACAATTCTTCTGATGTTACAATCGTCAGGTCTCTTCACAAGTATCTTTCCCCTGCTTTCGTTCAGGGAGTTCTTTCTCCATCGCTGGTAATTCCCCTCAAATCCTTAAGTCTTGCTCAGTTTGGTCCTTCCACCTCCTCCTTGGCCAGGGACAGCTTGGGAGACCTTTCCAAAGGGTCACCTTGGAGGTTTGCATGCCCTGCTCCTGGGATGTCACCACACTTGACCTTTCCTAGAGCAGTTTATCAGACTTTCTCCACTCTCAATTTCCCTGCTGCCTACAGATCTAATGCATTATTGCTGATGTTACTTTCCTTACAAATGCCAGCTAAAATGTTCTAAGGGCCTGAAAGAAAAGGAGGTCTCCAGCTCCTGGTAAAAGGCGCTGCCTGCAATGCCAGCCTTGTGCAGGAAAGGTAGAGTAAGTGAATGCTCTACAGCAATATAGACCTGTACTTCTCTGAAACATGCTGCTGCTGAACACACAGGAGATTTCTTGGCTTCTTATTAGTCACTTGAGTCTCTCAATAAAACAATTCAGTGAGTACAAGCTGAAGAGCTGTGACCTCTCTCCAACTAGCAACTTTTTATCTGGCACAAAATCCCGTATCTCTCAGTCCCCCCTGATGCTATGTGACAGCGCTCTGTTGGCAGCAATGCTGCAGCTGGGCCTCTCCCCAGATGGTCTCCTTCACAGCTTTTCCAGGGCACGGCAGCTCTGCGACACAGCTTGAAAGTGTGACTCCGCAGGTTTCTTGAGAGGGGGGACACAGCTCGGGAGAGCGCAGGGAGTGGGTTCGGGAGGAAGCATAGGATGCTGGAGCAATGGGGTGCCTTGCAGACAGCTGTCTCCCAGTGGTACTTAATGCCCACAAAGAGCGACTGTGCCAGCAGACAAAGCAGCTTGCACAGTCTAGGCTGCTCCCAAAACACAGTCTGGCGCAGAGTCTAAACCACTAAATGCTTTTGCTGAATCACTTTCTCTTGCCTCTGTTAAGACGGAGTTGAGCAGAAGCTACTGTGCTTTAGACCCAATCCTGGCAGCACGCCATGACCCAGGATGGCTCCCGCACAGCAGTGCTTTGGGCTGGAGATTAGACTTTCTTCCCTCCATTTCCTCCTTCCCCTGCACGTTCCCTGCTGGCATCCAAACGGATCGCAGCTCTGCCCATCACCATTCCAGCAGAACATCCTCCCAGCTGGGAGCCAGGGTTATGCCAGGATGTCGTGGGGGAGAGGGTCATTAGCATCCCAAGCTCTACCCAATGGTATGTCTCAGATATACCAGCTGTACGTTTTTGTTTCTGATGAAGGTAATGAATTTCCATCTCCTCCACTCCATCAAACCAAATGCTCCCTCCAATGAGGTTTCTGCTACAGCCCCACCTGGCAGTCACTTCCTTGTGTGCAACCCATCATTGCCCGTATCAGAAAGCTCCATTTCCGAGCATCAAAGGGTTAAGCTTTGCAAGGCCAGGGAGATCCCCTTTGGAAACTCAGCACTGCGCAGACTGCCCTCCATGCTCAGCCCCGCCAGCTGCCCTTTTGGTCGCACGCTGCTGGAATCTCCCAGCATCGCGAGCAGAGATGGCTTTGACATTTGAAGAATCTGCATGTTGTGGGTCCTTAGGTAACCCTGTAAATCGAGCGTGTCAGGGTTTGTTAAACACTAGACATAGCTCCAGCACTGCCCTATTTAATCAGTGCTCCAGACAAGGCTAACTGCTCTCCAAAGAGACATGTTCTGGAGCTCTGCTCTCCGCGACCAGAGTTACTCTGCAGCACTGAAGGAAGGGGTTTATGTGCCAGCCAGAGAAGCAAATATGGCTCTGAAGATGTAAGGCGAGAAGGTATCAGAGAACTAAGCAGGACCAAGGGATCATTTTCATATCGTGTCTGTTAAAAGCCTATTCTAACAGCAGTTTAAAAGAGACACAGTCAGCATTATAAAGAGCATTTAAAAGAGGCACTGCCAGCGAGTTTAGATCCTAAATTTAAACTCCAGTAGGAGTAGGGATATCTTTTTATGAGACTAAACTTCTTGTTTTCTCCCAATAAGAAAAAATCCCGTATTGCTACTGCTAGGAAACGCCACAGAGGTAGAGCAACATGATGCTCTGTGCCAGTGCCTGAGGAACGGAGTCTGCTGAGAAGGAAGGTAACCCTCTGTTTCCTTGCCCATGCTGAGTGAAGTGTAAAATATAAATGGGAGTGCAACTGAGAAACACACACATCTCTCACCTTCTCCCTCGCACTTGCACTTGCATTAGTAACTAGTGTATTAAACATAGGATCTTTATCTTGACAATGTCCCCTTATCAACTCTGGTTTTCCAGGATTAAACATCCTGTGTTGCATGGAAAAAGAAAGGCCAAGCCAGGTGGCAGCATTTGTCACCTGAAATACATTTAACCCTGAAAGCCTTTTACTGTAACTGTTATACGCAGGCTCACCTCTTTCTGAAGGGGCTCTACAGGGAAAGAAAAAAACCTTATCTCCTATTACTGCTTCTTATCTTATTTAACCCCTTCTGAATATGACTCTAGACTTTGAGGCTTTCTTGTCCCAGGTACACAGAGACGCTGATCCTGTATCTCGTGGTAACACCGCTCCCACCTGTGTGAACTGACCGGGGCAGACCACTGCCATCTTGCTGTGCCAGCACATTACACTCCCCTGCACAGGAGTGTGAGACAGAGGATCAGGATGCACTGGGGAAAGCTTTGGCCCTGCCAAACCAGCAGCTAAATTACCCATCAACTCCAGCGAGGTGAGGAACTCACTATTTGTCATCACCGTTCCAAACATGTGGCAGCCAAATGAAAAACAGTGTGAAACGCAGAATGCAAGCTCCAGGTCAGTAAATGACCTACAGGGCGCTACCCAGTCTCAACGCACCCCCGTGGCTCCCTGGAGCTGTGCTTGGCAGCTGCTTAACATCTCCGTGCACCGCTACAGACAGACGCTGGCTTACTGTCATGCAACCATCCACCATCCTGGTACTGCTTTGGGACTTACCGCTATCTGGGGCTAAGAGGTCATGGCTGTGGCGCAAAGGCAAAGTATGAGAGACCCACACTATAGAGGAATGGCATAATTTGGTGCCCCAGAGCAGGCGGTCCTTGAGGAGGTTCATGCCAGCTTTGGTGCATGTGGTGCTGCCACGTTACTAACAGAAAGGAGCCTACTGGAGCCTCCTAATGAAGGAAATGTACCTGCAGGGCCTATAGCACCCATGGGTGCTCAGGTCAGGCCACTGCTCTCTTTGCCTTACCTTCTCGCTTCATCCCCATTGCAAGACACTTCTGATACCGGCAGTACTGGCACCGGTTCCGCTGGCGCTTGTCAATCAAGCAGTCCTTGTTGTCACGGCACGTGTAGGTCAGGTCTTTCCGCACCGTGCGCTTGAAGAAGCCTTTGCAGCCCTCGCAGCTGTAAACTCCATAATGTTTACCTGTAGGGGGATCCGACGGATTATAAGGACTCATCAAGTGTCCAGGATGCTCCCAGCTCCCTAATGTGCTCTCCCTCCCCATCAAGACTTTCCAGCCTTCCTAAGGCCTTTTATAGCAGTGCTTGGGAGAAGCAGAGGTTTCTTGGACCAGTGAGCATGAGCTAAAGAGCAGTGGCTTTGTCCTGACTTTCGTAAAATCAGGAGGCCCTACCTGGACTATCAGCTGCCTTTTACACCTTGATCTAGAAAAAACCCTCACCGTTCCTTAGCCATAGGTAAAAGGATACGCAACACAGCAGTGAAACGTGGGGCATCACAGAGTATCTCCCTGTACTCCCCATGACCTGCCTGAACTCACCCTGTCGTAAATCAAGAGTCAGCTTGCTCTCCATTACACACCTACCCTCACTCCTCCTTTCCAGTCATGTGAGCCTGATGGGAGGCAGGAGGTGTCCTTAAGGACCCCAAAAACTAGATGACCAGAGCACTTTTGGAGTGGAAAACAGCATGAGAATAAAGAGAATTAGCACATCTTTATCTCTCAAGAGTGGAATGACTCTATGTGAAGCACATCTTTTTATCTGGTGCTATGTGACGAGACCAGCTACGGGATCAAAGGATGGGGTAGAGAGAGGGACACTGAACTGGCGCTTTTCTTCAGACACGCTACACTACTTAGGGCTAAGGATACAACCCTGTTGCTAGGCAGAGATCTTGGGCATTTGCTATACCAAGGACCAGGGCAAATTGGTTACTTTTCTTGTTAACTTCAGAGCATGATGAAGAACCGAGAGATCAAAGAGCTGAGCCAGGCACGTTTCATCTGGCTCTTGTCAGAACCTGCCTCCAAGATCACAAAGGCTGGAGCATGCTTTTCTTTAAAGGGACTTCTCTTCTACCCTTCTATGTTCATCTAGGAAGTTCACACACAAATACAGCCTAGAACAAACAGGCCACCAGCCCTGCTGCTGCGAGCCATTTTTAGGGCTAGGTAGTGAATCTTACCTGAAGATCTGTCCCCGCAGATGGCACATATGTGCTTGGTGAAGGAGGCCATAGTTCCTGAGGGATGTGCTGGCACTTTGAGGACCCCATTGAGCCCCAAAGGTGGTTTAATGTCTTCTGAGCTGCTGACGGGGTTCATGGGCGAATTGAGCTGTTGACACAAAAGCACAACGGGTAGCGGTCACTGGAGAGCAGGGAGACACTGCGCACTGTGGGACATGTACCCAGGATGCACGTTCAACCTCCTCCCATTCATGCTCAGCCAAGTTAAGCTGTCTCCGTGAGATGCTGAGGCTACTCCCAACAACCGCATGGACAAGGGGACAAGCCACCTCGGCAGCAGGGCTTGCCTGCGCTCTTGGACTTGGGGAGCAAAGAGAGATAGGGAGGGCTACGTTTCAAGTGCTATGGCTCCCAGGTCTTCCATGCTCAGCCCTTCCTACGCCAGCATCCTGCTAATGCCGACACCCCACTCCCCAGTCCATCCCCGTCCTGGCTTGCAACCTCCTCTTCTACTCTTGGCCTTGACTCTACACCCTGATTTTGTCCGCGCCCATGGAAATGGCTTCTCATGGGGACAACCACAGCTAAAAACAAACGATATCCACAGTGCTGAACCAACATGAGGATTTGGGCACATGACCCCAGAGATGAAAGGCCCAAGTACTCATGTGCTGCCCTGGCGTAAAAGCAAGCGCAACCCTCTGAGATGCTGCCAGCAAACAGAGCTGAGTGCTGCATCTAGGCGCCAGGATGACACCAGACCTCCCTTCTATCCACTCACAGCCCTGGGAGGAAGGAGCAGCGTCCCTCGCACACTGCTAAGAGAGCTACGAAGGGCTGACACCGTTGCCTGATCAGCCAGCCCCATAAACGATGTTCCTGGATGATTTAATGGGAAGGCAAATTCCTCCTGCGCTGCCAGACTTCCGCCCACCTCCATGGGAGAGCTCTTATCTAAACACACTCGGAAGGCTTCCCTGCTTCACGCCGCCTGGGGATGCAGAGCAGAGAAGATGATTTGCAGTGATGATTCGTGGGAGAGCTGCTGGCTGGGAGCGAAAGCTTGCATGGATGATGAAGGCCAGGACACTAGCGCTTTAGCTCAACAATTTATATATATCCTTTTAGCATTATCTCTCCAAAGGAAAGCTTCACAGCAAATAAATAGATCCCAGATGCAATAGGGTCTGGCTTTCCAGAACTTGTGTGGGACACTTCCCTGCAATTTATGGCCTTCCAGCAGCCTCTCTCTGTGCCTGTCTTTCCTACCCTGTTGAGCACACCGTCCCCAACAGTCAGTGAAGACAGCAGAAAAATTGCATGGGTTCTGGTGTGGCCCCATCGCTCTGGTACCGGAGCGAACAATTCCTGAGCCTGAGTTTATTTTCACATTACCCTACGCAGCAGGGCAGGACTGTTTTATTCCCCAGTGTACAGAGAGAAACTGAGGCATGGAGAGATGTAAGACTGCTCGACAAACAAGCTCACACCAGCCTGGGTTGCTGGGACCACACCGATCTAAGCTAGCTCTGCTAACTCTGCCTCTACCAACCATCTACACAACCCCAAATAATGCCACTGAGGCATGGAGGAAAGGTGCAGGAGAGGACAGAAAATAGCCCCAGTCTCTAAGTTACAGGCTGGTGTCCTTATCTCTGTGGCCCTCCTTCCCCTCATAGTCTCAGTGGTTATTTGCAACAGTCATCCAGGAGTTATAAAACATTTTGTGCAAAGTATCATCAGACAGACCCAATTTCACATTGCTCCGCATTGGTGTCGCAATGCCCACAAAAAACCAGCAGCT
This sequence comes from Struthio camelus, assembly GCF_040807025.1. Lineage (NCBI taxonomy): Eukaryota > Metazoa > Chordata > Aves > Struthioniformes > Struthionidae > Struthio > Struthio camelus. The sequence goes on from NC_090961.1 coordinate 4,463,297, forward strand.
TCTGTGAGGCACAAACGTACCAGACCTGGTCCCAAACCCTCTTCATGCACATGTTTGCCTGGCAAGTCACATCCCTTTTCTGCATTGCTACAAAGGGTGCTGGCACCAGCCACGCCTGCGGGATCTGCGCAGCCAGCAAAGGTGGGGGGCATGAGTCGGAGCAGCCCCCATGAGAGAGGCCAGGGGAACAGGAGGTTCCCCCTTATTGGGCTGCCTGCCCCGCACAGGGCGTGCTGCCTAGCTCCCCAGCTCAGCCCCCAGGCCGAGGCACAACTGGCCCTGCAGATTGTGTCCGCACAATTAGAAGGCATCTCCCAACATTGCAGGAAAGTGGTAAGAGGAACCAGATCGCAGGGGACTTAAAGTGATACTCCTTGCCTTGCATGTAACTTTACTTCATCAAGGTTGTTTCAGGGCTGGCCACGTGGCAAACCAGCCTTTCATAACGGGCCTTTCAATCCAGCAGCCAAAAGTTTAACCTGCTCCCCGGGCTGGATGGGGAAGCTAGGCTTGTTCAGCTCAGTGCCAGTGATGAACGGTGAGGCTTCTCGTCCAGGGGAACAACCTGCCAAGGGCTGCGGTAGTTTCTCCCTCCCTGCCAATTTCCGAATCTAGGCTGGATATGCCGGATTCATGCTTTGCTTTGTTGTGCTTCCCTTCCCTAACAAAGATGCTCGGCAATTGGACTTGTCACAAATTAATTCAGGGTAGTCCCAGAGCTTGCGGTATGTCAATTAGAGGAGCGCAGCAGTTCCTCTGATTGTGAAGTCTCCAAGCTGGTGGGGAATGTATGGCAGGCAGATGACTAATAACTGCAGAACACAGCAAGGTAAACCCACTCTGGAGAAATATGATGGATCTGCCTCCCTCTCTTACCCTGCCTGTGACAACTAATGAAATCAAAGGAAGCTGGGACCTGGAGCCCACTGAGGAATATGCTCTTGGGTGAGTGGCGTTCAGTTACCCTGTGCTAATAAGGCAGGCAAGGAGTGATGAATGGATATGCAGGTGGGAGCCTCTCTCTTTGGGATCTGTCACAACATCAGTGAGAAAGTCATGAGCATTTCCTTGCTCTGTTGGGACCAAGATAAGACTCAAGTCCTGCCGGTGGGGCCACCTGCAAAGGCAGTGATCTTCCCAGGGGCATGCAGTGGCACCGGGCTCCCCCCGAGGAGAGGGCAGTGCTGCCTGTAGGCACTGCCCCATCCGTTGGGTCTTTTGACCCTTTTCTCCTGTAAGGATCAGACCCTTCTGGTTCCCCAGATGCCATCTCCAGTCTCCTCCTGAAAAAATAGCTGGGCTGTCATCTAGCCTCACTCTGTTAAGACTTCTGCTGAGCAGCCCCTTTCCTAGGCAGCTCTGGGAACATGGGCATGTTTGAGGAGCTCTTCTCTGCCCTTTCCTGGCTTCTCTGCTGTCAGCCACCCCAGAGGGATGGGGAGGGCAGTGAAACACAAAAGCACAGCTCAGCACAAGCCCCTGCCCGAGAGCAGCAGAGCTCTGAGAGGACTGTTGCCCTTCTCTGAGCATCCCCAGTATCTCAGGCCAAATCTTCCTCCTTCCAATTCCAGGAGGGGGGGACAAAAAATGAAGTAGGTTTGGACCTCAGGCTTGAGCTGGGCCCTAATGCTTGCCAAAGTTTTTGAGGGAAGCCCCCCTTTCACCTAAAGTCCTTGCAGCCAGTCTGCATGCCCTGCTAGAGCACATAGGTCAGCCTCACACAGGAACTCTGGGCCTCGTGTCCCTACCCTGAAAATCTCCATGGATGGACAGGGCTTTGTGTCACTGGCTCTAGCAATGTGCTTTAGTGCATTTTTGGGGAAATGGAGCCACTGGCAAGTTGCAGCTGATGGCTACTGCTCATATCTTGTTGTGTCACCTGTTGCATCTGAGCACACAGCTACAGCCAGAGGACATTAGCTGCCTGCTGGAGATAAGCCCTTTCGCCACCACTTCCCCCACAGTTAGCAGCCCACGGCCATTGCATGCCCTTGCTGAGTAGCCCACAAACATGGGACAGTAAGGTGGGGTGAGCACTGTGCATTCAAGCCCTTGGGTCAACCCATGGGGAACTGGGGTCCTGATGCCACCCCTCCGGGGCCTGTGAATCAGCAGGATGCCCTGCTCGGAGCTGAGTCAGCTCCCACGATGGGCAGAACTCCTCAGTTCCTCTTCCAGTGCCGGCCTGAAACCTCAGCAAAGGCGCCACGTGCACCCTGGGGTTCCCACACTCCTTCCTGGCGCCTGCCCTGCGCCTTCCTCTTGGGTCTGACGGCTGCAAAGCAAAACCCGCAGTGTGCATGCCCGGGGAGGAGGCTGTGAGAAAGCCAGCCTGCCAGCCTGGCTCGCGCCGCTCGCCGCTCAGCACTTCTGCTTTTGCTGAGGACAACCTCTGGCTCAGCAAGCAAGAAAACTGGGGGGAGGAAGGAGGAGGAACTGGGCGCTCTGCTTCCCCGGCGATGCGCGGCGGCGCGTCCCAGCAGTTGGATCCCTGCCCTGTGCACCAGGACTCCGCGGCTCCTTTCCTCTCCCTTTCTAGTTCATTGCTCCGGGGACCAAATCATGTCCTTTCTGGCCTACTGGCAACTAGTGCTTTACTTCTCCTCCCACCCCAAGAAAAACAGCCTTCATTGATCCCCTAGATAGCCTTAAAAAGAGCATTGTCTAGAGGCACAGAGCAGCTCTGGAAAAGCAGCCCACAGCCTAATTCTGCTTCTGATCTCTCCCCGCTCGCCCCAGGCGCCTCCAGAGCTGCTGTCAGAGATGCCTGGAGGCGTCTGCCACAGGCGGCTGCTGCTGTAATTTTGCAGCTGGGTCCTGTGTATTGCAGTGAAAGGAGCACAAGGGAGAAAGAAACATCCAAAAAGTCTCTCCCTCTCCCTCCCTTTCATCTCTTACTGAAAATCCATTTCTCCCCACTTTCTCCCCAAGAAACTTTAGGTAAGAGGGTTTAAATATGTTTAAATCCTTTAGGTAAGAGGGTTTAAATCCCAGGAAACATCAGAGCTCAACCACCTGGCCAGGCCAGGACTTTGCTCGCCCACTGGGCACTGAAACCCTGCTCTTGACCAAGGCAAACTCCCCAGCGTGCCTGTGCTTTTAGCCGGCTCCTCTCCTGCACTGCTCGCCCTGTCCGCCCGGCTCCGCGCAGCATCATCAGCACATCCCCTGGCTCTCGCGCCGCCGGCTGCTCACACCCGCCGACGGAAATCGGAGAGGGAAAGGGCCGGAGCTGGGAGCCCGCAGCATTGTTAACTCTACCTGACAGCTTCCTGCCGGGCCGGGGTCGGCAGGAGCTGGGGCTGCGGGTGTCGGGGGGAGAGAGCGTGCTCGCCGGGAGAGGCACCCGGGGGGAAACCCCCTAGCCCGGGGAGCATGGGACTCGCCGCCCCGCACACCTCTGGCTCCCTGAGTCCTTCTGCTCCGCTAGGTTTCCAGAGGTAACGAGGCATGGCCTGATGGCAAGTGGCATCTGCCATCTGATTCAAACCACCTTCCATCAGCGCTATCTCCACTCCGCGACTCGGGCCCCACGCTTCATTAACCCCGGCGCGTTGTGGACCGGTACAATGACAAGGGGGTGCATTCCTCCGCTCCTGCCCTCCCTGCTCCCTTCGAGCAGCCGCGCCACTGCCTGGTGTGCCCTCCTCCTCCTCCTCCATCACTCTGCAAGCTCAGGTAGGCGCTTCCGCCTGCCACCGGGATAAGGACTTAATGTACCCAGACAGAGGACAGATGGTAGAAGCCATTAGACTGAAAATGTCCTGTCTCCTCTAGGAAAACCACTTAAGACAAGTCCATGAGCAAATGACGAGCGTTTGCTCTGTATCGTGAGGGCCTGGAGATGCCGCAGTACCGGATCAGTCACCAGCGCCATCTGACCATGCTCTCAGTTCCCCTTTTTACCCTGCGGCTGACTTTTATTTCAGTTCCTCTGGCTGGTTCGTCCCTAGAACAAACCGCGCCTTATAATTGAAACTCGGGCTGCATCTCCTCTTCCCTCTTTCTCCCCCTGCTTGTGGCTCACCCCCATGTTGTTTCACATCTCCCGTTTCCACCCTTCTCCCCCACTCCACCTCCACCAGTTCAGCACTCTCCCTGCTAATTTTGCTTTTGCTGCCAGTTCCCAGGCGTCGTTTCGGTTCTCCCTTCCTCGCCCACAAGATAGGCGGCGTCCTGTCTACCCCAGTACGTCTCCTGCCCTGGCGCCGTCCCGGGGAGAGGGAACCAGCCGAGCCCAGCCGTGCTGCGCTGGGCAAGGTGGGGGGAGGCAGGTCCCCAGCAGATCAACTGGGTCATAAACTGGGGGACTTGATTCAGCACAGGAGAGGCTTGCCGCAAGGCAAACAAAACTACCTTCGCTCCAAGGTGGGTTTGAGAATGAGCTGGGCTTTTGGGGAAGCTGCGTGGGAATCCCGAGGATGACTAATGATGGCGCTGTGCTTAACTCCAGCCCAAGCAGGCACGGCATGTCCCTCCCCAACGGTGGGATAGAAAGACCTGTTATCTCTGGAAATAAATCAGGCCAATATTTAAAAATAAAGGTGCCGGCAGGTGTTTGACTCCCAGAGAGGCCCTGGAATAAATAAACCAGCAGTGAGTGGCAGGTGGTAGCCAATTCCTTAATCTGCCCTTTACTAAACATATAACGTGCAAGCAGCCAGCAACAGGTGGCAGGGGCTGGCCAGCTCTCCTAGATCTTGCTATTTTTAAAAAGAGCTTATCTCTTGATAGTTGGAGGGTTTTTTTTACATAATCTTCAATCAACAAACGGCAGTCCCTCTTTCTCCGATGAGCAATGAGCCCTGTCTGAGAGAGGAGCGGGGCAGTGGCAGGGAACGGCTACGTTTGCAGGGCAGGAGAGACCCTTGGTGCGTGTCTCGGCGGCTGTGCAGGCGGGAGCTGGTCCGAGGAGGGGATGCGCCGGTCATTCCCAGGAGAGCATGGGACCGCTCAGGCAAGGAGCACTGAATCTAGACAGTGCTGAATTGACTCCAACTTATGCCAGAGCAAAATCAGTTCTTAGCTGACTCAGAGATAGTCACTGCTCCCCTTTCACCCTCAACCTGAGAGAGTGGCAGGGCAGGACCAGAGGGGAAAAGCAACATGAGCTGTTAGATGGCTGTAATCCAGCTCTGCTCTGCTCCCCTGCAGGTCTTTGTTACCCCACCAAGGGCAGCCCCAAACCCAGTTGCAGCAGCTCTGGCAAGAGGAGTAAAATGCCTCTGGGTTTGTTTCCTGGTTGAGTTTCTGATTCTGCCCACCCTTCAGCGCCTGCGTGTGCCCCCGCGCTGTCCGTGACAGGGTCTGACTCTCAGCGCTTGTTCCCGCAGGAGCCGCTGCGCTGCGGCTCCTCCGGCCAAGGGCTGGATACGAGGTCCTACAGCTCGAGCCCCTCTTGCTGCTGCTCTGGCTCGAAACGCTGCCTCGGTTCCAGCAGAGCCGGGGCTGGGCCGGCAGGAAGGGAGCTTGGCCAGCGCTCAGCCGTGCGTGAACCCGGGCTCGCACGAGGAGAACAATGGCAGCAGCACAGTCCAGAACCGGATCTGGAACAGGAACCGAGGGATCTTGGCTTATGCCCCATTAAATGGGAAGCAATTCATTTCCCACGGCCAAGTAGCTTAAATCCCCTAAATCCTCTGCTGCCTTCGCCTTACCTGCGGGCTGCTGGTTCCGAATCCCAGGCTGGGGGTGGAGGGGACGGACATCGAGTGCGGTCCCATGGGGGAGCTGATGACGGAGAACGGAGGCCCCATGCCGTTGATGGGAGAGCTCAGGGTGCTGATGGGTGAGTGGAGCTGACCCGGGGAGCCCAGCGAGGAGCCGATGCCCGGCCCGATGGACGGATGGAGGGAAGGGGTAGCCATGGGTCCCCGGCTCGTTGGAGAGTTCAGGGATGTGGAATTGACTTGGTTTGAAAAATCTGTAAGAGAGAAAAGAAACACCATGGCTTGAAACTCCAGTCTAGGACAGGCTCTGACCTATCTCCATCCCAAGCCCTGACCAGCCCACCCACCTCTGTCCCTCAACCTCTACCAAAAAGCTGCTTTTCAACATGCCCCCCGACCTTTGCTTTCTCCCACAAATTCCCAATACTTCCTCCTATTTCAAGTCCATCTTTAGAAATCTTCTGCTGGAGTATCTACAAAGTCCTTAATGTAAGCTTAGAGGTAAAAACATTTCTAACTTGAGACACCGCTGTTGCTGCCTTCCTCTGTCTGATTCACCTGCTATACCCTGGCTCTAAACTCTTTGAAACAGAGGCAACATCACTCCGTAGGTTAATGTGTGAGTAGTTCTCAGCAGGGCGAGGGTTTGTCCCCACTGCTGGAGCCTACAGATGCCATCCTTGCTACACAGTCATTCGGATTTAATGCAGATGCTCAAGCCGGGTGTGCAGCACTGGGCCAGGCCCTGGAGGAGAAACGCGGTGGGGAAGGGCTGTGTGCCCAGCTACACGGCCGGGTGGCTGTGAGCGAGCCTGCGGAAGGCGGCGTGCACGCCTGGCAGCTTGCACTTGCAGCGGGGAAAGCTGTCTGCGGGAGACAGAGTGAGTCGGTTGGTGCGTCCGCACGTGTGGTTTGCATGTCTGTGCAGGGCACGGGCGCGCGGTTTGACTCTGCAATGGGGAAGTGAGCGTGCGGGTGTGTACGTGCGGCCTGTGTCCACGAAGGGGACAACGCTTGTGTGCCGCATCGCAAAAGACAGGTCTTGGGGGCGAAGGTGGTGCGGTTAATCGGCGCTCCTGCAAAGGCAGGGCTGCGGGGCGCTGAGCTACAAACCTGCAGCAGGCCCGAAGCGGGGCATCGGTGCGCTGGGCATTTCTGGAGCGCGCCGGGGGCCTTTGCAAGCTGACCCAGCGAGCGGATGCCCGGGTTTCCAGGCCACTTCAGGACTTTGAACTGGAATTCAACTTTGGGAGCTTTCTGCAAGCAGCAGCTCACAGGCTGTGTCCGTCCTGCTCCCGAACGGCTCTGCCGTCCCGGGGGAGCGGGAGGAAGGGGGCGGAAAGGGGTGTTTTAAAAATAGACTCCAATTCTCAGGAGAGGCGACACGGAGCCATTCCTGGCACATTTCCTCCTCATCCTGTCACGCTGCCTGCAAAACAATCCTGCGCGAGGAAGAGGCCGGCTGGTGGGCCCTCCGGGCAGGCGGCGAGGAGGAGCTGCCCGGAAGGCGAGGGGGCGGCCGGCGGCCCCCGCGGGCCGGACAGCCCTACGCCGTCGCCCCGCTCGGCCCCGGGGTCCCCCGGGCTGCCCTGGCTCTACCCCAGGAACAGGGCACAGAGAGGGGGAGGCGCAGACACGGCCGCGTGGTTTGGGGGGCTGTTCGCGGGGGGCTCTGGGGGCCCTCGCATTTGGCTGCAGGCCCCAAAAGTAACTACGTTCCTGGAAATATCGGCTTTAGTCACCCGCGTGGGGGTCGATTATCTCCCCAGGATCAGTTCAGCGGCTACCAGCTGCGTCCTAGCCCACGCAGCACGCGGAGACGGGTCGATGCGGCGTTGCAGGAGCAAAGCCTGGTTATCTGCATAATCCCACGACTTCGGCGGGAGGGAGCGACAGCCGAGAGCAGCCCTGCCACCCATAACTACATCTCACGCACAACAGACGCAGGGCCAGGGGATTCTCAAGGAATAAACTGCAGCTTCCCAAGCTGGGAAAGACGCTTCCAGGATGCACAACGGGCGACTGTCCCTGCACGGAGGCATCGCCGGGGAGCGGCGAGCCAGGCCGAGGGCGGCCCGGCGCTGAGCTCCCGCCGCGGCTCATAATCCTCCCGCCGCGGAGCCGAGCGGCTCCCATTGTGGCTGGCGGGCAGCAAGCCGCGGGTGCGCTTTCCCCAACTTGTCGACATAACAGGATTACAAACGCTAAGAAAGAGGCTCGCTCCCCGAGGAGATAATGCCTTAAACCTCCCAGACGAGAGCCAGGAACGGGATCCCCGGGGCAGGGGCGGGCAGAGGAGCAAGGAGGCTCGGATGCAAAAACGGGGAAGAGATTGCCAGGCTCCGAAGCTGGGGCCTTGCCAGCTCCCCGTGCCCCGGGTTTGCCTTCCCACCAGCGAGCCCGCGGGGCAGCACCCGCGGGGAGGCTGCCACAGGCTCTGGGCAGCTCAAGGCAGTGGAAAATAAGGGCTGCTGGAGTACACGAGGCCTGGGGCGCCCCGGACGGGCAGAGGAGAAGGACGAGTGCCCACCACCCATACCTGCGCCCTGACCCACGTGCCACCGTCGGCACTCGGCAAGCACGAAACGAGCCTCGGCGCCTGCAGTGCCAGCGGCCCGGCGCGCGGCCCATCCGGACGCGGCTCAAGGCGACAGGGGTCAGGTCCCCGGAGGGCTGGCCTCACGCTGGGTCTTGCAGGATGTTGATATAAAATAATCGCTGGCCACCACGTCACCCGCAGCCGAGTGACGTGTGTGCGGCACAACAGGAACCCTAGGAAATTCCTTGAGGCTGCAGGATTTGTTACTGGGGTTTAGCAGATTAGGACTGTGCTTCCTGGCCTCCCCGCTTTTTCGTTTCTGGAACGGGTCGGAGGAAGAGTGGGGTCCCGTTGGAAGAGGAGCGGGGTCTGGTGTTACAACTTGGTCCAGCCAGGCCGGAGACCCGGGCTGCACATCTTACGCTACGCCCGCAGCCACGCATACCTCGACCTCCCCGTCCCAAGAGGTGACAGCACCCCCGGGGCAGCCGAGGGCAGGGGGCCGCCGCCGGGTCCTACGGCGCTGGGCCGTCCTCACCGCGTGCGGGGCCTGCTCCTTCCCGAAGGCAGCGCTCCAGCGCCGCCTCGCCTACGCCGCTGCTCCGCGGCGAGGGGGAGACGCGCGGGGGGAACCGGCCCGGCAAGAGGCGCGACAGGTCTGCGTGGCCCGAGAGCAGCCACACAAAGCGAGGCAGAGCCTCCAGGAGCTGCATCCGAAGATGCGTATCGGGTCCTCGTCCCAGGAGGTGTGCGGGGGAAGCAGGCACTTGACCTGATAGCAAAGGAAAGGAAGTGAAGGGCAGTCTTTTCTTTTTTTTTTAAATAAGATCCTGAATATGTAAGGCAACTAAGTAGGAAAGGTCACAGGCTGGTTACTGGCGACCAGCCCGCTCCTACTCCAGCGCATCACCCAACCAAGCACAAGCAGGGCCCAGCCTGCTGTCCTGGCTCTTCTCCCAAAATAACCATCCCCCTGGGGTAAAACAAGCGCCCCAAAGAGAGCAGCTCCCCTTTCCCAGGCAGCCGAGCGGGCTCCCTCTCCCGTCCTGTTTACACGCTTGCTTTCCAAGCAGACGCATTCCCCGGCACCCACCGAGGAACTGGGTGTGTTTTGCAGGGCTGGTTTGGAGAAAATACTTCAGGCAAAAAAAGGAAAAAAAAAAAGTGAGAGGAGGGGAGAAGTAACCTTGCGTTGAACAGGCATGTCAGGGAGAAGTGTGTGTAGGCACAGACGCGTGTTTGGGTGTGTTTTCACCACAGACAGCCCCAAACAGCTCAGCCAAATGCTCTGAAGTCTGAACCAGACCTGAACTCTTTCAAGAGCATCATGACTCAAACCCCGGTTCAAAGCAAGCCCTGAATACCGGGAAGTTTCCACTCTTTATCCACGGGTTGCCTTGTCTGCAGTGATCCAAAACACAGCTATGAAGAGGGACAGCAGCGGGAAATGTTTACAGCTGACAGATCCAGTAAGATTTCACCCAAAACGTCACTTAACTAAAAGAAAACAAACAAAGAAACTTAAGATGAAACATTCATTTTCCAAGTAGCTCTTCAGAGCTTGACGTGCATCTGGCTGCAGGTAGCAGCTGTATTTCTGCAGTTGCCACAGGATGTATTTCTATCAATGCAATTTTTTGCTCTCTCCACGTGACAAATGTTACCCCCATCTCACACGGGCTTTTGGTATCCTCCCCTCCCAGGAGGGTATTACAATCCTAAAGCGCTCCAGGGTTAGGAATAAGCCTTCCTCCCCAGGTCAGCAGCAGGGGACCAGCTCAAGGATGGGCAAGGCTGCCCTTTGCTCAATGACCTATGTGCAAAGGGTTTAAAGGGATTTACATCCATCCCCATCAGCGTATTGCCCAGGACACAGGATAAATGTTGCCCCATGTGACAAAGGGAGCAAAAGACAAGTCCCTGTGCTGGACCTCGCACCAAGAAGAGGTGCAAACTCCCGTTAGGAAAGACTGGACTGAGTTTCTGTACAAACTCAGAAGCAGCAATCTGCAAAGATGCCCGGCCAGCACTGTCCGTCGCTGCTGAATACAGAATGTACATAACGTGCAAACAAGTAGGAAAAAGGGATTGTGCTTTTTTTTTTCTTAACAAAATCAAGGGGGTGCTTTAGACAACTGACTCGATACAGCTGTCATCAGCCTCCTGGCTCGAGTGGAAATGCTCCCAGCAGGAAAGATGCATTTGGGACTCGAGACCCAAGGCGTCAGGTTGGCTGGGGCCGTGAGCTCAGAGCCAGGGGTCTGTACGACACCTCAGAACCAGGGCCGACCTGCCAAAACCCTGCCACCCCTTCTGAAAGACATTTCTCCTCCAGAAAAGTCCTTGTTTTTCCCTCCTCTGCAGGAGGATCCTTCACCATCACCTGGTGCTAAACGTACCGGCCCAACGGAGGAAACGAGGCTTGCCTCGCAGGGCTCAAAGCCTGTCCGAGGCCAAAGCAGGGCACACAAACACAGCTGGAGCTACCCTGCTCACGAGCCAAGCGCAGGGCAGCGCTGCAGTTAAGGTTTTAAAGGTCGAGGCTGTCCTCTCCCTGGGGTTCAGCTAACTGAGCAGCAATTGTGCACTTATAAAGGCCAAAATTTGAAGGAGAGGTTGCATTTAAGCAGGAGCTAGGCCACGAAAACCCGGAGCCTTTGGCCATTCCCCCTCTCAAATCCTGGCCCCGTCTGCTCTTCAGTGGGACCTGAGTGGCCCCTCGCAGACCCACGCAGACCCCAGCCCGCTGCGGCCCCCCGCCACTCCAACGCGGCAGCACCGTTAGCTGCGCGCCTGGGACGACGGGGTTAAGGAAAGAGGATCCCGAGAGGAGGATCCTGACCTGGACATGAGAAATCCACCCTCCTTGCGCCCCACAGGCTTCCTATAGGACCTTGAACGTTAAAAGAACTTCAGAAACAAATAAATTCCAAAAAGGAAAAGAAAAAGACGAGCCCGGAGTAGGAAAATATCCTTAATATAAACAAATTTAAACAAATAAACACAGAAACTGAGGGATACCGTTTGGACTGCAGCAGACTGGGGAGGTATTTTTCCAAACACATTTTCAGTTGAATCAATGTGAGACTATTCATTTTTCTTACGTAGCTTTGCCATTTATAGCGGTTTTGTGTGACTATCTCTTGACCAAAATAAACTCCGTGCCTGTTTCTAAATACAAAAAAAAAACAAAAAAACTCAAAGCATTTCCCCTTCTTGCCGCACCCATAAATTGCAGCTATTTTCTCTGTATATCCTTTGTTTAAACACAACGACCTCTATATCTCTTATAAGATGCCCCATGCCAGTTGGGAAATTGGAAACGAAGAGCTGTTCAGCAGCTAAACAATTTGCATTGAAGGTCTTTTCTTTCTCTAAACTATGAAGCCGTGAGCCACAAAATTTGGATGGGAATTTGCCCAAAGAGTGAAGATGTTTAGGGCAGAGCCACGTGATCCATCTAAAGTGATCGAGTTATGTGGCTACATGGAGCCATAGGCGTGCTTTTAGCTTTCCTCCACGGCAAAGGAACATGTTTCAGCTTAAACCATTGCACCAAGCCTAGAGTCAGCGGGGCCTGAGCTGGCCTCAAGATAAGGAACCTGTTTCTTGTTTTTCTTGCACGGTGCTCCTCACTGCCCTGTAACTTGTAACATGCCTGTCTCGCAGGCATCTCTTTGGGGTGGCATAATCCCTGTTTCACATTTGGGGAAACCGAGGCATGGACAGGCTTTAGGACAGGTCCACGATGCCCACTTTGGAAGTAACAAGAGGAACGATCCCCGATGAAGCTGTGTCCGCAGCAGTCCTGCTAGCAGATACACGCAGACCAGCAGAAGTAGGGCACAGGCTTGTGTGACCTTGACCAAGGTCACGCAGGAAATCGGAGCCAAAGCTGGGAATAGATCCTGGGTATTGCAAGTCCCAGGTTAGCATCTCAACTGCTGAATCAATCTTCCCCGTATTTCTTCCTTCTGGCTTCATGACAGACAGCACTCTTGAACTATTAATAATTTTAAGTAAAGAAAGAAAACATCTTCATAAAACATTTGTCCCCATTTTCAACCAGCTGCACTAGATATTCAGACCACTGCAAACAAGTACAAAATGTCCCTGTGCAGCGTCACTGGTATTTTCCGTCCCCTTAGCAATCTTTGGGCCAAGAGTACAAAAGCCTTCTTTGGACCGACAAGCTTCTCCCGGTTCAGAGGGGGTCTGGAAAGGCAGGCTAAACCCTCCCATGGAGCTGCACATGCTGAAAGCATCTGAACATGCCACCAGCCCTTGCAATAGTTTCCTATTCCATCTTATTATCACGTGCACAGGGATCTTCAAGTGCGGCTGCTTTTCCCAGGTATGTCTGAAGGATTAGTAGCCTGACACCTAGTAAAAGCTTTTGCTGATACGGCAACATCAATAAGGACTGTGATTCTAACTTTTCTGTACCAGCAAAATGCCCCAGAGCAGACACAGTCACAATGGCACAGAAAAAGAATGAGCTTTTTCCCAGTATAGCTCATTTGTACTAGAATAAACTGTACCAGCATAAGCTTTTGCCAGTATAATCTTCATTTATGCTTAAGAGGCTTTTCCAGTAAAACTATAGTGACCTAGCTCTATTGGTAAACCTTTTCTAACATATTCAGATAGTTACTCAGAAGCTACATGGCTCAGCAGTCTGATTACGAGAGAGAGGAAGTTAAAAAACATATTTCAAGTCACGATAGATTCTGGTACCCAGGCTTTTCTGCAGCCAAAGAAGGCTACAGTCCCCAGGCAAAAATCAGAGCAGCCCATCAAAGCGAGATCGGAAGGGCTGCCTGGCACTCGGAGCTTTGCTGCGCTCTGCGGTCTCCGTGGCGCAAGGGAGCGTGAGCCCATCTGTTTGCAAGTCCCGCACGCGATTGCAGCTAGCACCGAGCTCCAAGCCTAGAAACGAACACAGATTTGGAAGGCTGCCCACACCTCAGCACTTCCTCTTTTTTTTTTCTTTTTCCTCTGCACCTCTTCCTCCTTAATCAGAAAGCAGATCAATTCTGGGTATTAAACAGCAGGAAATTCTAAATTTGGGTTGCCACTCCCTTCCTTAATTTCACCCTCTGCTTTTAGTGTGTTGCAGCATTTGGGGTCACATGCGGAGGTGAAAAATCTCCTCCTCCCATGTTCTGAAGTATGACTATGGTATTGACCACATTCAAAACGCAGCCATGTATATGCATGGAAATCTGCATGGAAATCCTAAACATTGAGCTTTTGAGGGCACTGTTCCTTCTTTTGATGCCTTTTTTGGGGGTGAGTTTCTCTACATATACTTGCCAGTGAAAATCACTGTCCATTTTCTGTCACTCCCCAAAAGTGGTACCGAAGTTTCCTAGCGTGCTCTCCACCCAAAGAACCTCCAGCGATGGAGCTTTTCACATGCTGTCCTCTCTCCTTCGCCAATGCAGCCATCACGGCAACGCTATGCAGCAGCGGCAACAGCCTGCACCCAGCTATGAAGCAGCAGGCAGGCTCAGAAAGCAATCGGCAGATGGCAAATCTGGGCAGGACATGAGAGCGTGACCAGTTTTCATGTGAAAATTGCCATGGGAATATAGTGACCACAAGAGGTCAGGTCATCACTTTTGTCCCCAATCAAAGACTTGAGTGAAGAGAGGGTATGTTTACAGCATATTATTTTAAATAGCCCCTGGCCTACAATCTTGAGTAAGGTTGCTCTTAATTTATACCAGCCTAGCTGAGAACTGAAGTGGCCCTGTGCCCTCTCATCCCTGCTGCTTTCACAGTTTCTCGGGAGAACTCAGTCCCCATCCTGCAAGGAGAGGCAGATGTGAGTTGCTCCGAAGCAACAAGGTCACCGCCAATTTCAATCCACCTGCTTTGAAAATCTATGATCCCTATTTAAACCTTGCAAGAGAGAGAAGCCAACTAAGAATGATATAAAAAGCCCAGAGCATAAATCATATTGCATTTTTACATCTAAGGAAACTCTTCTAAGCTTACTCAGCCATGCAAAGGGATGAGGATGGAGCAAGAAATGCCTCTTCCCTTTTCCAACAATCAAGGGTATAGAAGACACCTCCAGAGCGGTTACCACAGCCTCCTCTCCCATGGACCTGACAACGCATGACTCGAGCAAACCCTCCCACCTGCCCTCTGGGAGAGAATCTGCCTGTTGCAGCATCGCTGCTATCCCAGAAAAGCACCCACGGGACCAAAGGACGAGAAAGCTCTTGTGGGCCAAGCACACAAAGCTGCAGCACTGGTAGCACTTTGCCCTGGAGACCCCGAACAGCAAGGAGAGGCGATCCCTTTAAAATCCCAGGCAGGCCTCTCCAGGAACAGACATCCTGAGATGTCAGAAGATGTGGCTGCATGTTACCCATAAGTTCTTTCTGAACATTGTTACCACACGCATCCCACAGCTATGAGCAAAACTGCGTAGGAGCGCTGCACAGCAGCGCTATCAAGCGTGTTAGCTCTGACTATTTGTTTTAAGGCTTCAGCTACAGTGTGCTGTGTTTTCACCAAAAAGTTATTTGAACTATTCTTTTATTTTCATTTCTAGACTTGAGTGCAAAGGAAAACCTGAGAATGTCCCTTTCAGACACTATTTAGGTCTTAACATGGAAGAGCAAATGTAAATGTTTCTTTTCGTGGGTGTTTAAAAATCAAAGCTTGAAATTTCTTTTGGGAACCTGCTTCATGATTTCAGAGCGTTTCACCAACTGCGCTCAGCACTTTCCCCCGAGAAACGTTGGACGATGCTGCTGCAGTTCTAGCTGCTCAGGGACGGCGAGAAACACAGTTTCTGCTGCTTTCTGCTCCGGGTGGGTTCCTCCTCCCCATGAGGTTTCACTTTGACCAAACTAAAACCTCAAAGCCACAAAGCTTCTCACCCCAGACTCCTATCTCCCGCCTGCGAGGTAGCCAAAACCCGCCGGCAAGACCGCTCAGCACGGCCTCAGCAAAATCAAACAGGGCACTGTGGCTTCGAGGCTCTTTTAGCGGCCATCGAGCTTTCGGGGTCTCCTTGCAGGGGGGCTTTCCTTGCTCTGCTCACCTAGCACTTCTCCAGAGTTTAATCCTCCATGTGCTGCCAACCGGGCCCCTCACCACATGTACTCTTTATAAATGTTAGATGCTGCCTCCTACCAGCGTTTCACCTTACGGGGTCGGCGATCTACAGGCCACGGCATGAAATTACAGCGCCCATGAGGAGCTTTTCCACTGTAATGTCACACGCTAACCTCTCCTTTCCCCCAGCCCAAACCCTGGCCACCATCAAGTTCACCAGATCATCTGGTTTTCTCCTGGAAAGACGAAGGGGAGGAAGTGCAAAACCATCCCACCACATGGACATGGGAAACAGCAAACTTTTTGGTACCACTTCTTGGCGTGAGACAGCAGCTTTACCCAGTCTGCCGCAGAGCAGAGCTGGGACACTTTTGTCCATTCAGCTCCAACGCTCATTCTGCCTCTCTTTCCTGCTGTTTTATTTTCTCTTCTGTCCTCCAGATACAACTTAGGGATGGGCGGAGCAGCACAGATAAAATTAGACCTCCCTAGAGCCAAGGGGAAAGATGACCTTGCGGTTGGGTGGCTGGGTGGCGCTTTGGGTTCTCTTCTCTGGGCCTTGCCACTTCTGATGCAACTCTCATGGGGGACTAAGGACTTAGCAACGTTCACATTTTTTGCAGTCTGGTCCAAAGCACCCCAGGCTCCCTCCAGGAGATGCTAGCCCCTTCCCCACCCCATCACCTATTAGGGCCTCCGAAGAGCCCGGAAACTCAGGCTTCCCTCCACCTCGGCAGCCACACCATAAAACAGGAGGCAGAGCCCTCCCTGGTGTGTCAGCCCCAGCAAGAAGAGGGGTGCACAGACGCACTCCGGGGTCGCATGAGCTTGCAGACATGTACATGCTGGAAGAGGCACAGATGTCCCACACCAGGGCTTGCAAAGCATGCTGAGCTCTGCATGGGGACTCGCTTCGCTTGTTCGCCCAAAAAACCCATCCCACCCTCCCAGCAGCGCACTGAAAGCGCTGCCTGCTCCCGGCTGTGGCTGCTTCGGCAGGAAGCCGGCAGGGGCTAGTCCCATCTCCGAGGGGAAAGGCCTCGAAGAGGAATATTCCAGAAGTAGCTCTCCCCAAGAACCGCTGTGTCACCAGAGGAAACGCTTACAAACGCCTCTTCCTCCAGCCTCCGCGCCAGCGGCGCTCGAGCGCGCCCCGGCTTCCTGCCCTGCCTGCCCGAGCGCTCCCGCATGCCCCCGCGGGCACCGTCCGGGCTCTGCTCGCAGCAGGGCTCACCAGCCACTTCCCTCCTGGCTGCCCTAAGCAAAGGTCCCACGGTGCAACCCACGCCTGCCGGGTTTAGATTGGGGCTCCCGGGGCAGCGAAAGCGCACGCGAGCGAGCCGCCGGCCCCGCAGCCGTGACGCCGCGCTCTCCGCCGGAGAGGAGGGACGGGGCTGCGCACAGGGACGGCAAACGCAGGAAGCGTGAGCAAGCGAGACATACGGAAAGTCCGAGGGTCCGTTCAAGGGAAGGGAAAGCTCAGCGCTAAGACAGAGCCAGGGGGAGGGGAGCGCGGGCGGCGCGCGGCTTGGCTCTTCCGAAGCCCGGGAGTGGGTGGAGGGGGAGGAAGGAGGGGTGCAGCGAGGCAAACAAGGATTCTGCTGATAAAGCAGATGTGACTCAATCACACGCTTGTGCAAAGATGTCACAACAGTCCTGAGAAATTGCAGGCTCCTATTTCATCCCTCAAGGGCCAGCGCTGTCCCTGCGCTCACAATGTGCTCTGTTCTGCTGTCAGCGGCTCAGCAAGTGCCCCTAATTTACTGGCTGGGAACCCGCGGCAGGAACAGGCAATAATAGGTACAGTGTCGTGCTGGCTACCAGGGGCTCGGGGCTGGCAGCAGGATTGGGGAGAGGTTTGCCGAAGGCTTGAATGCGGCAGCTCTTTTGAGTTCATGCTATTGCAGTCAGAAGTAACCCAAAGCACGGTCTTGATTGCCTTCTCCTCCTCCAAGCCCTTTGCTCCCTGCTCAGGGCAGAGCATCCTCTCCCTCGCACCGAGGTGACGGGTCCATGTCCTGCCACCCTGTCCCAGGCAGGTGCCGTGCTCCCCAGGCTTGCCAGCGCTGTGTCCTGTGCTCAGCGCTTCCCTGGTTTTTCCAAGCTCGCCACTTGTGCCACCTTTGAACTTGAGACGCCAGCAGGGAGGTTTCTCGTGTTAATGCTTTCCACCCCAAAGATACCGCAGTTAGGAGCTCCTGGGCAACCCCTGCTTGGAGGGCAGCTTTGCACCTCTCCATCCCCTGGGGTGACCCTCATCCCCAAGAGGGAGGTTTGGGGGCCCAGACCTTCATCACCAAAGCATGAGGGCTGAAACCCATCACTGCAATCCTCACCTGCCACTAATCCTCCTCCTGGAGGAGGAGGAGGCAGGAGCAAAGCAAGCTAACCAGGTCATGCACCAAGGAGGGATTTCTACCTGCTGGCACCTTTTCCATTTCCAAAGAGCTTTGCTTAAGCCAAAGGGTAGCAATGGCAGCAAAAGGGAAGATGCTTCCTTTATGTGGGAAAGAAGGAGGGCTGCAACCAGGGATGCCTTTAGGCCTTTGCCCTCCCCGATGAGCACTGTCAGAGCACCAAACAGGAATGGGCACTCGGGTGCTTCACCTCGCTCTGCTCTTCCCAGTAAGGGAACCGCCATTGAGCTCTGCTCAGCAGCCTGGATGAGCAAGAGCAGTGCCTCATCCTCCCCAGCAAATGCTGACCTTTGCATCCTCTGTGACTTTATCCCATTCTCTGAAAGAAGCATAGTGAGAGCAAAAGCACAGTGGTCCCGCAGGTTGCTGAAGCTCATTATGGCCTTTTAATTACATTCAATTGCAGTTTTATGGGCTTACGGGCAAATTGGAAGTGATCTAATTGCCCTTGAGGGGGTGCTACGCTCTGAGCTATGATTATCCAAGCAGGATCCAGCAAGACGTAAGGGGAGTTTGAGAGCGTTAGGCTCGCTCTAACAGAAAAAGGAGAAGTTTAGTTTAACGTCGAACCTCCCCCAGGGCCTCACGGTAATGAGTCGCACACGTGGCACGTGCTGGGTCTGCCAGCAAGCACAGCCGCCGTGAATCACGCAGAGCTGCAGACGCGAGACGTGAGGGCTACACCCAGCCCTTCACGCTGGGAGATCCTGCTCGCTTCCAGCTGGAGCACAGGAGAGCGCTTGTCTCTCCGGTGCGGTACGCGCCGCCCCCACCAAACTAGTCCATCCCCTCCATCCATCCTCCAGCACGCGGGCCCCATCCCCATGCGGGGCTCCAACACACGCTGCTCACATTGGGAGAGCTAACGGCTGGGCTACGCGGAGAGGAGACAGGTTGCAGACATGGAGCCAGGCTGACTCTTCTTTCCTCTCTCCTTGCTTTGCAGGGAGCCTCTACCTCACGCTCTAAAACACTCCTTCCAAAGAAGGCAGGAAAAGAAGCAGCAAAAAGAGACAGTGCAGCAAAATGGGGCTGTGAGCCCTTGGTACCTCTGTCCTCAAAATGGGGCTGATAATCCATGCTGCCTCTGACTAGTTCAGAGTGAAAGCTCTGAGCTAGCTAGGGTCTGCTCCTCGGTCGACATGTATGTGCCTATGTGCCACAAAGTGACTTCGGCCTGCAATGGTACTCGCAGCTCATGGGATTAAATAATAAATGTTGAATAGTAACAGGGAAGAGAGAAATGATCTAACTTTATGTGGGTGGAAGGAGCTAATGTAAGAACTGGAGACGCAATGAAAAATATTCTGCTCTCCACCCTCCTCTAAAGCATCCAGCGCTTTTGACAACTGCTGAAGCAGAACGATGCTGCTGGGGGCTCGCTGCAAAGTTTCCACATAAAATAGGAAGCATGGGGTATCACTGCAGAAAGGTGTGCACACCTGGCCTGATGCAACAAATCGAGAGCAAACTTGGCCCACGTCTTCCGACCTCCCCTGCCCAGCCCTCACCCCAGCACACAGGCTGCCTTCCTACAAACAGATCGGTTACAGCAGCGGCCAGTGCAGAGGTGACTGGTGCTAGTGAGCTCTGGGAGGGGTAATATGAGCTCCCAGCAGCTATTGCACAGTGTTAACCCTTTAAAAGTGCAGCTACCCTGCTCTGCCCCGTGGGGAAAGGGGGAACCAGAAGCTTTCACTGTTCTCCCTCTGGGAGATCTGGGATGAGCTAAATCCTAAAGACCTGGAGCGGGAGCAGCCAATCAGCTCTCCCTACCATCAGCTTTGGGCTCTGAGGGCTAAAACAAACACTTTCCCCCCACCTAAACGAATCTTAGTGGCACACAAAGCCCCAGGAGGGTGGGGGGAAATGCTACAGCAATCTGAGCTATTTTTACCAATTGTGGAGATTGACTGGAGGCGCTGGTAGCTGTGAAGGCATCTCTACACCTCTGAGTTGCTCTTCTGCTCCTGTCTATGTTCCAGGTTGAAAGCAGTGGCCAGCTTAAGTTGCTATAAAAGATCCAACATCCTGAACCCCAGCCCCAGCAAAGGCTGAGGATCTGCTCAATGGGATAAACTCAGCCCTGGGGTACGAGCATGGAACTGAGGACATCTGCTTTCACCAGCAGCAGAACCGCTGTTAGCAGCCTGCTAGTCCCCACCTGCCCACCACCCGCAAGGGAGCTCGCAGATCACACGCAGGCTTACAACAGAAGAGGAGGGCAGGGGAGATGGGGAGGATATTGCTGTTTTGTGGAGTCCCTTCTCAATCTAGTTTCCAGGAACAATGGCCTACAAAACACCAGTCTGACGGATTATATTACGGTGCTGTGTGCACACATTAATCCAGATTTGAGATAATTACAGTCATTCACTTGGCATAATGGGCTTTAATTGATCCAACATGGCTGGCGCTAGTGCTTACCACCAGCATGCAGCTGGCAACATCGACCGACGGAGAGCCCGTCTTCCCCCGCCCCATCCTCTGCCTGGTGCCAAACCATGAGCTCCCTGTCCCACGAGGCAAGTTTCCTCTGCCTCCAAGGCTAGGTGTGGACCTTGCTGGTATGTGTGTGTGTACATATAGATATATTTTTTTTTTTTGCATATATATACATAAATGTACACATACACAATTACAACTGCTTTTCTGTAGTCCTCCTTAGGGGATGCTGGACCACAGCAGATGACTGCAAGGCCAGGAACCACATGGCTCTTCATGTATGCCAGGTGAGACCTGGCAGGCCTGGCTTAGGTGCAAGGTGTCCTCTGTTCAGATGACATCTCATGAGCATCTGAGTGGGAAGAGCCATCACTCCAGACAGCTTCATTGCTGGGAGCTGTACAAGGGCACACAGGGCTGAAACTTTCACCCATGGGAATACCATTCTCCTGGCCTCCTTGGAAAGGTGGCCGCCTCCTTGGAAAGGTGGCCACCTCCTACCCCAAGCTGAATGGGTAGTTGAGCAACAGACCTCCAGAGGTCCGTTCCCATCAGTATTTTTATGCCTTAATGATTAAAGTGCATATAAGGCTGGAAACCCAAGATGCACAAAGGCATCTCAGAACTGCTGCCCCTTCTCATCTCAGCTGCAACAGCACCAGCCCGAGCTCCTTACTTCTCTCCTGCCAACTGCAGCATGCTCCAGAGCAAGTTGATCGCCTCAGGGACAAACCACCCACTTTGTGCACCACAGCTGGAGGTCCAGGGGAAGGAGCCTGAGAACTGGGTGCCTACGTGCTGCAGGAAGACGCCTGACAAGATAGGGAAGGCAGCTGCCAGATCCAGTTCAACTTCAATAAAAGCAAGTTCCCTCTGGAAGCCAGACAGCACACACTGTTTTAAAAGAGAATGGGGCTGCCTTCAGTCTTATGTGACCCCCCTCCCGAGGGGGGTCAGTAACACAAGCTGGGCAGGAGGGAAAGTTTAACCCCACCCTGATGTTTCCCTCCTCAAACCACTAGTCATGTGGCTGGCAAGACTGACAGGTTGGTTGCTGGGTTGCTCTCGCTTCCAGGAGAGAAGAGGCTTGGGAATGCCATTCGCCCCAGGCAGGCTGCAGCAAAGGATGTGCTGCTTGGAAGTGGCCTTTGGGCTTGAGTTTCTGGTTCGAGTCCAAAGCTAATTAGGCTGCACCAAGTCCAATCAGATAGCCTCGGCTAATTGAGTTTAGTATGGTCGGGTCAATGTCCAGCGGGTCTCTGCATTCCACACATTTTGTCAGCCTGCAGATAACCAACAAGGCCTGGGACTGGGAAGGGGAAGGAACCTTACAAAAATGTTTGTTTCATGTACAGACAGAACCTTTCCATGCTGGAGCAGCAAAGCGGCTCCAGATTAACCCCTGGGACACCACAAGCATCTTCCTTGTGTCCAAGGAAACCCACAGCTCATGATGGATAAAGATGCCCAAATAACAGCACTAGGACAAAGCTAAAAGTGAATGAATGGAGAATAAAATAGGGGGACTATCTACCAGGCTCTGGTGAGCACCTCTCACCATGTCACTCGGAGAATGAGGCACTTGGTGAGTTACACTGAATGGAATATATCATCAGTGTAACTGATCTAACAAATGATACAGCAAGATGAAATCGGCTAAATTCCCTGTCAAGTGGCTATCAAAAAAAACCCAGCTAAACTGAAGCTGGTTGCCCCAGAAACCTGGGAGCAGATTAGTGCACAACACTGCACCCACCAATAGCTGCTGGGAGCCTCACTCGGCTGTTGCAACTTGACCCAGCCAGACTCTCTTTACCCAGAGAGCTCCCAATCCATGCACAGCAGAGGCCTGGACAGCAGCTTATCTCATCCATACCTTCCAGCTGATTTACCCCCAACTAATCAGCGTGGGACAGCTGGAGTAAAAAGCCAGTTGCTGTAGAGTTGCTTATTTTCTCAAGTTCCCTTTATGACGGTATTTAGAGATGTCCCTTCTCTAGGAGGACTGTTGTCTCCAGTAGCACTGCTAAAGGACACAGCATCACTCAGCAGGTCCTGTCTGCTCTCATTTACACAAGGGCCCAGTGACACCAACCTACTGGTCAACCAGCGCTCTTGGCCATAGGTAATGAAGACCATCGATACCAGGGCAAAGCTCATAGATATTCCATGGTCTTGAACAAATCAGGTTCTGGGATGCAGAAACTGGAAGGAGAAACAAGTTATCATCAGAATTAGGTCCTCATGCTACACGCTTTCTAGGTTACATGCAGGGTACATCTCCAGCAGTAACACCATGAAGACACTAACATACCAGCAGCCCCGTTAAGTACCAAGATCAGTCCAGCAACAGCCACACACAGCTCAATACAGACCCAAGCAGCAGGGGAAACACTAATGCCATGACCCGTGTGTGCTCCATGCTCTCTGCGTAGCTACCAATACCTCATCCAAAGCTGGTTTAGATGTGTCTACAGAAGGCTTTAGCCACCTCCAGCCTACTTTATATTTTATAAAAGTAGAGCTGATTATAGCTAACACCATAGCTCTGTGAGCAAACATGGCTGCCAGTACACGTTCAGCAACAGTTCCCAGACATGCCTGGGCGTTACAACTTGATTTAGTCAGACGAGGAGCATGGGGTGGGACTGCAGAGCAGCTAAACACTAGTTTTACAGAGAACAGCAAGGAAGATGTAACGAGTGCCAGTCTGAGAAACTAGCTAGACAGGACAGCCAGAGCAGAGCCTGTCCCCAGACGCGATGAAAAGGCAGCGCTTTATCCCGGGTTTCTGGTTGTGTCAGTGCTTCATTCCCACAAGAAAGCAGGAGCTGTGGAAAAGCCCCGTACAGATCGATCGCTAGATGCATGGTTGAAATCAAAGCTGCCCTCTAAATACTCCTATTTTGGCCCCTATGCAAATGCGGCAGGTCAGAAATAGAAGAAACCCTCTGCAAAAGGCAATGCACAGTGAGCTTTCGCCTTCCTCTCTCCCATCAGCCCTACTTCCCCGGGACAGATCCTCAGCCGGCGCCGAGTACGGCCTGCCCAGTGACGGCTCATGGGTGAAAACACAAATGCCCCACAGCTCACGCTGGGGGGGAGGCTGGCTGTGAGGCGGCTACCCGAGCGCGCTGCCAGCTGTTGAATGCCTGGGCAGAGAAACAGGCAGCAAACTGGAGAGGAGCAGAGGAGATCTGAGCAAGGCTCGAAGGAGCCCTTGCTGCGGCGGTTATCAGCAGAGCTCTGCCAGCTCCCGACTTCTACGACAGATTACAGAGAGGAAAATTACAATGTCCAGCTTCCTAAAAAACATATGCTTCCTTTTTTTTTTTTTTCTTTTCTTTTTTTTTCCCTCTTTAACCCTGCTTTTGCTTTCGGGCCTCAGCATCATCAATCTGCCCAAATGGGCAGGAAGATGGCAGCCTCGATCTCCGCTAAGTACCAGACGCGCGGCGGGAATGCCAAGTGCAATCCCCACACTTCCACCCCCTCGATTCCTGGCGGCTCGGGAAAGGCTGTTCCTCTTCAGCTGACAAATAGATGAGACGTTTCATTAATAAACCTCGGCTTCTCCTAACACTTCTGATTACGATCTCTCTGTTTGGAGCCGCGCTCGTATTACACGTTCGTCTCAATTATATATTCCCTTCTCTTTAAATCCCCACTTATCTCCCCGGCCGTGTAATCACCAAGTGGGCTGGTGCTTTTTTTTTCCTGCCTCACTTCCCCGACTCCCAAGAGCGGTCTGAAAATAAACAGCCGGGGCTGAGTTATTTAAATCGCGGCAGGTCAGGGGAGCGTCCGGGCTCGTCCCCCCCGGCGCGGACGCTCGGGGAAAGCAGCGCGGCGACGGCCTCGTGCGAGGGGACAACATCCCCCCCACCGAGCCCCCACCGCCCTCGCCGCCGCAGCGCGTCGCCCCCGGCCCGCCGTGTTTTCGAAACACGTATCTGCGCTTCCTGCTCGGCGGGGGCCAAAGCGATATTCGTCCTACACGCGGGGAAAACTCCCCCGGCCGGGGCGGTCGCTCCGTGCTGTTGTGAAACGCGAACCCGAGCGGCGGCGGCCAAGCCGAGAGCCGGCTGGCTCCCCTCCCCACCCCGTCGTACCCCTGTGGCAATTAAGGCAATTGCTCGCATGGAAACCTAATTATATTAGGGAAGTATTTAGTAATTTTTAACTGTTCTGCTGGTGGCTGGGCTCCCTCCCCCCCCTTCCCGCACGCCAGCAGCTCTGGGCAGACGCGGCGGCCGCGCCGCATCCCCCTCCTCTCCTGCGGCCGCTCTCGGGAGCGAGGGGGGGACAACGCGGCCGAGGAGGTGGCTGGGATTTGGGTGACCGTTCCCAGCGGGATCGGGTGGCCCTGGGGAGGGGGAGCCGCAGGCCCCGGGGCCGCCCGCTGCCCCTTGGCTTACCTCAAGGGCCGGCCATGGCGGCGGCTGCCTCATGGCGGCCGCCTCCCCGCGCCTCGCGGCGGCCCGGCGGCGCCTTTAAGAGGTGCGGAGGGGAGCGCGAAGGAGCCGGCCGGTTTCCGAAGGGACATTAATTTGCCAGGGTCACATGTTTCGCAGCTGCGGCCTGGCAGTGATTTATACGGCGCTGAAGTTCATCAGAGGGAAAAGTACTTTCCAGGCGCGCTGCGTCCCCCCTCCCCGCTCCCCTTCCCCTCGCCCTTCCTCGGCCGCCAGAGCCGCCCGCGGCCTCGCCGAAAACCCCCGAACCCATCCATCACCCCCGGGCGGTCGTTTCCCCCCCCTGCCCTCGCCACCAAAACCGGGCTCTCCCCGCCGCTGGCCGGCATCTGCAAGCTAAAGAAAACTTCCTCTCGCCTCCTCGCCCCACCGAGGAGAAAGCCATTAATAAGGGGCAGCTCCGGCGCGGCTACTTCGGGGGGCCAGGCGGGCCCTCCTCCTCCTCCCCGCCGCCAAAATAAACGGCGGCCGGCGAGCGGGCCGCCCCTCCGCCGGCCGCCTCCACCCCAGCCCCTGCGCGCCGTCCTCCTGGGAGGTTCAAAAGTTCAAGATTTTCACATTTCCCTAACGTTATTTCAGGAAATTGCTGGAGAAAGGAGAGACGGCGCTGCCGAAAAGGCGCGACGCGTGCGGATGGAATAAGGCGCACCAGGCGGAGGTAGGACTCGGGGCGCCTGCGAGGCGGCGCTCAGAAAGAGCCCGATTCCCACCCCGCCCGGCACCGGCCCGCTTTTGGTTTTCTTTCGGCCCACAGGCCTCCCTCCACGCCGCTGATTTCAGCAGAGTTTTTCCTAAAGTAACTGCTCAGAGCAAGGTCTGGGCTTATCTGAGCCCACCAAAGAAAAGGGGTCGCAACGGTGCGAAACATGTTGAGATGCCACCACGCCGTTCCCGGTCGGACCCGGGAATCGCTCCGTTCACAGCATTGCTCTCTACAGCGCTTACCGAGTAATGGCTACTGAGGTGGTAGCTATGCTGTGAAATGGGTTCACACCAGAGCCGACCACGTGCGCTGGCTGGAGGCCACTGGGCCACGTCCTCTCCTTGGAGGGCCCTGGGGGCCAACTCAGCTTGGCCACCGTGCAGAGCCACAGAGCGAGGTGTGCTGGCCCTCGCACTCGGCAAAGTCAGTCTCCGGATCCAGATGCAGAATTACAGCTTGGGCCCAGATGTGCAAAACACGGTTTTCCCAAAGCGTACACGGAGCACCACGCAAACCCTGCCACCGGCTTTGATGTTCTTCAGGGTTTTCTTGGGGTTTTTTTTCCCTCTCAAAACTCTTCATATTTTAGGCCTGAGTTTTGGGTTTGCACAAACCTCAAAACTTGTTCAAAAGCAGCTGAGTTGCACCTGGTTTTTCACCCAAAACAGGTTAAGCTACAGACTTTGCTAAGGGTTCATGGGAAAGGATCATAAAACTACTGAAACTCTTGGCGAACCTGAATTTGGGCTTATAATGAAATTTGAAACTTGACTACTTTCATGTGGTTTGGGGTTTTTGTTGCAAAACATTTTGTACAGCAGCTTTCAGACAGATCATGACAGTCTAGTATACGACAGAGTGTCTATAGGAGCGAGGAATTCAGAAACACCCCAGCAGTCTTCAGCTGGCAAATGATTAACTTTTATTTGAAGCCATCTCATTAGCATGGAGCCTGGAACCATGCCACAGCATGCTATGGGACATGGGGCAGAGCGCTCTGTGCTGGCAAAGACCCAGATTAGGAAGAATGTGCTGCACTATCAAATCGGTATGGGTCCAGAAGCGATATAGCTGCATTCATGCCTTGTGGCAAGAGTATGCCTCAGCACAGAGGTAGTTGGGTCTGTCTGCACCTGTAGCACAGACGTGCCTTAACATGACAAGAAACATGCCTCATGCGTATTGCTTCCAGATATGTGTGGGAATGGGTGGAATTGCACCTACTGCAGGTCCAAGGTCCATCTCATTCAAAGAAATGGATTATTCTCCAGTTTTTACCCTTGCAACAAAACTGAAAACCCCAAAAAACTACAAGCTTTTTAATGGCAACTTCATAGCATCTTTTGGTCCAGTAAAACAGAAGCCACTGACAACACGCAGAAGCCACAGATCAAATTGCTTAGTTTGAGCGTCAGGTCCTAAGGTCCATCCCTAATGCTTCCCCACCATCCCACATTCTAACCAAAACGAGACAGCCCAGGAAGACTGTGATCCTTACGCACACCAGCCAGGCCTCCTACAGCAATGCGTGCTTTCCACTTTGGAAAGCAACCTCCACTGATGATGAGGGCAAAGCTGGCAAATCTTAAAGCCAAAGTATTGTTTTATTCCTTCCAAGCATGAAGTGTGGAGGGTTGGGGGTTTGTTTGGTGGGTTTTGTTTTTGTTTTTGTTTTTTTAAGTGCTATTTGCCCAGCTCTTTTGATGTACATTGTTGTTTTCTTGCTTCAGCTCCCCAGAAGCTGTTTTACTCAAGAAAGCTGTTCTTAATAAAGGCAATACATAAGGCTGCTTTCCCACCATTAGCCAGCGGCCTGTGATCTTAGCCACTTGGGGCTGGCTGGTGCACAGCCCCTGCCCACCATGCCCAGTGGCACAGGGCTGGGTTTGGGGTAGAGGTCAGGAGTTAGAGCTGCACAGTTGCCCCCAGTCATCTCTGAAGGAACTGTATCCCACTAAAACTCCCAGGCAGAAGTGGTAAAGTGGGGAAGGGCGCAAGCGAGCAATGGATTTTTTTTTCCGATCTTGGAATCAGGAGACAGCCTGGAGAATTAGGGCCCAGAAATATCAATTTCTTGGGACATTTGGAGTTAGAGCTTGTAATTCAGGTCCGTTTTGGATAGTGCTCTGGATTCACCATTCTGCAGCAGTTTAAAGACATGGCATAAAGGTTTAGAGCTTGGTAAAACTCTCACCTACACTGTAAGATTAACTGTGGGGGAGGAGGAAGAGACAGCCTGCTCACATTAGCCCCACTATTTTCAATTGGAAAATATCAGTAATAAATGTGTGCATGTGCCTGTGTCCGCAGTTAAGATCTACATCTACAGCTGAAAGACAGGTTCTGTTCACCTATCTGCAAATTCTGCAGGCATGACAAAAGACAACCTCTTGCAAATTAGCAACATAAGCATCACAGATTATCGATTTCCTTGAAGGAATGTGATTTTCCCTGATGAGTTCCTCCCACGTATCAATCACCCTCATCCTCCATTAACCCCTTGCACTTGCTCTCCAAAAGCTAACTTCTCTCAGGGTCTGTAGGGTTACTTTCCATGACAGAAAGTAGCTGACAGAGCTAAAGAGGTTTCTGAAGGTGGCACCTGAATTCTGTATAGGTGCAAAGATGGCAAACTGGTTAAGCAAACATTAGCAGTGGTGAAAACAGTGCCTGCATCCCTGGTCCCCCTGAGATATGACATAAACGGGCACTCCTGTGCCCCCATGACCTGCTGGCTTTATCCAGACAACTGCAAGTGGAAAAGAACAAAGATGGATCAATATCTGCGTTTTCACACCCACACTTCAGGCTCTGGCACAACGTCTGTAACAGGGACAGAGCTGTGAAGGTGTGATCCCAGGGACACGCTGCTGACAGCAGGGCCGTTCGATAAAGCTCCAGGCACCAGGCATTGTCTCATAATGAAACCTCATCCAAAATGTGGGAGCGGGACGCCTTGACAAGACGCCCAGAGGTCAACTGGAATCCATAACTTTTGGAGAACCAGTTAAGGAAGTTTATGTTAATTACAGAAATGCGCTAATGTGCTGGGAAAGCCACCAGCCCTGAAACGCCGTGCAAACACAGCAGCTCTTCCTGTGCTGTTGCTCCCCTTCTGCAGGCTCACATGCCCACACCGCCAGCTCCACCAGTGCATCCCAGTCCTCATTCACAGCAGCCTTCTCTAGTTCACACCTGCAGCTGCGCAATAACACTGCCTATTCTCAACCTGGTCAGCCCCACCTCCTGCTGTTTAGTTCCCGGGGCCTCTTCATTTTTTCCCCCTCTATGCCTTTTAAAGCTGCCCTCAGCGCGATCTGAAAGTGCTACATCTGTGAAACAGTCCAGATAGGTTTATAGCTGCACTGGATACTGTGTGAAATTTGGTGGCTTTTGATGCAGAACCAGGTGAAAGCCACTGGCTTCACACTTGATTTGTGTTTGTTCTTTGAACCCCTGGGGATGTTTGATACCATGACAGCAAGGAGGCAAGTCTACAGGAGTTTCAGCTCTCGGAGAAAAAGGGCTGCATAACTTCTTTCTGGCTGCATGGTGCGGTCTAGGCGCATACAGGTTTACAGGGAAATGAGGCGTTTTGGACCCCTGCCTCTCCCCCACTTAGACTTTGGCTAAGACCACAACGTACGACCGACTGAACAAAAGAAACAATTCTGCTGGGTACAAAATTCCTCCCTCCGCTGCTTCACCAAGCCAAGGCTGGGCGATCTGCATTACATAAAGCTGCTTACAAACTCACTGGAGGAAAGTGGCAATTTCCCACTTGCAGAAAGCCGTAAGGAATGTTTTTTGCAACCTATAACTGGGTGAAAAGAACCAAAATCACTAGAAACAGAGAGTGGGAGAGCTCAGAGAACCAGTACTTAGATGTAAGTCACTTTCTGAACACGGTCCAGACTAGGAAGGGATTAAACTCATTCTTCTCTAAACAATAAATAATAATATCCATTTTGCAGTGCAGTTCTTTCAATATGGCCTGATTAATATATTCCTAATGAGCTACAGTAAAGATTTTAAAGCCATCTAATTAGAAGTCTGTTTCCTTTTCTGAAACACCCAAGTCATTTTGGAAAAGGAAACTTGGCCTCCAAAGATACTTCAGTGCTGTGGAAATGTTACCCTGTGTCCTGAATGTTAATCAAACGCTCGACTTCCCCAGGGCCTCGATTTAGAATCGATATTCTCTATTATTCCCAGAGCTGCCTCCTAGGTGGCTCGTGCTAAATGAGTTTACAGCGTCAGCCCTGCCCTCGGAGAGCAGCAACCTATATCACACAAGCCCGAGCGCGACAGGACTGCCATGCTGGCAGCTTTGAGCCGCACCAAGAGGATAAACAGACAACCGAATGCTGTCCGTCTGTCACCCGGCTGCGAAAGGCACCGCAAGTTTTGAGGAGCTGCCGGCGCACAGAGCCGGAGTGCCTGCAGGACAGGCCTCCGGTGGGAGTCACACAGCCAAAAGAGAGTTAAAACCACAAGGGAAAAAAGAGAATCGAAGTGAAGCCTTCCAAGCACTCCCATATCCTGGGAGCGCCGGAAGTTTGCACTACATTTCAGCGTGCATGTGGGGCAGATCATCTTAATAGATCACCGAGCACGCACCACCCATGTTGATGTACTTTTCCGTTTGTCTGGCATTCCCAGAAAACACTAACTTCATTATTGATTTGTACTCATTAGTCATTTTTATAACCTGCCTAGCACTTTTACTGAAGGCCATGACTAATTTCACTTCCACATGCTCAAAGGGGTTAGAGCCTTTAACTCTTTCAGGATGCGCTCACTAGGCGCTGTCGATTCGTTCACAGTTCAGAGGGCTTTTAATCCACCGAACAGAAATGCTCTCGCTGCTCGGGCAGTGGAGCGGGTAGGAGTGAACTTCCCCTGTCTACTGTAAAGCAGCAGTAACTCGTAAACCGATCGATGCAGGTCGATTGGGGCCGCTCTGGGTTTTGCACCACGTTTCCATTTCTTTCTCAGTCCTAAACCACTCCAGTAGAAAAGCAGATGCCTCTGGTAGCTGAGATGAGGCTGAATAAAATTCACTGCTGGCAATAGAGAGCTAGGAAAAACATGGCCTGTCTGACCAGTGGGCTCTGCCAAAACAAACCGTTTCCCTCCCCGTTTCGGAGGTGAGCTATTGGTGCAGTCAGAACACACACTTGTTGGTTCACCAGTTTTACTCTGTTTGTACAACATCCAACACATGTTTGTCCTGCCCACGGCTGAGACTCCAATATATCCGTATGTACAAACATTAGACAACAAGCTCAAAGAGATTGTCTTTTGGGAATATACTTGATTTAGACTCTCATTTCTTCAGTAAGGTCCAACAGACTCCAGGGTCCTTCTCATGTCCTCAGAGGAGCTTGAATGAACAGTATCTCAGATCCCCCCAACAGCATGCAGTTTGCCTGTGAGCGCAGTTTGCAGATGCAACAGGATGGCAACATGCCTCAAATCCTCATCCAGGGCAACTCCGGGGCCACTGGTTTGTCTGCCTGCTCTGGCGAACGCCTAGCTGTCAAAGCGCACCTGCAGGGGCTGCAAACCAAGCCAGACGCACCGCTGATCCACCCTGGGGCAGACCCTCCCCGCTGAGTACCATGCCATACCTTCTTGAGGGCCAGGCAAAGCACCCGAGAAATCAACGTCAAGGTGAGGAAATATCCAATAACCGCATCCTAAGCAAGCCTCAGGCTCCTCAGAACACAGCGCAGGCCACCCAGGCAGCGCTAACAATTGCTGTCCGGCGGTACAACGGCCTCAACCATGCATGATGAAGAGGTTATCCTCAACAAGGCATGAAGAGTGCCTCGTGCTCACATCCTACACAGCTCTATCCAGCCCTTGAGTTACTCATGCATCCTCAAGTGCCTCCTCATCAAAAGAAAAATCAACAGGGGAAAAAAACACCAAGGGCCTCCTTCTGATTACAGGAAACAAAATGCCCAGTAAGCCAAGTCGGCAGCGACCGGGGTCCTGATACGAACGCCTGAGCTCCGGACCAGGACGCTGACTTGCAGAGCATGGAGAACCGCTGGAACTTAGCCCTGGATGTGGTATGCTCTGCTCCTGTTCCTAGGAGTCCAGCAAACAGAGGGATCAACCCTAATCCCTAAGTGACTGTCCGAAATATCTACATGTAAATTATACTCCTTCAATAACTTTACAAGCGTCAGAATAAAGCCTGGCCCAGCCTCACAGTAAGGGTGAGAACTGGCCGGTGATGTGAGGGAACACTTGCCATCCCCAGCGGACAGGCAACCAGCAATGACCATTTACCAAGGGAAAAACCCCCAAGTGCCCATGAGTGAGATGTGACGGGGGCTCCTTGCAGGCGGCTCCACGTGCTCGCGTTCCCAGATGAGAGAGTCAGGATCAAACTCCCAGAGGGGAAGGTCCACTGAGTTAAATGTAGCAGATGCTGTTTTCAAGGGGTGGGATACAGGGAGTACCAAACATGACATCTGTAATTATGGAAAGCCAGATAAAGAAAATCAAATCTCATGCTTCAGGGCATAGGCTGATGAGTACAAGGGTCAGGAAGGAATTTCTCTCCCCTCACACAGCAGTGCACAATTGGGTCAATGCATTACCGGGTGGCGCAAGTCCTCGATTGTTTTTCTCTTTTCTTTTTGAAGCCCTGCAATCTTGCCACTGTCAGAGGCAGAAAACTGTATTTGAGGCAGCAATGGCCTAATCTAGCATGGCAGAGCCGATGCCTCTCCCATCACCTTCCTTACTAAAGATCAGCATCGCTGTTCCTAATGGAAAGATCACGTGAGGACCTCTCCAAGCTCCTGACTCACTCAAACCCACGCCTTTTTTCCTTGCTGTTCTGATGCTGATCTTCTCTCCCGTGCTGTCTGCTCCTTCTCTTGCACCACAGCCTTAATTACTTGTACTGTAACCATCTAAATTATAATAGAAACTCCTCTAGGTTAAGGACCTTTTCTTTCTCTGTGTTTGTAAAGCGCTGTGTACACCTCTGGCAGTGTTTACATAATAAGCAGTAGTAATAAAGCCTGCAACGTTGGCTTAGAAAATAACAGCACTGAAAAAGGGCTAGAAGGTAGAGAAACAACCAAAGAACGCTGATGGCTTTGTTAACAAATGTTGGAAAGCATTGCGGTAATAGTGGTTGCTGTCACATTACATCGTGTCCAGCATCCTTTCTCTTCCTTAAGCAACCTCTGCATGGTAAAACTCACCTAGCCAAAAGGATCTAATCACAGAGAGGAGACTTAAGTTTCACTTTAAAACAAAGCAAGCAAACAAACGCAATGATCTTCTATAGTGTGTGTACATCTGCACTAGACCTTTGCTACGCCAAACTTTGCCAAACCACACACTTCATAATCCAGACAAACTATTATTGGCCTTTTCCCACTGCCAAGCAACTGTTTAACAGCAGATTCTACGTCGCTAAGGGCAGCATTTTTAAAAGCGTTCCGTATCGGTCTTGTTCCATCTCCACTGCAGCCAACAGCTTTACCACCAACCCCATGAATCCACATTTTGCAAATCCCATCAGATAGCACTGACTAGTTTGTTTTTTACCAAGTAAGACCCACGAATAGTGCAATACAAAGTATTAGATTAATTAATGCTAAGCACTACCTGACAACATAAACGCACCCAAGTCTACTCACTGTCACCATCTACCCGGGGCTTAATTAGGGGAGCCTAAAGCTCCACAGATGTCAAGGGTAGACAGGCATATGGCCGTGCAGCCAGCCTCCTGCACGGCACAGCCGCCTGCCGGTACCCCAGTACTCGCGGGCTGAGCCCAGCAGCTGGGTCCACAGCGTGGATCTTCCCACCAGAATTACCAGGCTGACATAGATTCTGTCCCTGCTACCTCACCATCAAGCTTGTTTAGGAGTTTAGTGCACAAGGAGCTGTCCCAGAAAGGTATACGTTCTCCAGAGGCAATGAGAGGGTGGATGTCTACTTCTGAACCTAGCTACCATCCAGCAGACAGTCTGCAAACGTTGCAGACGGGTACCACGCTGGCTGCGCAGGCATGCGCACAAACACATCTGCAAGCCAATGAGTCATTTCTGTACAGCAACTCGGATCCAGCCGCAGGCTGCCAGGGGAAAGGTAGAATCAAAGGCATGAAAATGTTTTGAATGGGGATCAGCGTGTCCAGGCTTGATCCCTACAATCCAGAAGGGGAGCCAAGAAAAGAAAGCAGGCATAGAAGGTTGGGATGGAGTAATAGGAGTTTCAGCATTGCAAACACATTACAGATAAGTGGGAGAATAATCTTCAGGGGAATGAAGGAGCCTGTGGTGGCTTGCTTAGAGGAAAAAAATAAAAAAAAAAGAAACGAAAGAAAAAACGAAAAAAAGTTCTCCGAGCAACTCAGTATTGCAGTCAGGCGCTGTAATGGCTGCATGTGGCAGCATCGCTCACCAGCACGAAGAGCGCCTCCTCCCCACAGTGTGTTGGCAGGGCCAGGATGTGGTGGTGATGATTTGGAAAAGAGAAACAACGCAAGACGTGGAAAAGGCCAGGAGCTGATCCGTGACTGTTGGGCAAGGGGAAGCACGCCCTGCTGGGGACAGAGTGCAGAAGACAAAGGATGGGCGAGAAGAGAGACTGGGAAAGACAGTGCAGGATCGAGGAACGTACATGGAGAGGAGGTCCTGCCGGGGGGCTGGCATGGAGGGATGGGGAGAGGAGGAGGCTGCATCAGAGAATCTGGGCACTTTGAGCTGGTTCCTATCCTCAAAGTCATTTTGCGCCCTTGGGTAAGATATTTAACTTGCCCTCGTGCCTCAGTTCCCCCAGGATCCATTAAACCCCACCTGCCTGCCTGCTCCTCTCCATGCTGCCAGGCACTTGACTCAGCAAGAGCCGCAGGCATGCCCATTTCCCACAGCAATGCAGGGCTCAGGCGAAGGCAGGCAGTTGCAGCTGCAGCCACCATGCACAGGCATCTCGCTGATCTGCCTTCCTCTGGTAAACCCCTACGTGGCATCTCATGGTGCCCCCAGAGCTCATGCAAAAGCAGAGAGGAGGAAACAGCCCCTCACTAGCTTCTTTCCCCGTCTTGCCCCAGGGCTTCCTGCTCCTTCTAGCCCTCCTCAAAAGGATGAGCCAAGGGGACTGTCCCAGGCCAGGCAGGGCAGCTCAGTGCAAAGTGGGAACAATATCAACCGAGCTGGGAACAAAGTAATGATTGTATCATGGTCACTGGGAGAGCTGGGAGAGGGTTTTCTTTTTTAAGTAAAAGGGCTTGGGGGGGTTGTTTTGGGGTTTTTGTGTGTTTGTTTTTTCCCTTGTTAACCAAAATGTCAATGGAACCAAAACTATTCCCAGAAAAGGACTTGTACAGATGAATCAAATTCGTGTTTGAGGGGAAAGGAGGGGGAACAACAATGGAAATTGTCAAAAGATCCCATGTCAACATTTTTGAAACAAAAAACTTTTGTATTGAAACAAATTGTTGTTTCAAACTGTTCCTTTGCAGTGACATGAAACTCTTTGCAAAGGCTGAAATCAAAGAGAAATGTTCCCAGGGGTCCTTTTTGGGTCTTCAGTCTGTGCGCAAGCATGATCAGGGGTCTAATATTCCTGACTCAGAGAAGTTTTCCAGTTCTCCGATTCTCCCAGAAGGGAGCCGTCCCCCCGCTCAGGCCTAGGTCTCCATACCCTTTGCTTTCCTCTCCTTGCATCGGGAACTCAGGTACAAGCAGGGATGGTGATTCAGTGCTCCAGTCCCTCCAGGTGCCCAGCACCTCTCTTGTCCATCATGCAAACACCAGCGGCTTGCACTCAAAATCCAGACTCCAGCCCTTGCACCCAGGAGGCAGATCAGGATTGTGGTTACTAAACCCATTTGTCCTCTACCCAATCTCACTGCCACAAGGAAGAACTTGGGAGAACTCACTCCAACCCATCAAATAACTTCCCCAACACCTTTGCACCTGGACTCTCAAGGGCTGTGGACTTGCGCTTGTAACAAGAGGCTCACTCAATATTCACATCCCACGGGTGCAAAGAGAGCCCCAATCTCCATTTCCCTGCAAGGCCACCTTAGGGGGCAGAATTGGCTCCAGGACCAGGTAAGTGAATAGCTTCCTCCAAAACATACTCTGACGCAGGGCAGAGCCTTGGGGACACCGAAAGGTGTTTGATGGGTGATGCCTAGAAGACCAAAAAAATTGCAAAGAAGAGAAGGAAGAAGTGCAATCTGAGCCCTGAGTAAGGCCTACATCATCAAAAAGAAGTGTCCAGGATGAGCTGCTGCTGCTTTGGAAAGTTTGGTTATGAAGCTCCAATGAGCATCCCCAAAATCACATTTTGCTCCTTCCTCCCACCACCTCTCTTTTCTTTCTCCCTCCCCTGGTTTCTATTACAGCAGTTTAAATCTGCCATTTGCCACAAGCGCTGACTGAATCTGCTTCAAATTACCATAACAATGCTGGGCCCCAAGTGGACATGTAAAGTGTCTCAAATTTATTGTAATTTTAAGCCATTCCTAAAACTGCACAGACATTGCTGGAATACTTCCCCCTCCTTTAAGATACTCTGATGACTTTGCAGCCCAGTGAGAGGGAAGCTGACGATACAAAGGGTGAAGGGCTGGGAAGGGGGAGAGGAGGAGATGACTGAATCCAGCTGGCTTTCGCACAGGGGGGTTGTTTTCTTTACTGGCCAGGCTGGGGCGCATGAAGAAAGCAGCGGGGCTCCCGCAACGAGGCGCGAGGGGGGCAGCATCCCTTGGGACTTGCAGCGATGGATGAGGCTGAGCGACTGGACATCCACAAAAGTAGGATCGGGGAGGTAGGGAAGAAGCACTTTTGCTAAGAGCAGGATCACTGCACTGCAAAAAAAAAAAACTATTAATGGGTGTCTCGTGGCAGAAGGAGCCTACAAACATCAGCCTACTTGTTGCTAGAGAGCTCCTTGCTTGGACATGGCTTTTCCTGGCACCATGCACCAATCCTCATCTCAGCACCAGAAGAGGCTTGGCTGATCCTAGGTGGTTTTGCCAGTAGGGCTGCATCTTTGCTACTGGCACCCACCGCCCTCGCCGCAGCCCTCTGCAGCCTGCCTGCACCTCCCGAATCGCTGCCTGCGACTCAGCCACCAGGCAGCTGCGCAGCCTTTGCCCGGAGCCAGCGCAATGCTGTCACACAAATTGCACCTGAAACTGTTACAAGAATTAATTGATCACAGAAGTACAATAATTGGAACCTGCAAAGCATAGATAATTACCTTTTATTAGTTCCTGTAGATAATCCATTATGCACTGATTAGGCCTAAGTAAGGATCTTACAGTCCTAGTTTGATTAATGGCAGATTATGGTTATTAAACTCAAACTGGAACAGATAACTTACTCTTTTCCTGCTTGCCTTAGAAGGAGTACATCACCCCACAAGCTACTGTCGGGAGAAGTTTTCTAGATGTCTGATTTATCTGGGGAGAATTCAGGCACGTCCAAAAACCTGATCCGACCTGGAATCGTTTGTCCCAAACACACCTGGGACAACAGCTGGGCCCCAGAGCCCGCTACTGCTGGGTGACGACAGACTCAGCTCTGCTTTTATCCCTGCCCCAAAGTCATCGGCACTCAGCGACAGGAGAACCCACATCCAGTGCCTGCTCTAGAGAGCGCTGCAGAACGCTGTGCACAGGCACCCAGAGACTTCAGAGCAGGACCTCAAAAGCAAATACAGGTGTCAGCGGCTGTCTGGAGGAGCACGGAAACACCTTGCAGCCTGGCAAGACCGGGCAGTGGCATAAAGCTGTTCTCTGCTAATTAAATTACCCAACAAACAACAGGAACGTGTGGGGCTGCTCAGAGCAAGAGCCTGTGGGCTGTCAGGATTTAAGCCTTCCCCGCTCCCGCGTGCGACGCCGCTTCGCACGCCTGTGCCCGCCATCACCCCACCTTCCGCACAGGTCCCCCTCCCGCAGGAGGCATTTCTAGTGCTCCACGGTGACAAGCGTCTTCCCAAAGCTTTCCAGAGGCTGGAGAGCTATCAGCTTAAATCTCCGCAACTCACTCGCCCGATAACAGCTATGTGGCACACACGGCCTTATTAGCTCCTAAATAGCAATTTTTTTAGCTCAGAACAACTTGTCTTTGTCCCTTTAAACCAAAAGCAGAGAAAGCTTTCCCTAGCAGCTTGCTGCGTGGCTCATATGTTTTCATTTCCACGGAAGGTAAGATCGTGTTTATTTTGTGCGATTATCTCCCCGAGACAGAACATCAATAGGTATTTCGCGCCCGCCATCGCTTGACTTCGAGATGCCATCGGTAATGCCGGGGATGTTATTACAAGCCGTATAACCGTTGTCCACCACCGCGCCGGCAGGACTCCCCCCTCGGAGCCGCAGCGTGGTGGTTTCCTGTGCGAGAGGGCAACCCTTTGGTGGGATCTGCCCGTGGCACCTCGGTGCCCCCACTCCAGCCATGCTCATGCCACTGCCGATTTGCAAAGCAACGCAAATCCGACCGCAGCCTAGAGAGAGAGCAGGCTTTATTTAAAAGAGAAAGAAAAAAAAAAAGAATGCACATGATTATTTTGGGCTGGTCTTCAGCTGCAACCCTGAGACAGAAGGTCGGGGGGGGGGGGGGTCGGGGAGGCGTTTTTCAAGCGAATAAACAAACCCTAGCACCGAACGGATGTGACATGCCGAGTCACAGGGACAAAATCCTCATTTCTTCCTGGCCCGATAACCCCCGGTTTATCAGCATCACGAAGAGGATTAAGAAGCAGAGGAGGAAGGGAGGAGAACAGCAAATGCAAGTGAGGAAGGAAAAAATAGAAGTTGAGATGCTTCCCAGAGCCAAGGAATCCGAGCGCGAGGAAGCAGGGAGCCGGCCGTTTAGCATGAGCCTATTAATCCCGCATGCTCGTGACTGCCAGTGCTCAGGATGAATGAGATTTACTGCCCATTAAAATAAAGCCCTTTCTGTAGTTTATAAACAATGTTGCTGCTCGGTGGGAGGTTGGACATTTTAGTTCGTTAAGCAGCAAATAATCTCTGTCACTTTTTATTTTTAAGTTTATTTACACGTAGGGGTTTTTTACCCCTTCCTCCTCCCCCTCCCACCCACACCGCTGCAAGCAGCGGCCTTGCTGGTGCGTGAGCGGTGACACCCTGGCGGGAGCTGGACGGGAGACTCGGCAGCACAGCTCGGACTGGGAGGCCGAGGGGGAGAGCACGCGCGCCCGCAGCCCAGCGGCTGCCTGCTGCGAACCCGCAGCTCTCCGTTTCTGTGGCCATTGGCCAAGCCATTAAAATAATCCTGTTTATGCATCAAAAATGGTCCTTATATTAGAAAGAAAATAATTTCTTCCTAAAAACTAGGCTCACTGAGTGGTTAGTGTGTCAGAGCAGAGCTCCTTGGGCACTGACATGCTCAGCAGTTGGCCTGGGAACCCAGGGCAGGATTCAGCCCTGGGGAAACCCACTGACATCAGATACCGATGTGGCCCGCAGCTCCCGGGCCTGGGTGCTGAGGGTGCCACAGACCCCTGAAGTTGGACAGCCTGGACTGCGGGAGAGAGATGCCCACGGGGAATGAAAACTGCACCACTCACCCCAGGCTCCTGGTTGGAGAGGCAGTGCAGGCCCCTTCCCTTTGCATCCCCATAACACTGTGGGCCTGTAGAAGGTCTCTCTCTGTCCACCTAGAAACGATACCCCTTACTTGGACCCTTTGGTTGTGCAAATGTCTTCTCGTAGGGGGCTGAGGTGGCGTGCAAGAGATTGCAGCAGGGTGCAGCAGACGAAATATTTCCAGCTAAATCCTGACAGCACCTCCAGCTGCCAGTGGCTGTGAGACCTAGACACTTTCCACGGGTTCCTCCCAGCCAGCGGCAGTCCCCAGCACTTGGCTCAGCACCAGCGCATTGCCAGCAAGCTCCTCTGAGCACAGAGGGAAACCTGCAGCGTCAGGCAGGACGCTATTGGCTCAGCCAGGCGGGCCACGAGAGCTCGGTGATGCTGTCCATGCACAGAGGTGGGCCAGAGCTCGCAGGAGGACCCTAGCAAACCCCCAGTGACAACGTTCTCCAAAGCTACAGGAACTCAAGCCCTATCTACCCTCGTGCAAGGCCAGGAGGGAATGAGGGCACCTGCAAGAGTCAGCACCAAATGCAGCCTGCTCTGGCCAGCGGAGATGCCGTGATATTCTTTGCAAGAGGAAGGATGTGAACTCCCTTCTTAACTGAACTCCACCGTGGGTCACTGATACCCTCCTGAACTGTGTTTCCACCGCAGTTTCAAGTGGCTACTGCATCCTTCTCTATTTCCTCTGGTGGACACTGCTGCACGCAGCTAAAACCCTGCCGTGACTCACCCCAGGAGCAGCTGCAGCTCACTGCGAGGCAGAAGAAATCCCTCCTCGTGTTATCTAGATCCTAAAGCACTTGAGCAGACGGCGAATGTGCAAGCCATTATATCATTCACTCGCTATCAAAAGCTCACACAGTGGCACTTAATTACAGCCCCGGAAGCATAGGCTTCCTTAATAAATCAAAGAAATCAAGTCAGGGATGGTGCACTGAACAGAGGGGGTGTGCGGTGGGGGGAATAAAGAGCTTACAGTTTCCCACTGTGTGTCCCCTTTAGATAACAGATGCTCTCTTCTTAACCTCTCACTTCATCAGATCAGCTCCAGCTGTGTTTGGATCAAGTGTGCAGCCTGGCCCGCGTCCAGCCTGCCTGCTTCCCGGGTCTGGTGCCAGCTCCGTCGCTCCGGCTCAGGGCCGGCCGCGCGCGGGCTCGCCAGGGGTGCCAGCGAGGAGGGGGCCGCAGCCGGGAGAGCCCGGCACATCCGGAGAGTTTAACAAAGTACGTTTTACCCTTTGGCTGCTTCCAGCAACCCAAACCCCTTCGTAAGAACTTCTCTAGGGCACAGGGAAAGGGCCGAGCATCGGTCCCTGCAGCGCCCGCAGCCCGTCCCCGACGGGGCTCCCCGACGGGTAGGAGCAGCCCTGGAGCTGGTCTCGGCGCAGAAGCAGTTTGCAGAGGATGTTTTTACTCCCCGCGAGT
This sequence comes from Struthio camelus, assembly GCF_040807025.1. NCBI lineage: Eukaryota > Metazoa > Chordata > Aves > Struthioniformes > Struthionidae > Struthio > Struthio camelus. The sequence goes on from NC_090961.1 coordinate 4,503,668, forward strand.
AGCCCACGCTGGTGCAACAGCCAGGAGACGACACTGTTAGTAAACACCTTCCAAAGGCCGCGCTAACGGCTCCGGATCGTCCCGGCCATAAATCACAGGACAAGCCACCTGGGAAGCCCTCCCGCTCCCCGCCGCCGAGCACACCACCCACCTTCTTGTTTATTTGTACGTGTCACCTCCTCTCCTCCCTTTGGCTCCGAGCCCGCAAGGGAAACTCATTGATTAATAGGGCTGGAACAGCATTAAAAGGAGATCGCTCCCGGCAGCGCCGTGCAAGCGCCCGCCGGGAGGTGCGCGCGGAGCCGCAGCCCCCGCCACCGGCTCACCCCACGCCACCGGCTCGCTAGCAGAAAACGAGGGGGAGAGCGACGTCTCGGCGATACGGACAGCGGCCCTGCAGCACGCGACGGGCTCGCGCCGCGTGGCCGTGCCGATACCCGGGCGGCCACGCGGGCCACGTGCCGGCAGCGGATCTGCCCCTGCGCTGCGGCAGCTCACGCCGGGCCTGCTGCACCGCGAGCAGGTGCCCCGAGCCTCCGACGCTCCCAAAGTCCCGCCACTAACCCAAGGGAAAAGCCAAAAGCCATCGCCGAACGCCCCCCTACCAGGAGGGCTGACAACACCCCTCCTACCAGCGTGCAAACGTGCCGGCAGCTCAAGGACTTTAGCAGAGATAAAGCCTTTGAGAAATCCCACTGCCTCTAATCCCCCCGCAGCACAAATATAATGAAGCATTATCTCATCAGGCCTTAACCCCGTAATTACCCAGGGGATGGTTTAATAAGGACGGGACACCCACCTGCCAAATAAAACTTAAGCCTGGCTCCTTCTCGGTTGCACAACACAACGCCGGGCATGTCTGTGTGCGCATCCTTTCGCTCCCTCGGACCAGCCCAGCCAGTTGGGCAGCCGGAGGGAGGGAATCGGAAAACAACCTTGGCGGGGGGGGTATCGAGGGAGCACTGACACCGGAGAGACCCGGCTCCCTCGCCACAGCAGGGGACCAAGGTCTGCCCCTGCCACGCTCTGCCTGGCACCGACCCGGCCGGGAGGAGAGCAAGCCCAGCAGGAGCCTGCACGGACACTGGGAAGGGCTACCCGCCACCGAACTCTCCGAAACGGCCCCAAAATCTCAGCCGGCGCAGTGGGCTGGGTGTCTGCTGTTTACGGAAGCGGGGGCTCCGCGTCCCTCGGCAGGCGCTCGGTGCCACCCTCCCCTCGCCACCTTGGCTCATTTCGTGTCACCTCCTCGCTCAATGCCACATCCTTCCTGCCAGGGCCCTCCTCGAGTCATACGCGGCCTGTTTCGAACCCCGGACAGGCGAAAGAGAGGAAAGCAGCGGGGAGGCCGCGCAGAGCTCGTGGGCAGAGCTTGCCCCAGGTGCAAGTTCACAGCCCCAGACGCTGCCGGCGGGCCTGGCTCGTCCCGGCGGGGGCCCGACTCTGGCACCGCCGCTGCCCGGCGGCCCAATTTGCAGCATCTGCAGGTGGAGGGGGACGTTTCGAGGCCGTTCTGCAAGGAGGCCTCCCGGCTCAGCCCGCCCAAATCACTCCGCAGCTTTCGCAAACCTTAGCCCTGGCTCCAAGGCGCGCTTCCAGCCTTGCTCGCGTAACGCAAAGCGAGCCGGTCGGAGGAGACGGCTCCGGGGTTACAGCTCGGAGAGCAGCTGCGGGGACGAGCCCAGCGCCTGTCGGCGACGGGCTGCGCTCTGGGCGGTGTTATCTCAAGATCTTTTACAAATAAATATCATTGCTCATTATCTCAGCATTAAAGTTGCAGGCTGGGTGAGACGGGTACTGAGCTTTCTCTCGCTAATCTAAAACGGATGCCAGCGTTTCTATTATTAATCTCCCAGGCTGCAGGCTCCCTCCCCCTCCTGCCTCTGCAAGCTCCCCAGCGAGCGGGGGGCCCGCGGGGGCCGCGGCCGACCCCACGGGAGGAGAAGGGACGTCCTCTCCTCTCCTGCTCCTGCACAGCCTGCCTGCTTGGTTCCCCAACGGAGCTAACTCGTTGCTGGAGCAGTAAAACCTCCTCCGACCACCCCCACGGCTGCAAAGCCGGCGACTGGGCTGGGAGATTTTCTGAGGTTTGATTTCACTGAACCCATTTCCACATGTGGCCGCAGCAAACACAAGCAAGGGGAGGCAGGGGGAAGAGGCGGTTCCTCTCTCCGAGGCGGCACAGGGAGAACCACGGGGCGCCAAGAGCCCCTGCAGAGCTGCTGCCGGCAGTCAGCGTCCCGGAGAGCTCAGACCTCAAGCGCTTGGCTCAACCTAGGCCTCTGCACAAAGGCCAAGGATCGGGGGCAGCGAAGGCGACAGCCTCAGGGAAGGCTTCGCAGCAGGAAAACCAGCTCCCAGCATCACTCATCCACCTGGGCTTGCAGCCTGGAGAGAGACACGACCGAGGCACGGCCAACCCCAGACCCGCAGAGCGCCCCGGGCCGCAGCAGCACAGCAAAGTCCTGCCGTGCCACGCGGACCGGCCCGTTAGCAGCACGCGCCTTGCAAGGAACTGAGCAGCAGGAGAGCTACGGACAAGGCAGAGCCCAGGGGGTTCGGTGCCGGGAGCTGCCCAGCATCCCGCTGCATCTCAGCACCGCCAACAACCGCGTCCCCCAGAGCCGGGAGACACTGCCGCAGAACCGCCTGACTCACGGATATGGCCTGATTTGTCATCTCTAAACCTTGTATACATTGGCAGTAAAGGACCCAGCATCAGCTTAAGCGGTGCTGGCACCTTTGGGACAGGGACTTAGGTCACGGGCACCAGCTCCCCGCCCGCCCCGGGGAAATGCAAAACTCCAATCCTAACAGCAGCGTGGCACCTGACTTCAAGCACCTAAAAGGCTGTGCCTTGTTTCTAGGTTTAAATGACAGCAGTGGATCCCAAGCTTAGACATTGAGGAAGGCTTTCAAAGAGGAAGGAGGGAGTGGAAGAAGAGGTGAGGGGCAGGAAGGACCGCGCGCGAGCCAAGCCCGCTTGTCCCTGCTGCCTGCATCCCGCGGCAGCCCCCATGCCCAGACAAGCCCTTTGTACGCAGGTCTGACATCCAGCATGTCCCACTTCTCTTCTCCAGACCAAATATCTTGAGGCAAAACCAGAGCAACCAGGGGAGACACTGAAGCAGCGCGGCCCGTTTCCCGCACAGGAGCAGGACCGCTCAGCTGGGGAGGGCTGACAAGGTTACTGCCTCGGCTGATCCACCCTGTCCCCGGCTCAAAGCACCATGAAATCGTCAATCAGAGCCCCAAGACCCAGCGAGGTTAAACAGCCCATCAGCGTTACACCTGGAAACCACGCGCCAGAGAGCTCCTTCAGCCCCGAGCCACTTCCCCCTCCCCTCGCTTCTCCTCTCCTTTTTAAGAGAACAATTAAACTTTGGCCTTTTTGTCATCCATAACATATCCTGATCGCAGGGCTGTTGTGTCCTCCCTGGCTCCTAATCCATCCCTTCACATCTTACCAATAAGAGCTGTGACCCCAGAGCCTAGGGATGGATTAATGTAGGGCCTCCCGGCCGCGAGCGCTCCTCTTGCCCAGCACGCCCAGATGCCTCCTGCTCATTCATTTCACGCTGGGCAGCTGCTTGCAAAACCTTCCCGCGGCCCCTCCCCGCGCTGCGATGAGGGGAGACGGGACGTGTGACTTCGTCGCGTGACGTCACGTGCCCCCACAGCCTGCGCCGGGAAGTCAACGCGCGTTTCGACACCCTTTGGTTCATCAGCTGTTCGTTTCAACATCCCCACGGTAAACCTTTAAAAAAAATAACACCCTGTCACTCCCTTGCAATCCCTCTTCTGCTAGCTCTGTTTCATCCGAAAGAGCAGTTGTCACTTCCAAATAAATATTTGTCAACCAAATTGCAGGTGTCTTGGGCTTCCCACCTCCTCTTCTTTCAACTGCTTGTCTCGTTGACACCAGAGCTCTGCCAAGCTCCCAGACGTCAGCTGATAATAGCTCCAGGGAACGTTTCTACCATCTCCTTTGTGTCTGAAGTTCAAAGGACTTCTCAAATGTTCTCACTAAACTCAGTGGGAACACCCTGGTTAAGAGACACCTCAGAGCAAGCTGATGCAGGGGGTGATAGATTAAAAATCGGTGGTAGGAAGGAGCCTTCCCTTTCTCCACATAAAGTCTCGGGTAAATAGCTGGGAAGGTAAAGTCCAAAACCAAGGGCTAGTCCCAAAGGACAGCCTCTGCAGCAGCCCATGCTGGCTGGCCCATGCACCTGTAGTGGTTGGTGTGGAATAAAGACTTCCCTTCCATCTCTTGTGCTTTGGACCAAATCCAGAGAGTCTCAGGGTCCTCTGCATCCTTTGGACAAAGCTCCTTAGAGGGAGAGACTACTGGTACTGGAGCATCTTCCACCAATTCTGGGCTGTGGGACACTCACGTGGGCTTAAAGAAATGTCTGCTACCCTCTCCTTCCCACCAGCACACTGGATTTCTTGGCTTGGGAAATGCAGCCCCTGATCCCCTGACCGGCTGATGTGAAACATGATCCAACATCCCCTGGAAGGCAAAATGACTTCTCAGCTTCTCTCTGCCGCTCTGGGATTTGTCTTGAGTCCTGTCAGCTGGGGATACCGGCCTGCACCACTTATCCCTGTTCCCTGGGGATCTGGTGCGTTGCTGGTGACGGCTCTGCACTTTTTGCTCTCTGTGAAATGCAGCCTCTCATGTTTGATTTGTTGGGCTTTGGTTCGCTTTTATCAATGCTTAGCCTAAGAGCTTCTTGAAAACTGAGCAACGGAGCTTCAGTCCTGCCTTTTAATTGAACGGGAGGTTTTGTTTCATTTCTTTGCCACTGCTAATCTTACAAACACACTGTCCATTCATTTAAAGGCTCAGGTCAAAGAATCCCAGCACTTCTGCTCAGAGCCAACCAAATAATAATCTAGCTACTTGCAACAGGAAAGAGTTTAGCAGGTCAACTGCTTCCCTGCCTCCAGGAGGCTCTAAACGAAATGCCTGGCTAAACAAGGGAGCTGAGATGATGATGGTGTCAGATTTAGCTATCATTTCGCAAGGGGAGCTGTATGCTGAGACAGGAGCAGTCCTGAGCGGTTGTTGCAAGGTGTTCCTCCCCTACAGAGGTGTTCCTCTGGTCTTGTCGCGCTCCAGAAATGCTGTGCAAATGGGGCATAGCACATCTCCTGAACCCCGGGCCAGGCCTTCGGCTCTAGCCATGCATCCGTACAGCTGCTGCTGGTGGGGCAACAGTTGGCTTCTTCAGTTCCAGAGTCACATCCCTCTACCTGGCACAGGGACAGGCACCTACATCCAACGGACAGATGCCCTCTCATGAACTCTAGGAAGTTTCAACCCTAAAGGAAGCTTGTAGATGAGACCTAAACAAGAACAGACCATTACTACACTCCACGTGCACCTCGTGGAGGAAGACAGGACAAGAGGCCAAGGGAACATGCAGATAACACCTTCCTAGAGTCACAGCCCCTGACCTGCAAGAGCCCTGTGGCATCTGTGTTTTCAACATAGGGATGAACTTCTCTGCCCCTGGCATGGCCCCAAACCTGTAAGGATCAGGAAAGGAAAGCCAGAAAGAGCTGCAAATCCTGCTGGTTCCCAGTAAACTTCCCTCAGCGATGACCTCTGGGAGGCTGGACTGGAGCCCTGGCTAAGGGTGATCCAACAGCCTCATCCCACACGGCTACAGGAGAAAAGTCTCGCCAGAGCAGATGCACAGGTTGGCAAGGCTGGGCGGTATTTCCTGCGGACAAGCCCAGGCCGGCACAGGACAGAGAAGTGCAGAGCCAGCCAGGCGTGTGCAGGCTCTGTACGATGGGAAACCAGCCCTGAGTGGGGACTGCGGGGTGACGCGGGTGCTGGGTGAAGACTGGGAGAGCAGTGGGAGCCTGTGCAGGGCTGACGTGCATGCCGTGTCCCTGGAAGTGAGCAGCTGCAAGGTATTTATTTGCTCCCTGGAGCACGGGGCTCACCCATTGCCGAAATAAGAAAAGAAAGTGGCAGAGCACAAAAGGGAGAGGTGAGAGAGGGCGGGGTGCGCTCCGCAGGCGGCTCCGACTCAAGAAAAATGCCCTGGAATTCATATAAAAACTGCAGGATTTAATTATCAACTTGCTTTATGAGACGGGGTGCAGGGATGTGCTGTGAACCTGCCTCTTGCAGCCCTTTGGCCAGGTTGGACTTTGCTTCCTTGTGACTCTGGCTGGGGCTGAGGCTGGATAAGGGCGAGTGGCTCTGGCTGGTCCACCCCAGGCCCTGGGCGCTCAGCAGGATGGGAAGCTCCGGCTGCCTTGGGTGACCGGCAGAAAAAGTGAGCCCCAAGGGGACTGCAGACCTGAGCAGCCAGAGAAAGAGCAGGCTGGCAAAGTCCCAAAGACCTTCACCGTAGCAACTGTCCCTATAGCCCCAGAAAGGTCACCACAGCCCACTAGGCAAGGTCACAACCTCCAGGCAATGCAGAGCAGAGAGCCAACTTTAGAAACACAGCAGAGGTGGATCCAAGAGATACGTTTACTCACTGTTAACCGAACTCTGCAAACTTTGCTGAGACAGGAATCCTCAGCTCTAGCTCTCTGCCAGGGGAAATAACTTGGTCCAAGAAGAGCTGCAGCCTCTACCAGGGAGACAGCCCTGACGCTCCAGAGGCAAGCGAGAACAGATTGCAACACCCTGAGGATTCCCCCTGGCCAGACTCTGCCTCACAGGGATAGGGGGAACAAAGTTAATTTTAGGGGACTTGATTTCCGTTGAGTCTCCAAGAATCCAGTGTCCAAGGTCTCTGGTTAAACCAATCACGCTGTATTTGTCCATCTACTTGCCAAGCAGGTGCAAGGACCCTTATCAGCAGGAGCCCAGATGCTGGTTCTGATCCAGGGTTTCCTGCCCAATTTTTTGTCAGGTCACTCCTCCTCCCTTCGGCTCTGTTTTTTTGACATCCCAGAGGGCACCACGTGCTCACACCACTGCTGGGAGCACAAAGGTAGCCAGTCCCGTGGCTGCGTGGGCACGTGGCAGCGTGACCTCGTTTGCAAAGAGGATGGGGAAGGGGCCACTCGAGGGCCTGCCAACAGGCCTCCGCATTTTGCAAGCAAACAAACGAAAGAACTGCTGACTGTGATATTGCGACCCAGAATAAGAGTGGAGCATATCTAAAAAATACCCTTGGAAACTGCGTCTTCTCCCAACATGCTCTCTGCTCAAAGCCCTCATCAGCAGGGCACATCCTGCCTGCGTCCTGCCAGCTCCCTTATGGTACAGGACCGAGGTAGATGTGTTCACCGACCTCCCCCCTCTAGCTGCCTCCCGTTGCACTTCATCTCGCTCTCCCAGCCTCCTGGCAAAACAAACGGGGGGAAAAAAGAGAAAAAGAGAGGAGAGAGTCCAAAAAAGACTAACTGCAACCCAGGGAGGCTTGAATGTGGGAATGGAAAGCTTCCCAAACCGCATCCCTGGGCGGCCCCAAGCACCAGCCGTGGGACAAAAAGGAGCCACAAGAAAAGGGAAAGCAGGAACCGGAGATTTACTGCTCTGCCACGACAGGAGAGATGCTCCTCGCCGGTGCCACATGCCACATGCCAAGGCCAGAGAGCTTGGGGCTCCTGAGCTCCCAGCCCCGTCCCGCCCCAGAGGAAGGGCCAGCAGATCCCTGTCCCCTCTGGAGGCATCACGAAGGTACCTCCAGCGCTGCAAGGGGAGGGTATTCCTGCTCGCCTCTTCCCCGAGCTCCCAGGCGCCACACGGCACGGCTGTGGCTAAGACACTTTGCTTGGACCCTGCAAGCTGTCTTGCCCCTCGTCCTCCTCGATGCCCAACCAAAGGGAGCTAGGCACCTCGGATGCCCTGGAGGACGACACCTGAGCTCCTCTCCAGCCCCTGCACCTAAGGGCCCTTCCCTGCCTCCCACACAAGCCAACACTAAATCCACTCAAGACTGAGACCCTCAGACGCTGCCATAGACAGAGCTTTTTAACAGCTTTCACCAGGAGCAAGGTGATGCACCTCGGAGGCGGTACCTCCCGGTTCCTGCCTCCTCCCTTGCAGCCTGACTGCATCCCGCCGCTGCTGCCACTGCGTCCCCTTTCCCCCCTCCTCTGCCCCTTCCGAACCAGCGACCATCGACCTCCTCCCCCTGCGGAGCTGACATTAATATGGCAATGTTTGTTTAACAACAGCTCCCATTGATCTGTAGTCTGATCCCCGAAGTCAATACAAGCTCTTGCCAGAGTCTGGAGTGCAGGATCTGGCTCCAGGGTGCCCCATCAAGCTAAAATGTCTGTGCACGCTGATAGGATCAGATGCTGTCAGTGCTGCTCTGGGAACCATTAGCTTTAATTAGCTGATGATGCTGTAGAGGCCACATAAAACAATGAATCGGATTGATCCCTCGTGTAACACTATTGACAGTGGAGTTGCATCTGGGATCAGTTTGGTGCCGGATGCATCTGTAAGGTCTATAAAACCAAGGCCTGTTTTCTTTTTCTCGCTCTTTTATTTTTTTTTTAATTTTAAAATCTCATAATGGCAGGCCAGCCTGTTTAACAGCAAAACCAAAGAACAGGAAAAAAGGCTAAAAGTCAACTCCAGGGAACCCTCTCCAATTCCTGTTAACGATAAGTTAGGGCACGTTTAACCGCTTCCACCGTTCCTCACTGCTAAAGACCCCCCCGGGTTGTGCACACCCCGTTCACTAAGCCACGCAAGCCTGCTTCCAGGTCACTGCCATTACCCCCGTTATAAAAACAAGACGCCAGCTCTCATCGCGTCTTTTGTTTGGAAGGGCGCGTCGCTCCCCGAATCACCTGCTTTCCGCAGTGCTACGGGAAGCTATTTCATCCCGCGGGGCCGAGCAGGATCACCCCCTCGATCAGATCCGGGGGCCAGAACGAAGCAGGGAAGAGGAGGAGGGAGCCCACAAATACAGGGATGCTGGGAGGAGCCCTTTCATTTCCATTTCCCCTGGCAGGGAAAACCGTGCCCGGCCCCTTCACACGGCGGCGATCTCCCCCACCTAGGGGGAGAGCCCAAAAGCCCTCTCTCCCTACCTCCAGGGCAGGGAGATGCTGAGACCCAAACGTCTTCCAGCCCCAGGTACCCGTCACGCATGAAGCAGTCCCGATGAAACTACTCCACAGCCGTGACCAGCCAGCACGGCCGCCAGGAGCACGTCTCCAAGCGCAAGGCGTTTCGGCACCAGCGGGAGCTTCGCAGGTTTAACTGCATCCGGCAACAAACCCCCCGGAGCTCCCTTCTTTAACCCCCCCAGGACTCAGCAGACGCTGCGGCGTTACAGCCCAGCGAGGCAGCTTCTGCCAGCGCAGAAACGGCGCCAGGAGCCAAAAGCTCCCCTGAGCAGGGGGAGTCCCCAGCGTGCAAAGAGGCGGATTTGCAGCATCCCGGCTGCCTCCCCGCAGGCAGCTGAGGACCGGAGCCCGGCGAGCCGAGCCGAGCCGAAGCGCATGCCAGCCGCCCGGCCCCGCCGGCTGACACCCTGATGTAACGCTTTCCAGATGTGGCCGCAGGAAGACAGAAGCAGAGCTGTTCCCTGCTGAGGAAGCTGGAAACGGTCGGAGATAATGTGGAATTCCTGAACGGGAGCCAGGGCCTGCCTGGGCCGGCGAGCAGAGGCAGCGCGGCACAGGCAGAGCGCCGGGGCCGGCACAAAACTCCTCTCTCTTTTGTGCGTGTGTGTGTGTTTTATTTCGGGAACTCTGCATGTAAAAGCCCTTAATTTATACGCCGTGTGGGTTGCCGGCCGTGCCCAACAAACGGAACATTTTCTCCGTACCCTTACGCGTGTGATACACAGCCGCCGCGGAGAACAGAGCCTTTCTTCTTCGTGGCAATAAATTCGCTCCCAGCAGCTCCAAGTTTCTTGGCTTGGAGATTATTATTTTTTCCTCCCTCTCGAAGGGGAGGCCTCGGCCCCCCCCCAGCGCGCCATCGGAGCGGGCGAGCCCTGCCTCCGCGCCTCGGCCGCCCCGTCTGCTCCCACCTCTCCCTCCCCGGCCCTCGCCGAAGCCAACGTAGGTACGTTTGGCAAAGCCCTGCTGCCGGGGAGGCTGACGGAGGCGACGAAGGTAAAACCAGCGGGGAGCGATGTGTGCCCCGCTCCGGGCACGGACACGCACCCCTCCGCGGAGCGCCGAGCCTCGCCGCCGGTACAGCACCCGGTAGGAACCGCGCTGCCGGCACGCACAGCCGGCAACAGCACATCCCGGCACGCGAGGAAGCACGTTTTGTTCCTAAAAACTGCTCCCAGGGCGAGCTGGGGTTACGGCTGCTCCAGAACATGCCTTCCTGCCGGCACCGCGGAGCAAAGTCAAGCCTATGGCTTTGTACCCGTCGTGCAATAGGTATAAATATCTATCTACGTATGCATGTACGGGTATTGCCCAAAGCGACATGCGTTCCTCTTCATTAAAAAAAACCCACGGAGCCATTCGGGGTGCTCGCTGTCACGAGGTTAATCCACCCCACGCGTCCAGCACGGCCTCCGGCTGAGCCCCGGTGCAGCCGCGGATCTCCAGCGCCGTCGGGCGCGACGAAGAAACCCCCTTCGGTCCCTGCTCCCGCCTCGTTATCCGCCTCCAGTTGGGACCGCGCGGCACAAAGTCACTTCCCCTGCTCCGTGTGTATTTGCACAGCCGGTCGTGCCGGGTGTCCAGTTAAGCTGGCGATAATAGACTTGCAGAGGGATAAAACGGATGTTTGCCGTGAGCAAAAAGAAAAAAAATAAAATAAAATAAGGTCCCAAAGCCAGAGACGAGGTCAAAGTCAGGAAACTTGCCTCCAAATTAAGCACGCCCCTGCGTATCGGGAGCTCACACGCAAGAAAAAACAGAATCAAAGTCGGTTTTGCATCCCCGGTGCAGCCCGACGCACCCCGAGTCCACCAGGCTCCCGGGGCGCCCGCTGCAGACCCCCCCCAGCACCGGCTGCCCAGAGCCCCAAACCCGGCCTTCTTCCGCCTCGGCCACGCTTCTACCAAACGCTGGCGTCGGCTGGATGAAAAAGAGCGGCCCCGGCTTGCACCCCGCGCCCCTGGGGCTTCGCTGCGTGCGCCGAGCCCCCGACCCGGCCGCTCGTGCCCAAGCTCCGGGGGTTTCCCGGGCCGACGGGAACCTCACAGGACCGAAGCCCAGGCGAGAAAACCGGCCTTTCATCCGGGAGCTGCGGTTTTGGGTTTGGTTTTGTTTTGTTTTGTTTTTTAATCCCCTTCCATTTCTGGCCAAGGCAGATATCTCAGAAAAACAGCATTTCCTGCGGTATTTCAACACTTTCTTTTCTCGGACGGAGCCATCTGAGAGCGGTTTCCAGGGACTCGAGGACGGGCTTTGGAGCAGGCCCAAGAGAAGAACAATCACAGGGAACCCGCGGGGCCTCGCCGAGAGCCCCGGTTCGGCCGAGACGCCGGGCAGCTCGGCCATCCGCCGGTGCGGCCCCGCCGCCGGCGCGTTTCGGGCAGCGCGCCGGGCCGCGGGACCCCGCTCCTCGGGGAACGGCCCCGGCGAGGCCGCCGCGTTCCTGTTTCGCTCCCGTTTCCTTATCGCGCCGCAACTATTCCCCTTTGCGCTCTCAGCCCGGACCCGCGAGCCGGCACGGGAACAAAGCCGGGGCCTCCTGAGAGCGTCCCGCCACCGGCATCGCTGGAGCTGGCCCCGCCGCGCCGGGCGCACGGACGGAGAGGGTCTCGCTGCACCAGCTGGGCCGTGTTGTGCCCACCCGGGAAAGGGCCGCCGAGCGCAGGGTCACCAGCTCGGCTTTGCTGTTCCCTCCTTACAAAAGCACCAGGCGGTTTTCGCAAACCGCTGTCCCCAGCTCCTTGGGGCCATCTTTAAGGGCTTGAGGCAAACCCAGCTGTCCCGGCCGTGATTCACGCCGAAACGCGGTGCGCCGAATCCCACCCAAAAGAGAAACCCAGGAATCCGCAGCAACCACCACGGGGAGAGCCGGCCGGCCAGCCAGGCGGTCCGCCAGGAGGCTGCCCGAAGCGCCGAGGCCGCCGCTGCAGCTGGCAACGCTGCTTTGCAGCTGGGGGAAACCGAGGCACGGAGCACGGGAATCGCTGCCGGGGGGGGGGGGGGGGGGGGACAAACGCCTATTGCTGAAGACCGACCCGCTCCCACCCCGGAGACTGCAAAAGCCACCTCCGGCCAGGCCGGAGCCGTGCCCTTAGCAGCAGGCTGCGGGGAGACCGCGGATGCAAAACAGGCCCTCTGCACGGGCTCTCCGTGACCCAGCTCTCCTCCCGTCTCGGAAAAGGCCAACGCTGCGCTGCTTTCTCCCCCTCGCTCTGCCGCTTGTTTTTATTTGCGGTCCCTAAAGGGAGGGCGGGATGCTCCGGCGTGCCTCGCGCTCCGAGACCCCGCGCAGCCAGCCGCGGGCCGCGCGCACGACGCCGGCCATCGCCTCCTTTACGGCATCTGCTGCTCCCAGTTCCTCCAACGCGTCCTCCACCACGGGCGGGAGGAGGCACTCAAAGGAAGCGCCTCGGCTCCGGCACGAGGAGCGTGAGCGCTCCGGGGAGCGACGGCGGCCGCCGCCGCGGCAGCCCCCGGGCGAGACGCTTCGCCGCGGCGCGGCTTTTCCTTTGCACGTATTCGCAGGCGGAGGAAGGGAGCCAGCGGCCAAGGAGGGACGGGCTGCAAGAGGCGACGGGGGGCAGAGGAAACCCGCGGGGCCGGGAACGTGCTGCAAGGCCGCGGCGAGGAAGGGCAAAGAGCCCGGCTGCCCCTTCGGGCGCTGCAGATTCCAGCCGAGATCTTCCGCCCCGCCGTTTCCCAAGCTTTAATCGAGCTCTCGCCCTCCTTGGTCAGACCTGGGAGTGAAATACAGCCCCCCGAGGAGGAGCAGAAAACACGGGCATGCCCCGTCTCGCCTCCGACAGCGCCTGCCCCTCGGCGGAGCCGGCGCGGGAGCCGGGGGGCTCCAGCCCAGCTGCTGTCGCTCCTGATTTGCAGGGTTAATATTTCGGGGTGGGCTGGGAGGTGAGTGGCAGGGCGGCCCGGGCCGGGGGCAGCCGGCGCTGCGAAGCCACCGAGCACGGTCACAGCCGGAGGCAAAGCAATAACGCTGACGGATCTGGGGACCCGGCGCGGCAAAGGGCGGAGAAGGAGGGAAGAAAAGCAAAAGGAAGCGGACGACGAGAGGCGACGAATAGCCTAAGTAACACGCGGCCTTTGCGTGGCGGCATTGCGCGAGGCTCCCCCGAGCTTGTCACAGAGCCACAGAACGGTTGAGGTTGGAAGGGCCCTCTGCAGATCATCTAGTCCAACCTCCCTGCTCAAGCACGGTCCTCTAGAGCACATTGCCCAGGAGCGCGTCCAGACGGCTTTTGAGTATCTCCAGCAAAGGAGACTCCACCACCTCTCTGGGCAACCTGTGCCAGTGCTCAGTCACCCTCACAGTGAAGAAGTTTTTTCTCAGGTTCAGATGGGTGCTTCAGTTTCTGCCCGTTGCCTCTTGTCCTGTTGCTGGGCACCACGGAGAAGAGGCTGGCCTCATCCTCTCGACACCCCTCCTTCAGATACTTGTACACGTTGATGAGATCCCCTCTCAGTCTCCTCTTCTCCAGGCTGAACAGGCCCAGCTCTCGCAGCCTTTCTCCACAGGAGAGATGCTCCAGTCCCCTCATCATCTTGGTAGCCCTCCGCTGGACTCTCTCCAGTAGCGCCATGTCTCTCTTGCACCGGGGAGCCCAGAACTGGACACAGGACTCCAAGGGAGGCCTCCCCAGGGCTGAGGAGAGGGGCAGGATCACCTCCCTCGACCTGCTGGCAACACTCTGCCTAATGCACCCCAGGAGACCATTGGCCTTCTTGGCCACAAGGGCACACTGCTGCCTCATGGTCAACTTGTTGTCCACCAGCACTCCCAGGTCCTTCTCGGCAGAGCTGCTTTTTTTTTTTTTTTGTCGCAGGGCTTTCAGCCACAAGTCCCCTCCCCGTCCCCGGGCAGGGAGCATCACGCCACCCAAAAGAGGACAAGTGGTAGCGGCGAGGAGGAAGGCGAGGCAAAAACGGGACGGGAGGACCGCGCAGCCGGGGGGCTTTCTAAGACCCGCAGCGCTCGAGAGACGTAGCGACGAGAATACCTTGATTATCCTCACCCCCGCGCTCTCGAGCGGTTAAAGGACAGGGATTGCTCCCAGGGGCCACCCCGCGCGGCACGGCCGACGGGGGCACCTCCAGCCCCCGCGCCAAACGTGCTTCCCTTCCGGAGGGGAAACAGGTATCTCTGTAAATCCTGCTCCTCCTAATGGTCACCCCCAGCTCCTCCCTGGCACGTTTCACACCTCAAATCAGCAGCGAGACATGTGCAATTAGCAACGGGCTACAGCCAGGCCCGGGAAGGAGTCAGCACGTGGAGACAGTACCGTTTTGCTGGGAAAAGGGCAATTTAATTATCCTGTCTTGTGTTTCGTGACAATACAGGAACACGCTGCTCAGACACAGAAAGCGCAGACAAATAGCATCATTTAGGGCAATTTCAACTCTGCCGCTAAGATGAGGGATCCTGGCTTCGCACGGAGGTTGCTACTCGCGTTCACTTGCTTCCCCAGCAGCAGGGGCTGTGCCAGCCTCTGCCCTCTCCTCCGGCAAGGCCATCCCTCCGGCTTTTTGCACACAGGAGAGCAAAGAGGTGCAAGAAAAGGGAGAAAACATACTTTGTACTTCCAAAGTACAAAACCCCCCAAGCGTTCAGTTCAGCTGCTGCACGCGGGTCCTCCGCAAGGCTGTTCCCATCTCGCCCCTAACTAACATCCATCCGCTCATTCAGACAAGCCCAAACTGGCACCTCTTCACCAGGCCTCGTCCCTAGATTCAGCGCTCCCAGCTGAAACACAGGCTCTGAGCCACCCCCGGGGGCTGCAAAACCCCAGATCCCCGCGGCGCTCTGAGCCGCCGGTTGACAGGGGGAAGCTCTCGAGCCCCGGAGCAGCCGAGCCGCCTTCGCCGCGACGCAGCCCAGGCAGGTTACAGCAAGCGACCGTCCCGCAGCAGTAAATCAGCACCGAGGAAGGCGGGTGGACGGGCAGGGAGGCCGGCCCGCTCCCGTCCCCGCGGGTGCAAGCCGAGGCGGCGGCGGCGCAGCACCCCGGGCTCAGCCGGGTTTTCCCGCGCGGATGCGGAGCCGGGAGCCGCTGCGGGCTCCTGCCTGCCGGCACCCGCAGAAGCAGCCGAGACACCCGAATTAGTACGTTAATCAGAGTCATTAGCTGGGGGGAGGCGGCGGGCTGAAACGCGGCGGCCCCCCGGCACCGCCGGGCCAAGCCGCGCGGAGCAGCTGCGCCCAGGGACATCCCGGCCGCCGCACGGAGCACGAGGAAAGCTGCGTCAGGTCACTCGCCGGCAGACATCACGGCTTTTTCCAGCCAGGGGCTTGTTACCTTCAAAGCTAGCTTCAACGCCCGCGACTAAACGCCGGCCGCGCTCAGCGCTCCCGGCCCCAGCAGGGCCATCGGCACGAAACCAGCCTCGCCGGCGGCTCAGACCGGCACGCAGCAGCGCGGACCTGCTGCAAGACCCAGGCGGTCCCTCCTCCATCCCGGGGCATCTTTAGGGGGCAGAAACACGTTCCCCTCGGCTGCTGCTAGCCCGAAGGCCCACGGCGGCGGACGGAGCACGCCGTCCTCCCCTCCCAGCCCCCTCTTTATCCGGAAGCCCTCAGGGACGGCTGAGCAGAGAGGCAGAATCGAGGCAGAAAAAGAGGGGTGGAAAGATAACTCATGGTGAAATTAAAAAAACAAAGCCGCAGTCCGTCGTCCCCCCCGCACGCTCCCCACCAGCTGCAGCCGCCTGCACATCGTCCCGCGCAAGGGGGCAAGGCTCTCGCCGGGGGCAAAGGCAGGCGGCGCAAACCCCGGTCGCAGTCTAGATTTTGCCACCAGAGAAGATGTCACCTGCTGGGTCAGGACGAGGAGCAAAACCGCGGCCCAGGAGAGCAGAGGGAGGCGAAACGAGGAGCGACAGGCACAGCTTCCCCCGGCAGCCGCCCGCCGCCCTGTCCCTCCTGAGCTCAAACGAGCATCATGCAGGGGCCAAACTGCACCTACGTCACCGGGGTCTTTTTTTTTTTTTTCTTTTTTGCCTTTTTGCCTTGGTGTTCACGATGGAAACTGCCTCCCCCGCGCACGCGCCGGGCATGCCCGGTTTCGAGGCGCTGCGTCCGGCCGCCGCAGGGCTCTGCAGGGCTCCAGCTCCAAGACCTGCTCCCACGAGGCTTTTTCCAGACACGCGCTGACATCCCAGCCGCGGTCCACAAAGGGAGCACGGCAAAAGGCACCCGGCGCGGGACGTATCCTCCTCTGCCCCCGGGCGCAAACTGCAGCCCTGCCCCGGCGCAGCAACGGGCCATCGTCCCTTCGGCGCTAATCCCGACACCGGCAGCCCTTGGCCTCGGCTCCCTCACGCGGGATTTCAGCGGACGGCCGGGCACCGACCGAGGGACGCAGGTCCCGCCGGCTGCAGGCCGGGTCCTTCGAGGACCCTCTCGCGCCGCTGCTGTTTGCAGGGTGAGAGCGACGGCAAATAAGCGTGAGAGGGAAGAAAGGGGCTTTCCAGCTAGGAAAGTTGTCTTCCTGTCCCAGAAGGGGAGCAAAGGAGAAAACAGATTTTCTTTGACTGCTTCCCACTCACCACTGCTTCCCATCATCCCACGGCCGAACCGGGCCCGGCGCCGGGCAGGGGCTCCTCCGGCACGCCAGCGGGGGCAGATTTTGTGCCGCCTGGGTCGCTGCGTGCTGCCTCTATTTCCGCAGCGACGCTGAAGCCATCCGCAATCTCAGGGACTGGGACGTTCCCACGCCCCAGCGCAAACCCAGCGGCAACCGCCAGCGACGAGCCGCCTCGTGCTCTGACCTGGCAAACGGCCTGACAACCCGGGTTAGGGACAGGTGACAAAAGCAGCGAGGTTTTTGCTGGCCCGCAGAGGCCCGCGCGAGCAGCAGCGCCTTGGAGACGCTTCGTCTCCCGAGAGGAGCGCGCCGCACGGCCCTCGCCAGCCGGGAGAGCGCCGAGAGCTCCTCTCCTGGGTCCCCTTGGAAAGCAACTTCGCGCCCTGAGCCCGGCGAGGCGCAGCCAGGGGCTGGAAACGCCTGCAGAGGGGACGAGCGCGCGCAGCCGCTGCCGTCCCCGGGGCCGCGCGCACCTTCTCGCTTCGCGCCAGGAGCGATAAGCGGCCGCGGCGCGGTTTCGGACGGACCCGGCGCGACAGAAGCAGGCACGACAGCAAACACCCGATACCCGAGGGGGTGACAAAAGGCATTTCTGTCCTCGGGGAGCCCCGTTCCCGCGCGCTCGGCTGGGGCGCAGCCAGGGCTCTGCTTTCCGCGGCGCCGGCCGGCCGCGAATCAGCACGGCCCCGGCTTCGGCACGCGCTCGCGGGGCTCAGCCGGCCCCGCTCTGCCCCTTCTCCGCGCAGGTCGGGCAGGGGCCGGCGGGCAGCTCGGCCCGCAGCACCCCGCCGACCGCGCTGGTTTTTGCATCCGCTCGCGTTAACCTGCTCCGACGGCTGCTGCCGGACGGCCGCCCCCCCCCCCGCTCCCCCGCCGGGCGCAGCTGCCCCTCGCGCTGCTGAGTCAAGCCGCGGCGGTGGCATGGGGTGACCCGGCGCCTTCCTCCCCGCGGGGCCGGCAGCCCGGGGCACGCGCCGCCGCCACCGCTCGGGAGACCGCGGACTGACCTCTCCTCGGCCGCTGCGAGGTCAGACGGAGCCGACGCCGGCCAGAGGGGACGGCAGCGCCAGCCTGCGCCACCTGCGCCCCGTCCCTCCCCGAGCCTCGTCCGCCCCCCAACAGCCCCAGGGACGAACGGGGCCACTGGCCCCCGGTATCAGGTGCTACGAGTCAGAGCGCAATGACAGTCGTGACCCCCCCCCCCCCCCCCAAAAAAAAAGTGCATCGTGCTGCTCCCCGTCCCCCCGCCTCGGCAATCCGCACATCAGCTTGGATCCACGCGCCCATCCGGCGCAAACCGTCCCGCGCTTGCCTGGGCGCCCCAGCCCCGCGCGGCACAGCAAGAGCACGTTCTGGGCACCAAAGTGACCCTCCAGCAGCGGCTGGAGCAGAGCCGGGGCCGAAGAGCATCTCCCTCCCTCGCTGCAGCCGCCGGCGGAGCAAGGCGGTTCGGAAACCCAACGCCCTCCCGCGACGCTCTGCCCAAAGCCCAACGAGGCTGGAGGCAGCCGGTTCCCCGCCGGCGCCCAGCCCCGCAGGCTCGGTTTTGCCAGCCAGGGGAGGGCGGGCAGCGAGGGGACGGGGGGACGCGGGTCCCAGCAACGGGAGATTTCTCACCGTAGCCGCGCCATCCTCGCTGCCGGGGCTCAGGGAAATCACTGCGCGCGGGAGCCCGGCGGAGACGCCGGCCGCCGCGGCCGGGCACGGAAATCACCGCGAGTTTGAGGAACACGCGCTAACCAAACTCATCCAACTGTCTCCAAAAATAACACGCCCCTGAAAGTTGTCTAAATTGGAGATGAGCAACGAGAGTCCAGTCTGAAGGACGTTTGCGTTTGATATTATTTGGGATGTTTTTCTTAATCGCATCCGCTGCCAACACACAAGAACATACCGCTTGCACCCTAGGGACGCTTACTCCTGCTCTTAGCTCAGGAGCAGGGAAAACGCAGATGATTCAACACCTTCCTTAGCTCCAAAGTCACCTGGAGGCTGCTACCCAGCTCCGCGGAGCGGGAAGTAATCCTCCGAGCAGCTCCCTTGCTATTCCTGGGCAGAAGCTCAAAGCCACCTTTGCTTCGCCCTCCTCCTCTGGAAATCGTCTCAGGAGATTTCGTTGCTGCTGTTTGGCTAAGAGCACGTTCCTCTGCCCCCCGGCCCCGCGGGACGGGCACCGGGCAGCAGCGAAGGGCGGTCTGGGGGGCTGCTGCCCCGCCGCCCCCCAAAGCTGCTCCGAGGCTTCGCGCCGGCGCTGCGATGACGGCGCGCTGCCGCCGCTATTTTCTCTCTGTTTTCCTAGACATTAACACTTCCCCCCTTCGCCCGCAAGACGGTTTCCAGGCTTCGATTCTCTTCCCTATGGCAACACAAAGCCAGGCAGGAAACCTCAGCCCACCCGGGCGCCGGCAGCAGCCGTCCCCTCCGAGCCGGCGGCAGCTCGTGGTTTCAGGTCTGCCGAAAAACCGTCTCGCGTGCGTGCACGCCGCCCAGCGCGCCCCGAGACCCGACTGCCGTCGAGACGCCAGTGGCAGCGCCTGCGCCCCGCCGCCGTGCTGCAGCGAGCCGCCCCGGGCCGGCGCTGCCACCGTCATCATCCTCGGCACACGGGAGGGAGCAGCCTGCCGGGGGGAGAGGGAAAGGTTTGCGGAAATCCCCGCTGCGTCCGCTGCCCAGCCCAGCGACGCGCTTCTGCTAACGCACGTAGTTCGTTAATCAGGGCGAGGACAGAGCAAAGAGAGGATCGGGGTGGGGGGGGAAGAGAAGAGAACAAGCAAATCATATCAGCTCAAATCAAAACAGGCCACGGAAATGATTGCACTTAAGCTTTTCACGCCTGGCTAATTTTTTTTTCCATTATTATTACTCCATGAAATTCCTGTTTCGGTTTTGCCTCCTCCAAGGAAGGAGGAGAGGGGAGAGCGCTCCTCCAGCAATCGCGGGCGACAGCCACCGCGGAGCCAGCGCTTCCTCTGCGCACAATGGGAGCATCTTTTCATCTGCCCTGCCTCCTCCAAATAAAACACGCACGCACACGCAATTGCTTCGCGGGGAAGAGGATTACGCTTCTTTATTTACTTCGGGTCAGAAACCCGCGCAACCCGGCCTCGCGCCGGGCGCTCGGCTGCGTCGCGCGCTTTGCTGCCGCAGCAAAACGGGAGCGTTGCAGGCGCGCCGGGGGAAACGAGGGCAGGCGATGCGCTAGGGACGCGGGGCTGCCCGTGGCGGGAGGGCTGCGGGGCGCTCGGCGCCGCGCAGGATGAGGCCCGGAAGGGGCAGCGAGGGCGTCCTTTGGCACGCAACCGCGTTCACGTTTCGTTTCCGCTGCGCTACTGCTCCGTCCTGCCGGGCTAAGGAAGCAGGGGAGGGAGGAGGGATAAACTGTGATCAAGCCTAGGCTGCTTCGGGATTTTGGCTGAGGTTTTTTTTGCTGTTTTTTCATCCATAGGTCGGGCGAAGCCGCCCATCAGCCTCGGAAAGGCCGAGGAGCATCTGCAAAGGGACAAACCTCCGGTCAGCGGCTCGCTTTCCAAACCTCCCGGCTGCGTCCCGGGCAGGGACGCTCACTTGGCCGGCTCCTCCGCTTGCACCGCTCCCGTTGCATCTGCTCCTCTCCCAGCTTTTTCACACTTTTAAGAAAGAAATACATAAACAAAGGTGTCTCCCCAACCACCCGAAAGCGCCGGCCGCGCAGCCCGCGGAGAAGGCGGCGCAAGGAGAAAACCCTCGCGCTGAAAATCCGACCGCGTGCCATTCAGCTCTCATTTTGATTGTTAAAAATTCATTAATGAGAGCAGATTGGTATTATATCGCTGCCTTAATTAAAGAGGGCTACGGAACAGCATTTTAAATAGCAATGTCATTTTCTAATTGACACAGCTACGTTATAAAGAAAAATACTTAAACAGAACTTGAAACCCAGCCGGTTTCTTCTGATGGCAGGGCTCATTTTGGCTTAAATTTTTAATCTGCTCGTGAAATATTTACAGGCAAGGAAAGGGATAATGTTTCTCAAGGTGTACGATTCCTCTCCTCCGGCCGCCGCAGAGCTCCCAGGTTATTCCCGGGAGGAAGACGGGGAAATCGCCGCGCGCCAGGTCGTGGAGACGCTGGGGCACCCGGGCACGGCCCGGGCCGGCCGCTAGCAAAGCGGATTTGCACCCCGCCGTCCCCCTGCTCAGGAAAGACTTGCATTTTCTGCTCCAAGCAAAACCTGTTTCTTCAGCTGCCTCCGTGCAAAACCCCGTCATCCAAACCCGCCCCGGGCGCCGGGAGCCGAAAGCAGCCCCGGCTCAACGCCCGCTCAAATCCCCGCTCTTCCTACAACCAGAACCGAGCGGAAACTACTTCTTCCAGCTAAAGCCTGCTGGAACCGAATGGAAAACGGGCTTCGTTTGGTGCCTGTCTTGGGACGAGCGCGTCTCCCCTCCCCGGGACCGGTGATGCTGAGCAAGGTCGGCCGGTGGGTCCGCGGCACGGCGCCGCGGCTGGCCAACAGCATCCCGGCGTAGGGCCACGCACGCCGAGACGCCAGAGCTGCCTCCCTCGCGCGCGCACAACACCTCCACCGTGCTATTTAAGGTGTTTCACGCACGCTACCTCCTCCGGCCTGCAGCTGATCCCACACGCGTAAGAGCACAGATAGCTCCTGTTTTCCATTTAGGAAGAAACCCGGCCGCTTCAAGCGCCGGGGCAGCAAATCAGGCACGAAAACCGCAGCGCGTGCCGGAGCGCAGAAGCCTTGGCCGCCGGGCACGTCCCCCCTCGGCCGGCAGCCTCGCGCCGCGGCTCGCAGGCGGCCAGGGCGCCGCGCGCTCCCGCCGGCGCTGGGGGAAGCCGGCGGCCTTGCTGCCCGGCTGCTTTCCACCAGCAGAGACGGAGGCAGGCAGAGCGAGCCTCAGGCCGAAGTCGCCCCGTCGAAGCGGGTAGCGGCGCGGAGCCGAGCGCGAGCGCAGAAGCGAGCCGCAGGACAGGCGGCTCGGCGGGGGCCTCGGGCTTGCTGACTTCCCCAGCGACCTTTCGCAGGGTAGACAGGGCCCTCGACCGTGCCTCGGTTTCCCCTCCTCGCCCCAGGCCGCTGCCCACCTTCCTTCTGTAGAGGCAAAAACTAGAATACAATAGAATACAATAGAATACAATAGAATACAATAGAATACAATAGAATACAATAGAATACAATAGAATACAATAGAATACAATAGAATACAATAGAATAAAAAGGCGAAAGCCCGTTTGGAGAGAACGCCGGCCAATAGGGACGGAAGAAGCGTCAGCTCCCTCGCTCCTCCCTTGGCGGCAGCCGCGGCCGGCGCCAGCCGAGGCGGGGAGAGGCCGCCCAGCCGCCTGCCGCAGGGTCCGCACGGGCTCTTTAATCGGAGAGGGCGCGATTCGGCCCCAACGTCCTCCGATAAAAGCGTTACAGACGCTGCGCTTCGAGCCATCTGGCAGCAGGCTGCGCTTCCTGCCTCCGCTTCTCGCCTCCCCGGCGGCGGCAGGGCGGAGGCGAGGGGTGGGCCGGGAGCGGGAGGAGCGCGGGGGGGGGGCGAACCCCCATCTGCCCCGTCCGCCCCGACGCCAAATTATCCGTCCCCCACCGGCGGGTACCCCGGAGGCGACCATCGGAGCCCCATCGGAGAGCCCCTCCGCGGCGCCCGCGGGCCGCCGGCTCCTCCGGGCAGCTGAACGCAGCGCTGCCCCGCGGCCGGGCAGAGACGCAGCCCGCGGCCTCCCGCACCCCCCTTTTAAGCAGGCCAACGCGTCCAACGCCTTTTTTTTATTTTTTCCTTCCCCAGGCACAAAAGGCGACAGGTCCGGCCGAAGCCACGGCCGCGGCACGGGGCTGGACGCGGAGGCGGCAGAGAAGCCCCACCGGCGGCCGCCTCTCCTCCGAGAGGGCACCTGCCCTTACGGCCACGGGGGCTGGCGGAGAGGAGCCGGAAACAAACGGCAGCGGAGCCCGTCGAGCCCCGTAGCCGAACGAGTTAATTTACCCCGGGAGCATCAGCCCCGCCGGAGGGCGAGCGGGGAGGCCGCGCAAACCGAAGGCAGCTCGCTCCCCCTCGCCAGGGCCGCAGCAGGCTCCAGCGCAGCAGAAGCGACCGAAGGGAAGGGCTCGCGCTTCATTACTCCCGACAGAACTGGGTCTCGGTCGCGCCAAGCGCCGGCCCAGGCAGCAGCCGGGCTCGGGCTCGGGCCGCCGGCGCGGCAGGACCGGCCCCGCTGCCGTTCCTCCGCGAGCCACAGAGAGTTAACGGCTGCCGGAGGCCCTCGAGCATGAGGTTTATGCATATGTAGCTAATGTAATACAATTACACATTAATATATAACTAACGGTCACGGTAATATAACATTACAGTAGGTAGATTATCCCATCTCCTGTAATTTATTATTGTTATTTGTAATCCATTAGTGTCCGGAGCTGAACTCAGGTCAGAGTGCGGCGTCCTGGCGCACCGGGGCTCGCCCCGGCCGGAAGAGCCGGCGGGTGGAGAAAACACACGGTGCCGCTTGCCCAAGAGCCAAACCCCGCTCGGGCGGCCGGCCGAAACGGCCGCCCGGTCTGGCCCCGGGAGCGGGTGCCCCTCCGCCGGCGTGGTTACGGCGGAGCAACTCCACTTCGCCTTTGAGGGGGCACGAACAAAGCCCAACTGGTTTCACGCCGCCGCCAATTAATCTTGATCGACACCACCCTCCACAGTGAGTCATCCACCCCAAGTCAATTTACATTTTTATTAAATCGCACAGGAAAATTAGGAGCGTTATTACTTCCCTCCGACTCAATACGCGTTCTGTATTGCCCCCCACCATTGACGGTGCGGGAAAACATCCCGGCTTTCTGGTTTAACCGTTTCTTCCCAGCGTTCCTGACCCCCAAAGCATCCCCCAGTACCGCCTGGAAATAAATCCGATCGGCCTTTGCGTGAAGGAAGCAGCAGGGAAACCAGATACCTCCAGAGAAGGCCAAAGGAGCGGCAGCTTCGCTAGCCCGGAAGAGCGAGCGCCGGGGACGGCCCCGCCGCCAGCACGAGCTGCCCCCAGCCGCGGCCGGCCCCGAAGCTGCCTCGGAGGGGAAGGCCGAGGCGCGGCGGCGGCGCCTTACGGTCGCCCCGTGATGCCAGCAGCGAGCGGGAAACGCGTCTCCCGAGAAGGATAAAACCGGGCACGTGCCGGGGGAAGCTGGAAGGGGGGTCTCGGGGGGCCACCGGCGTGCCTGGTTTTGGCACACGCGCCTCTGCGCTCGTGGGGTAAAATAAGACGCAGGATCTCTCTATCTGCTATAATTCACACCTGCTTGCAGGGAAGGCCCAGAAGCTCCCGCTGGGATCGTGTCTGCGTAACCGGGCGCCGGGAGGGAGAGTCCTGGCTCGGAAGAGCACTTCATCCGACTTGGCCAGAAAATTATTTCTCAAGGAAGAACGCTCTTACGATGCAAGTATTTCTCAAGGATGGACGCGGGCTGTTTGCAAAGTCCTATCAATTTCAACTGCGTTTCCTGCGCGCGGAGCAGGAGGGAAGGAGGGAATTTCCATTTTGTGATTAAACCCCGAAAAGTGCTGTATTTTTCTCCTAAATCAGGACAAAAGCGCGGTGTGAAACGCCCCGTGCTTCCTGCCGGGGGGGGCCGATTCCAACCTTCAGCCGCGCTTCCTTCAACCCGCTGCCGGGCTCCGAGGCCGGCGCTCGAATGGACGAGGGCGACGCTCCCGCTTGCACCAGCCCGGCTTCCAACGCCGCCGCGACGCTGTCGGCACGCTTCTGCGAGCGGGCGGCCGGGCTGCCGCGCGGGGGCAGCGGGGCCCCCGGGCGCCTCTGCCGGGCGGCAGAGCGAGCGGAGGCGGGCGAGGGAATCCCCCTGCAAACGCGGTCTGGGGGGAGGCAGGCTCCTGCCTCGGCGGAGCGGGACCAAAGGCGACACGCAACTTTGGATTTCCCAGGCTGCCTCAAAACGGCCTTTCGTGAATTCCTCCGGTGCCCGCAGCATTTCTGAAGTCCTGTTTTTCCACTCCAGCTGCCCCCCCCCCACCACCACCTCCCTTGTTTTCCTTCTCCGGCTGCTGACCCAGATTTCATAATGAATGAATCCATGCAGCGCTCTTCAGACTTTAATTATTTTTTCACTTTTTCTCATCATGCATTATGCATCAAAAAAAAAAAAACCCACGACACACAACCACACACAGCACAATTAATTTAAGCTTGAACGGTTAACTCCTGCCTATCACTAATAGCAAAAGTGTCTGCAAATTGCAGCTCTTATTTTAGCCCTCGCATTAACGCTGGAAATGAAAACAAACCATTTTTAAGAGGCTGCGGTAGGCTGGCTACGGCGGCGGACGACAACTAACGCACCTCTTCGTAAGGACTTCTTTGCCACGCTCCTTACGGGGAGCATCCGCCCCGTAGCTGCCCCTCCGCCCCGGCCGGCGAGCCGGCGCCGCGCTCGGCACCCGCCTCGCGAACCTCGACGCCCTTTGCAAGCGTTCCTGAGCGAAACCTCTCCGCAGCCCCGCGGAAGATGCCCGCGAGCTGGCTCCGAGGTCTAACCAGCGCGAGCGCCGCTCTCCTCCGCGCGCCGCCCCCGCTTCCGCGACCGTCCTCCTCGCTTCTCCAGCCTGCTCCCGGGGGAAGGACGGGCTCCCCTGCCTTCACCCGGCCTCCTCGGCTCCTCTCCCTGCGGGCCGACCGCAGAGCGGACCAGGAGCCCGAGTTGCCCGAAAATTACAGCAGTGGCTGGTTCATTGGATCAACCCGAAAAGCCCCACTCGGAGAGGCGACCACGGAGGCGGGAGAGCGTACGGCAGGGCTGTCTGAATTGCACCTCCATCCCCGGCTCCGTTTCCCCTTCTGGCCTGGGGCATCCATCCTGCAAAGTGCTCAGCACCCTCTGCAAAGCGCTGGGCCTCGCCAGCCCCATCCTGGCTCAAAGGGGAGCCGCAGCTCGGCGCGCGCGCGAGGGCAGACGGTCGGGCTCCCGGGGAGCCCGCCGGGCGGGTGGGGGACACCAGCAAGGGACACCCTGCCAACCCTTTCCGAGCTCCGTCATGAAATCCCACTTTCCCCAGGACACCGGGGAAGCTGGCGGAAACCTGCCCTCCCGGCTGGCAACCATCTGGACAGCTTCTCTTCTCCTAAACACTGAGACCTTAGTAAATGCAGCTCCCAGGCAAGAGAAGTCACCCGGCCAAAGCATCTCCGGGGTTAGACCCGCAGGGGAGGCGATGCTCTCGCCCTTCCCGAGAGGGAGAGAAACGCATCCCCGGCAGAAGACCAGCTCCCACCTACTCTATCAATCCTGACCTTTCCAGCCACAAATCCCACCCCTGCCGCAGCCAAACAGAGCTCTGCCTCCAACCTGAGGGTGGTCAGGATTAGACCCTGGACCTGCAGCGCTCTTCTGCCAGCCCTGCCCAGGGTTCATCCTGCCCTCTCGGCTTTTCGCACGCCTAGCGACGGCGGAAAGCGGGGTAAGCGATCCCCGGGCAGCCCAACCCAGCCCTCCTCGCCCTTGGGTGTACTCACTTTAGGTAAAGTGGCTCTAATTCCATATTATCATATGATATTACAGCAGCCTCCCTCTCCCTTACATCCCAAGCGCAAAGTATGTGACTGAAGCTAGGGGAAGCGCATGGAAAAATACCTCTGAGCACAAACATCCACCTACTGCGTGCGAGCTGCTGAAAGTCATAAATCTATCAACAAGGGGGATGGGGGTCACAAGAGGCTTTAACCAAAAAAAAAAAACCCAGTTGTGGATACCGTCAGGTAAAAACCACCAGAGCCTGAAGTCCTGCCTAAACCCAGGCCTTACGTTTTTGCTCCTTCTCTCAGTTTAAAAGGCAGCTGGACGCGTTCTCCAGCTTCGCTATTATTGCCAGAGCTGTTTTGGCTCTGCCCTTAGCGGCAGGGTTCAAAGCCAGCCGGCCTCGCGCGGCTCAGGAGCGGACAGGCGGCTTCGCTCCGCGCTCGGGGGGCTCGGCGCGGCCCCCCGCAAGCGGCGCTGCGCCTCGCCGGGAGCTCGCGCGCCGCCTCAGCTGCAGCGGCCTCGGGGTTTGTCAACACCTTTGCAGGAGGTTTCCTGGGGAGAAGGCAGAAAGGCGATTACCAAGTGCTGACAAGCTCACAGGATGTTTTCCGAGATGCCCTGCTCGCTGTCGGCCTCGCCGGAGCCTCCTCCGGCGCTGCCAGGAGAGCCGGGCGGCGGAGGCGCAGAAGCCTCCCGCCGCGGGACGACGTCCGTCCCCGCCGCGCCGCTCTCGCCAGAGCCCCGGCTGTCCCCTGCCTGCCCTCCCGCTTTCGTCCTCGCGGCCACGGAGCAAACGCGCTGCCGCCGGGAGCCCGGGCTGCCGTTCGGAAGCGGGAGAGACGCCGGGAGCCACCACGGGAAGAGACGGTCCGGTCACGATGGGCTGAGTCACCTGAACCTACCAGTTTTCATCAATCCTTCTGGCAGAAGGAACAAATAATCCTCAGGGAAAGATGTTTTTGGAGACTGCTGAATTTTTCTTGGCACTGCTCAGAGCGGCTTCGATTCGCTTGAAAATCCCAAGCATTTTAATACCGCCAGAATATTTGCTCCGAGGATGACTAGCCCGCCGTGAAATGGTTTCCAGCCTGCGAGGAGCCGGCGCATCACAAGAAAACTTTTCATGCTGCTTTCTGAACGCGCGGGTGGAAGGACACCCAGGACCGAGCGCCGGGTCACCCCCAAAAGCGCCCGCGCGGGGCTTCGCAGCCGAAGGGGTCAGCGGGGGCGGTCACGGCCGGCGCCCGTGGACCCCAAGCTCCTCCAAACACTTGCTGCTTTCGCCCTGCAGCAACCTCGCACCAGCACCCACGACCGACGAGACCCTCTGGGGCGACCCGCGGGGGGAAGAGGCTCCGCGATGCTCACAAGCAGCCCCGAGAGCCCCTCGGTCCTCAGCCTGCATCCAACAGGCAGCCAGTTACCCCAGCCACCCAAAGGTCCACGTGGCTATGGGTGCTCCACCAAGGCTGGGGGCGATCAAACCAACGGGGGGGTCATTTTTGCTTTGTTCCCACGCTGCTTTTTGCGGTGCCCTGTCTCCGCGGCAGGAGCAGCTGCCAGCCGCCAGCAGTGCTAACCTTCTCCCGTGTTGACTTTGGCTGGCTTCAGCGGTGTCTCTTCCTTGGGGCCACCTCGCAGGTGGTCAGCCAGCGTCGGCTGACTATTTTCCCTTGGCCCGGGGGAAAAGGCTAATTTTTTTTTTTCTCCTTTCATCTATTTTAAGAACAGACGCCTAAAATTAGCTCCGCTCGCACAACGGGCCTCTGAGATTTAAAGTCTCCCCTCCCCAAACAGCAGCTGAAGTAAGTTGCCACTCGAAGCATTTCTACAAACTTTTCAGGCCATCAAAATAAGTCAATAAATAAACAAACAGTAACCACCTAAGGCAAACAGTTCGCTCCAGGGGGATTTAAAAATAAATGTACCTGCACAAATACTGCTGCCCGCCTCTATTAGCAGCAAAGAGAATCAGCCCAGCCCCTCACATAGGGCCTCCTTCTCCAGCAAACCTCCAACGCACTGAGCGCACCACAGACGTTTCTCAGAGGCTGCTACTTCTGGGGACAAAAGTGAAAAAAAACAACAGAGGCAAGATCACCTGCGTGGGAGGTATTTACTGAGAACATAAAGACTAAGGCTGTCTCCTCCCGGCAAAGTCAAGCAGGGACTGAGCAGGCGGACGGGCAGGTGGACACCCGAGGGATGCTCGGGCTTCCACGTCCCCAGGTCACCGATCGAAAAGGCAGGTGGATGAGCCCACGATGCGATCTGAACCTGCCGATCCCCACGCCCTGGGAGACGGCTCGCCGCGTTGAGCGGAGCAGGATTAGCCCCCGGCTTTCATCGCACCCTGATGTTAGCGGTCCTCAAGCGCGGGGATGCGGCTCCTCTGCACCTCAGGGCCGCGGTCTGCAAGGTGGAGGAACTGTCTGCACAGACCCCGCTCGCAGCAAAACAATTGGTTAATGTTTGCAAAGTGCCCTGGAGTTAATTAATTGCCATTAGCTTATTAGCTAGACTTTGCCCTTCTAGGCCCAGCTTTAAACCACGACCTGGCTCAACAGGTGCCGGGGTGCTTAGCCAGCTCCGTGCGTGCAGAGCTCCTACAGAGCACCGGTGCAGTGAGCTCTGCGAGGGCTCTGCCTCTACCAACGCGGTGGATGCAAACATCCGTGCACCTCCTCCCGTGGCCACCCCAAATAACCAATGTCCCTCCCCAGGGGGAGCAGCCGGCGTCACCTACGGCCATGCCAGAAACCCTGCCAGGTCCCAGCAGCAACCGACTGCTACAGCTGCATCGCTGCAGCCGGCGCCAGGTCCCCGGTCCAAACCTCCCTCCCTCCCCGTCCGCAGGGCAACGTTTTCTCACGGCTCCGGGCGGGAGCGGGACAAGCGATGCTGCAGAACCAGAGCCCCCTGCACCCCTCTGCCCAGACCCCCGACGGGCCCTGCCACCCCCTACACAAAACCTCACCGTTTTCTTTCACCCCAAAGACACCCTTGCCGGGCCAGTGGCAAGACTGGCCAGCTCAGCCCCTGCGTTTCATCACCGCGCTGCCCACCGACTCGCGCAGCGTTGCGCGTGCACACGCTGGTAGCGGCTCCTCTTAGTCCAATATAAGCCACCCTACAATAATAACCCTCCACAAACAACCCCGCGCAGCTAGCTTCCTCGAGCGGCTTCACGAGAGCAAACCCGCAAGGGCCAGGAAGCGGCCGCGAGCAAACGCCGCCGGGACAGCCCAGCGCCGACCGCCCTCGCCGGCTGCCCGGGGCCACCGAGCAAGCCGGCACGGGAGACCGAGGCCGCCGGAGCCGGCCAACAACAACAAACTCGCACGTGAGCGACAACGGGAAAAACCTCCGCGAGGAAACAATATTCAGCGGGACTCTTCCCGAGCGCGTATTGTAAATAACGCTGCGGCTGGGTTTGTTTTATTTGCTCCGCTTAGGAAAGCCTACCTCGGCACTGTCCTGCTCGCTCGGGCAAGCGAGCCCGCGCCTTCGGGACAAACTCGCCGCCAAATTCCCTCTCTGACCCAAAAAGGCTGACGCCGGCTTAGGCGCGGGAACAGCCGAGCCTCCCCGGGCTGCAGCTGGGGCCGAGCGGCGCTCGCAGCTACCGGCGCAGGGGAGCGCGGAGCTCCTCGTCCGGCTGCGCGCGAGCTCGGCCGGGGGCGCGGGCCAGCGGCGCAGGTGCCTCGCAGCAGACCGGCAGCTGGAAGGGAAACAAACACCTGGAGATGGGACTAGCTCACACTGCAGAGCCTGTTCCCAAGGCAATCGTGTAGCCGGGCCCAAAGTCCTGCACATTGCGGCTTTAAAGCCTCTCTGAAATATTTATCCCCTCTCCTTTTTGTTTCTCTAACTAGCCTAACTCTGGATTTTCTCGCTACCCATATTCAGAGTCTCCATCACTGCTACTTTTGTCCTCTGAAATAGTCGGTGGCAGTCGTTCCGCTGCCCAACCGTGTATTTTGGGCAAAGGGGACATATCTCTGAAACTGCCTTTTTTTTGCACCGGAACAAACCTTTCCTCCCATCGCTTCCTCCTCCTGGGCCTAACCAGGTTGCAGGATTAGCTCCTCACCTTTTAGAGCGGCCACGGCAGAGCGCACTGGGCCAGCAGAAAGCCAAGCAGCCAGAAGCCGAGACAAGCTTCAGACGCAACCAAGTTAAAAATACATATTTTTCAGACAAAAGTTCAGTCCCCAAACGGTAAGAGAATCCGGGAAAAATGCGGCAGGCCCGGCTGGTGGCCGGGTGCCAGCGCGAGAACCTCCCTTTGGAGGAATCCGAACGAGGAGTCTCGACTAATCCACCCAGGACACACCAACATTTCTTCCTTGTGTTATTGGGTTGGGTTTTTTTCCGTCTGCTCAGCAGATTTGACATTTGCTGGGAGCGCGCGAGCAGTGGGCTGCAGAGATTTGAACCTAGCTCCAGGCAAGCCGGGGCAGGGGTCCTGCCAGAGGCCTGACGCCGGGTGACGGCCGGAGGAGCAGCCTCAGAACCTCGCAGCTCACTGGGTTTTCTCAGCACCAGGCCGGGGATTACAGGTGGAAGCGGTATGAAAAGAAGGGGCCAGTGCAAGAGCTAGCAAGACTGTGGAGCCTTCCTGAAAAAAAAAAAAAAATCACCCTGTGCCTCAGTTTCCCCATCTGAAGCAGGGACACACAGCACTTCCCTGCTGAGGTATTGCCCTCCGCCCCACCGCCTCTCCTCCGGGTTTCGGTGCAAGCACCCTCACATCTTCCCAATGAATCCCATGCGAGACCAAGCCGCGCCACCACCACGCATTTTGCTCCCCCCAAAACACGATTCGGCTGTGCCACAAACGCGTCCCCACTGCTTCGGTCCCCCTGGCCCCCCGAGCCTGCTCGCTCGCGTGCAGGGAGATGCGTGCGTGCCGTTGCACTGCTTGGTTGTTTGTTTGTTTGTTTTAAATCCAGTTATGGCTCCGGCACATCCTCTGATGCCTTCCAGACCAGCGAGCCCAGACCTGGGCTGAATCCCGCCGAGTCCCACGGCGGCTGCAGCAAAGCCGGGGCTCCGCACGCAGAGCCGTGCTGCCGTCCCGGCCGCCGGGGCACGCGCAAGCCGAGCCGGGAGGGCTGCAGGATTTATCTTTTTTTCCTGCGGTTTCTGCAACAGGGCATTACAGCACGGCTCCCCATCGCCCACGGCGGGTAGGTACCTCGCCCCCGCCGCGGGCAGCCCGAGACCCAGCGCCTGGGTCCTGCTCCGAGCCCCGCCGCCCGTGCAGGACCAGGCGCTCTCCGGAGCGCCCCGGAGAGATCAGGCAGCTCGTACAGGGCATCGTTTGGCTCTTTCGGAGCCTGCCATCTCCTCCAGACTGCGCTCAGCCAGCCAGGCTTATTTATAGGTTGCTTTAAATAAGCTCTGCTCCTCGGAGAGCTCAGCCCGCACCACGCTGGTCGCGCTGAACCGGCAGCCGGTACCTTCTGGACTCTGCAGCGTGTAATTTCGCCCCGTGGGCCCCGTCAGAGCTGGCAGGGCTTTTCGTCCCGTGGAAAACCACAGGCCGGGCTGGAGCGAGGGCGATGCGCACGCGGGCTCCGTGCACGGGAAAGGGTGGAGTGGGATGCAGCAAAAGCCCGAGGTTCAGCAGAGCCTCAGCGGTCCTGCCCGGCTGCCCGCAACAGCGCCTTGCTCTGCACCGACTCCTCCAAAAAGACCCGCCGGCTCCGGCCGGGGCCCTGCACCCCTTCCCAGAACGGAGGGGAACGAGCAGCTCGGAGCAAACCTCCGACCGCTGCCGAAGCGGAAGGTCGCTAACGGAGGCCAGGGCCACCGCTCGGCCGGGGGAGCGGCGGGGCGCGGGCGCCCGTCCCGCCGGCCGCCGAGCGCTTTCCCGCGCATCCCCCGGGTCGGAGCACCGCCGGGAATCGCGGCAGCAGCCGGGCCCCGGAGGGGACCCGCAGACGGGCTCGGCACCGGCCCCTCCGCCACCCCGGGGCGTCACCGGAGAGCCGCCACCGCTTGCAGGTCAGCTGCGGCGCTGCTTGCCTGCCCACTGATATGCCCGCTCGGGAATTTGCGCTTCGTTCCTTGACACCTGCTTTAATCACAGGTATCGAGTTGGCTTCTGTCTTTCCCAAGAGCCATGAGCTAATTTCCTGATCCGCTTTCTGCGCGAGGGTTTCATGAGTCACTCGCTCCTGCTGTATACAAACACAGGCAGACGGCTTTTGCCAAAGCCCTCCAGATCACACACTCCTGGCAGCTACGTTTTACACTGTAACATCCAAGAACGATCTTCTAGATTTCTAGCCCTCGTTTCCTGCGGTTGACGAGAGCAGCAGACGGGCAGGACATATTGGCAATAGATGACACAGAGATCAGATAGACTAGGTCTAGCATGAAGGTCCTCAGAGGCTCACGGCCACCCGAGGACACCCGGTCCTCACCCGCTGGGCAGCGTGGGACATCGCTGCAGCAGCGAGGTGCTGACGGCCTCTCCAAAACGTTTATCGTGCAGGCACAGGAACAAAGAGAGCGTCATCCGAAGCGAGTCCGAGGCGGAAACGGGAGCCCTGGAGGAGCCAGGCGCTTTCTGCGCTTCACCGGAGCTTTGCAAAACTGCTGATTCAGAGCAGAGCTTAAAGAGCAAGAATTTGTCCCAAAACTCTCCATCCATGTTTCGTTCTGCACTATGTTTTTTCCCTCTCCCACCACAAAAGCGGCGGCGCTCGGAGCATCAGTTAGGCTCCGTTCATAAACTCTGGCCTAGGAGCCCTCGGCGGCGGACCCGAGCCGGCGCGCTGCGCGAGCGGCCAGCCCGGGGCAGCGGGGCCGCGGCCGCCCTACCGGGGCCTTAGCTCACGCCGCCTCCCATCACGCCGTCCTTTCCGAGAGCGTTTCCTTGCCAAACTTGGCGTTTGGGGGTTTTGTTGCGGGGCGTTTTGTTTTTGGGGTTTTCCCCCCCCCCCCCTTCCTAGAGCAGAAGCTCATTAATTCCAGTATAATGAGGACTTTACTGCCTGCGGATTGTCATTATGCAGCTCGAGGAGACACAGATAACAGTTAATGAGCAGAGGAGCCCATGCAGTTCAGGAAAGCACCATCCCAGGCCCGGTTTCGCTCCTTGTTTCGTCCGGCGGCCGTCCGGCCCCGACCGCGGCCAAACCGTCCCCGGGCAAAGGGGCCGCTCGGCCACCCCGCTGCCACGGCCTTTTACCTTCCCGTTGCCGGCTCCGGGCGGCTTTTACAGCTAAGAAACACCTCGGCGGCTCCCTTCCGACCCGCCGCCCCCTTCCCTCGCCCTTGCAAACTTTTCAATAATTCACGCTGAACGACGACGCGTTTTTGGGGACAGACCCTCGTGCCCTCGCAAAGGAAAGCGGCCCGCGCACAGGCGAGCGTCACCCGGGGCCGGGGCACCCGCCGGCGAGAGATGCCCCACGCGCCGGCCGGGGCTGCGCTGCGCCACCGCGCTGCCTTTCTTCCTGTGATCGAGCCACGAGCCGGGGCGGAGGCTCCTGGAAATAAATCATCAACCGCAACGGCAATAACGTGAGGCAGACGGTCTCGGGCTGGGCTTTGCGAGCGCGGGACCGGCAGCGCTCGCCGGCCCGGCCGCGGGGCTCCCGCCGCACCGAGCCACGTTCTCCCTTTCTTCTCCGGCAGGATTAGACACGCTGCTTTTCTCTCGCCGCTTTTCAAAAGCGGGGCTCTTTATCGCTGCTGCTCCCTGGGGGGGATCTCGCTCTTTCTCTCTCCCCCGTGCTTTTACGCTTCGGGGCTGGGGGGCGGGGGGGGTTTTCCTTCGTCTCAGTCTCTTTGCGGACCTCGTCTCCATCCCCCCGGCGGCTTCCAGCCGCCGCGGCCCCCCCCCCCGGTGCGGGAACCGGCCTCGGCCGCGGGAACCGGCCTCGGCGGCGGCGCTCCCGGCGCTCCCCATCGCCTCCCGGCGCGGCGGGCTGCGCCACCTGCCAGCCACCGCGGCCCCGAAAACGCCCAGGCAGAGTCCCAGCCCGCTGTTTCGCAAGCGGCAGCATCATTGTGCAATCCGGCTCGGTGGAAAAAAGGAGAAAAAAAAAAAAAAAGAGAGGCAACACAGGGCAGGAGGCAGCTGAAAGCAGCTACAGGTGCTCTGCCCTCGCCCGCCTGCTCCCCGTCCTCCTCCGCAGGCTGCAATTGCTTTTGCCACCGTTTCTGAAACGGATTTTTTTTTTCCGCCCTCCTCTCTCTCTTCCTGGTGGCTGCGGAGCAGATCACGCCAAGGAGAGGAAACCAAAGCTTCAAGCTGGCAAAGCTTTACACACGCCCGGTGATTTTAATGGCCCGCTCGCACGCGTAACGCTAAGGTCGTGCCCGAGCGCCTGCAGGGTCGCGGCGGAGCAAGCAACCCCGCCGGCCCCTCGCGCCCCCCAGGGAACCGCGTTGCTCTGGCGCCCTGCGAGCCCTCTCCGCCAGAGCCGTCCGTGTCGCTGGTAACAGCACACTGGGGGGGTTTTTAAGTTGTCAGGCATACTGCAACTTTTTTTTTTTTAAAATCATCATCTTCGGGTGTCCCTTTAAAACTATAGAGGAAATCATCCAAAAGAAGTTTGTTCGACTGGCCTGTCAGTTTGAGGAAGTGAAATTGAACGGGAAGAAAAAAAAAAAATTAAAAAAAAAAAAAAGAAAGAAAGAAAACCCCTGAATCCTAATAAACCACACATCCACACACACAAAATTGGAGAAAGCCGGGCATGCCTCCAGAGCCAAGCGAACGGAGGATAAACATAACAAACCCAGCTCTACCCGGCAACGGCGCCTCTCGAAGGGAAACGAAGGGAAGGGACAGAAAGAATAAGGGTAAAGACGCTGGAATGACATCCCCCAAATACCCAAGCGTGCGAAGCTCGCCGGCACGAAGGGTTAATCCCGCCAGCGGGAGGGAGCGAGCAGAAAGGGAAGCGGGCAAGCGGAGGCTCCACGCTCCGGACGGCGACGGCAGCCTGGAAACGGCCCCGGCGCCCCCCGAATCGCCTCCCTGCGCGGCGGAGCGGAGCCGACCCGCAGCGGGAGGGCACCTCGCGCCGCTCCGCTCTTCCGCTTCCCAGAGGGGACCGCTGCGAAACGGTTAAAGGTTTCCAAGTTTGGCTCTCCCTGCGAAAAGTCCGCCGGGCACTTCCCTGCCCTGGACTTTAGCCTGGGAGCGGGGCCGTTTTGGGCGATAACGGGCGCGGGCGCGCGAGCTCGGCGAGGCAGGCCCCAGCGCCGCGGGCGGGCTGCGAGGAGCCGCCCGTTCGCCGGCGGAGCCCGAGGACTCGGCCTCTTCGCCCGGCAGCGACCGCGCTTGCCCCTCTCCCGAGGACGCGGGCGAGCTTTTCCCAGAGGAGCGCGGCTCCCTCCGCGCCGGCCGGCGGAGCCGATCCGCCTGCTCCAGCGGCCCCCGGCTGCCCCCGAGGAGCCCGTGTCGGAGTCCTCCGGGCTGCAAAAGCCTCTTTCACCAGGGCTACGCATACCGTTTTTTAAAAGCGGGGTGATGTAATCAACCAGTATTTATAATGCTGAAAACATCCCAAAGCTCCATCTCTTCCAGCTCCCAAGCACACTGTGTACTCTTAATAAAATAATTGCAGTGATGAATAGCTCCTTATAACATTCCTCTTCTGCAGCTACCGACGGGGCCAAGAACTGGGACGGAAAGTCTTTTTTCTAACGCTCTTTTAAGGTGCGTTCTGGATTTCACCTTCTCACGGCAAAACGTACACTGGAAATTGGGAAAACATTTCAGCCCTGTTCCGGGCCCTTCCAGCGGGTGTTTCCCCACTGCCGTACAGACACCAGTTACAGGCTCCCTCTCCCCCACCCCAGCCGCGTTATTGTCTTAATAATAAAGTCAGCAAATCACCATGGGTCAATCTCAGCCCTTCGTTAAGCGGACGCGATCTTGAACCCGCTCGATGAAACCGATGCAGACGGAGCCGCTGATCCTACCGGCGCTCGCCGGCCGGAGCCAGGCCCGGCGCGCGGGGTCGGCACCCGCGGGAGCCTCGTCGCCTCCGTTGGGATACGGGGCTCGGGGGCCGATCGTTTGCTTTCGAGTCCAAACGGGCCCACAATTTCCACGCTGATAACTCCAGAGGCAATCCAATGCACTGGGGTTTTTTTCCGGTTTGCTTGGGATTTTTTTTTGGTTTTTGGGGAAGAATCGTGTCTACCTCTTTAATCCGTACGGGTACGTTCAGTTAGGAGCACGTCGGCTTCGTCTTCTCCGACTGAATCCTCCCGCCGCAGGCGGAGCGAGCGACGAGCCTCGGCCAAGGCCAGGGCCCCGCTCTCCGGCTGCTTCCCGCCAGCCTCCGCGCCCCAACGCTTCCCACCTAAGCGGCGAGGAGCCGCCGGACACGCGGACTCGAAGCGGGGCCGCCGGACCCCCCCCGTGTTTCGGGCAGGAGCGGGCGCCCGGCCCCGCTCTGCTCCTCGGGAACGGAGGAGGCATCCCCGCCGGAGCAGGCGGCGGCGCGGGAGGTTCCTGGGGGCGTTCGCTCTGCCGCTCAGCCCCGGCGGCCGCCGAAAAAGCGCCCTCGGCGGACGGGCGGCTCGGGTCCCTGGGCAGCGAGCCGGGTCGGCGTGCTCCCGCGCCGCCGGGATGGGCGAGGGGAGAGGTGGAGCCCCCCCGCCGGCCCCCGGCTCTGCTATCCGCCGCCCAGGGCTCGCTGCAAGAAATCCCTGCCCGGCAACGTTTCCCGCGCGCGCCTCGAGGCCGCGAAGCCTCGCTCCAGGAGCCAGACGGGGGTTTCCGTGCCCACCCGGGCTCGGTTCCCACGGCATAACAGCGGGGCCGAGCAGACGGCGGGAGACCCCGAGCCGGACGCCGGGAACCTCCCGGCAACAGGAGCGCGGCGGGAAGGGAGCAAAGACGAGAAAACGGAGCACGCAGGCCAAGAAAGCCGGCGCTGACCCACGGCCTCCGACTTCCAAAGACTAAACCTGCCCAAGACGCAAAGCAGAGGCAGGCATCCGCTCTACGGCAACCGCCGCTGGAAACGGCTGCCAGCCAGACGCGGCGACAGCCGAGGAGTCGCACCCTCGGGCCGCCGGTGCAAACAGCCGGACACCCGCCCACACCTCCGTCACCCGCAGACCGGCTCCACGCTGCCGTTACCAAAACGCAACGCGGGCAAAACCCTGACGAACGAGACCCGCTCTCCCGAGCGGCAGAGCGGAGAGGGGCCGGGGGCAGCGCGCGGCCGGCCGGGGCAGCGGGTCCCTGCGCAGGTCCTGGGCGCCACCAGCCTCGCCGCCGCCGGCCCGCGGGGCGGCAAAGGCCCCTCCGGAAAACGCACCGGCTGCGGGCTCCTGGCGGACCCCCGGCTTCCAGCGGGTGTTTAGACAAAGTCTCCGACATTTACAAACAATAGGTATCAGCTGGCCGGCGGCCAGGCTATCTGCAGCGGGGATCGCGGCTAAGCCTTCCTAAGTGCTTAAACGAGGGCCCTGCAGGTAATTGTCCCGGGGTCTCACCGCTTCCCCCGCGGCGGGAACCGGGCGGCCGCTCGGGCGCAAGGGGCTGGCACCCAGCTCAGAGCCGGGCTCAGCTGCAGAAAAGCGGCGCTGCGGAGCGAGAAGCGCCGCGGGGTCCCCGGTCCTTCGCCGGGAGCCATCTTCCTGCAGGGGGGAATTGCACCCGGCCCCCGCGGGAGCCCCATCGAGGCCGTCCGCGCGCGCGATCACCGCCGCGGCTCGCCGAGAAGGCGCCCGCGACTCGCTGGGGTGGGCGGAAAGCTGCCGCTTCGCACAGGTCTGCTCGAGCAGGAAGGGAGGCTGGGTGGCCCGGGGAGGTACAGGAAGCCCCTTTCTATCCCGCGCGTCGCTCCGCTTCCTCTACATTTCTTTAGCCTTTCACTCGGGGCCTGATTTCTGCCTTCGCACTGATTTCTGCACGCGTGCGCTTCCCTGCTGTCCGCACCAGCGGGAGGCGGGCAGCAGCAGGGCCCCGGCGTCGGGCCGCCAGCAGCCGGAGCTGCCTTTGCAGGGAAACCTCGCCGGAGGCTCCTCGCAGAGATCCACAGCCAGACCAGCTCTGAGCATCCCAACGGGGACCGTCGGCCGGGGCAGGGGAGACCGGACGGCTGCCACCCGCTCCCAGGACAGAGCCGCGGGACGAACGCAGCCGCGTGGCCGTCTCGCCGGGGCGCACGGAGCAGCACGGGCAAAGCCTGCGGAGGCAGGAGGGCAGCGAGCCGCGGGGGACGCCAGGACGCAACTCCAATCCCAGCCAAAGGGGCTGCTCGGGCGGGCGGACCAGCAGCCCGTCTCCGTCCTCGGAGGGATCTCCGAGCACAACGGGCGCGACGTCAGGACACCCATCAGCTGCGGAGGAGCTAGCGGGGCGAGCGTGCCTTCGCTGAGGTTAAAGGCTCCAGGGCAGCACCCGAGCAGGAGCAAGCTGGTCCCTGGGAGCAGGAAAGGCAGCAGAGCTCGGTGGGAAGGGGAAGCACTGGGGCAGGCGTTTAGGGACAAATCGCGTAGAAACACAGTGACCCTCTAGGCCTCCAATTTGGTTTTTTTTCAAATTGTGCAGCTAGATAATTTGTCGGGCTGCCTTGCACTAGTCGGGGGGGTTTCACATCCTAAAGCCCCACACGGTCCCATCCCTAAAGTTGACATCATCCAGCCTGGGGAGAAAAATAAGAGAAAGCACGAAGGCGACAGGGAGGCAGGACAGCATCTGGAAGTCCTATTTCCATCGGACTTGGCACGTCACTGCTACGAGCCACCCGCTCCCAGCGGTCCCCGAGCCCTGCGCTGCCGTCGCAGCAGAAGGGAAAGGCACTTGCAAAGGTTATCGTTTCAGTGTTTGACCGAGCATGAAAATCCAGCTCTGAAAACAGAAAAGGGAAAAGACAACGGGAGAATCGGAAAAAGG
This sequence comes from Struthio camelus, assembly GCF_040807025.1. NCBI lineage: Eukaryota > Metazoa > Chordata > Aves > Struthioniformes > Struthionidae > Struthio > Struthio camelus. The sequence continues at coordinate 4,542,744 of NC_090961.1, forward strand.
CAGGGGATTAGAGAGGGCTGCAAGGAACGGCCAGTTTGCCTAAGAAACGTCTTTTCTCAAGGAGGGAGAGAGGGCTCACGCCAAACAAAAGCACGTTTCCATTTTGGGAGAGTTTCTGGGAAAATAAACACCAGATCTGTTATAAAAGTTTATCTGCGTGTGCGAGAAAGGGAGCGAGCGTGTCTGACTACGGTATAGAGATGTCATTATTTTCATGCATCTGCCTTACCCAATTTTATTTAGTTGCTTTCTGCACCATTTCATGCTCATTCTGCTGCTGAGCTAGACAATTGCTTTATAACTCTAGGGTGCAATTTCACTGTCTGTGAGCCGCACGCGCGCGCACCCGGGGCCTGCGCCGCGCGGGAGCAGCGCTGCCTCGCACCTCCCTCCCCTGCCGCCCCGCTGCTCAGGACTTTGGGTTGAAATCTTTAATAAAAATACAAATAAATGAATAAGAGACAGAGAGAAAATTAAATTACAACTCCAAGCCCCGGTCTCTAATGCATTATAATTCAAAAGGAGCGCACGGGGGGCAGCGGACCCAGAAAGCGACGGCTCCCCATTGAGCATCAGGAGGATGAAGCGGACGGCATTTTTCGGCTCTTGGCTCACGCCAAGCAGACGCGGAGCGACGGAGAGCGCGGAGCAGGGCAGCAGCTCTGTGAACGGCACGGGGTTTTCGTGACCAATGCAAAGTCACGCTCGGACGAGCGCAGGTCAAAAGGGAGGGCTGCCCTTGCAGGCGCACGGCTCCGGGACAGCAAGTCGTCGAAGCTCCTCGGCCCCTCGCAGGGTCCGGGTGCCCGCGGAGGGACCCGTGCTGTTCGCTGCAACCCGGTCGCCCCTTTAAGCCCCTCCCAGGCTGCAGCGGATGCCCGGTGCAAGGGGGGGGGGGGGGTCTGCACTGCATCTGCGATGCAAAGCCACACAGGGCCGAACGAGCATCTCCGGCACGACCTGCCGCCCCGCTCAGTGGCGTCAGGGACCCACCGCACCTCCGAGCGCACGGCTTCCCGGGCCCGATAAAGTTGCCCGTCCTACAAAAACGGGACAGCAAAAACTAACTAAATAAAAGGAGGAGGCATCCTCCCAGGGGTACGAGTCACCTCATGGCCCCCGGGCAGCCAAACAGCTCTCCTGGCTAGGTGCAACACCCCCCCGGCTGGCTCCTGCCTCTCTCCAGCCCTGCGCCTTTCTGCACCTTCTCGTGCCACTGCCCCGGCCCGTCCCCGTCCCTCCTGCCGCTCTTGCTCAGCCGCCGGCCTTGCCTCGCTCCCTCTCTGCGAGGGGCACGCAGGAGACGCGCTGCCCACAACCAGACCGGATCGCAGCAGCCCACAGCGTGCACAGCCAGACTTTCCAGCACTTACGAGCCGGGCCAAACATGGGAAAACAAGACTGAGATGTTTCTGCCCGGATGCTGACAGCCCCGCAGCCAGCTGAAGCTAGCCAGGGCATCCATCCCGGCATGCTCCCGGCAGCCCCAGCCCCTCTTTTTTTAATTTTAAGTCTGTAAAAGCCAAAGAAAGCCAAAACTTCACAAAAGAGAAGGAGACCATGAAAACTAACAAGCAGATGGGAATGCCATTACTGTTTTATTGGTCACAAATGCCCATGCTGCACCTTTTACCTCCCAACTCTGCAGCCATCTCGCGCGCGGCGCAATGCAAAGAAGGGGTCACGGTTCAGATGAGACCCAAATCCAAACGTGCGAGCGATAAGGAAACCTGACCGCTGCCTGCGATGCGAAACTCGTCCGACCAAGTCGAGTCTGTCAGGGCTTTCGCGTGTCCCTCAAAGCCCCAGAGGGAGCGAGCTATTAGCCACAAAAGTCATCAAAGCTGCTTTTTCTTCTGCTTGCTACAAAAAAGCGGGCACAGCAAAGTCACTATTAAATAAAAGAAGGGAGGAGGGGAATTGGGACATGGGGTGAAAACTGCTCCTGCCTCGTCCCCATGCACCTCCCAGCACCTCCCCGGGCCATGAACCAACCACAACGGGACTCAGCACCCAGCAGCCTCGCAAAAAAGCACCTGGCCACGACCAGCTCCAGCCCCCCGCTGCCCCCCCGCCCCTCCTCTGGCGTCACAGACCACCAAAACCACAAGATCGACCTCAAAATCACAAGGGACTTAATGCAAGGAGCAAGGCTCACGGGGAGCGGTACCACCTCTCGTTAAACCAACTCGGAGAGCAGAGAGAGACGAGGACACGAGCTCTGCTCTGGACGCTTAATAAAACATATCTTTAGGGTGTTTCTCTCTTGCGTTTGGTTTCGGAGCACCTGGCTCGCACACAGATCACGTCTGCAAGCTTTTCTTCGCTCTCAGGGCAAAAAGGAGCTGGCTTTTCGGCCGCCAAGAGCCAGGATCCTCAAAGGACCACGCGAGCGAGCCCTGCGGAGCAGCCTGCAAACAAGTCGCCCGGCGCCGCCAGGCTGCAGGCAGCAACGCCCCAGCGGGCACCAAGCCCCATCGCAACCCGGCGCCCAGAAAAGCTCCGAAAAAAATCCCACGGCTCCTCCGAGCCGCAGCGACACCAAAGGGCCCCACCGCTCCGGACCCCTCCTGGCATCCGAAGGGTCCGGCTCTTCGCCGGGACTTGGCCAGCGTGCCACCGCGGTATTTATTTCTCCGGCGGGATTTCCGCAGCCCAACCAGGCTCCGACCTGGATCCCAGACAGATCTGCTCTGCGGGGCAGGGATTGAAAGCTGCAGCGGGAGCCAGCATTTCGCAAGCGCCCCACGCCCCAGCCGCGGGCCCTGCTGCTCGCAGCCTCGCCGCCGCTCGGCCTCAGCTCCCAGCGGGCGCCCGGCGCCGCTGGGCAGAGACGGCAGCGGGCGCAAGCAGGGCTGCGAGCCGAGCCACGGCCGCAAGGCGCAACCTTGAAACTTTTATTGTACATCACAATAAAAGCCATTCTGTGCTTACGAGTGGTCTGTTTGAAGAGGATTATCTTTTAACTCCACGTTAAACAAAATTTCAAAGGGGGAGAGGCGCGTCGGGGCTCAATTTGAAGTGTTTCTTCCCTCTCCCGTCAGGGAACCGCGCTCCCAGTTCATCTCAGAAAACTCTCTCCATTTTGCAGCGCTCTGTCTTTTCAAAATAAAAACTCAGGTTGTCGCACTCATTTTCCGTGCTTTGCTTTTTTTAAAGCAAAACGTCATCGGAAAGGCAAGTTCTCAGCTTCCACTTCAGCAAGGGGGCATTTCCCGAGGCCAAGCTGTTTCTCTCCGAAAATTTCCTAGCAGTTTGAGCTGCTTGGCATGTGCGCGGATCCTTCTGTAGGGTTTTTTAAATTCTTATTTGCAATATTATTTCGTCTGCTTTGCACTGCCTTAATGTTTGAGCTGCCTTTGGAGAGACGCAACCACTCCTCCCTCCTCCTCTGCCCTCCCTCCAGGCACACGCTTTTCTTTGAGGAGGAGATGGGAGAAAGAAAATAAAAGACAAGCAAAGAGGAAAATGTCAGAAAGCTGCTTTTTGTGTGTGTGTCAAACGTTCAAAGTTATTCCAGAGTCTAGTCTTTAAATGTAATAAAATACAGCAACTGCTGACAAAATCAATTAAAATAAAACCACCCAGGCAGCTTCCCCTATCGCTTTGTAGTTATACCGAGTTTGAGAGCCCACCTGGGCCTTTTAGGAAGCAATTATGGAACCGCTGGGCCGGATCCTGCACGAGAAACGGGCTCCTTCTGCTGAGCATCCCTGCGCGCGGCAGCGGCGGCGCGGGCAGGGAAGACCCAGGTCCTCCGCCCGAGGTCAGAGGCGATGACGGCTCCGACACGGCGAGGATAGGCCGAGGCGCCGAGCCACAGCACAGGATTAATTAGAGCCCAATTAGGTTACCGAGCTCCTAGGGAACATCCCCGCAGCCTCTAGCCCTTGGTCAGCGCTGAGCTAGGGTGGCCTCGGCTTTGGCTGCCAACGGCCCAGGGCTATTCCCAGCGGAGGCTCCAGCCCCACCACCACCTCCCAGCCACCCGGGGGACACCCGGACAACCCGGGAGCTTTCCGAGCGCGGGCTCCCGGGGCCATGACGTCCCCTGGAGCCCAGGGACCCTGCCCCGCGGCGCCGCTCTTCGTTTGTTTTCTTAGCCGTCCTGCAAAAAAAATCTCAGCTGAGTGGCAGGAGCCTGGCTTATGGGAATCCACCCCTGCTCCCAGAAAACAATACTCCAGCAAAAAGGTTTTTAACCCATTTCTTAATAAATATTTATTTTCACTTTCAAGATATGGGTGGAACGGAGCCAGGATGTGTTTTCCAGTGAAATGTTTTGAATCCCCCCTCGATTTCCCCCCCCCCCAACGGGAGCAAAATGCCAATAATAATATTTGCAATGAATAACTAAAATTCTGTGGCTTTCTCCCCCGCTCGCTTTTAAATAAATAAAATGCCCTAAATACGAGAAGTACAAATGCTCTCTCAAACGCAGCAGGACGACGTGGAGTAAATTCACGGACTCTCAGAGGAGTTATTCAACTGTCACAGCCAAGATTCGGATAAAGACAAAAATTCCTTGCCGACTTGTTTTGCATATGTCAATTGGGAGAGGTCAAGCCCTACATTATGCTTTAGCGAGAAAGACCAGAAAACTTACTACACTTTATCTCATGCTCCTACGGGGACCCAATCCTGCGTGTCACCAGTGACCCCAAGGAGCTGTTAAGCCTCTTCCAGATGTGGGTCACAGGCTCTCGTTTTCCTTACGGGGATGCTCAGGCAAGCCGTGGCGCTTGCTCCGCGTTTCATAATTTTTCTCCCTGCAGCTTGAATTTCTGAAGCTAACAGAAGCGGCCCAGGGCAGACGTGGGGAGCACGCCAACAGGGCTCAACCCAGGAGCTGTGTGCTCCTACCCATCCACCCTGGGGTTTTTTTCCAGCATCCAGGCCCACGCTGGCCCCAACCTACGACTTGCCCGCTGAGGAGGCAAAGGCACCCAAGACGATGATCCCGCTAACTCCGGGCAAGGCGGACACTCCGCTCCCAGGCTCTCTTCCACCCTCTCACCCTGCTCCGAGCAGCCCCAGCGCTCTGGGTCGCCTCCCGTCCGGCTGCTCTGCGTTGTTTTTCCGTTTCCCTCGGCGGCCTTCCCGCTCGGGATGCGGCCAGTTCTCACCCTGAGCCGCTGTGACCGTCCCCGGCACGGGCACCCGGAGGGGGAGGACCGGACCGGACCTCACGGAGGCTGCAACCCAGCCAACGAACCTCCAGGAGGGAAGCAGACAGCTCAGGCTTCGACAGCCGCCTCGGACGCCAGTTAACCGCTTCTTCCCTGCGAGAGGCTGACCCTTGAGGGAGGGCGTCCTCAGCTCACCCGTTCCCCTTTGCTCCCTCAGCACCCACCACCTCCTCCGGGCGGCCGGGCAGAAGGACACAAAGAAGCAAGAAAAGGCTTCCGACGGCCAAACAGAGCCCCGGTAAAAGCACGACTCCCTGAAGACGCTGCCTTCCTTGGTGGTTCCCATGTCCACCACCAGCTTGGGCCTGAGCAAAGCCTGACACGCCGCCGTGCCGGTCAGTCCCAAGGTCCGGACCCTCCCCTGCCCTCGCCAGCTTCAGGAGCATTCGCACGAGGGTGTTTTCTCACTCGTCCTCTACCTGGGGCCTTGGGACAGCACAGCCCCTCAGAGGAGCAAGAAACGAGACATCCCCGATCGTTTAGGACCTTGTAAAAGAGAGATCTGCAGCCCCAGAGAGCCGCGCAGGAGGCGCCTGGTGGACCACGAGGTGTTTATGAGCTTCACCCAGCAGCCGCTCCGCTATCTGAGCGGCGCAGCCGCTTCGGGAAAGGCCGCTCGCTGGCAGATGTGACCGCGGGCGGAGGGGGCCTCACCACCAAAAGACCCCGATGGACAGGCTGAAGACGTTCACCGGAGCTGGGACAGCGCAGCGCCGCAGGGCAACATGGCCCAGCCTCAGAGATGCCCGGGGACGCGCTGTCCTCTTGGCAACCTCTGCCTGGCATCTGCCCCCAGCTCTGGAGACGAGCAGGAAAATTAGATACTACTATTAAAAGTGCCCAGAGCTGGCCCTGTTTCCACCCGTGACATCAGCAGGGTTATCTGAGTCTAACCACGGGCAGCACTTGGCCGGGAACCTCCGCACAGTTATCCTTTTTAGGCCAACCTGAGCTGAGATTTTGATGGGGCCACACCGTAACGGAGCCTGATCGCGGCCCCCGGTTGCTCCAGTTCTCCAGCTAAGGCCCCTACTGGTGTGCAAGAAAAACGGAAACTACACAAGCTTCACTATTTCTCCCCTCCCCGCCTGCGAACGCCAGCTCCCAGCCGTCGCCCTGAAAGGGGACGAGGCCGGCAAAACACGCGCGGGCTCTGCAGAGTCGGGCCCCAGCGCCTGTCGGACCGGCCAGCCTCCTGCTAAGCGCCGAGGCCTCGCGGCCCGGCCGGCTCTGCTCCGATTTCACCGGGAAGCGCTCCGCTGGCGTTTCTGAGGCTCCTCTCACGCTTTCGGGCTCTACCTGCCTCCCGTGCTCCGAGCGGGACCAAAACCGCCCCCCCTCCGAGACCTGCAGAACCCACTGACCTTACAACAAAAGCAAATTTTTCCAGCAATCAGAGAGCCCAAGGCCAGCGGATAAAGTTTAGGAGTCATTTCTGCAGCGGCACAACACTCAGCAAGTACAAACCCGAACGGCACCTTTTAAACAGCTCCCGCAAGCAGCTGAATCTGCTAATAGGCAAGTGGTGTTAAGTTATAATCCCCCTCCCGGCCCCTCCACTGCTGTCCTGAGGTAGCGGCGTTGTTTTTCCTCTGGATGCTCCGCTAAACGGATCATTCCCGGTGTGCTGAACACCATGTTGCAAAGAACCACCCTCTCCTCTCTCTCTCCCCGCCATACGCACGCATGCATTTAGAAATGAGCAGATAAATCAGTTGTTTTTCATTTGCACCAGCGTGAAAATCCGTACCCAAGACCGCAGCAAGGTGACACACGTTCCCCCCCTCCTCCCCCGTCAAAGTCAACATGACTAATAACACAACGTTTTATTTAGCATCCACAGCATATCGAGAGCGCTCGGGTCTGGAAGGAAACGCAAGGACATATGTAGGGACCTGAGCCTGCCCATATCAACAGAGGTTTGGACTCTTCCACAAGAAGCATCAAAGGAAATGTAAACACTTAAGACAGCCACCCCCTGAGATTAAACCACTGTTGTGAGGCAAGAGACAGGCGCTTGCTGCTTAGGTGGGTGGGTATTTGATGATTCCAGGCACCTGCATTTGATCCACCCAAAATGAGTCTCTTGGACTTTAAAAGCAGGACCAATTTGGGGGCAGACACTGCAGGTGAAATGCTTTGAGACTCGATAACAACTTTGGACAAGTCAACACAGCAGCCTTTTCTATCTCACAGCAAAAATCAACGAGGGGCACTGTAAGCACGACTTTGGGGAGCGGCAGGTCACCGCGGGGAGACCCGGCGGAGCGCAGGGCCAGGCTTTCCCTGCCCAAGCCCCCCGGCCAGAGCAGTCCCGGAAACGCTCCGAGTGGGCAGGGCCAGTTGGGGAGGTTGCGATAGTGTTTGTATTTATTCGGCTGTTAGAAAGGAATGATTTAAGTTGCAATATAAAAAAAAAAAAAAAAAAAGAGGAGTGCAGATTTAAAGCCAAGGGAAGTCCGAGGGCAGGGGTTGCTCGGCAGGGCTTGGGGCAGAGGGGAGCCGGTGCCGCTGGCAGCCGATCACCCGTGCCTTGTGGCAGAGATGGCAGGATTGGCCCCCTCTTCCCTCTCGCCTGGACTTGGCACCTGGCTACTTCACTACCCCCCCCCCCCCCCCCCACGACCACTGAGCTCTGGAATATCACTCCTGAAACCAAGACACAAGGAGGCATTTGCCCTTACAAGCCAAGACTTGACTCAGCCAGTGAAACGATGGCAAAATCCAGCTAGAAATAGATTTGAGATGTAACTAAAAAGAAAAGGAGGAAAAAAAAAAAAAAAAGGAAAAGGCAAGGCAGCAGGCTCCCAAGCGTGCTGGGAGCCGCCGGGAAGGGAGGATGACACGGAGGGCAGGACGCGGCGGCTCTGCCCGCTGCCCGTCCCTCCGCTCGGCTGCGCGCCCCAGATGCCGACAGAGAGCTGGAGAGCGAGGAAAGCTGGGGAGGCAGGAGAAACCGAGGGAGGAGAGCAAGGGAAGCAAAGCACAAGGCTCCGAGAGCGCCGAGCCCTGCCGCAGCGCTGAGCCCGGGGCCCTCCCGGCCGAGCCCCTCTCCCGCTGCCCCGTTTGAAAATGCCGCTTGCGCCGGCGCCGCTGCCCTTCTCTGCCGCTGCCTCCGCCGGCGGCCGCACGCCCGGCCCGGCCCGGCCCCGGCCCCGGCTCCGCTCGCCTCCCGCCCGCCGCCGCGCCGCCCCCGGCCCCGCCGCCGCGCAGCGCCCCGCCGAGCCCCCTCCGCCCGCGGCGGAAAAAAAAAACAAACAAACAACAACAACAACAAAACCCCCACCGAAATAAATACAAATAACGAAGCACAAAGGGGGACAACTAGGGCAGGCCCGCTCGGCACTTTCCCAGGCGCTGCCCCGGAGCTGACACCGAGCGCCCGCCTCCGCGGCTGCCTGCCCTCCGCGGGGAAGGGGCGCAGCGCATCCCCCCGGCTGCCCGCCGCCCCCTCCCCGCCCGCCCGGCGCGGGCGCCTGGAAGAGAAGGAGGGGGGAGGTCGGACGCTTATTCTTTTTTTTTTTTTTTGTTTAATCCCCCCCCTCCTCCCGCGCCGTAGGAATTAAGAAGCTTTTCGAAACAAAACTCACCCAGCGGCAGGAAGTGTTTGGTGTCCATAGCTGGTGTTTAACTCATGCCAAAAGGATTGGTGAAGATCGGTGGAGGCGAAAAACACACACACGGCGCGCACAGGGGAGGAGAGAGAAATCAAAGCGAAAGGGGGAGAGGGAGGGGGGAAGGGAGGCAAAAAAGGGAAAAAAAAAAAAAGAAAACACAGACAGAAAAATAAAAAAACCACGAGGAGGAGGAGGAGGCGGGGGGAGACCGAAGGCTTCAGCCTCGCATCGGCGGGGTCCGCGGCGGCGCAGGCAGCGCGGCCGGGCGCGAGTTGTTGCAAACTCCCAACAATGTAACTCCGGCACTTGTGTCGGCTCCGCGCCGCGCTGCGCCGCGCCGCGCCGGGGCCCGCGCAGGGGGGAGCGAGCGCCGCGACCGCCCCGCAGCGACCGCCCGCCCCGCGCCGCGCCGCGCCGCGCCGCGCCCCGCCGCGCCCGCGCAGCCCCGCCGCGAGCTGGCGCAGCTGCGAGCTCGGGGAGGGGGGGGGATTAGTATTAAGGGAGGGGGGAAAAAAAAAAAAGAGAGAGAGCGCGAGTTAGGGGTGGGAAAAAGGCTCCGGGCGCAGCGCTGGCAGCCGCGGGGTGCCTGCGCCCGGCTCTGGCAGGCGAGCGGCCAGGCCTCGCTGGCGAAGGGGGCAGGCTCGCTTTTTGGTGGGGATCGGGGCCTTCGGGTCTCGCGGAGGGGGGATTGGGGCTCTTGGAGCGGCCGCTGGCACGCACCCCGGCAAGGCCTCGCCGCTCAGCCCCGCACGCCGCCCTGGGAAGAGCAGCACAGGAGCCCGAGCTCCACACGGCTCTTCCCTTTTCTTGGTTTGTGTCACAAGTCGGTTGCTGTTCAAAGCACACTTTCTTTCATTTCCCATAAACGAGGCACAACAAATAACTCTTTGTGAGTGTGCGGTGCGCCTGCAAACTCTCACCTCCTCCTGCCACCATCTCAGCCCTCCGGGTACCACCCCATCTCCACCACTGGCTGTTTCCAACAGCAGCTGCATAGCAGGGCCCCGGCCCCCTCCTTTCCCTAGCACGTCTCCAGGTTTAATAAATGGTGCTCAGCCTTTTAAGAATGTGTATTAGTGACTTGATGGACCAAAGCGACTCTACTATGCATGAAGCATATTAAACATCATATCGACCCTCACTCTTGATGGCCGTAACGTGCATAACAAGCAGGCTCCGTCCACGGGCTGCAGCCACTCGAGCACGGCAGGGATGCAGGCAGGGAATGAGTGATATAGTCACGCAGGAAGCCTGACATGACATCGAGGCCAGCTGCTGGGCTGGGGTTTGGGGCTGCGTTGGGAGCTCCCGACCCAGAGGCCCTGAGCAGAGCTGACCCCCAGGAGCCCTGCTCTCCTACAGATGGTGGGGTGAGGGGAGTGGGGCAACAAGGCCCCCGTGCTAGGCCAGGCTCCAAGCAGGGTGCTGTTTAAGACAGATATGGGGAGAGGTTGCCACAAACACTAAGTTTTCCACAGCCCGTCACCCCGCTCCGCATGGCAGATTAGGTTGTGGAACATTTCTGAGCCTCCTCTTATCTTCTGTGATTTATTCTTGGATTGGCAAAGTCTCATGTCAGGAATATTAGCAGTCTAGCACCTCCTCCTCAAGTTCCTTACCCACCTGCCTGCACCTACCAGTCTGTCTTACACCTATCACTGTAGTATCTAAATCTACACAGGAGAGGCCCAGGAAAGGCCCTAATACCCAATTTCTGTCATAATGCCTGCCTGCTCTTCTGTTTGCATCTGCCAGGGGTTAGGCCTTGCCTTTCTTTCTGGGCAGAGACACACAGGTTATGAAATGAGGGGTACGCAGCTGGCAAGTCCCCAAAGTCCTCATGAGGACCAGCTCCAGCCCCCCGACTCTTCCCCAGCACACCAAGCAGGAGCAATGCATTGCAATTCATCAGCTTTAATTATAACAGGAACGAGAAAAAAAGCCAAGAGGACCCATTTTTGCGTCAGAGGCAAGTGGCTACAAACTGACACTCATGCGGAGCTGCAGAAGTTAAAACAAAACATCTTGGTTCCTTTTTATCCTCTGCTCCTGTAACTTCAGCATGTCCAAACAGATTTTGGTGCGTTTGTTTATAACTGGTAACTTCATTTGCTCCCGGGCTGAGACCTTATATGCCAAGTTTCATCTCCAGCTCTGTTTTTATGGCGAGTCCCATTAAATCCTAGGAGAAAGGGGTGTGGGGAGGAAATACATAAGAAATATAAAAGAAAGGGGGAGTTGTGAGAAAAAGCAGGTCCAAAGCCTTAAAGTGGGGGTTGGCAGGGCAAAAGTGATAGATCTCATGGCTACCTGAGAGCAAAAAGGTAAAAACAGTTTCCTGAACTGAAGCTCCTGTGCTGCGTCTCAGCACACCGTGATAAGGAAACACACATCTGGGGTGTTTTTCTGCTCCCTGCCACCCTTGCTGGGACAGATCTGGGCTCTCCCTTCTGCACCACACAGATGCCTTTTGACCCATTGGTCCCACAACAGCATAAGATAAGTGCAGACCTTTAGGGATTTGAGCATGTCCAAGGCAACCTGATAGCCTGCCAGCTGGCGTAAATAGCTTACTCCACTGCAGAGCACGAGCTGGGGATCTGGCTCCAAACCTTAGGATCCCAAAGCATGCTTGGGTTGATAGTTACACCAGATATCAGGGTTATTAGACCCAGGGCTGAAAGTCTACCTTTGTAGCCTCTAAAACACGAAATTACCATAACCAGTACATTTCACACTCCTCTCCCATCAAACTGTTTAGAGCAAATGAAAATTTCTCCCTAACCAGCCTGTAACAGTTCATGTTAGATGTGGATCTAAATGTTAATTGCAGTGACAATAACAGGTCTGATCCTGTAGTCCTTATTTGGGTAAAACCTCCCACAGAAGCCAAAGGAATTTTGCCCCAGAGAAGACAGCTGGATGCAGTCCCACATTTCCAGTCTCTTGAAGATGCCAGAAGGTAGCAAGGATATTTCTGTGATGTTACAAATCTTTTCTTTCCTTTTTCCCTCCACCCACCTCCCCCCAGTTCTTTAATGCACTATTAATTTAATAAGCTCCACCAGGCTGCCTAATGCTGTGCTTAACTTCAGCTTGGCACTTCCTAGCTAAGGACCTAAATCATTGGAGTGGGGGGGGGGGTACCCAAGATAAATTTTGCAGATCATTGGCTCGTACATCTGCTTGATGCAGGGACACTTGAAGGTCCCACACCGTCTCAGAGAGCTGTCTCATAAAACTCTTCGAGTGGTTCTTGTTCTCTCTGCCCTTGAGCAATGCAAATGCCTTTTAGCCTGGGATCCTAAGGAAAGAATGCTTATGTGATAGCATGACTTGGGGTCTCTGTCCTCATCTGAGCAACTTTTAATCTGATCAACAATTGGCCAGCTCCAACTCAGTTTGACAAAGCAGATAGCATGTTCCTTCAGGCTTTGTGGAAATAGATGTCAGATGAGAGTTAGAGGTGCCAGCCTGCAGGGCGAGCTCAGCTGTACCACCTTGCAGGTACCACACGCGACACACAAGGGAGTGCCTTTGTGAACCCTCAGCTCTGAGAGATGCTACAACCCAAAAACACAGCTTATTAGACACTGGAGAACCCAAGCACAGGACAGGCACTTCCACCTGGAAGTGTGCTGCTTTTCACAGCAGTGGTTGGTCCTGTGCAGACTGCGCACTGCAGGGCAGGTTGGTCCTTACACAGCAGCAATATGTACATCCCAGGCTGCATTTCCCTGCTGCAGCAGCTGAGCCAGGTAGGCAAAAGCTTCTCCCTCCATCCCCACACTTTTCCTCTCTCACCTCCATGCGTGCTCAAGACATTTGGGGTCCAAGGGATTTGGGTGCTTGCAGGTATCAGCAGGAGGGAGGCAGAGCTAAGACTGCATTCAGGTGAGAACTGGGTGTATGGGTTCAATAGGAGGAAGTGGAAATCACAGCTTCATGGTTCTCCCCCTGCAAAGTGAATGCAGCTTCTTTTCTGTAACCCAGAGTCGCCTGATGGGACAAAAGTATAACCTGCTATGGTTCCCTACTCTTCCATGCCTTCTTGCACAGTGGGCAACAAGTGTGCATTTCCCTCCCTATCTGCATTTTACTACAAATTTAATAACAAATCTGAGGGAGAAAAGAGATGGAGAAGCTCCTAGGGCCATGTCTGGGCTCCATCTCCTGAGTGCAACCTGGCTCTTCTTCCCGGGAGCAAGGCCAGATGTGCAGCTACAGCTGCCCCGATGAAGGAGGAAGGAGGGTTGCTGACGCACTGGGCCAGCGCTGATGGGAATGGGGCTCAGGGCCCCATTATTCTCCCCTGAAAAGGCCACACGTGACTCCAATCTGACAGCATATACATAAGATGAAAACTTAATGCAACTGGGGAAAGACCTTTCACTCATGCACACTTGGTGGTCATTTGCCAGTCTCCTCCTCAGCACCAGCAACTTGCTCCCTCTGAAGTCAGTGCAGGCCTCAGAGAGGCAGCAGGCAGAGCAGTCTCCCACCTGCCTGGGGACAGCCCCATGGTCAGCTGTGCACACCAGTCCCGAGTCCTGCTCTCCTCAAAAGCCACCCTTGGGCAACCCAGCATCACGAGGCCTTTTTCTGCTTGGGCTACCTGGATCGCAGGTCTTTGAGACAGGACCTACCTCTTGTTCTCAGGGGTGAGAGGGGAACTGTCAACACTTTTGCTTCCCAGTGTCAGCCAGACTCCCTCTGCATCTAGTGGAGAAGTAATGAGAGCCAGCAGGGCTTCCTGGGACAGGCCAGCAGCTACAGGACTATGCGTACACCCCGGAGTCTGAAAGCAGGGATAGTCCTCAAGCACGCACCCAGTCCCTAGCCTGACTGGCAGACTCTTGCTGGGACCTCTCAGCATTACCACTAGATCCATAAACCATCCTTGCAAGCTCAAAGAGCTGCAGAAGGTAGGTCCCCATTCCTAGGGGAGGCACTGCACACACAAACCAACAAAAACTCCAAACTGAGGCATCTCCATAAGTGCTGGAGATTGAAAGCCACTGCTCCATTTTTCCCAGCAGCATTTAACAGGCTGATGTTTGTTTATGAAGTGAAATGCACATGATTTATTTGATCTGCTGGAGTTGGAGAGCTGCATTCCCACGCCAAGGACAGGCAGAGACACACTGCATTCTCCTCTTTTGGAGACCACTCAGATGAAGTGTGTTGTACAGTCAGAAATACTGTGCTGTAATGTCAGCTGCTTCAGAAAGGGACATTAAATGCTTATTAGGACTGCCTAACTTCCAAGCCATAAAATTGCATTTGTTCTTGTCTGTCTCTGCATATAGAGTAAGTCTTAAAGTGTTTAAGTAGTTGAAACAGGTTTGGGGAAGAGGTCTCAGCACACCTGGTTCTAGCCTGGATCTGGCTTGAATAATCTTAGGGGAGGTTTCCTCCCTTGTGCTCTGCTGGCAGATGGGTTTAACATGTTTCACCTGGTTTGCAGGGACAGTAGTTTAATTAACTGCTTGGCAGAAAAACTCTGCAAATGGAGAGTCTAAATTTGTCTTATAGCACCTGGAGATCTTTATTTCTCATCACCCAGACCAGGGCCTGACTGCCAAAGAAACCAGCAAGGAAAGCATTAACTGATGGAAGATGAAACGCAGTACATGAACTATAAGATTTACAGCTCTGGGGAAAGTACATGGAACATCACCCATCCAGCAAGTGGGACATGAGCCAAATCCTCACCTGAGGTGAATCAGCAGCACACAGACCAAATCAATGCCTTGGCACCAGCTGAAGCTCCCACCCTCCACTGTTAACCACTGGTAGGAGTCATAACAGGGTAGTGCCTCAGCTGCTGATAATCAGCCTCATTCCAGAGCAATGAGCTGATTTACACCAGCTTGAGGATGTGACCCAGTCCCTTTTAACAGTACCTTCTCTGCTAGACTTTTCCTAGTGCCTGCATACAAAACACTTTGCAAATGAAGTGTGAAGATAATATGCTTTATCACAGGCATTTATTACTGATGATTGTTGTATAAATCTCCCTCCATTCGCATACATATACATAAGGTGTATATAAATATGCAGCCAGTATCTGGCAGCACCCAGAGCCTTTTTGACGATGTCAGAGTAGCGCCCCCCATAAAGATAGCGGGAAATGATTCATAATATTTATATGACAGACATGATATGAACTGTAATAGCCTGTTGGGATCGAGAATATCCATAGGTCTCTGTCAGCCACAAATGTGATTTAAATATTATATATGTGGCAACTGTAGCATTAGTAATATGATAGCTGTTATTGATAGCGGTCATAAAATGCAGTAGTTTTGCACTGAAGAATGTGAAAAATAATCTAGTGGTTTTCCTAATGGTCTTCCCAGCAACGCACTGAAAGTGTATTTTCAATGCCTCCTTTTTTCCCCTCTTCTTTCCCTCCTTCTCTCCTCCCCCCCACCCCCCAAAATTGCCATCCAGTTCTATCAGATTACCAAGGCCATATTTTATTCTACTGATGTCAGTTTGTAGCATCTCAGCCTCCTGGGTCTATCTGGCCAGGCTCCAGCTGGCTGTGCAAATTTGGGAGGCTGAGGAGGGAGAGGGGTCCCTGCAGAGCCCCCAGGGCTGTCAGCAAGGCCACTTGGAGGTTGCACACAGCTCACCCTTGGTGTTTTCCCAGGCTGGAAGAGGGAAAGGCCAGAGAGGGGCTCAGAGGAGAAGCTGCTGCTGTGCCTGGTCTGTGGGTGGGGAGGCAAGATGGTTATCTAGCAGGATGTGCAAGGTTGTTCCCTCCTCTGCAACAGCAGGGGGTCCTCAGCAGGCATAAATCAGCATAGACCCATAAAAACAAGGCATGCACTGATTTATGCTCACTAGGCTGCCCAAGCAGAGGTCTTGCAGCTCAAGAAGGGGACCAAGGATGCCTGGATCCTCTTCCCTCCACACCAGACCTGCCCCAGGCGAGGAGATCCCCTGGGAGGACTAAGGGCAACTTTTCTCCCTTCCCTGCATCAGTTCATGGCAGGGGAGGGTATCTCCAGAGAGCCTGCTCATAACCAAGAGGATCTTTGAATCTCTACACACGCCAGTAAGCACCCACCTGTCCAGAGTCCAGGACAGCCAAGGGCTGACAACACTGTGCCTGAATTATTGCTCTTCAGCCACTGCACAGCTCCATGAAAGGCTCCTTAAGGCACAGCACAGAGAAAGGCAGGAGCTGAGGGATCATTGGCAAATGCTTGGAGATCACCAAGCAGGAAGTCTGACCAGCATCCAAGCACAGACAACAGCCTCCAAACTCTATCAAAGGAGAAAAGACTCCCCATTCCTCCTGGCTGCCAGCCTGCCTCCCTCCCCTCCTAGTCTCCATCCCAAGCCTTATATGAGAGCAAGTAAGAGGGGAAACATGCTCCAACCCACAATCACTCAATGACCCACCACAGTCATTACTTACAACAGGCCCTGCTTTTCCTCCATTGGCAGGAGTCATTGGGTGGGAACAAATCCTGTACAGGTGGAGAGTCCGGTAGCTCAACAGGGTCCTTCAGGCACAGCCCGTGCTGGTCTTGCCCAGGGGTTACTGGACCATCAAAGGGATCCAGAAGCACAGGTCTCTCTCACTACTGATGACTACAGCCCCCACATAAATCCAGCAGCACCTCCCTAAGCCCAGGGGAGTCGCTTATAAGGGCACCAGTCTAACTGTAATCAGGTGTTGTATAATGACCTCAGGATTTAACTCCTGATGTGCCCCTACCTGTGTCTGAGATAGAGGAGCAGTCTCTGAGCCAGGCGTCATGATGCTAGTTACACCCTTTCATGCCGCAGAGAGCAAATCAAGGAAATGAGATAGGCTCGCAAAGCGCTAATCAGCTCTCTAGTGTGTAGCCTTAGAAAATGAATTAATTGCACTTGCGTTACTGTATCTTTGCAAGGGAGCCCGCTTGTGATCTCCTCTCCAACTCTGCTAACGGAGCCCTCCGTGCTTTGTGCGCTAACTAGTGCGAAAGACCATCCTGCGGGCAGCCCTGTCGTACCGCTGTCTTAAGGGATTTTGTTCCTCAGGATTACATTTTAATATTTTAAAGCAAATGAGACACACACATTTTAATTTAATCCAAAGCAACAGACTCTTAGTGGACAGAGCTGGGCCTCAGGAAAACAGGGAGGTGTGCAATTTATGAAGGTAACAAATGGACTTGTAAAAGCCCGTTAGTGGCTCTTTTGAATTCGGAGCAGCTAGGGAGAATAGACTATTTTTTTCTCATTAAGTGAAGCTGAATGAAGGCTAAGATCTGCCAGCTCTGCAAACGCCAGAGCGGGATGAAAACTGTGGCTGCATGTCCTGAACTCCACTCCTTGACGATCCTCTTCCTTGGACTTCAATTTTACCAATATAGTATGTTCTATAAAAGAAAGCAAAAGTGTATGTGAAAGTAAGGGCCTGGGTGTGCTTCCAAGGCAGTTTTCCAGACCATTGGCATTTCAAGGGGCCTGATCTTCCTCTACCTCACCCTGCTGTAAACCATGCATCGCTCCAGGAGAAACCATGGGCCTATTCCGCCTGTCGTTTACACTAACATAAATCAGGAATTTACTCAGTTGAAATAAGTGGAACTGCTCCAGTATAAAACCAGTGTGAGATCAGAATTACAGTGCTATAAAAGCAGCATGAGATTAGAATCAGTCTCAGTATACTAGAGAGAGTTTGAGGAAAGCCTAGGGAAATTAGTGATTTTGAAATTGGGAAAAAATGGCTTGTGATTTCCTGATGATTTGGAAAATCAAATCGTCAAGGCCAGCACTCATATTCCTTCCTCCAGCCGAGACGCGTGTGCTGGCGTGCAGTCCTGCAAGAAAGGCATTTCTTTATTATTTCTCTTCTGGGTGAAGCAGCTGCGGGATGCTTTGTATGAAGATGCAGTATAAAAATAAATGGAATTGAATTAGGGAAATAACTAAAGTCATTTCTTCTCTGTCCTCGCATTAATCCACTTAGGTTGATTCTTTGGGTGCTCCAAAGGGGATTTGCATTACTATCTTGTCAGTAGTCACAGTCCCTTCTTCTCTCAAATGAGCCTCGGCACCTTCTAATTTGATGTCTTTTTATTATTCTCCCCCCTCTGCCTTGCCCCTGCTTGGAGACTTCAAGGAGATTTTTATAGGGCGATCAGCTTCCCTGGCAGGTTGGATTAAGCCATGATTTTCTGCAAATTGCAACGAGCAGCAACACTCTAATGAGATTTTTGGGACTTGAATTAAGGGAAGGGAAAACAAATACTGTCTTTTCAATGAAATAATGATGCGTAAGGCTGAAATATAATGAGAAGCATATCAGTGGCAATTTGATTTGTTAATGGAGCTTGTGCATTGATATGCAGTGGCAAGCACCCTCAAAGGCAGGCAAAGCAATCCTGGAGTCCTGGACCTGGTGGAGACTGGAGCAACATCCCAATCCAATGTGGATTTCTACTGCCCGAAAATTGTACGTTGTGTTTCCAAGAGGACAAATTCCAGAAAGCCCCGGGGCCCGTGCTGCGGGTAGATCAGACTAGATGCTCACTGCCACGGTCTCGCGTGGCCTCGCGATCCCCGCGCCCCCCGGGGAGGATGCCCAGCGAGCAGCCACGGCACGAGGCTGCAGGACACGCACGCCACAATCCTGCCCTGCTCGTGGAGAGGTCCCGGTGGCAGAAATGTCTGCAGACACACGGTGCAGAAGCGTGCCGGGGCTCCTGCCTGCGGTGGCACCGACACAGAGGTTTTCCTTGCCAGGCAGGGCTGGGGCTGGCCCAGAGAGGGACGTTCTGGGGGCAGCTCTGCCACCTTGCTCTGAGCTCTCCGGGATGCACGCAGCATCAGCCCGTCGGACGCGGGAGACGCGTGTGCCCTGCTGGCCTGGAGCCAAGGCCCTGGTGAGCGCAGCAAAGACCTTGACTTTGCAGCACGGTGCTGGGGAATCCCTGGGCACGCTCCGAGGGCTGCAGGGGAGACCAGGGACGTCGGCACGTGCCGCGGCTCCTCTGCCCTCGCTGCGGAGCGGGGAGCAGCCGCACGTGGAGCTGCACGGGGCAATGGGTGGTGCTGTGTGTTGGGGTCCCTGCTCTGCCCAGTCTGCTGGAGCGCAGCCACGTGTCCACACGGAGGCTACCACGGGAGGTGGCTTTGCAAAGTCTTCCCTGAAATATCCCAGGAAAATCCCTACGTACCAAAACCAGCAATTTGTTCCTGTTCTATGTTGGCAAAACGTCCTCTCCAAATTCCTCACGAAGAGGTGGGAGATCCCAGACGAAAGATTAAGACGTTCACGGAGGCAGGAGGTCTTGTCCTGCCTGGTTCAGCATGAGCAATTAATCCTGGGTCTCCCCCTGCAAGCAAGTACTGACCACTGAGCTGTGCAATTCGCCTTTTCCTCCTCTGCTGGTCGCAGCCTGGAGCCCAGGGAGGCTTTTCGTGCAAAGCTTCAATTTCAGCTAACCGGAATTTCCCAGCAGAAAAGCAGCTCCGTCAGAAAATCCCCGCTCGGCCCTGGCCCTGCTGCGTACGCCAAGGGCCTGGGAATGGCCTTTCGCCATCGCACAGCCCATGCGCTCACCGGACCCGCAGTGAGCACACCCAGCAGCTCGCTTTCCTCCTGCATTTAGAGCCACGGAGCATATAAGGGTCCCTGTAGGTGCTGTGTTTTGCTTTTGAAGAGCGATCGCTCCCTGCAGGGCTGCTCTCGGCCGCCTGTTCGCCGCCCCCGTGCCTCCCTCTTTCGGTGCCTGGGTTTCCGAGATGCGGCCGGGGTTTCGGATCACCAACTGCTGACGCTGCATAATTCGATAAGAGAGACACATTGCACGGATTTCCAGTGTAAATTATGAGACCATCCAACATAAACATTTCGAAAGAGATGGCAGAGCAGGAGAGGAAAAGAAGTATTTGGGGGCCAGATCCTCCTGCCATTTCCACTGCAGGAGACTGGAAGTAACTTCCCAGCCTGAAGAGGCCTTGACCACCAAGAGAAACTGCTCTTTGTGGAGTTTCATCCTCCAGACCAGCCCTTCCCATGTTAACCTTAGCTCTCAGAAGAGCTGTAAGGATTTGTAACGTTATCTGGAATATTTTTGTTCCCTAAATGCAACAGACCCAAATGCCGCCTCAACTAGGCTCACGCAAACGGAAAAGCATTTGGCACCGAAATGTCACATCATGGGCTGATGAGCAGCTCAGGTAACATTTTCTCTTGGCTGTTTGAGAACATCTGTTTTTAATGCTGCTCGAAGCAGTTTTAGGTACCGCTGCTGTGAAGGCCACATAAATGCAATCAATCAGTCCACCACGTGCTATCGTTCTAAAGACATTACAGAAATAAAAGTAAAAACTTGACAGATTAAGGGGTATTTGCACAAGCAACAGGTTGTGGGATTGGGCCTCTGTTTAGAGGGCCCAAACCACCACCACAAAGGGCAATTTGCTGGAGTCAGAAATAACTGATCTTTCCTCGCTTCAGCTGTTAAAGTTTTGTAGCTGGTCTACCGCGGAAGAAAGCGCGTAAAGCAATAACCGGCACGGTGTTATATCCCTTGACCACTTTTTCTCAAGGATCAATAGGTCCAGATATTTTTGCCATACAAACCCTGCGTAAGTGTATCTTGGCCTCAGAACAGATCGCTCAAGGTTGAGGACTGGCTCACGTTCAACGTCTCAGCAGGCCACAAGTTTAAAGTTGGTTTAGATGTGGTTCTGGCCTTTGTGTAACTCCCGAGCGGTTTTGATTTAAAAATTAGCTTTGGCATTCATAGTATGTGATCATTCCCTAATACACTCTAAATACCTTTGCAGCGTGGAAAGGGAAACCCAGCACGGAGCCCGTCCTCCCACCGCGGCAGGGGAGCGCCGGGGGACCGCACGTATAGCGTGACCGCACGTATAGCGGCACCTGCTCCCGAATTACACGCGGGCCCACGGGAGCCAAATATTCCTTTTTGCGCCTATCGCCCACTTTTTATCTGGCGTTTTCTTGATGCTCACGTTTCTCTGTCGAGGGCTGCAGCTTTCATGGACCAAACCGGGACTGTTTGCAAAGCCTGGGCGGGGAGGAAAGGAAGAAGCCAAAGGTGTGAAAAGAAATGAAATGAAATGAAGAAAACCGTTTCTGTGCGAAGCAAGCGCCAGGGCCGCGCGGCCGCGCCAGACCTCCCTCCAGCCTCCGTCGGCAGAGCCCGGGAGCACCTAATTACACCCGCTGGGTACCCGGCCCGTTAAATCCACCACTGCACAAAACGACCTATTGTTCATTTAGGTGGGCAATGTTTAGTTTTTGGTCTTGAGATTTTTTTAATAACCTACCGATGAGTATGTGGCTGTGGTTTCTTTTTTTTATAAACATGGCGAAACCGGGGTAATTGGAGATGCTGGGTCTGCTGCGAAAGCTAAATACAAAATAAAATATTATTACAAATAATAACACTGTTTGTGCTCTACGCTGCGTAAGGGCTCAGTGTTGTGATTATTACTTCATTACAGTGCTCTCTCCTGCTAAGTCTTTTCTGTTATTAAATCTGGCTCAAAAGGGTCCTGATCCTTGGTTAAAACATCACTTTCACTAGTAAATAGAAATAACAAGTGAGGTAAGGGGCCAGACCAGATTGGCCTGGTTTATGAATTAGCATAGTGAAAACTGGCCATTTTCCTATAGCTTTTATATGGTACAGACACATGCAAACTTCATGCACATTTATTGGCTGTTGGTGCTCGGAAATAAATCTAAAATGATGCTGTAACCTAATTATCGCCTTGCTATGATGTGCCAGGGAAAAAGGAGGGAATGTACACGGCATACGCCCCTGCGGTTTTCAGAAACACTGGCCACTTCTCTCACTGGGCAGATGAAATCATCTCTTCCAGGCAGGATTTTTCTCCCTCCAGGCCCCGATGGGGCCAGCGCGCCGGGGAGCGCGGGGACTTTGGCCACCCGGCGAGCCGCTCTGCAAGCTGTTTCGGTGGGAGATGGAGCCTCCCGGCCGCAGGGCTTTTTAGCTGAAGTTTTCGGTCCCCTGCGCGGCGCTGGGCTGCTGCGGCAGGGACGTGAGTTTAGCCGGGAACGTGGGAACGGGGGGCGACCGTCACTGCAAGTCCATGGGAGCTGGGCAGTTTGACCCCTCTCTCCCTGCGCGTGAGCGTATTCTCCGTGCAGACACGTGCCTGGGCTTGTGGCTATGGATCTATGCATATAGATGTATCTATTTGTATATGCGTGTGTTTGTATGTCTGCATGTATATATTATATATGCATATATGTATATATATATATATATAAAAAAATACATGCAGAGAGAGAGACCACCTGCATTATCTGCTCCTCTGTAACTCTGCCCTGTGATTTTTTGCATCCCAGGTGATTATTATCGGAGGTGTGAAGCAGACGCGGCCGTGCTTTGCTGTGCGATATGATCCTATCGTCGCGGTAATGTTATATCCAGGCAGGGCGGGCCGCATCCGGCTGCGGCTCCGGAGACGCCGGGCTGCTCCAGCCCCGCTGCCGGCGCTGCCGTGCCGGCTTTACACCAGCGTCGCGCCACGTCATGGCCGGCCCCTTCTCCCAGACACAGACACCGCCGCGTTGCGTCCATAATTTATAAGCTATTCAAAATTTATCTCTAAGAACAAACTCCAGCCACGGAAGGGTTTTAAATCCCTGTTAGGTATTAAAGTGGAAATAACAGCGCTAGCGCGGCGCTGGCAGCGTGGGGCAGCCTGCACCCTCCCTGTCCCAATCCCCGCCTCGGCCAGGGACCTGATGGCGTTCCCTTTATTTTTTTCTCCCTTGCTTTTTTTTCTTTTTTCCCCTTCTTTTCCTCCTATTCCCGCATTTTGGCAGCGCGCGGGGTGGAGGCGAGGCGGCTCCGGAGCCCCCAGGTCGGGCAGATCAGGGAAAGGCGCAGGCGGTGGCAATGCGGCGCCGGGCAGCGGGCGAAGGGACGAGGCCGGCGTTCGGGGTCTGGGTTGGGGCAGATTTAATAAGTCTTACGGCGGCCTCCTCCCAGAGCTTTGCTTAATGGGATGCCAGAGACGACAGGGTTGCCTCTCTCTGCTCATTCCCCGGGCCTGGGGAACCATCCATCTTGCTCTAACCCTATTTTAAAAAAATATAAAAGGAAAGAAAAGGAGGGGGTGGGGGAGAAAGAAAAATGATAAATCTGTTCAGGGCTTTTGTTTGCCTGCGATTCCTGTAAAGGACAAAAAAATGAAATAAAAGCCAGGCCCATTTTTTCCCTGCTTGGTGTTGCCATGGGATAGAAAGCCCCCCATTCTCAGGAGCGCCGTGCCTTTGGGAAGGGGGAAAAAAAGGAAGGAGGAAAAAGAAAAAGAAAAAACTCATTAACGTTATGAGTTGCATCTGTTCCCTGGGTCTGGGTCACTTCCAGCCCGCCAGCTCTCCGGTCGCCTGTCTCCCCCCAACCCCTGCACGTTCCCATTACTAATTTATTTGGATCTCCACGCCCCGGAAGATCAAAGAGGAGAGCCGCGCTCCCCGCTCCAGGCTCCGAGACATCGGCTGTCGTGCGGAGAGCGTCCCCCCTCCTGGCCGGGCAGCGGCCGGAGCAGGTCCCCGGCTGCCTGCCCTGCTCCGGGCGGGAGGTCTCGGGCGGCCAGCGCGGAGCCCGGGAGAGCTGGCTCCTCTCCCTGCAGACCTGCCAGGCCCCAAACCCTTAAGAAATCAGACGGACAAAGCTCCCATTTCTGCTCGCGCCTCCGTTCCCTGGCTCGTGCCTCCTCGCTCCAGGAATGCATACGATTTCGGTCCCGGCGTTATTTACCACATCTAGGAGGGAGGGGAAGGATTTAAAAAAAAAAAAAAAGATCTTTGATGTAGCACACTGTCATAAAAACATGTTTGTACGGTAGAACAGAGGCTCTCCAAGACTTGCCAGAATGAGGGAATTTGCTTGATATTTCCAATTGCATGTGATAAAGAACGTGCGTGCAATTGCCTTTATTGGAGCTGCAAGGTAAAATATAGCAGGCAGCGCAGTGCTGGGAGCCATAAAGCAAAGAGCTTTACAGAAAGAGACACCGCCGCGCGCGCCGGCGCGGGGAGCAGGGGATTTTCTTACCCAGCTGTGGCGGCTCCCTCCCCAGCTCTCGTTTCCAGGCTATTTATAAACGGAGCGCACGGCGGAGGGCCGTCGCCGAGCCCGCTAAGCCTGTGCTGGCACGCCGCGCACGGCTTCCCGCATGCCCCAGGGAGGCCTGGGGCTTGCATCCCCTCGCCGGCTCAGCCGAGCGCCCCGGCTTTGACGGCCTCTGGATAAAG
The DNA here is from genome assembly GCF_040807025.1 of Struthio camelus. NCBI lineage: Eukaryota > Metazoa > Chordata > Aves > Struthioniformes > Struthionidae > Struthio > Struthio camelus. Next base: position 4,566,830 of record NC_090961.1, read on the forward strand.
CACACGGTTCTCCGGAGAGCCGGCTTCAGGGGCAAAGGAAAGCTGGGGGCTTGGGAGAGCTTTCATCGTCCAGACCCGCGTTGCCGGCAGGGCTGAGTCCAAAGCCAGCGTTGGGGAACGCGGGGAGGTACACGGGTCTGCAGAGGGTGAGGAAAGGCAGAGACGCGGTGCTCAACATCCTCAGCTGCTGCAGAGGGAGGTTTGGTGCCTGCTGTGCTCCCCGTGTCCCCAGGCCAGGCCCTGAAATACCGCCGTGCTGCTACAGGAGGCGCTGAGCTGGTGCAAGACCCGAGCGGGATGAGAGGCAGGGCAGGCGACTTGGTTGTGCTGAGCTGTGCCGAGCTGTGCTGAGCCATGCTGAGCCATGCTGAGCCGTGCCAAGCCACGCTGTGCTGTGCCATGCTGTGCTGATCCGTGCCGTGCCATGCCGAGCCATGCCATGGCATGCTGAGCCATATTGTGCCATGCTGAGCCATGCCGAGCTATGCCAAGCCATGTCACACCATGCTGAGCCATGCTGTGCCATGCCATGCTGAGCCATATTGTGCCATGCCGAGCCATGCCGAGCCATGCCACACCATGCTGAGCCATACTGTGCCATGCTGTGCCATGCCGAGCCATGCCGAGCCATGCCACACCATGCTGAGCCATGCTGTGCCATGCCGTGCCATGCCGAGCCGTGCCATGGCATGCTGAGCCATATTGTGCCATGCTGTGCCATGCTGAGCCATGCTGTGCCATGCCATGCCATGTCGAGCCATGCCACACCGTGCTGAGCCATGCTGTGCCATGCTGTGCCATGCCGAGCCATGCCATGGCATGCTGAGCCATATTGTGCCATGCTGTGCCATGCTGAGCCATGCCGTGCCATGCCGTGCCATGTCGAGCCATGCCATGGTATGCTGAGCCATATCATGCCATGCAGAACCATATAGTGCCATGCTGTGCCATGCCAAGGCATGCAGAGTCATATTGTGCCATGCTGAGCTGTGCCGAGCCGTGCCAAGCCATGCTGTGCCATGCTGTGCCATGCCGAGCCATGCCATGGCATGCTGAGCCATATTGTGCCATGCTGAGCCGTGCCGAGCCGTGCCGAGCCAGGCCAGCTGGGGACTCGCTCCGCGGGGCAGGGGCCGGCGGCCCAGCTCCGTACGGGCTCGCAATCTCACGGAGGCGTGCCGGCGGTGCCAGGGAAAGCCCGGCTTTGTGGGGAAGAAAAGTGGCGGCGGTGCCTGAAACCCGGAGAAGCACGCGCGAAAGCCCGTTCTGCCCACTCGGCGGATCGTTCGGTAACACCAGGACTTGCAGGTATCAGTTTGCTGCACTCTGTGTAAAAGGTTTCGCAGTCTTTATTGTAAACACTATAAATAGGCTTGTGGTTCTTCTTCTTAGAGTTTAAGAACAAAAGGCTGTTTCACTATCGTTAAGCTTGCGTTTGAGTTGCTCTGTGACTGGGAGTCTGGCTTTTTACTGCAAGCCAGGACTTTCAAAAGCTCCTTAAATGTTAATGTCACCTCTAAAACAACAGTGGCGAGGCCTTTGATCAGCAGAGCCGGTCACTTCTCGCAGCCGAAGTAAGAACACCCGCGACCGACTGATCTTGGGATTGTACTAGTCCCCCTTCCCCCTCCCGACCCCCTGTCACCAGGAGGGAAGCCGGGCTTTGACCAGACCTGATTTTTTATCCATCTCAAGTACCTGCTGCTTAAAGGAGAACGTGGCTCTTGTGCACGAAGGCCTTCCTCCCTGGGAGGATGAGGAAGGCTGCTCCGGCAGGACTCTCCAGGCCACGCTGTCCCTGCCGGACTCGGGCGACAGGACCCACGAGGGAGAGGAGCGGGACTGTTCACCCTCCGCTCCCCACGGACCCGGCCGATTTTTGGGAGCACGTTGCTGCAGGTGCCGTCAGCGCCTGCTTTTTCTCCCGGCTGCGGGTGCGTCGGCGCGGATCAGCACCCTCGGCGGGGACGGAGCGGGATCGTCTCAGCGGAGCCCAAAGGATTTCCAGTTTCGCGGCGCGGCCGAGCTCAGCCCGGCCCCTCCGGCGGCACGACTTGCCGGCACGACGAGGGGCTGCCGTCGCGCGCGCTTTGCTCGTCCCCTCCGCCGCCCTTGTCCCCGTCCCCGCTGCGCTTTGACGCCAGCGCTTGCACACACACGCGCGCGCGCGCGGCCACCTCTTTTGCTGCCACCGGCTTTGCCGGGCCGCGGGGTGACCCTCGCCGCGCCGCGGGCGGGCGGGAGCGTAACGCCAGCCGAAAGCACATCTCAGGTTCAATAACGCCGTTGCCGGCGAAGGCGGGCGTGCTGGTCTGGGTACAAGGGATATATTTGCAGAGATAAGTGTGAGCGTAACCTGATGACACAAGTTGCCTGCTTTCAAATGTCAGGCAAAGTTCATGCAACCCATGTGAAACGAGTTAAAATTTAACAGAAACCTGCAAAGCGTTGCGTTGTAATTGGATGCACGCTGCGGAGAGGAAGCGTGTTCAGACACGTCCCAAACCTGACTCAACCAGAGTATTCTTCTTGGAAAAGCCCGGCAGAGAGGCGGTGGGCACCGTCAGATGCGTGCGCGCCCCCTCCCTCCCGCTCCGCGAAGGAGAAGGCCCCGTCCAAAAACGCCTGACTCATTCTGCGCGGGCTCTGATGCATCAAAACTGGTTGTAAAAAAAAGCCCAGAAAATCGCAGGCGAAGCAGAAGCGGGGCGAGGGCGGCTGCGGCACGTGCGGCTGGCCGCGGAGCCGCGCAAAGCCGAGCCGCGCCGGGCTCCGCGCCGGGCACGGCGGTGGCCCGAGCGCTGCCCGCCCCAGCGAAACGGAAAAAGGCTTTTGGGCTTCTTGCCGCTGGGATGTGGCTTTGTGGTGTTTTTTCTCTTTGCTGGCTGCTAATTCTCCCTTTGCCCTGGCTTGGTAGGGTGCAAACTTTGCAAAGCTTCGCCAAGGGAAAGTTGTTCTGTCGGGTTTTTTGCTCCATTTCTTAGGGGATTTTCTTTTTTTTCCTTTAATCTAGCGTGCTTATTGGCACTCCCCCTGCCCGCAAACACGCGCCTTGTAAACCAAAGCGTTTGGGGCGCTCTTTAAATTCAGCCACAAAAGTGTGGATGGCTCCCGGGTGCTGGAGGCGCGGGCGAGCGAGCTGCCCGCAGCGCCTGCGCAGCCCCGGCGGCCGCGCGGGGCTCTTCCGGCGCTCGCTGAGCTCTCGCCCCGGCACAGCTGGGGATGCAGTTGCATGAGTTAAAACGGGCGCTGGGCTGGCAGGAAAACCGCCTCGTGCCAGGCGCGTCCCGCGCGCGCGCGCGCTCGTCACAGCGCCCCGCACAGACTGGTTTTCGCTCTCCGATACTCATTCCAGTGATACAGCGCCGCGAGTGAGGAGTTGTCAGGGCCGGGGTGGCTTTGTGCCCTGTCCCCTGCGGGCAGATTAAACTCCGGGGTCCTTTGTAACGCCGCTGCTCGGTGCCTGCCCGGGGCACCGAGCGCGGCTCGGAGGAGAGCCGCAAGGTATGACTGAGACCTTGTTTCCTTTCCTCTGCAAAGGCTTTTCATAAGTGAGCTAAAAACAAATTTAGCACTTAATGCTCTGAAGAGTAAACACTTAAATGCCCTATCATCTGCCCAAGTGCTTTGTTTATTATTCAGAGAAGCCAAACTGAAGCCGTTTTCCATGGAGATGTAGTACCTCCTTCCGAGCAGCCTGCTTAATTAGATCCTGGTTGCAGAGCGCTTTGCTCTGAAAGAGGTGCTGATGAGGGAGAGCCGAACGACTGCTTCCAGGTGCCAGGTGTCCGTTCCGGCTGCCTCCTGGGTGCCCGCCGGCGCGCGGCATTGCTCTGGCGCCGGCCTGGGAGGAGGTCAGTGAAGGTGGACGTCTCGAACGTCGGTTTGAGGCTGCCAACCAGCCAGACTCGGACTTGCAGTCGCAATGCACGTCAGGAATGTTCTCTTCTGCCTAATGAATTTTAGCACATCTAGGAAATCTGTTCAGTTGGCTGCTTCCGGGCTGAAGAGCCAGTTTCTGCCATCGAGGAGCACGAGCCGGGGCGAGCAGGGGACACTTTGCTATTCTGCCTGTGGCCTCCTAAAGCATCTGCGATTGCCCCAGGTCAGGCACCAGCTGCAGGGCCAGCCGGACCTCATGTGGCAACGGTTGTGTCCCAAAATCCCAGCCGCCAGCCTGCTCACAGTCCTTCCAAATCCCAGCGGGTGCAAACGTGAGGAGCGACAGCTTTACGCGAGCCAAGTATTTGTCCCTGGACTTAAAATGAAGTGGGGGGGGGAAAAAGCCAGTGTAGGCGCTGAGTACTAGCAAACGCCATCCTTGAACGGTGGCTGCCGTGAGCTGTACTCCCTGAAGCATAAAAACTCCTGTCTCCCGTTTAGCAGCTATTAAAGCTGTTCCATCCCCTAATGGACATCCTCAGGTGAAGAAGACAAACAACGGAAAATGCTGAAACCCAACCGCAACGCTAGAGACAATAACAGGCACGCCACCAGAAGGATATGGCATGGGGAGACAAACAGGAGCAAAATTTATGTCACTGGAGATTACAAGGGCGTCATATATCACCAACGGGGACGGGCTCTGAACAGTAGTACTAGAGTAGATCTAACCTTTCAAAGAAAAAGCTTCAAGCAACAGCGATACGACCGAGGAGAAGAGCAGAGCTGCGTCCTTGTGACAGCTGCGCGTGTGCTTTGGGCCCGCCGGCAGGTTCGGTGGCAAAGACAGGAGAGGACTAAATCCCCCGGTGGCTACCTGCCTGGAGAGCGCGTGCAAAGAGCTCACCTCGTAAGACCGTCACGTCCCTAACCCCCCGCTTCTGAGGAAAATCATGAAAAGCATAAAAAGGATGCTGAAATCACTGAATTGGGGCCGAATGGACCAGCTCGGGCTGAGGGAAACCTGAGAGGAGCCGCTGACTCCCTCCCTCGCTTCCAGCCCCCGGGAGGGGAACGGCTCTGTTGTGATCTCCACCGATTTGCACATTTGCAAACCCGGGCAATTCCTTACCGCGCTGAGCCGAAAACAAGCAGGCCCCCAAACACTCAACCTCCCACCGCTAGTGTTTTTGAGGTGAAAGGAGGATGTCTGGGGGAAAAACAGAGATCAAAAAACACCACCTACCTCCCCTTCATGCCCCTGACCTTCCCAACATCTCCAGCCACAGAGCTGTGCCGGATGGCAAAACGTCTGCAAAATGTCTCGGGTGGTTTGAAGAGCCCCTGCTTGGCCCTGCCGGCTCAGCTGGCCGGCGGCGTGCGGGTCGTCCAGCTCCGGCTCGCAGCCCCGCGCCGCACCTTGCACCTCGGCCGGCGGGAGCCCCGCTGTCCCGCGAGCCTGCTCAGCGCCGGCCGGCAGCTTTGTTGCAGCTCTGGCCGCTGACGTGCTTCGAGGACGTGTTTGTAAAGAAATCTCCGCCGTGACATTCTCGTCTGCTGAGGCAGCCCGACGTGCTAACGTGCTAACGACGGGGAAGCCGGCGGCCCTGCGAGCGCGGCGCAGCCCGCGCCGGCAGCGGGCGAAGACGATGCCAGCGGTCGGGTACGACCCGCTAGCCCGTGGCCCCCTCGCTCGGCCTGGCTGCAGGGACATAACCCGTTGATCCCCGGCTATTAGCGGCGTGAGGCTGGAAATTGCTGTTACAGGAGAAGCTAACAGACGTCCGGGGCTCTGGCTAAATGTTTTGGCAAGGGGAAACCGAAGGTCAGGCACATGTAGCCCAGCCCTAGAAACAAACTGCCGTGCTGTGGAAGGAAGACTTTGCTACCTCATGAAAAAGGCACGAGTAACTGCGAACAGGTCCCTGATGTGGGAACCCTTTTCTGAATGACTTTAAAAACATCCTGTGTCCCAGCTGAACTACCCCATATAGAAATGTTTTCCTGACAGCTGACGGGAATTGGACGTTCCTATATCAATTTTCTCATGTTCATCCAAGAAACTGTAAATAGTCATGAAAATGCAGGAAGAGTGGATGGGTCTTGCCCTTCGGTTGGGTTTTGTATAGGACAGGTGCTTTGGACTTTGCTTAACGCTATGTGGCATTACAGGCTGGTGTGTCTTCCAATGCACTGCCTTATGCTATTGTTTTAAACGAACATTTGCCTACATGCAATATCTGCCGTGCTGCAGAGCACCCCCCAACTCAGTGTCTTACAACTGTTCTTGCAGGAGTCTACAGTTCCTGCTGAGAGAGGCTGAATCTGGCCATTGCCGCTTTATACGCTCACAGAGAAATCCTAAGTGATGGTCACAAAATAAGACTGTGGCCACGCTGGGAACCGAACTCAAGAATAACTAGTTTCCAACCATTTGTGGCACCAACTTCTAGGAGGCAGCGGAGGGTGCACGAAGTCCTGCTGCCGCCCAGTGCTGGGTGCCGGCGTGTTGAACAGAGGTGAAGGGCCGCCTCTTCCTCCACCGTGCCTGCCAGGCAAGAGGAGTCCAAGCAGCAGCCCAAGAGGCAAACGGATTTAAGCATCAGCCTAAAGAAGGGTAACTGTTACAGCAAGAGAAGGGTCCTGCAGGACTTGTCTGCTTGGCTCTAAGTCACTTGCAAGTCCCAGTTCTCATTATTTTACTTCAGATCCGCACACCAGCAGTCATACTGCAGCGTAGAAACTGTCCTACTTTCAACTGACTAAATTGAATATGTGCTTTACACTCTTACTGTCATGCACATGAGTTTCCAGTTGAACAGGCCTCCCTGATTTGGCAGGTTCCCCTCTGTTCTTGGGTTACGGTAGCTGAAATCGGTGTTGGTCTCTCTAGCCCCGGTCCAGTAAATCGCCCTGCTGCCTCAGCTGGCGGTAAAACGGGGGCAAGATTACTTCATTGCGGGATGAACCCATCACAGGAGCGTCTCGGCCGTTTGTTAAGCGTTCCCATCCATGGAGCGTAGCTGTCACAGACTCCGCGGGGATCGGGCACCCGCCACCCCTGCGTCACAGATAAAAAATGCCTTTTTGCACAAAGCGATGGCTCTGCCTTCTAGCCTGGAGGCCAACGGCGGGAGTAAAACCCCCTTCCCCTGCTTCCCCCCTCTTACGCGGCGATATTGCATTCATTCATCTCGGGGGCCGCAGCACGCTCGCGGGCTGACAATACATTATGGTGATGTAGGTCTTCATTTCGCGCTGTCAGGGACTATAACAACTGTATCTATTACCCAGGAGGCCTTAACGGGGCTGCTTCCAGGCAGCTCGTTTACCTGCACCCGGGATAACCCGACCTTTCCCCGCTCCGTCCAGCTGCAGCCCCTGCACCCGCCGCGCGCAGCCCAGCCGCGCCGGGGGGACGGCGGCGGTGGCCCCCGGCGCGCTCGGCCCGGAGGGAGCCGCGCGATCGCCGCTGTGCGCTCGCAAGCCCAACGCGGCAATTCTGCTGCGCAGAGGCTCATCAATCCCCGGGCTCCGCCGCGGCGGCGCCGACGTGGCCGCGGCTCGCCAGGGCCGTAGCCCAGGTGCGTGGCTGTCATGGAGATAAAAGAGGCTTAATTAAGACCCAATAAGCTAAGTGATTTGTTATCTCGGCGCTATATATTATTCCAGCCTATCGATCCCAGCGATACACATGTCCGAGAGCCACAGACGAGGCTCCATCCCTCCCTGGAGAACATCCGTCGCTGCGTTGCCGCCCGGCACGCCAGCCCCAAGCGCCTCGCGCTGGGTGCAGGCAGGGCAGAGGGATCAGCCCACGGCCCCGAACCCTGAGCCACTGCTGCAGCGATGAGCAAAAGTACCAGGAACTGCTTCTCCCAAGGGAAGAACTCGCTGGAATCCGGTGCTCACCTTTTCCCGTGGTTTTTCCCATGTGCTGCCAGGAGCTGCAGCGTATTCCCAAGCCTTGGGGACGCATCTATTGAAACAAGACCAAAGCTCAGCTACTCTTCCGCGCCCGAAGCTGACCTTTTCCAGGTACGTTAATGGGAAATGGCCACAAGCCAGTGGAGTGGCCCCACACCATGAGTCCTCCTAATTCTGCTTCCCTATAACATCAAGAGTAAGATTTCCCAGGGATATTGTTTGCAAGGCCATGGGATGTGCAAGCTGCGGTTCCAGGACAGGAATTATTCAGCGTTACATTGGCGGGTAGTGAAGATCTCCAACCTGGGCAGGTAGGAGTGGGTTTGGAAGGCAACAGCAAGGGAAAAAAGACAACTTATCATAAGCCAGCGGGAAATCGGCTGGCAAACGGCGAGCATGGAGGCCCACGGCGTGCCTCCGTCCTGAGCAGGGCTGGCGTGCCGCCGAGCAAGGCTGGCGCGCACGAGCACACGCGCGCCGGGCACGCTCGGAGCCATCCCGCTCCGCACTTCGCCTGAACTTTCCAAGCGCTCCCTTTCAACCGAAATTAAACCATTTATTTTTGAAAATTTTAAGGCAGGGGTGAAGGGGAGAGGGAGGAGAAACTGATTCATTTAACATTCGAAATGTTAAACCGCTCAAGAGGCGCTTTGATCTTTTGAGGTTTTGCTGCAAAGGGAACACCCTTTCCCCATTGGTTTACTGAGTCACGCTTATTACTTCAATGCAGAAATATCCTTTATGTCAAGTGTATAAATATCCAGCTCTAAGCCTCAGAAGCCTTTTCCTTTTTTCTTTTTTTCTTTCTTTCTTCTTTTTTTTTTAAGAGCAGCATGTTTCACGCTCTCCCAGAGCCACATTTTCTCCTCCGGTCACCGTGGTCCCAACATCCAGGACGTCCTGGGTTTGCCTGCCGCCGCGGCTGCCTTCCGCGCGGAGGACGCCAGCCTTCCCCAGCCGGGGAAGGATTGCATTTCTGCATTTCTGCGACACGCAACCTACCCCAAAGACAAGGACGGGGAGGAGCGGCCATAAAACCGGGCGCAAGCCGGCTGAGCCCCAGCGCTCACGTGCTTTCTATCCACGCCGCCGGCTGCGGTCGGGCTTCAAAGCGCCCGCGTGTGCCGAGGCAAACCCTCGGGTGGTCGCCGGCGGACGCAAAGCGCGTTTAAAACCCATGCCCCAGGTGGACAGCCCCGCGGCGCCAGGAGGCAGAAACGCACGAGCAGAAGCAGCGCCCGGAGCTACTTGGCTTTCGGCGTTTTTCTCCCCGACAGCAGCGTTTCGGCCGCTCGGTCCCCCGGTGCCCGCTTGGCCGCGCCGCGAGCCCCCGCCAAAGGGCCGGCCGGCGGAGAGCGAGCCAAGCGGGGGCCCCGCGTTCAGCCGCGGGCCGGGCCGGGGGCTCCCCGTAAGGCCCATCGCCCCCCTCGCATCCCAGCTTTCCTTTTCTTGCCTTGTTTCCCCCCGCCACGGAGGTCGCACCCTCCGGTTACATAACCGGCAGCCAGCTCGCGGCAAAGCAAACAAACTTGACATTCACATAACCTGCCGCGCTCTCTCCGGCAGGGATTATTAAGTCATTAGAGTCTGTTAGCAAATTTTCCCAAATACCTTTTGCTTCTTCCCAGGGGCACCTTGATGGTTAATGATCCCAAACTACCAGCTGGCCTTAAATTCACCGACTGCAGCCCGGCAAGCCCTGCCAAACGATCCGCAGGCTGCGAGAGAGCTGCAGAGGTGGGGGGGGTTGGTGGAAGACATTAAGAAAAATCCCCCCCGCCTTCGAGGACACTCAACTCCGGGGACCCCGCGAGCGGCGGAGAAGATTAGCTGAAGCTGGGGAGGGGATGGCTGCTGCAGCCTGCGTCGGGGCAGGGGAGGGGGAGAGGTGCCCACCCCAGGGAGGGCTTAAGCGCCCTGGTACGAGGTGATCCCCCATCCTCCCCTCGGTTTTAAAAAAAAAAAAAAAAAAAAAACCACCCGCTTTTCTCCTTCGCTGAGCTGGCAGCCCAGGGCAATATTTCTAACAGGCAAGTGTATTGCCTAACTGGAGACAGAATAAAAAATAATCATAAAAAAACCAGTCAGGCAGGCCAGTTAAGTGGAAAGGAGATAGGTTTCACCCACCTGCAGCTGACTTGCCCTCTCGCTCTCAGGCTGAACAGCGCGCACATCAACAGCCTGACGATATGCAGTTTGGGAACGCGCGACGGCAGGCTGGCCTTGCCCTCCGCGGGGCTCGCAGACCCTGCGAGTCAGCGGGCCTGATTCAAAACCCACCGAGTTCCCGCTGCAAAAGTGTATTTTTCACAGGAGGTGGAGCGGTGTCCCCCGCGTCTCACAGGGCCACGTGCATTTAGCTCGGTGTTTCAGCAGGCAAGCAGAGAAAAGAGCTGGGGAATATTCCCGATATGTCAGCTGAGCCATCCCAAACCCCAGCTGTGCGAATGCCACTTGGAGGCAAGCCCCGTTTGCATTCGCAGCTTCCCCTGCGCTGGGTGAGGTGGGCGCAGGTAACCCCTTCCCAGGCAGGTGGCTTCTCCCGCGGATGCTGCTGGATGGACACTAAGGTTTGTGCAGCCCTGGGGCATGAGGAGATCCAAAAGGAGACACGGAGTGTCTGGTGCCCAAGAGTTTGCCTGGCACCTCGGGTGTTTCTGCCTTTCCAAACTCCTCGGTTTTGCATTTTGTTGTAGAAGCAAGGTCTGAAGAAAAGGCGGTGGGTATGACCTAAGGGCAGGGGCGAGGGAGAAACTCCAGACAGGCTTTGTAGACTTTAACCCCATGACTTTTAAAACAATCTTGTACGTTCAAAAGGATTTGGGATCCATTTGATCGTCACAAAATCCTCACCGTTTTCACTGATATCAATAGCAGCAGCGATAAGAATAAACTGAATGCGAACAAACCACCTTTAGCTCGCTCTAGACCAAAACACGCTTTCCGTTCAGACAAGCCACCGGCGAGCAGTAGGGTATTTTGGGCTGCGTGAAACCCACAGCCTCAAAAGCCTTTTAATAGACCAGGGTAGGCGATGATTTCTTGCCCGAGCCATCTTCCCTTTCGTTGCTGTGGAGAACGGCGTGTGTACAGCAGTGTTTAGGAGGGAGTCACCTAGGTGCATGCGGCTTTAGGTACAGCATGTACAGTAATTCAATCCCTGCATTCCTGGAGCTGCCTATAGCCACGGGTGAAATATCTGAGCCCGCGGCTCCCCTCGTCGCCGGCTGGGCCGGGGGGGCTGGTATGCGACGGAGGATCTCGCTGCGCACGCCGGGGCTGGGACGCGGCCGGGCAAGCCACGTCCGGCACCCGGCAGAGCCCCGGGCACCACCGAGACCGCCGCTCCCGAGCCCCCGGCTGTATTTTTAGAATGATCTTTACCGCTGAGCCGATGTCTGTGAGGTTGTGTTACATGTGAGAAGGGGGGAAAAAAGCCCCCCTCCCTTCTTTTTTATTGCCAGCGGAGAATAATGGGGACGAGGACAGCGTGGCGAAGGCGCTCTAGAAGCACAGCAACTGCAACAAGTCCAGCTGGAGAGCTGCAAACTCAACGCCCAGCGCGCTCGAAGGTTGCAAAGTGACTTGCCCGCCAAAAACTCTCTGATTTCCCAGGCAGCACGAGCACTCGGGCAGATATCGAACAGGCGTTTCCTTTCTTCAGAACATCTCCCTTGATCAGACGCCCCGCAGGTGTGGAGCCCAGCCCAGGGCTGTGGCCGCGGGGGCGGACTGAACACCTTGGCTCAGCGAGCAGCCCTGGCTAATCAGGAACGGGCTGCGCACTGGGAGAAACCCAGCCAGATGCAGACTCTGATCTTCCCACCTCAGCCTGCAGCCACCTGGATCCGCAGCCGAGGGGGCGGATGGCCCCTCGGGGTTCCTGCAGCGCCGTGCCAGCACCCCAGCCAGCAGCAGCCCCAGTGCTGGGACCGCGGGAGCCCACCCAGCACCCTCGGGAGCTGGCTTTGCAGGTGGGACTCACGTCTACCCACGCCAAGCCCATCTCCCATCTCCTTATACGCGGGAAAGACCCCTGAACAGCCCGAGCACAAGCACTCCCCCCCGCAGGACCGTCTCCTGGGGCATCAGGACAGAGATGCAGGGGACAAGCGAGTCACAAAAACTCTGCGCCTCCTCGCCAAAGTTGCCTGTGGAAGGAGATTTGTCACATGAGACTGTTTACTTCCAAAATAAATCTCCCTTTAAGGCAGGTAAATCTCAGGCAGAATCTATAAGATACCCTAATGTGGCATTAAGCTGGAGTTAAGGTTATATTCCTCCAGGGATGCCAGATGGGATTTACTTTCCTTGAAGACAGGGCATGTATTTCAACTCTAATGGGTTGATGGAGCTCCTTTTAACTTGTAAATATGAATGAGGAGGGGGGAAGGTATTAAATAAATGGAGGGGTTTTACCTGAACCTTTTTCCCTGTCATTGGTTTGGACTATGTTAAAGACCTTTGTTTTCTCAGTGGAAAACTAGCTCAATCATTCAGAAAGGGAACTAAATGTCTTTTTGAGAACACAACCTTTATTTCCCAGATAAATGGTTCACTCAGAGCAATTTGCATGTGGGAAGCTAGTATATAGCACAGTAAAAAAAAAAATGTATTTAAAACCCAATAGCAATGTAGGTCATGATACAAACATCTACTGCTGAGATGACTTATCTGGGGTTGGAAAGTTAGGGAGCTCAAGGCAATTTAAAAGGATGGGGAGGCTTTGTGCAGCGGCTCTGCTTAAGGCTGAGTGGGTAGATGGATGAGTGAACTAACCCATATTGGGTCCAGATAACAGGGTTTGGGCTTTGTATAGATACAGGTGACTAAACTCCGCAAATGATTCCTACCATCTGAAACCCAGCCCGCAGCCTTCCCCCCAAAGGCTGGCTTGTGAACCCACCCCAGACCCTCTCTCTTTCTCCCTCCCAATTTCTTCCCAGCATTGATTTGGAAGTTATGGCCAATACCAGCAGAAGTGTGGCAATCCCTGGCAGCTGGCACGCACGCCCTGGTGGCACGTGGCCACCTCCCTGCCCAAGAAACGGCCCTGCAGCCCCTGAAAGGCGCAGCACCCGCAGCAAAGCCAGTCTGGGGAAGCTCCTACAGCACATGAGGAACTGCAGCAGGGCAGTGACCGACCACAGCTCCCCATGACTTGTTTTCCTCCTATAATACATTTCCCTAAACCGCCACCAATTTGCGGCCCTCAAAACTTTTCAGAGTGGCTCCTCAGCCCCCTATATAAGTGTTTGCCTGCTTAGAACATACCTACTAGGTCATCTAGTACAGACAACTCAGAAATAGTTCCCAGACTTTCAGGGGTCTGTAAAGCACAGGTTAGAAGCCACAACCATCCCCTCTGAAGGGAGAAACAACCCCCGCAAGGTATCATCCCCGCAACGTTTCCTCCTCCCCTCCTATCTTGTCAGGGAGGCAGGGCCAGAGCCCTGGGAAAGGAGCTCCAAGCTGCAGAGAGCAGCTGCAGCGGAGACTTGTGCCAACTCCAGCTGCTTGTTAATTATGGTAACATGTTGTCTCATGTACGCACCTCTGCGAAGACGCTGTATTAGCTTGATAAGTATTTAACACTTGGCACAGGGGGGAAATCTCCACTTAGCATCCAGCAGGGCTGAGCAGCAGGGGGGAAAGGTGGCACAGGGAGGGCATTTGGAGAGGGCGAAGGCAGGGCAGGAGGCGGCACAGTCCTGGAGACGACTGAGGATTAAGCATTGCTCCGGCTCTGTGAGCACTGCTTGGGAGCGGATCTTGTAGGCGGTGGGGTGCTTTTAGCCTCCTGCCACCACACTGCACTGTTCGCTGGTACCTGATGGACTCTGGCTGGGCAAAGGAGAAGCAGCTCAGCACAGGCTGTCCTGCTCCCCACCACTACCCAACCATCTCCTCCCTAGGAGCCATGCCTCCCAAGGCTGGCTTTGTGCTGAGGATATTCATTTTTTTGCCACCTTGGTATGCCAAGGAACTATGATTTCTCTCCCCCATAGCACTACATCCAAAGGCTACAAGCCATAGGCTCACCTGGAGAGGCATAAAAGCATTCCTGGTGCTGGGGGTCAGTGGCCCCAGGGCAGCCTGCAAGGCTTTCTGAGCCTCCCTGCATCGGCCTTCCCTTCCCAAAGCTCAGTCCAGGCACAATGCTGGGCTTATTCCACCCCATTAAAAAGGTATTGTACTTGCTTGTGCCTTTCTACAGCAGGCTTTTCTTGTTCGCTTTGCATGACTGGCCTCTTGTGTAGCACCTATTGTGTTGGCCATGGAGGCACTATCCAAACAAGTTTTCAGGTCTAATGCATTGCCTCACAAGACATCTTCATCTCCAGAGCTGGCTTCTCCCTCCAGGGGCCAGAAAGGGAGCAGGTCAGCTTCAGCCTGGGAGAAAACAGGCCAGATGCTCCCCTAAGGGACAGGGGGACAACCCTGGAGCCAAAGGAGGAGGTGGAATCTGCCCGCACGGGCAGCACTCTGGAGAAAAATCTAATGCTTCAGGCATCACAGCAGGATGAGAGCTCTGTGGTCCCAGGTACTGCCTCGGGCTCCTGCCACCAGCAAAACGCCGGGATCTCACCTGTAGGCCAGTGACTGCCCTTTTACAAGCAAAACTCCCTCCAGTATGACCAGTCCTTGCGCAGGGAAAACATGACCAGGCCCTCACCTGTCCTCGGGGGGTTCATCCCAGCCTCATGCACGAATTCGGATCAGAAAGCAAATGCCAGTCTGTCACGTGCTCCCCATGCGTTGTATGGGGCTGTGGATGACTTACCAGCACTACCTTCCCTTTTCATTAGCAGGTTATATTAGCATTTTTCCATATGTTTGAATGGAGATAAATCTTTCGTCTGAATCAAAATCAGTAATTATGAGTCAGTGTTAGCACAGAGCAAGTGAGTCAGGCACAAAAGCATTTTTGCCTCATACCCTCAAGGCCTAAGATACATCGCTCGCCTGAGCCTCCTGTGTGTGGTCTTAATTTAGGATTTTCACAAACATCATTAGCAATCGACAAGCTAGTTCAGCAACAACCCACAGCCAAAGCTGCCACCTCCTCTTCAACTCCCCAGGGTGGAAAAACACCTTAACACCTGGGAAAGGCATAGGTGGCTTTCGCCTACTCCATGCTTGGGACAGGACTGTGACAGCTGCTGAGGCAGGTGTCCTCCCCAACACCCTACTCAACACGTAGGGAGCCAAGACTTCATGCTACAGCAAGCACAATCCCAGAGCCATCCTCACAGATGGCCAGCCTGGTGGCCAAGCCTATTGCCTTCCTGGTCCTTGGAGTGGGCAGCTGAGGGTGGCTGCTGGAGAAAGGGGGGGGCTGACACTCCTTGGCTGCCTGTCTGGCCAGTTAGGACTTGCTATTGCTAAGGAAGGCCTGGAGCCCCATCTCCTGTGGGAACAGCAAGGGCTGGCTCCAGCACCAGGCAGGGAAAGCTGACATTTTTGCAAAGAGAGAGCTGCCAGGGCCTGAGCGTCTCTCCTTGGCTGGGGGGGCGGTCGGATGTCACACCTCTGCACGCACCCAGATCCTCCCCCTCAAGGCTGTCCTGGCTGCAGCTTCCCTGCATAGTGAGACCAGGGCTTGCATTCACTTGCCTTTCAGCTCTGGTGGGATGCTGGTTATGAGAGGGGATGTTTTATTGAAGGGTGAGGCTGGTTTAGTTGTAGGTTCGTCTACACACTCCCTTTGATCCCTCGGCTTGCCTCCTTACCCCATCGCCTCTCCTTACCCCTCTGTGGAATTTAACTCCATCCTCCCCTATGACACGGCAGCTTGGCTGTCCGCAGGCTGGGCCAGGCTCGCCTTAGGTGAAATATTTTAACACCCTTGAGGGTGTTAAACATCCACTCGTCCCCAGCACAGCACCACCGCATCCAGCTGCCTATACCTATGAAAAATGTCAGATCATCATTTCTTTAGGGCCTCCATCTAATGAGGCTGGAAGTGGCCATTGGCTCCAAAAGTTGTTAGCAGGAACAACGCAACCCAACACATCCGCTCGTGCGGTGTGACCGTTTCAACTTCATTTTCTTTGGAGACTCTGCAAAGAAGTAATGACACCCCAACAAGCACAGCAAGCCAGGACCGCACACATGCGGGAGAACTTCTCCACATCCGTCATCGGGGCCGTTTCAGAGATAAAAATTCCCCTGGCATAAGCTGCTAGGAAGGAGTTGTCAAACTTCAGTTCTGCACCGAGGAGATGAGCCCAGTAAATGTTTGGTTTCTTTTCCTTAAAGCACGCAAAACCCCAACAAAACAGACTTTGTTTACTGCTCCTCCTGCAAACCGCTTAGGCAGCCGGCGATGAGCTGAGCCACACTGCAGAGCTGCAGCCAGATGCTGTTTCAAGTGGCCAAGCCAGCCACCTCTGAAACCTGAGGTTTATTAATGAAGGTGTCTGCTGAACCAGAAAGGGCTGCTGTAATTGCCTCCGCTGCAACGTCCTCTTCCCCACGTGGCGGGCAGATGCACATGCTGCCACCTCGGCCCTGCCGACGGAGCGAACACTGCATCTTTTCGAGGTGAGCAAATAGGTTAAGGTCATTCCCCATGACGACAGCTCTACGGCTTCATCGGATGGCTGGAGAGAGATAACAAGCCAACAGGGGTCACCACCGATAAGAGATGAAACAGCTCCAGAAGTGAGGAATAATTACGTGTGAAGGGCAATGTTTTCCTCCCAATGACAATCTCAGCTGTCCACCTCCTTTCCAGCATCCCAGATGGTCCCTTCCCACCTCAGACCAGGGCGAGGACCAGGAAGGGCAGCGTCCTCCTCCCAGAGCCCACATCCCTACTGATCTCAACAGGTCGATCCTCATCCCCACCCCACACGTCTTCCCCAGCAGCCTCTTCCCACCTTTCCCTGAAGCACAGGCAGGGCAGACAGAACGGCAGAGGCTGGCACCACGTGAAGGAAACGTTTGCTGACAGCTTTTCACACCTGGTTTTGTCTCTTGAAGTTTCACACCATGAACAAGTGTGACCTCAGGAGGGGAGAGCATCAGCTGTATTTCCCAAATATCAGCAAATTGTGTGAGAGAAAGATATGCTAAGGGGGGGAGACTGCTCAAACCATTACCATCCTTCTTAGTACCACTTAGCTGAACCGTTAAAAAGATCCAGGGCTCCCAAAGACAATTAAGCTCAAGGGAAGCCATAAATCTCAATAAACATCAGGCCAAGTTTTCTTCACTGCTTGAAACAACAGATATAATTTCATTGGTTACTGAGCTCATGCTCCCAAAGGGATTTCAGATAAAAAGCCACTTATTCAAAACACCAAACCCAGGCTTCTCCTGTCTCTCAGGCTACCGAGGGGTCAGATTTCCCAGCATGGGAACATGTGCCCCACAGTCTGCGGAGGTGGAGCTTGATTGGAGAAAAAAAATCCTTGCAGATTTATGGTTGTCTGCAGCACAGAGCAGCGACCTGCCGCCAAGGTCACACACCCAGACACCTGCATGCTCAGGTGGCCCTTCCAGCATCTGCCAGAAGAGGACCTAAGCTACTACCACTGGAAACAGGCTTCCACTCTCACCGTGGAGAAGCGGGATGGTTTGGTAAGACATGGACCAAGTTGAGATGGATCCCTGGCCTGAGTTTGGATGCCCATTCTCACAGGCCAAAGTCTTGCACAGACAGAGCTGAAGACTAAGGGGAACATAACTCAAAGCCAGGCTGGCTGAACCCCTCTCCTATGTACTCAGGGAGCCACATATGGGCCACATCTTACTCCATGCCTCAGCTCTCCTTGCTGTCCTGGGGCAAACCTGGAGCTGCAATTTGATCTGGTGCCATTTCCTGAGCCCACAATCAGCCTCTCCTGCCCATGTGTTTTCTGCCATGGAGATTAGAGTGTTACCCAGTGCAAAGCTCATACCAAGAAAGCACACGCCAAGCTGAGAGATCGGCATGCCAGCCTTCCTATTTTTTTCTTCCAGCAGGTTTTGTGTTTCCAGGGCTGGGTCCCTCATTTTGACAGCTCTCTGCAAGGTCGTTCCATTCACCAAGTGCTGCTTCCTTGTGCTTTGATTTAAGTTCTTGCATGCTTCTTGTATTGATTTCTCTCAGATGTATTTTATGGGGAATAAGCACTCAAACCAGAAGGCCAAGACCTCCTGCCTTGTGCACAGCATAGTAATGGATGAGCTCTTTCTCACGCTTGCTTGCTCACTCACCCTCCCTTTCTCCCCACTTCTCTCACCTTTTATTTAATCCATTTCCAAATGCACCAGGGTGAAGGGTGGCAAATGCACAAACACGTGAGGTTTCTCTCCTCTGGATATGTAATTCAATGAGCCAAGATGGGAAGAGATTCAGGAGGGCTGCGTTTAGATGCAAGTAAAGATTTCTGCCAGTTATTGCCTGGAGCTTTTGCTGCTAACGTATTTCCCACCTTTTGGGAAAAATGGGCACTAGCAAGGCTGGCTGGGTGTGGGCACCCCAGGTTGCCGAGAGCTGGGCTTTCCTCCAGCCTCTGGGAGGAAGGCAATAGTCCAGAGGTGAACACACAGGGCTCTCCTCCCAGTCCCATGCATTTGTTCATCTTCCGTCTGGGGTGGTCTCCTTGACTCTGAAGTAGGCAGTGCTTTGACAGCCTCAGAAAGCACTAAGAAATGCATTCAGTAAGAGCTCTTGGTCTTTAGTAATTAGCATCAAACATACCTGATCATTATCTAGAACCTAAAAGCTGAGATAGTAGAAACAAGTCAAACTTGAACTTTTGTCCCCAAGCTATACTCATGCCACTTTAACAACTTCATGGTTGAAAAATGTTCAGATAACATGGTAGGGATTTCCCCCCCCCCCCACACACACACACTTTTTGCTGCTCATGGAGTCTACCTTGGGCCAAACACATCCGTATGTCCCAAAGAAGCCTACTCTGCCTGCTGCAAATCTTCCGACCTTGACAGAGCTGGAAGGGGTGCAGGACCACAGGGGGCTGCCTCTTCTGCCAAAGTTTCCAACCCAGTGGCTCCTCAGCATCCAAGGTGATTGAATTGGGCTTCCTACATCCATTACAACAAGAAGGTGACCTCAGCCCGACTCGCAGAGCTACTTGCATTGCTGAGGTCCTATTTAAGCTCCAGATTTAGATGAGACCTAAGGTAAGTCTCCATTAGAAACAGCACCACCGTTGCAGGGAACAAAATCTCAAAAGCCTCAAGGGAAGTTTTCTCATATAGTAGTAAAAAAAAAAAAAAAAAAAAAACCACTAGCTGTGATCCCTACTGCTAACATCAAGTTTCCCCAAATCCTCAATCCAGACTGCTGAAATAATGAAATTGGTATAAAAAGCTCTAGTTTAAAAACTTATACGATATATCTTAGTTTAACCTTCCAAATTGAGTCTTTAGTTAGGCTCTCATCTTCAGTCTTTTCTCTATACACAGGAAGAATAGAAACATTATTGTTTTTCTCAGTGAACTGCAAAGCCTGTTTTTAAGTGAAACCTGAGCTTCCCATCTAATCACGTGCCTCCAGGAGCTAGAGCTTTCGGAAGACCAAATGCTTTGAAACTCTGCATAAGACCATTAGAGTTGCTTAATTTCCTTTACGTCCATCTGTTTCAGTTCAGCTCAGTTGCTTCTGTCCCAGACAAGACATTTGGCTCTTCTAAATAAATCTTATAGCCCATTTGGATTAAAGACTTTCTGATGCAGCCTCCGAATATAATCCCTCTGATTTGCATCTCAAAGAAACTGAGTTAAAACCAAGAATGAACTATACACAGAGTACTTGGATACGTGAACCACTCACGAGTTCCCATATGGATAATGATGCTTTTGTTTTTAATTTAGCATGAACTCCTGTGTTCCTATGACTGTGACCACACCAGGCACACTCCAGGGCTCTCGAAGCCGACAGGGTGAAAACATAGTTAACTGGTTTTGCTGTTGCGCAAGGCTTGAGTTTTGCACCTGAGAAACTGAGAACGCTGCAGAGAAAGTGCAAGACGCACATAGAAAGTCCAGGGTAACAGATGCAACCACAGCAATAGCAAAAGACTGAATGACGAATAGCACTGGATCCAAATCAGTTCAGTGTTATTCTCCTCATTAGCTCTTAGCAGGTATTTTTCACAACAAGACAGATCTAAGAGTCTTTGCTCAGAAAAGAAGCATTGCACACTTGCAAGCAACATCTGAAGCACACTCATCACCCTAAGAGACAACACTTGCAGTGGTCTGCCTGGTGCTTTCTCAAGACATACTGCTCAGCGCCTGTTGCTGGGATCATTATCTCTATTTTTGAAGGAAAGCTTGGATCACGGGACTCCCAGGTGCTATTCCTGGCTGCGACACATCCACCTTTATTCCCAGCAGATCCTCTACCCTTTTTCTTTCCCTGGGTACCTGTCTATGAAAAATTCCTCGCGAAACATTTGAAACATGTTCCAAGATCCCCAAATAAGAGGCCTTGTTTGAGGGTTGCTGCTGTCATTATTTTGGCAGGAACCCAGGTGCTCCCAAGGCACAACACGTAGTGTGGGTGACCCACCAGGTCTCCTTACCAGCATTTTGAAGAAGATGGAGCCCATGCTGATAAAGTGTGGAAATAGCCCCTTCTCAGCTTCTCCCTTTCTGAACAGCAAAGTCCTGAGAAAAGGAGCATGTACATATTTTCTTTGTTTTCATTTTTCCTAAAAGAGTCTTGCAACACCGCCTGTGCTTTGCCTAGCGGCATGCCAGCTGAGGCAGGCAGGCAGTGCAAGAGGTGATTTCCCACACCAGCAGAGCACATCACGGCCCCCTCAGCAGGGGTGCGCAGGGCTGGCCAATCGCTCGGCAGGGAAAAACTGTGCTAAATACCTCTTGAAGAAAAGAGGCTCAAGAGACTGGGGTCATTCCCTTGCATCAGGCCAGAGGACAAAGAAAATAGATCCCAGCTCAACATCTAGGTGCTACCCGCTGCAAACAGGGAACCTAGGGAGAGAGGGAATCACTTACTGATTTAGGAGTGGAGCAGAAGAAAAGGGAGAGATGCCTCTGCTTGCATGAGGAAGGCCAAATCCCACTGCTCAGAGCCCCCACAGTTGGGCCCCAGCCCCTGCTGCCTGCACAGATAACGGCTCACGCTCCCCGCTTACCTTCACCCCTGTGTTTGCAGGGGATCCAGAATTCCTCATTGGAGCCAAGGAAGTGCAAAGCACCACTGCCAAGCGAGACCAGCCAGGGCTGTGCCACCTGCAATGAGCTTGGCAGTCCTCATGTCTTGGCACTCTCAGCCATGCAGGCTGAGTCCAGGTGCCAGTGACACCACAGCTTTGTCATCTTGCATAGGAAGAAAACCACATGAATGACAGCAATAGCAACACAACAGGAAGAAAAACATAAATACAGGCTAGCAAATCTCAGCACATCCTACCAAAGGCTCCAATATTACTGCCACCATTGTACACCAAAGACCTGAGTCACAGAGCAGGTGGGTGGCCAGATTCAGCAGTGACAGCCCTGTGACTTACCAGGTTCCATCAGAGGATCAGACACGTGGCACAGCAGGGTGCAGTCCAGAGACAGGGATCCCCAGTGCTAGGACAGAGCAGGCACCCATACTTCCAGGAACAAAAATAATAATCAGTCATGAGAGAACTGCCCCAGCCTGACCCCTTGCCCAGAGCATCCTCATTTTCTCTAGGTGGGAAGAGTCATGCTTGTTCGTTATTTAAGAGCAGGTCGCAGAAAGGCACTGGAAGGAGCCACAGCCAGTCTCCCACCACCTCTGCCATCGTCTTAACAACCAGCACCAGCTGAGGCAGCTGCAGAGACATTACAGGGCCATTAAAAGCCAAATTCATTTCCACGGCTGAAGCCAGCTACCCATAATGCAGCATCTCTTGCAGCTGTGGTTCAGCATGGCACCTGAGCTGCGAGGTTAATGACACAGAGCTGTCAGCAGCCTTAATTATATTCCCATTTTTCTAGCCCCTGATTAGTTTTAGAGCCGATCCGGTGTCAGAAATTTTGTGCCTAAGCTTTGACAAAAGTGTTTCATTATTACTCAATAAACGGACAAACGGGGAGGGCATTTCGTTACGCTCTGGCTTGTAAAAGCCTCCCTTTTTTATTATTTTTTTTATTATTTAGCCTTGCAAAAGCTCCCCTACTTTACTCCTGCTCAACTGCTTTGGGCTGACCCCTCTCTGCAAGCCCGGCCGGGAGCCGCAGCGCCGCGCGATGCCGTGCAGCCGTGGGGCCACGTTTGCAGGTGTGCTGGCCAGTCTCACCGTCACGGCATTTTCCAGCCTGGCTGCAATTCCTTTTTTAAAACATGCTCCGTTGAGGCAGGAGCCTGCTGCTCCCTATCAGCTGACAGCCAATTAATAAGAATTATTTTTTATTGTTAGACCGCTGCTAAAAGGTGCCAGGTGTTTGCAGAAAAGAATAGAGAGATTTAAAAATAATAATAATAAAAGCACAAGCTTCAAATCAAAAGGTCCAAATGGCTTAAAAGCAAAGGCAGAGCTTAGGGTCTTCTTGAGATTCAATTTCCTCCAGCCCTCAGTGAAGTTAATTAGCTTGAATATTAATAATAATGGTGAGAAGGAGCCCCATATCTTTTAGCTCCTTCTCCACAAGCACAGCCCACCCCTAGCTCCAGTACAAGTCTCTCTGTGACTGATGAAGCGCCAGGAGCTCCCTGCCCTTGCCCAAACCCTCAAAGGCAGGTCAGCCCCTAAATCCCAGCAACTGCCCCTAAAACCTTGACGGCCCTCGGCCTTTGTCTGCAGGCAAGCTGGGAAAGGGTTTTTTTCCCAGGAAATTCCTGGAGTGAAATCAAGATGGGCAATCACAAAAGATTTTACTAGCATTTGGGACTCAGACTTGCCCCAGCCCTCCTAAATCTGTCCAAGACCTCCAGCGCCGGCAGGGCTATGTCTGCATTGCAGGTGACTGCAGGAGAACACGGAGACCTGGTTGCCGAACTATAAGCCCCAAATTGGGGCAATTTCACCTCCATACTCAGCCTGAAAGGCAGAAACGTTCACTGTAGTTAGTCACCGAGTTTTCTCCTCTTTTCCCCAGTTTTCTGCCTAACCCCAGTCTGCTCATTCCCTGCACACACAGGCACCGTGAAACACTGGTTTATTTGTTTGTTTTTAACCCAGAGAGCACAGTGATTTGGCTCCAGGCATATTCTCACCGGTGGCGACAGTGGACAATGGGCCGAGACAGGCGGGTGCTGGAGGGGGTGGAGGGCTGGGTGCTAGCCAGCCAGGACAAGGCACTCTTGAACCCCAGCCGCAGGTGCACAAAAACTTAATTTAAGCCAATGCACAATGACAATGTGCCCCAGCCCAGATGTCTCTTGGGACCTCTTGGACTGGAAGAGTTTTATGAAATCAGTGGGTGACTCTTCATTGTGACGTGGAAGCCCTCTTCCACCTGACCCAACAGTTAATCCCCCAAATCCCTCCTGTGCTTGTGGGAGCCAGGAGCAACGTTTTCACCATTTCAGTGAACTTGGGGTTGCGTCTCCCCGGAGTAGCGATCGTGTGTGGTTGAATTTATGGCCACGTTTGTCGCTAGTCACTCTCTGGGCTTGGCCATTTTCATGGTGGTTGCTTGAGATCAAGGACGCTCTCAATGACTGCATCCTTGACCTCTGATCAGCCACAAAACACAGAAGTTTCCAGCAACTTAAGCCACTTAATGTTTAACTTCTGCGGTAGCTTCTGGAGACTGATATGATATAATTCTGGCTTTGCGAAGACAGCTTGGCTCAAAGGAGCTGACTGCAAATCATTAGTAGGACTATTCTCGCCCCTGCGCCTCGCTTTTTAATTGCCAAGCAGAGCGGCATGGAACATTCTTAGCAAAAAGCTGCAACCACATGAAATTTGCCTCATTTGAGGTTTCTTTCCAGCAGAGTGGCATGTGATGGAAACCAGGTTGAGATTAACAGAGCCACTTGCATTGTCTCCAGTGGCGACAGGGCGAGACTTCAGCTCGGAAGTCTTTCAAGAGTCCAGAGATGGCTCAGAAACAACAATCGCTTTTAATTAACAACTTCGGTTCAGCAGAAAGCATCCAAGCAGGCTGGAAAGGATATTTCAGCGCAGTTCCCATGACTATATCTGGTGCCCTGCATGTCTCTCTCACATTTAGCACTAGTAACCTTAGACTGCGTATGTTAAAACAGGCTCCATTAAAAGGTGACCATGAGGGAGCTTGGTGACTTCTGTTTGTTCAGCTTTTAAATTATTCCTGGATCCAGGAATACCTAAAACAGTTCAGAATAACCATTCTCCTTCCCTCCCCTTCCAGTTCCCTCCCACTGGAAGAATATATTGCTTGTTGTGGGGGGAAAACAGCTGGCCAGAGTAGAAATGACCTTCCTTGGCCTCACAAAGGCAGTGGCAAAGGCAGTGACAAAGACGTCTCATGATGTCCTGCTCCGAGGTGGCCGAGTCCACAGCACATCCCTCTGAGTGGAGGAAGGACTTTAGTCCCGTGACTAATAACCGCCTCCCGCCAAAGCCCCCCGTTGGCCAAGCGCCGCATAACGCCAGCCCTCCTGAGTCCAGGAAGAGCCCGCACCCCATCTTGTTTCCCGGGCAGGGTAACGAAGGGCAAACGCCAAAGTGGTGTCAGTGCCACCACACCGCTCGTTGAATGGAACCTACCCAGGCTAATAACAGCATTAATTAGAGCACAAGGCTCCTTCTTCCCCCTGTAAATCTCCATTAGCAATAAACTGAAAGGGCCATAAAAGGGAGTTTACAATGAACCCACAAGGCGATACGTGTTTGAATCCTTGGCTCCGTTGCAGTTGGCAATAAAGCCTTCTTTTATTATAGCAAATACCCTGCCCTCAAGATAACGTACAAGGCCCAGGACTCCTCAAAGAAATGATACAAAGCCATTTGTTGCACTTTGATTTGCTGCAAAGCCATGTGGAGGTGGGAAAGCAGAGGGCTTCAGCTAACAGGCTCTAGTTGTTCCCTTGATCCCAGCCTAACACTGAATCACGGCAGTGTGCGGCATGGTGGAGTAATAGCCTCTGTAATTTTACATCGTAAATGTTACTCTGCCCTGCAGGGGGGAAAAATTCCAGTAAACATAAAGAAAAAAAAGAAGTTTGAGGTTGATTTAAAAAAAACAAGGAAATCTGTCATATGAGCAGTCAGGTTTCAGGTAGCAAAATATAGTGGTGGTATGATGTGCAGGGGGTTAATATTTAAACTTCTGCTTTTGTTTATAATCGTCTTGGCCAGATAATACTGCATATCGTAGAAACAGGCAGAGGTCTGTGGAGGGGCACGAGGCCCAGGCCTGGAAGAGATCTGCCAGCTTCAAAGTCCCAGGCTAGTTCGAAACAAAAAAATAAAAAAGCAAGGAAAAATTGATATTTGCAGCTCGTGGGACAAAGAAGGAACCAGCCAGCTCAGTAAAGCAGTCCCAGTGAAGCCGTCCCACTCTGTGCTTCCCTTGCTGCCTGGGCTCCCGGCACACGGGAAAGCTTGTTAAAAGCTGATAATCCAGTGCAGGGCATTGGATCCAGAGACCTGTGGTTTGGCTTTCCCATAATTGCTTGTCATGCAGTGTACCTACTGCCTCCTTACAGAGTTGCAAGCAAGTAGTCAACAGGACTAAACCCGTGAAGGATCCTGCCCGTCCTTCCTGGAGGCCAGCAGCACAGATGGGGAGACCGGCTGGGGGGCAGATATCACAACTAGCTCAGCTCGTTGGACTGCACCATACTGACAGCCCGATCCTGTTTCGGACCCGAGGCCTCATCCTGTGCGATGCAAACAAGCCCTAAAAAAGGTACCTGGAAGCCCTGAGGCTTGCAAGACCTGCTGGGAAGAAACAACATGCTCATTAATTCAAGCTCAGTCTAAGGCTGCTGTAGACAACGGTATGAAATCGTTGGTTTTATTTAGTTCAGTGGTTAGGTATGATTGTTCTGAACTGCGATTCAACCCTGTTCTCTTATATGTCTCGCGGTGTTAAAAGTAACAAGTCTATCACCTCTGGAGCCATTTCTCTGTCGTTCGTATCCTCGCTAGAGCTGCAGTGTTTAGCTGGAGGGCTTCATCTCTTTTAGACAGCCACCTGTCAATTATCTGTCTCCTCCACAAATAAAATAAATGGCTGGTGACTTTTTATAATACAAGAAGTAGATCTCTCTCTGTGTTTGCAGTGAAGTTGGTGGCGCTATGTGAGGAGGAGGCAAATAGATTTTCCAGGGAGCTTCGTCCCTGGTTCCAACACTGTGGTTTGGACTTTCTGTAAAGTTGAAATTCAGTTAAGCAGTGTCCCTTTACACTGCTCCCTTTATGCTGCCTGCAGCTGGTGCGGGGAATATTTCCATTCTTACTGTGAACACTCTGTTTCAGGCCTGCTGCCGGACCAGCTTCTGCTCTCTCGTGTGATGGTGAAAATCCATCAGGGTTGCCAGGCTAATGAGCCAAGCGCTCCCATCCGAGCGGTATCCTGTCTCCAGCATGGCCAGCATCTCATACAGCAAGCTGTTTTGGAGTAACCTTCCCCTTGAAAGTCCTCTTGGCAGCGTCCCTGGAGCAGGCAGATGCCAGCCCGTTCCATAACTCTTGAGGGTTTTATTCCTGATTTTTATAACTCCGGGTGTTTTTGTTATTCATACATATGCGCAATCTTTCTTCTGCCTTCTTTTTTTTTTGTTTTAATGCTGACACCAGTGAATTCCAGACACTGACCCTTCTCCTGTCATTGCTTTCAAGCCAGTCACCTTGTCCTAGCAGCCTTTGAGTGGATGCAAAGCAGTATCAAGCACTATCCTCTGCCCCCCTTCACCTACTCTAGCCCTCCACGTCTTTACACCACCATCCCTACCGATTTCATGTCCCAGACTACGTCTTCCAAGTCATCTCTTTGACATCCTCCTCCTCGCTATCTTCAGATCATCTGAGATCTTTCCCACCCGAAGCTCCCAGCAGCTGTGGCTCATCCTCGATGTCTCTAGGTCTCTGGGTGATTGGACCCCACTCCTGTAGGTTTCTTGTTCCTGTAGGGTCTGGAAATGCCTCTGATTAGGGGCTGGGTTCAGGTGTGCTCATATGAGCTGAAGAGCACGTTATTGCCAGTGAAATCCCCCTGGTCAATGGTGGGGCAAGGCACTGTCTTGCAGGGACCGACAGGCGGTCTGGGGTTTTATGGAGTGCTCAGCAAACAGCGTAATGAAATGTAGTATACCTAGCAGCAAAGGGATGAACTGGAAACCTCCGATGAAGCTCTGAACTCCCTGAGGAGGCTCAGAACCCAGCTCTGGTTGTCCTTCACCCTCTGGTGCTGTCCGCAGAGCAGCTCAGCCCAAAACCCATGATCCAGAAACCTCCACTTTCCCATGGGGAGCTCCAAAACCGGATCGATTCTGGCCTCCTTCTCCATACAGCAGCACCAGGACGCAGGTAAGCGTGGGCTCTGGCTCAGCTGGACAGTGGGCACCAGCAGGCGGTGTAGCCATCGCAGCCCAGGCTCTGCTCTCCACCAGCACCACGGACACAGAGACCACAGCTGAAAGGGAGGCAGGAGCAAGGAGAGAGGGATGCCCCATGCCTCCTGTCTCCGGCACTTCCCAAAACAGAGATAAACACCACCTGATTTCTCTGGCAGTCAGTGACAAGCACGAGGTTCACAAAATAAATAAATACCAGGAGTTTGGGATTAAAAAAATATGCCATGTGGCTGGTGGACCTAGTTCTCCCTTCACTGTCTGTATTTTCTCCGTTGGAAAGGAAGCATGTTTGCTGCAGAAAATCACCCATCCCTCCAAAGAGGGGATAAATCACGGGCTCAGGGAAATGAGAAAGGGGAGAGGGGAGGGTGTGAGCACAAGGCTGAAGGGATACTTAATCCCTCTTTATAAAGAGGCAATGGAGGTAACCAGAAAACTGCTGTTGTTCATTCGGTACAAAATGATTAGTATCCATAGTAAACAGCAGCTTTGCTGGTATCGCTTCACAACCTCTGCGCCTGTCCCTGTGTGACACTGCCCACGTTGCTTCAACTCGCTGTCTCCTGGACCCTCTGCGGCCAGGCCAGGGAACGGCACCTCATCTTCACCGCTGAGACCCTCATCTGCGTTTTTCTCTCCCCTACTTAGAGATTTTCCCAGTTGGGTCTGCCAGTCAGATGCGCTCTCCAGCTCAGAGGAGAAAAATAATGTGCTGGAAGCCTCGGCGAGCTCTGAAACACAGGGCCTGGCTTTCTTTAAGATGAATATTCCGCAGAGAAATTACTCATTGTTTTTTGTGGCTGTCCTACAGAGACAGAGAAAGAAAAGAAACTGATGTAATAGCAGATATTCGCCAAGCCAGCTGACTAATGCACCTCACTCCTGCTCGGTGACATCCATGCTGTTCCAGACCGCTTCCATGTCTCCAAGCTTGGACTTCGCCAACTCCAGCCTCAGCGCTGGACACCTCTACCTGCCCTGAGCGGCAGCAATGTCTGCAGCAAAGCCACCGAGAGAGGCCCCCGCTAGCCGCAGCAGTCTGGAAAACCCATCGCTGGCTCCCCCATACAGAAACAGAGGGTCAGAGGGAGATGAAGCGTCTTGGCAAGGTCGCCTCCAGCCTGCTGCTGGGCTTGGAAAGTCTCCTGGGCCTCTGCTGGGCCCTGTGCCCGCGCTGCAGTCCTGCCCACGAGGCTGCTCCTTCACGCTAGAGCTTCTGCTACTGAGAGTACCCAGGAGTCGGCAGGGCCATAACAAACATTACTCACCCACATCCAGTACTTACCAGCTCCAGCTTCTATCAATCTTGCATGACACATATGTTTACCACCAGTGGGAGTTTTTTATATATATATATATTTTTTTTTTACTGCAGTAAGTGTCCCTGCTTCTGAGGACAGAGGAATTATTACCTGCCGCTTTCATGGTATAATAAAGAGCATGTGTTGTACCCTGCATAAATTTAGCTTCTGATCTGATGAGCAAGGCGATTTTTCCCCTTCTCTGTCCCTAATTGTACAGATGAGTGCTTACATTCATCCATAATGGGAGCAGGCAAAGGGAATGCTTAGCAAAAAGTGAAAATAATGCACACATGCGCATGCACTCAGACACATGCACACATGCATATTGAGCTAGAAAAACACTGAAGCTTTCTAAGTCTACCCAGCAATCCTGTGCTAATCTGCTCAGTCGCAGTCACAAATATAACTCAGGGACAATAAATAAACTAACAGGAGTTAAATAAGTTCAGCTTCTTAACCTTTGGACCGATCAATCCACATGTTATCTCATTTCTCTCTCATCTCTCTCCCTCCCCCACATCTTGTTCCCTTCTTCTTCCATTTCTCTCTTGGGCTGTTTGTTAACCACAGGCAGACTGACAGCAGGGCAAACAGAGTTACGAGGCAGGTAGCTGCAGTCGCAGGCGGAAGACCCAGCTCTATAAAAAAAAAAAAACACTAACTGCTTCCTTTTTAAAAACTCAGTTTGTGCATGCATGTGTAGCAATGGGGCTTACTGCCTGCTTCACATCCAGAGTCTCATGAGAGCATCAGTCTCTGCAGAAAGACAGACAACACTCAGAGCAGGTGTGAAGTGAGGAGAATGGAGTTGTTTAAAAGTCCCAGATTTAAAAAGGCCCTAAGGAGTAATCTGCAATAGCCCCCGGTTCCCACAGTCGGTGGGTGATACTCAGACCTTGCAGAGGCTTTTGCATTCTGGACCCAGCGTTGGCCACAGCTCCCCCAAGGGCTTTGACACATCAGAAAAGCTTGATATGGCCAGGTGCATCTTGCTGAATTGCTGCCCAGCGGATGCCACCCCGGAAGGAGGGAGGCACCTGAATTTGCTCTTATCCATGTATCCTGCTGGCATATGCACCTATCCCAAGTGGGAACGTCTTCCATCCCAACGGGATGCTCACTTTGCTCAAGAATTAAGGATCCTCTGGCATTATTGCTGCTGCCGTATCAAGACCCAGGACATCATGCTCTTTTTAGGTCTTTTCCAAGATTCTCAACATATACAGTTACCGTTTTCCTTTTTTCAAGGCCGTGGAGACCTATTTTCTCGGAGCTGGGGAAAAAAAAGCTGCTTTCCAGACCCCCACCCTCATAAGATGAGCTGGAGGAAATTAGCAACGATGCGCAACTGAAAAAATCGAATTGTTAGAGCAAGTTCAAAGCCAGCCTAGAGACATCTGCACACCACATGCCAGTCTCAGAGAAACGTTAATAAATCTTTCTAGACTGGCATCAGTGTAAGGAAGCTCAAGTACTGCTCAACCCAATTGGGAAAGTTCCCAGTGCCTCTGTTTCTGAGGAGGCTGAAGAGTCTCACTCAAAGGACAGAGAGTTTAAAATACAAGTGAGGGAAGAAAAACACCTTTGGGGAAAATGTTGTGACATCCGTTACTTTCAGTTTGGAAATGAAGATAGCTTAGTTCTGTGGTTACCAGAACATTGTGTCCATTGAAAAGTGCCTTTTCTGACTCAAACCAAGATTTTCAGCAAACACAAAATGCTAGAACAAAGACAAAAACCTTTATAGGTTTCGAAGGCACCTATGAATTAAAATGGCAGAGAAAAATGGAGGCAAGACTCCAATTTTCTTTCTGGAGAAAAGGCCATTTTTTCATTAAAAATAAAAGAACCTTCCCAGGTGAAAAATGTCAATCGCCTTTACCAGAGATCAATAATGCAATAGAATCAGTCCCCGCATGCAGGCTGCCACTGATCTATTGTTGTTTGCAAAAGGCTTTCATTCTGCCGACCTTTGCAAATTAGCTAATAATAAAAAACTTAGTATTGAAAAGAGAAGTGAGTAAATGACTCGGGAATCAAAGGTTCAGAAGCTCTAAACCTGCATGGCCTGAGCATCCTGCACACTGGGTGTAGAGATGCCAACCAGAGTGGCAAAATCCTGGCTCAACTGAGCTCAAAGAGAGATTTGCCATAGACTCCAACAGAGGCAGCATTTCACCTGCTGGATTTTTCTGAATTCTTATGTCATCCTGTATTCTGTCCCACTGAATTTTGCCCTTGACAAAACATCATGCCTATTGCAAGGTGGTTCTAGCAAGCTTTCAGGGTATAAGCATAAATGTCACCTGTGGAAAATACAGACATATGTCAATGAGATATACGGAGTCCTCCACCTTCCAGACCTTATTTAGGCTGGGGGAAAAGGTAAGCTGTTAAAGGGTCAGCTTGCCTGGCATCTTTCAGACACTTGGGAAATCCAGCACGGATAGGGCGCTGTCCTTCATCTCCTTTGCTTAATGACTCAAGGCAAAACGCAGGCTCCGTACTAGCCAGCCTGCTGCCCAACTCGTGTGCGGCACAGCCAATGTATCTTTGGCAACAGCTTCTCACAGAAGATGTAATCTTCTTCTAGGTAAAACTGAGGTCACTGGTTCAAAGGCAGCCTATATGTAATGTCCAGCCCTGCTTCTATCAGATGGCTGCTTTGCTGGACTTTACATATGAAAAGGGCTGGTGGCCTTCAGATGCAATGAGAAGATGCCAAGAATCCATACGAAAGGAACAGCGTAGGAATAGATGGTGACTGCTTTCTCACAAATAACATCCCTCTAGGGACAACACATAGGCTTTGCCGGAGGAGTTAGCATCCCTGGTTCATGACCCCCTCCACTCTGGCCAAAGGCAGCCGGTGGTTCCCCAGAGACCCGTCTCACCAGTCCTACATGTCCTGCTTGCTGCCTTCTTGTAAGCCAAGCCCCGCAAGGAGAATCTCCCCAGAAACAGCAAATCAAGCTGAATACCAAACAAATTCAAAGAAATCACAACAGCTGAAGTATCTGCCGTATTCCGGAGGTGGGAAACAGGACCAAGAAGCAGGGCTAGGACCAGCCCGTGAGCAGACAAGCAGAGACATGAGAATCGAGCCTTGTGACTCCAGGTGTGTCGCGTCTCCTCTAAGTCGAGAGTTTCACACAGATCTGAAACCAGATTTTGAAAGCACTCTGCAGAAGTTCTTGAGTGCTCAGGGACTCCCATGGGGACGCTCGAGACCAGACTTTCCTAAAGTGCTCAATGCACACCTAATATGCTCTGTTTTTCGGAAACTCTGACACAGACAGTAGATAGCTCTAGACACTGCTGTCTCATATAGGTATGGCTGACTCAGATATATATATGACTGGCTTAACATACTTCCCTTTCTTCCCCCCAGCCCCCCCTCCTCCCCAAGTTTTGCATGTCTGAAGCTGTTTCAGATAAAAGACACCAAAAATGAAAATGCATTTGGGATGTCTGGGAACTGAAAAGTCAGACTACTAGAAAACCAGACAGGGTTAGAGACCAAAATCCCTGTCTCCTGCCAGAAATCTAAACCCTCTGCCGACTTCCCATTCTGCATCTTCATTTGCTCGGCAGCAGCAGTAGCCATGGCTGTGGCTATTTCGAAAGTGTATTCCATCAGCGGTAATGGGTCTTTGCTCATAAGCTGTGTTTTCATAGTAAATCTTCAGTCTTACATTGCATTACAGAGTTCAGCTGCCGCTAATCCTTAAAAACAATTCATTTCCAACTGCAAAGTGCAATAAAGAAAGGATAATCACTATTAATATTAGTTATTGTTATTGATTTCAGCTTTAAAGAATTGATTTTCAGTCCTGGCTGCATTTATGAGTCTCTTTGCTGAAGATGCATATACAGGCCCCACCACTATTTTTAGATCCTTGTCCCAGCTCCAGGCTGCAGCCCGGATAGGAACCAGGGAGAAAGAGAGAGAAGGAGGTGGAGGAGAGACCTCCCGGAGGGAGACCCTGCCCTCCCCTCCAGGCGACGGAGGGGACCCCTTTCCCCTGCCAAGGATGCTCACTATCCTGGAGGCGGCTCCCGCGGTACCCCAGCAGACCTGCTACAGGCGCTTGGGAAAGTCTCCCACGAGCTTGCGGTGAGAGGTGCATCTGCCCTGGAGCAGCCCTGGGGCTTCAGCCCCGAAGCCCCCGTCGAGCAGCCCAGGCGGAGCGGGACAGCGCGTTCAAGGGCTGTCACCGCAGGTTGAACAGTGCAGCGTGGGCCTTGCCCCAGCCGAGAGCAAAGGTGTTACATCTCCATCTGCTGAAATCTCATTAAGCAGCATCCCAAATGAATTGCCAGGGGTTCCTGGGCGCGATTAAGCTAACCCGATTTGCAGGCCAGGCTCGCCGGCTCAGACAGAGCCCCAGGGTAGCAGGTTTGTCACCAGGGGCTGCTTCCCCCTCCTGCCTCCCCTGCCCGGCTCTGCCACCGCTCTGCAGGGCGCGAACGGCGGCGCGGCAGCACTGCCCGCTGGCTCGCGCTGGCCGGGGTGACGCGCACGCAGCCAGCCCCCGCGGCAGCCACGGCAGCCAGCCTGGCAGGCGCCCTGGGTGCAGGAGCACCCGTGGCACGACGGGCACCTCGTGTTGCTGTCGCGCCCTCCAACCCGCAGCCCTCTGGGCTGCTGCTTTCACTCTCCCTTTACAGGAGACGTTTAGCAGCAAAGGGATTTAAGTGACTCAACGCAGCTGGCGCAGGAAATAGCATCTCTCCTCTCTTCCTTCCTCCGTGCGTCTCTGACCAGCAGGCAGAAATTCGACATGGTGTCGGTGGCGGGAACCCGGCAGGCTGCAGGCTCCCTGGGGCAGGGGGTGGCTGTCGCTGCAGGCACGGCGATGCTGCCCTTCCTCGCCGTCTCCAAATCCAGCTGCTGCTGCTCCTTCGCCGCGCTGCGAAGCCCGCTGGCACGGCGTTGTCCCGGGCAGAGGGCTCCCGACCCACTGCCTCCCCGCCGGCTCCCTCCTCGCCATCCCCTGCAGCAGATGCAGCCTCTCCAACTCGGCTATTTTTAGCTTTCATCCTTTTGCTTGTACCTGTGTAAGGCAATATCCTACCTCCGCTCCCCTCACCACTGCAAAAGGATGAAATCACATGGATTTGGCTGATGGAGTGCATCCGTCCATCCCCTGAACTGTGCAGAGGAGGGGAAGGGAGGGAGGCACCAGTATTACCAGCATCAGGGCTGAGCCCAGACTGGTTCTGTGCCCAATCCCAGCTGACTGCATGAGGCAAAGCAACAGCTACACTGACATGACCTTACTGGAATAAAATTATCCGTCTTCCCAAATCCACAACGGCTTCCTGCATGCACGTGCGCGCGCGCACACACACACACACACACACAGAGGAAAAGGCAGAGATTGAAAAGGAAAGTATCATTGCTTTCTGCCACTGAGTCCCTACCATACCAACGGTAATTTTTGAGTTTCCCAAATCCTTCACGACCTGTAAATTCAGCTTTAAACTCTGCTTCATGGGGAGCGCTTTGCCTGGAGTTTTCCTGCAGACCGTCTCCTCCCCAATGCACCCAGAGCGCTTGGGGTCGGGCTATGCGGCCATGGTGACAAATAAATACATAAAAATAGGTAGAATGGAAGTGGCACGGGAGAGCCATTTGGACCCAGGCGGCTCCTTTCGGTGGCCTTCCTCCATCACACAAGGATCCCTCCCAAAATCGGGAGCGGCGCCTGCACCCCTGCAGAAAGAACCTTCCTGGAGCGGCTCCGTCCCGCGGCAACACCGAGCAGACATCTCCGCTCTCCGGCCTCTGCTCTCTCAACGCGCTTGGGAAGACATTTGGGAAAATATTCATTTCCTGTCAATCTAAAGCAAAAAACTCTTTTTTCCCCCAATTGTTTGGAAATGGCAGCATATAAAAAAAATCCACACATAGTCAGCTGTATTTTCTTGAGCTTTGAAAAGTTTCCCTCTAAATACTTCAAACCTAATCTGGTGGAGGTGTGGGAGATGAAACTGGGGGTAAAAAAAAAAAAAAACAGGCCAAGACTGCAAAATAATTAAAAGAGCATTTAACCAAGATCATTATTTTCCACAATTTTTATTTGTATGCTGGATTGGATACAATGGTCTTGAATACTGTTCCACACTATTACTGTGCAATAAATTATTTGAGCAGAGCACAGCAAGGCATCATAATGTAATATATTTTTATAGTGCCATAAAGTAATTACGCACCAGACAACAAAATCCTACAGAAGTGACATATTTTATGCCTAAATTATAATTACATTAAAAGTGTCTCTTCCATTAGATGTTTATAGAGCGCACATGATTGGTGTTTGTGGGCCTGTGAGCGAAGATGATCTCACAGTGAAAGTAGGGCCAGGCTGAGGAGATGCAGTGAAGAAATATTCCTGGGGTTTTGACATTTTCAGAACGTTTTGGACAGTCTTGGCTACCTATCAGTAGGCAAGCTTAGAATAACATAACTGATTTCTATTGCTATCTGGTTGAGCCCACAGGTATGGTCCCACCTAGGGAAAGAAATGTAACGTAACGATGTTGCAGGGCCTGCGATGTTTGTTGGACTAGATGATCTCCAGAGGTCCCTTCCTACCTCAGCCACGATTCTGATTTCCTTTGTTTCACCTCTCCCGGATGGGAGAAGTTGGGCAAATTACCCAAGCTAGCATTTGCACCTCTACAGCCTCAGCTACAAGGAAGCATGCAGGAAAGCGTGCTGGCTGCTCCATGCTGTGTGAACCCAGGTCTCCAGCACCTCCAGAGGTGGAGGAGGGATTTTGCTTAAGGAATGGCGGTCTGGTTTGAGTTAAACCTGACAGAAAAGCTTAGGGCGGCTGTGCAGAGACGGACTGCCTCTGAGCCTGCTGTTGCTAACGAGGTGATGGGGTAGTTTCTTCAGTGAAGCTCAGAGGCCTGGGTTTTGACAGGTGAAGATGGAATTACATCCCTGATGTAACTGCTGCTGGTGGAGAGTGCTAGGAATGTGGGCAAAAATCAAGACTTTCATAGGCCACGTGTTATGTCCCACTTAAAAGACAGGTACCCACAGATCTTTACCTGTGTCAGCTATGAACCCCTGAGCAGGGTGCCCACAAGCACCCACAAGAGACGCAGCAGAAGCAAAAACAGCAATGAGGCAGCGATGGTCCCAGGCCTTCATGGTCTTCCTCATGCGAGGACCCCCTGTTGGGAGCAGTCCAGCGGTGGACACGGGGCAGCTCTGCAGTGCAGCACTATGGAAGCAAATCTCAGCCCCCGGAGGGATCAGCACATGCAAAGCTGTGTTTCTGGTGGAGTAGGATGGTTCTCGTCTGCAAGGAAATGGCTTCTGTGGTTTCAGCCCAGCTTTTCCTGGAAAGTGCCCAGCTCCCACCTCACGCCTATCTGCTCTTCCCGCATGACTCACACATGCATACAAAATCCCGTAGGTGGGTATTCACTACCCTTTAAAGGAGGCAACATCTTCTTAGAAGTGAGACAGGGATCACATCCTGGGCAACGTGGCAAGGGGCAACGGTTAG
Source organism: Struthio camelus (assembly GCF_040807025.1). NCBI lineage: Eukaryota > Metazoa > Chordata > Aves > Struthioniformes > Struthionidae > Struthio > Struthio camelus. The sequence goes on from NC_090961.1 coordinate 4,602,943, forward strand.
AAAAGGGGATGGAGAATTAGGGTCCTGGGTCTGCCATTCCTCACATCGCTTCTTGCATCTTACGTGGCCTTTAGAAAGCTACTTTGCTGCTCTGTGCCTCAGTTTCCCCATCTGGATGGGAACCATGTCTGGAGGGAAGGAGTACAGGATCAGACCTGAGAGATTAACACTGTGCAAATACTGCCACACTCAGGAGCGGTGTGAAGATACATGAAGTCCCCTTCCAAAAGCATCAGAACCCATAGGGTTATAAATGAGGGCACTTAAAGTAAGGTTTTGCAAAGGTTGCATTTGTCTGTCCATCTCTATTTCTCTATCTACTGCACACGTATCCATCTATCTATCAACTTATCTGTTAATCTATCTGCCTTTATATTTCCTATTTGTGAAACGGCTGCGCTCTTCCAGAGCTGACAACTCTTTAGAATAAATGCATACAGTGATAGTTGGTGTTTTGCTAGGGAAAGGTCATCGAAGCTATTTGTATGACAGAGCCGAAGCCAACTCAATATCCTTCCTGTCTTGACATCCTTTTTTGGGCTGAAGTCCTTTCTGGAAGCACGCAGAGGAAAAGTGCTGAACAATCACTAGAAACATCTGCCTGTATTTCACCCTCCTGTGCCATATCCTTCAATGCTCCGTTGTCCAGGGGTAATGTCTGGTGTACTCCATGCTGGAAGAAAAAGAAATGGCTCTTTAATTACATCTACACAACACTGCTCTGCTGCTTTGTTCATCAAGCAGCAACATCTCCTGGTTTGCAGTATGTTCCTGAAGAATTCAGCTGACCTGGGAGCTCCAAGCAGAGCAAGGATGGGTTTGGAGGTCCTGCCTTGCTGCTGCGGTTTCCTTTCTCTCAAGTCTTTGTCACGACACACATGGGCTAGGCCATGTCGTGACATCCACCTGTGTGGAGCAGGAGCCCCTCCACTCCTTCAGCCTCCAAGCGCTTCCCCCTGGAGCGAGCTCTTCCCATGAGTTTGCACGGAGACGAACAGCAGCAACGCTGGGGCCCCTTGGAAGAGGCAGGAGGGAAGAGAGGGCAGGGGTTAAATTCAGGCTTTCAAGAGCTGAAATTTTCCAAACATAAGGCGGATGTGGCACTTCCCAGATTGCATGTAAATCAGAGACACATGCTGCCTCTGGTATGGCAGCACATGTGCATTGCTTATTTGTGGGACCCACGTTATCTTCTTTTTCCTGTTTAAACCCTTCAAGGCTGAAAAAGTTAGTTTTCTCCAGTCCCCAGCCCCATGTTGCATTATAATACGGGGGTCTCTTCCCCCCAAGGACTGACAGCGCAAAAGCTACTTTCAATTTTTGACCAGAGGGTCTCAAAAGTGCCCTTTCGAAACAAGCTCCAGACTTGCCGCCAGCCCTAGAGCTTTCCCTACCTCTGAACCCTGCCAGGAGCAACTCCACATCAGGAAACTATTCAAGGGGATGTTCTGCATTAGCCACAATCCAATTATTAGCCACTGCCTGATGGTGTCTTCCCACGCTCCTTCCCAGGCCAGGAAGATGCTGTTTGCAGTGTTCGGCAGGTTGGAGGTGACCGGCTCTTCCCACCCTGGCAAAAAGCATGGGGAGAGGCGGTGGGTGAGCAGGGCACGCAGTGAGGTCTGAGCTTCCTGCTGTTTGTACAAGCCCAAGTTTACACCATCCCAGCGGTATCAGTGTGTTCGGGGTGAAGTCCAGCGTTACGCTGTCCGAGAGCAAAGGGCAAGGCGGTGCGGAGCGCTGCAGGCGGCCAGCGGATGCAGGCAGGACGGACTGGCCAGGAGCACTGTCTTACGCAGCCAGGGCTTTCACGCGCTGGCCACGGGTAGCTCCCTGAAAAGCTGTCCTGTATTTTTACTACCAAATTTTGTATTGGAGGCAAGAAAACAATTCTGCAGGCAGTGCATTTCTGCAGAATTATTAGTCTGCTCAGATGGTTATAGTCACTTAGCCTCCAAACCTCCAGCAGTACAGCAGCACTTGAGGCATACAATAATCTGTCAGGAATGCAGCATCTGCCGTATCACCCTGGCAGCATGTATTTTTGACTTGCATCTATCACACAACTAGAACGGTCGAGACTGAGTATCAGGCCGGCTCTGCACTGAAGGAGCTGCGTGTCACCCAGGAGAGGCTGGGGCATATTGCTGTCCCTGTTCACAGAGCCATTGGCCAGATGTGACTTCTCCAGCATCGCAGAAGTGCTCATGCTTAACCTCCCCTGCTTTTGCTTTCTTCCCAATGCCCCCAGCTTAGCAGAACCTACAGCTGGGACGAAAGAGGTGGCTGAAATGCTGGGAATGAACCCTGCTCTCCCCCAGCACCCAAGCACTGTGTCTCCAGCGACAGATTCATCCTGACCCACCTGTGCTTCGGGGCAGCATGGTGTCACCAGAGGTGGCCGTGCAGCTGCAAAGCCCTGCCTGGCGCTGTTAGTACCCCACCACATGCACGCATCCTCCTGCTAGAAGGGCACGAGGTATCACTCGCCAAGACAGGAAGCGGACATGGATCCAACAGCCGATTTCCACTGGGCCCAGAGGAGGAAGAGGCTGGGGAGAGGGATGAGGGCAACTGGCTGATGTACCAGGAGATGCTGGAGAGGCTCACGCCAGGTGAGTACGGGCTCCAAAGCCACCCTGGGTGGGATGCAAAAGGAAATTGGCAGTCGTATACCAGCTGTGACCTGCATTTCCTTGCTCCATTCAGACTATGGTTTTACTCCCTGTCGAATCCGGGGCTGATGCTAAAAAGGACCCACCCCGAGCAAGCCCCGCTGCAGGTGTTCACGCTGGGGTGGCCTGCGATGCCCGTGCCCATCCCGCAGCTGAAGCCCCCAGAGAAGCGCAGAGGACGGGGAGGCAGCCCGTCGCCAGCCCACGCTGCCGGGGCTCGCCCCGCTGCGGGAGGCGTTTCCGCACCCCGTCGCAGGGCCGCGCTGGGGGAAAGCAGCCGCGGGGGCTGGACCGGAGACAGCCGGGAAAGCAAAGCAGAAACAGCGGTCGGAGGCAGGGAGGGGGCCAGGCTTTTCATCCCGCGGTGAGGCAGGGCGAGGAGGAGGAACACTTTCCCCTGAGCCCACCGGGCTCCGTGCCACGGATGCAGACGCGGCCGGGTTGGTGGCTCAGCCAGCCTCGGCCGTTACGCGGGAGCTCTGCAAACCTCCGCGTGCAGCAGCGAGCGCACACCGCGAACACTGGCAGCCGCGCCGCCCATGCTGTCCTCCCGCTCCAGATAAATCGGCCTCTCTCTCCCAGCCAAGCGGTGCCTCCTCCGCCGCCGCCGCGTGCCGGCCACACGAGCCATCCTGGCACAGTGGCGGGATGCTGGAAGCCGGGCAAAGCAGAGCAGGTTCAGCTTGCCAGTTGTGCAAAGACCACACTCCTCCCAGCAGTCATTATTGGGGGATCCGAGTGCAAGAAAGCCGCGAGCTCCCTCCAGCCCCTCTGGTTGGGAGGTGAGGACAGCCTCACCCACGAGGACACAGGCAAAGGAGCGAGAAGCCACTGGGGAAGCGCTGCCGGGGGACGTCGCAGATTGATTGAAAGTCCTTCAGGTCCTTTCATCTGCCTAGGGCAATACAAAAGCATTTTGCAGAGAAGGACTAACTTCTGCCTAATTTTGGGCTGGAAAAGATCACAGTCCTTTAGATGGCTTGGAAGCATATTGATTTGACTGCCACGGTCCAGGGCTGTCATGCTGTGTCAAAACAAGATGTTTTGATAAGGCTGAAGCAAAGAAATGTTGAATTTTCACAATGCACGTGGTATTTCACACCCGTTAGCGTCTCCACGTTTCCTTTAACAAACCTAAAGAGCTTGGGGAAAGTCCTGGCTCTCCCTCCTCCCCAGGACGGATGGTTTCATAATCTTCCCACAGCCGCCAGCACAACATGGAGACCCCAGAGAGGGAGGCACGTGATGGGTTAGCTCTGCCAAGGCCACTGTTGGTGGTGGAGGGTTCAAAAAACTTCCTCCTCCTTGGCTTGGGACCTAGCCAGGGAGCTGTCCTTCCCATCGCTGGAAGTCCTCCCGCACCACCTGGGTGCCTCGCAGTGCTGGGACGCCAGCAGCTGGTCCATGGGGCAAGGTCCTTTGGGTCGGGGTGGCGATATGTGGTGCAGGACAGGGAAAAAATAGTTGGAGGCTGGATACGCTGTGAAAGGGGTGTGTGGCTTGGACTTGAAAGACTTGGAGGGGATGGACAAACCAGAGGTGCTAGAAAGGCTTTTTATTCTTATTAAATATAATTGAAATGTCCATAGAATCAGGACTCCAGAAAGTAGAGGCTAAAAAGAGAACTACATGCCTCAGGACCCTGGAGGAAATGATCTGATCTGGCACACTGTTAGGACACATTGGGAGATCCTTGGATGAAACTGTAAAAGCCCTGCCTAGCGCTGGTATGCAGCAGGCTTACAACCCTGACATCCGACCACAGCTCTCACAGGGAGGCCAGACAGGAGCATCGAAACAAAAGGTGGTTAATGCAGAAGTATCTCCCGCCTACTGCCATGGACGGGCTCCACAAGCCTCCTCGGCTCCAGACATTTGTTTTTAACTCCGCAAGTACAGCAGCACGGATTCAGAGATTGAGTCCAGCCACGGCAGCTTGGCAGTTTTCGCTAACATATAAGTCTTGAATCACAGCGTGGCTTGCTGCTCCAAAACATCTTTGCAGGCCAATTTCTGTTGGTACAAAATTTTGTCATGCACGTCGTTTAACAGATGCCTGTTTTGAGGCACTTCGCGGACACGTTGCCTACAGTTTGTGTCATGCAGGAGGTTTCTGCGTCCACCTGCGCGCATGAGTAACGAAGCGGGAGAACGTGCAGAGCCAAGTCCAAGGCTCAGCTGGGTTTGGTGCCAGGCTGCAAGAACAGGATCTGATGCGTGTCATCTCTTGATGAAAATCCAAAGGAAACTATTTCCAGAACACACCTACTTCTTTCAACGTCAGTTTTGATTAACCAGTCCCCAAATTTTGATTGTTCAGCCACTTACAGCAATAACTATGAAACAAGTTTCCTAGGGCCCTTCCCACCTGCCTGTAACACATGTGGTATAGGGATGTCCTCAGGTATAAATGGGGGAATCGAGATATCTGGATTTTGTCCATAACCCACTCACAGCCCCTAACTACTGCCTGACTTTGTTCATGGCATCACATTCTCCACCGGGCCCCAAGAGGTTTTGCGGCTTTTCCACTCCCACATTCAGGTCCACAACCCAAAGTGCAATGAAGCCCTCACTGGTCATGAAGGGCTTAGAGGATTTGGATGCAAGCAGCACCCCAGCAATGCCAAGAACTAGCTTCGCTCAGAAATCTGCAAAATCATGACTTCTGCCAAGAGAGCAATCGCCAAATCCCATCTGTAAACCGGAGGCCAGGCCAGCCCAAACCAGGGAAGCTATGGTCCTGTTTCACTTCCAAGCAGCAAAAAGGTTCTATATTAAAGAAGTAGATTTCAAATTAATATATTAGGAAAAAAGAACATGCCGTCATGGGTACCCATTGCTCAGAGCAGGTAAAATTTGCCCACAAAATGGGCAAGAGGCCAAAATGAGGAAAGATTTAAGGTTACTTCTTTAAGGTTACTTCTTTAGATACTGAGAAACTGTAAGTGATCCTCAGTAAAACAGCTTCTGCGTTTGCTGCTTTCAATCTCAGGAGAAAAAAAAATGTAACAAGCTAAAGTTGTATTCTAAACTTCACCTCTGGGCTCTTTTGGTCCTAGTTCAATGGAGTCATTCTCCTGATTTACGTTGTTTCAGAGCTAGGTTTGATCTTGGAAATGGATCTGGAGAAGCTCTTTCAGATAGCTGGGCAGATTGGGTCCTCGGACTGGAGCAAGAACTCTCTCTTTCCACAGGCAGAAAGAGGGCATCCCCATGCAAACATGGGGATGGGGCTGGGAGGTGGGCCTGGGATGTGATTGCAAAATGCATGACTTGTGTGCTGGGCTTATTCCCTCTTCCCTGCCTGGCCTCTCTGGACACGGGCTGGATCCATGCAGACAGAAACAGCTCAGTCCTCCTCTGGCAGCTTTCCCAATAGAAAGAAAGGGATAAAATGGGAGGGAAATACTGTTTTTAAGCAGGTCTGAAAGGAAAGAGCTTTACTGAGATTGGGTTAAATACATATTTCAGGCTCAGTCCTCCTCCTTCCCCCAAAATCAGCAGGACTCCCATTTCACTACTCAGCGCAGTTCAGAAGGAAAATCACCCTGAAATGCTCATGCGTTCATTTTAGAGACCTTCTTTGCTGAGTTGTTCACTCCACAGCTCCAAGACTACCTGAATGGAAATTGCTGTTTGACTGATGCTTCCTGAATGAGAAATCTAGTCAGACAGTGCAAGTATGATGCCAGTCCCTCCAGTGGATATCTATACCCTTCTGGAAGGGATCAAACATGACACTGCCACAAGGCCGAGCACTGAGCTGGGACGTAAGGATGGTTTTTTCCACCAACTTGCGGGACCGTTTCAGGTGACCCTCTGCAACTGATCTTTGCTGTTTCCAAGCAGTCAGCATTAATGCTGAGGTCTTTGCAAAGTACTTTGAGTTCTACAAATTAACAAGTGGAGTTGCAAAGGACGATATTATTAAAAGCTACTTTTGGCCCAAGAACTTCAACTGAACGTTCCGATTTTAATTCAGCCGCTCATGTAGCCATCTGTTAAACTTTAAGCAATGTACATAAGTCCTGTTGGCTTTCATGAGACCAAAGGACACATCTGAAGTTAAGCACGGGGTTAAACGAGGCTTTTAAAAGGAGTCTAATTGAGTTAAACATTCAACTCCCGCTAAAACAGGATTTGGATACCTGCCTGAATCCTTAAAGTTATTCTGAAAACAAAATGTGAAGATAATATTGCTTCACCTGACTAAATGAGTATGTCTTAAACTCTTTTATGCCCAACTTGGCCCGATGTCTTTTACGAAACGTCATTTTTTCCATCAAAGGGAGGCATTCAGGAAATGAATGACTCCAAGCCTTCATAAATGATGAGGCCATGTAAATAAGGATGGGTGCCCAGTGATGCCAGTAAGTTTGTGTCAGCGGCACTTTCCTGACAATGGTGGAATGGATTCTGATCCCACAATGAGATCAGAAGTCCCTCGTGACCTGGGCCGGGAAATTAGTAGAGCATTTGAGAACTTTAATTCTATTCTGCTTAGCAATTCTCATCTTGCAAATGAGGTTATCGAGAATCCAGTGAAAATCCCTCTGTTTCTGTAGCACTGAGGAAACGAGGGCAATCAACTTCGAACTCTCGCAGTGAGCACACCCTGCCAGACATGTTTCGGTGCTTGGCCCAGCAAAGCCAGCCTTCTCAGGCCGGCTTGGGAAACCAAACTCTTTGCCGTTTGACTCCAAGGGAAAAAGCTGCCAGCCACCAGTATCTAAACGAGCAGTGTTGTTTCTGAGCGTGAAAGCAGCCAGGGAAGACATTGTGATGGGGGAAAGACGGGGAGAAAAGAGAGCATGGACTGAGTACAGAAACCACTGTGCTGAGAAACCCAGTTGTGGCACAGTGCTGGAACATGCCCCAGAGTGAAGCCAGATGATATCAAGTGATTGGGACTGCTCACTTGATATTACTACCATCCTTCATCCATTACTTGTCCTGAGAAAGGGGGCAAATCTTCTGAAAATGTACTAATGCCATTGCTTGTGATTGCTTGACCCTACCTCCAGCCTGACAGCCTGGAGCAGACTGATCCATGGTTTGACCACACGCCCCACACTCTGCCGTGGATATTGCATTGGGAAGATGACTTAATCTCACCTCAACACTGAGGATGAACTCAGGTTGAATTTCTTTGAAGGATGGTTTTTTTTCCTGGGGTCCATCAGCGCGATTGCTCCCACATCACAAAATCTTCCTCTCTCTGCCTTTTCCCCACTTGCCGCTGCGCTTCCAGAAGCAGCAAGATTAAAGCAGATGTTGGCAGCTTGTAAGGTTTTTCTTTTCGAGGCAGGCAAAAATGACTTTGATTTTCCATGCTGTTCCAGCAGACTTTTCTGACTGAATGCACGAGTGGATATGGCTAATGGTGAATTTACCTAATGAGTTAGGAGCTATAGAGTAGTACATATGTATGCATACCTAATGCCTGATTCAAATGAATATCCCATGACCGTTCTTCATAAAAGCAAGAATTTACACATGAAAAATTTTAGCATCGATATGTTTCCAACAAGGAGCAAATCTGATAAGGATTGATTTTTGTGGGCGTTAGTTGCCTGCATTGCAAAACCTAGCCCCCAAATGTTTTCTGTCTTAAACACATCCAAAACTTTCTAGCAAAAAGAACTCTCTCCCTTCAGTCAGAAATGTGATTGCATCGTATGTAGACATATTGGGGCTAGCTTTAAGCTAACTCACTCGGATACCAGTAGTAGCATTGCTTGAACAAAGCTGTCAGAGACCCAGGGCACAAACTGGGAAACGTTAATGTTGTCTTTGTTTCAGAGAAAGTCAGCTGGGAAATTATTCCGAGTTGCTTTTCAAAAGTGAAAAAATTCATTACAAAATTAAATCTGGAATGTTTTCCTAAATAAAAAAATGAGCTTTTAAATTTGTTTTATTCCAGTGGATGTCCTAGGTTGTTTTTTTTTTTTGCACTATTTTATGACATGTCAGAAATTGTAACACATAATATGTGACATTTATTATGCACATGTCATAATATAATGTGACATGTTGTTCTATGATAGAATAGTTGGAAGTTTAATATTCAGAGCACTGCTGCCTGGCACTGACTGAAGCTTTCTGCCTTACTTTTTAGATCAAAGTGCTTCCTGTGTGTGTTGCCACCAAGCAGCTTGCCTTTTTGACAAAATGTGTGCAAATGCAGCGATAGCAAATATCTGAAGATGAAATTTCAGAACAGCAATCTCAAGGTTTACTCAGCTCTCCAGATCACTCATACCACCAATGCACTTATAAAGAAGTGCCAACACGTGCCCTTTCATACTGACTGTGCAGAGATGCTCTGTCCTGCTACAACAGCGCGCAGCCGAAACCAGCGGCCCCACAACGGCACAGGTGTAGCTCTGCACCAGAATAAGCCCCACGCAGAAAGAAACTGCAGGGAAGTTTGCTAGAAGCTGATGTTTTGTGCTTTTAAACCCCGAAGACCCCAAGTTGACACTGCAGCATTGACCACTACAGCACCGCCTCTTGAAGTGTAAATGCCGGCTAACTTCCTGGATTAGTCAAGTCCAGCCTGAACACAGCAGGGCTGCTCACTGATTGCTCTCACATTCGACTTTTTGAACACATTGATTACCAGTCAAAAACAGACGTGTACAGCATTGGCAAAAAAAGAGCCGTGAGAAGGTGATGGCTGCGAGAGGGTTGCAAGAGAGACCTCAGCTTCCTCGTCAGGGACCGGTGTGTAAGTTAATGACAAGGCAAGGGTCTGCAGACAGGGCCCCCAAATGACCTGTGATACTGCCATCGGAGGTTTGCAGCGCCAATGGGACGCAGTGCCGGAGACGATCTAGGGACGCTGCCACATGCACACAGACAGACGGGGACAAACGCAGGCTCGGCTGGGCCTGGGAGCACACAGAGATTAAACCCAGAGCTGCAGCAGCCTCCCAGTGCTTCGTCACATCGTTAATATGAATGAAAAACTCCCACAGTCTCAAGCCAATTTTAATTCAATTGTAAAATATTTGCTCCAGTGGTAATTTGGCATCTGTTTTCATTTCACCCCCTGCACTGAATGATTGCAGGTGACTCTAATGAGTGGCTAATTCTGCCTACGGTGGGCAGGATCCTCAGCTCATGTAAATCCGAGGAAGCACTGTTAAACCTAGAGCAGCTCTGCTAGCTTCCACTAGCTGAGGAGCTGACCTCCGGGCATCAGGCCTTCAAACAGAGGGCTCTGCTGTGAGTGATGCAAGCGCTGAGCCGGTTAACTAGCCACAGAAGAAGCCTCAGCCTCAGAAATACACGCTTTCTGCTTCAGGCATTACATTTTTGTGCTTTGACACTCTCTGCTCAAGTCTAGCTTTGAGCCTGGGGTGCGTGATGATAGCAGCTGCTCTCTATGGGAAGTGTGCACCTCCAGGAGAAGAGCCTGTGCAGAACGGGTCCAAGGCTGGGCTTTAGGTTAGGGACTACAGAGGATGGAGATCAGCGTGTGAGAGGAGAGGGAAAAGCAGGGGAAGAGCCCTTGCAAACAGCACAGAGAAGCAGCCGTACTGCAGGCTGTCTAGACACATCCCTCCAAGCAACTCGGAGTAAGTGGGTTGCGAAAGCGGATAAAAGCTGTAAGTTTTGTGCTTCAGCCACAGAATTTGAGTGTGAGGAACATCCCTGGCCACAGCCCTGTTCCTGGCTCCTTCTGCAGGCTGCCAGGTAGTTCCTCTCCTGCCCCCATCCCCACTGTGAGAGGTGCCAGCATGTCCCTCGGTCACTCATCGTAGGGTTTCTATTGCATCTGCAGCCCCTTTAAGCGTCTGCCCTCGTGTCCACCGTCTTGTTATCTTTCTGGCATTCCAGAGCGTTCAGCCCTGGCCTCAAGCAGCTGGAGGAATTTGCTCCCCAAGCACTAATTCCTTCTCTTCCCCAGAAGGACCCATGAGACGGCTCCTCTTGTGCAACCAGCACGGGCCGTCCTTCTGCCGGCACCACCACGCGCAGCCCAACGGCCTGACCCAGGCACTGGGCTTGAGCCCTCCAGTGCGGCTGCCAGCAGGCTAGCGCCTCCACTGTATCACCGACGTGGTGGGACCACCAAGCTCGGATGGAGGCGATACCAGGGTGGACAGGGGCAGCGGGACGTGGCACTGCTGGTGGAGGGGGAGCAGACGCCTCCTCTCCTGCGCCTCCCCCAGGGAAGGTGCACTGCCTAAATCCGCACCAGTGTCTCCGAATGCAGAATCGGAGCCCATCTGGATGAGAAGCGTTGCATCCCAACTCCTCGCTCCTGTTTTCTCACTGATTTTGATGGTCAAAAGGACCATTTTTCTGCCCAAAGGTAGCTCAGCTGTGGAACTCCTTGCCGCAGGATGAACTGAAGCTGAGGCTGTAGCTGAGCTTCCGCTCGGACTGAAATCACCAGGGGTCAATAAGCAATTCCACACATTCAAAAGCAAATCACTTTTAAAAAATAAAGATGTGAGGAAAAGGTATAAAAGCTTCAGGATTAAAACCAGGCTGATTGTCTGGGGTTAGGAGAAGACTCAACCACATCTGCTTACTGCAAGGTTTTTTGGTGCTCTGTCCTCTGCAGTTGCTGTTGACTACTGAGGGAAAGAGGCTTTGGGGCTAAGTGGCCTGTGAGGCTGGTGAATCATCCCAGGCTAACGAAGAAGGCGCCAGCAAGCTTTTCCAGAGCGTTTTTGTTGACAAGAACATTGCGCTGACAAAACAGCCCGTTTTCCCCAGTCTAACCTCCTCCTTATCAGCCATTCGTTCCCGGGAGTGTTGGCTGACACAGGATCACGGCAGACGCAGATTATTAAGCTGTTGACAGAGAGCTCATCCACTTTGAGCAGTTATCATCACGGGGAGCATCCACCGCGCGGGCTGCTCCTGACAGCCTCTCTCATCAGCCAGACGCCGTGTGTCGAGGAGCCTCCTTGAGACGCACACCCTCTTTTTTCCCCTATTAATGTATCTGAATGAGTTTCCCAGCAGCGTCATTGCTGATTTGGCCTGCGGAGCAGTTTATGGTGGGACACAGAGACAAACAGGCATGGAAATGCTTCCTACCTGTCCCCCTCAGCAATGAGTATATTCTCTGCAAGGAAATAGGTGTGGGGCTAGGAAGGTGATTCGTCTGGGCAATTGCTGTTACAACCTAATGAACAGGGAAGGGGGCAGCGCTGGACTACCGTGCCTTCACGGATGGGGGAACCCGCTGGGCCAGACCTTTGGCTTGACGAGGCCACCGTCATTTTAATGACTTTAGTGTGATGCTACTGACGGCACTAACTGGCTGAAAGCCGTGCCAAAGGATGAGATTAGAAAGCCAAAGCACAGTTAAGGGAGAGCTAAAAGGGGAGTTTAGGATACCAGATCTTTCTTCCCGAGCCCGCACAGTCTGTGCCCTCCTCAGAAGGGTGCTCAAAAATAACGGGCTCAGCGGATGATCTTGGTAATCTAGGCAGCGCTCTGATTCAGCCCTGTGGGCAGGGCAGATACCAGCCAAAGCCTCAGCTCGAAGTCTTGGGTGAACCTTCCTCGCTTCTGCGGTCCTGCCCGAGACGCTTGCTGCTGGGGCACAGTGCTGGGTCGCTGCCGCTGCGCTGGCCGGGCAGCTCGTCTGCTAATTGCAAGGACGCAGCAAGAACACCCCAAGCCCACAATGCAGCGCTGGCAAGGGTTCGCTTTGATGCCTGCCCAAAAGATGAAAAGTCTTAAAATCAAAGCCGAGAGCATGTAAAACAGCAGATTCTAAAATAATTGGACACTCCAGCCTTCTTAGGTAAGTGCAAATAGGAGGATTATTGTGGCATGGGCAGTCAAACATGTATAAGCTTTAATCTAAACAGAATAGGAAAGAGGCAGTGAGAGCATGGCAATGCAGCTGTGCAGAAAGGACCTGGGTCTCCAGCCCATTCGGAGATCTGTGCTGCTCTCCGCTCTTTCACCTGCGCTGGCCAGGTTAAAGCTGGCTTGGGGAGGGCTACCAGGTCCAACTCGCACCATGCCTTGCAAGCCTCCAGCATTAGCTGACTTTGCACAGAGGACTTGTTCACCGGGGGTATCTAAGTCCTTTTCCTCGTTTCCTCATCTTAAAAGGTCTTAAAAGGCTCCTATTTGAAGCCTGAAGAAGACTTTTAAGGCTTAAAACTGGTCAGCACTGATGGGAAAGGGACAGGACTGGGCCTGTTTTCCGTAACAGAGTTGGCTTCCCCGTGCTCTTAGGGCAACAGGGCAAAAGTACGACGGGACTAGAGACAATCCCGACATCCGGACAGGCCAGGCCAGACCAGTGACAGGGCTGAGGAAACGGGGAGGGCTGGGGAGGAAAGGGCTTGCTGCAGATCCCGCTCTCCGGGGCTCCAGCGTCGCGGGCTGCTCCTCGCGCTCGGCGCTCGCCTGGCAGAGGGTGAGGACGAGCCACCAGGTTACGCAGATGGGGCAGCACGGCTCAGACGACCACACGCCGATACCGGAGCAGATCCCAAAAGGCCCCGCTTCGTGTTGCAGTTTTTATGTCGTGGTGCCTCCCAGCGCTTCGCAAACACGCTCCGCATGCAAAGACGCGCACACGTGCACGAGCGCTTCCGGCACAGGGACTTTCTTCCATTGAAAAGGCTCTTTTTTTCCCCCTGATTGGAAAAGCTAATTAGTAATTGGACGGAAGGAACACTGCATCAAGGAGACCTGCAGGTCCTTCCCTGACCCATCAGGTTTGCAGACGTGCCGCGGCGCTCCCGAGCCCCGGCAGCGCGGCTGGGTGTCGAGCGAGGGGGCGGCTTCTCCGGCGGCCGGGAGGGTGGTGGGAAAGGACAGAGGAGAGAAGCTTCTTGAAGAATGAAGAGGACAAGAGACAAAATGTTCTTGCTCAATGCTGTAAACAACCCTAAAGTGTTTTGAAAGACTCTGTCAATATAAATTACTGAGAAACAAGATGCTGGAATTGCAAAAGAGGAACCCAGCTGGAGAAAGGCTGCTCGCGGAGCGCCTCGCTGGCGTGCGCCTCCGCACTCGAGGGGCCGGGCACCGCTCTCCTCTGCCCTCGCGCGTTCTCCTCTATTCTTCTCCCTCTTTCGCTCGCTCGCTCGCTCGCAGAGAGCGGAAGCATCAAGTGCTCTGTGCGAGAGGAGTGCATTAAAACGTCCTCTCGTCCCAGCCTCTGCGGCCTTGCGAGCAGGGGGAATTTACCAGCAGAGCTCTTGGCGCAGCATCATCTCACTGCAAACGTGCCAGGATAACTCCCGGTGCGAGCCGGCCCCGTGTGCGGCCGCGTGAGCCCGCTGCCGCGAGCCGTGCCTGGGGTGCAGGTTTGCAGCACGAGCGCCACCGCGCCGTGTCTGGGGACCTGTTTCTCCTCCGCAGGACACCGTATCCCTGTCCCTGCAGGACGGGGTATCACAGATCCCTTTGCCTTCACCGTGGGGTAAGCGTGCGCTTTGGCAATTGCCAGGCAGCAGCTGCTGTGCCATAAATTCACACCCTCGGTTACCTCACATTAACTTGCTCCTGTGGCCATACCTTCTACCGGGATCACGGCCAGAGCCCTGCTAGAAACCTCTCTAAGGGCCGCGGCGGTCCTTGTCTGACTCGGCTCGGGCGGCACGAGTCCAGAGCATCACTTTTGACGAAAGCAAAACCAGAGCAGCGCCGTGCTTGCACCCCGGCCGGGCTGCAGCGGCCGCAGGGAAGGCGGCGCCCGCCCCGCGCGCGAGTGCTCCCGCGCCGAAGCTCGCTTCGCTCCTCGGCGGTTCCGCCAAAGGTGCCTTTGCCGACGTGCTTCCACCCGCACAGGGAACACCTTGGAACAGGTTAGAGCTCAAAGTCTGTTTTTTCAGCTGTGTTGGCCCTCTTCCATAGAGATCAACTGGAAAAAGGCTCTGTAAGCCCTTACAAGGGGAGTCAGTGGGGAAAGGTGCCCATCCCGGCCTCAGTGCTACCTCCTCCCCAGCTGGTGATGAATCTCAGGAGGATTTTAAGTCTATCGGTGACAGGTACAAACGTCAAGACCTTTCTGGATCTGAGTCTGAATTGCCAAATCCTGCTGGAGCCTGCAGAGGCTCCAAAGCCCACTGCAGTCCATCAAAATGTCTCAGCTTACGCCTCTGATGTTTTAATCTGGTACCAGATCAATAAGATAGATGAAACAGATGAAAAACAGGAACTTCTGCACCTAAGGACCCTGTATCAGCTGCCGCTACCACCCCTTGCAAGTGCCGCGAGGCATGGATTAGGACCGTGCACTTTTTCTCTTCTGTTTAAAACACGGGCATTTTAGTGGAAGACCAAGAAAAAAAAACTTGTCCGCTGCAGAGCCGCAGCCTGCGCATGGTGGTGGCTTAAAACCGTAGGGGATTGCCACTGGGCCCCGAGTCGAGAGCAAGGCGAGCGCTGCCGCGACCCTCGTCTCCAGGGGCTCCTCCACCAGCTGCAGGAACTGGAGCGGCTTCGCCCACCGCTGAAATGCAGACAAGGCCGGGATGGCAGCAGGCCAAGCAGAGAGAGACTATTTTTCTTAGATATTAGCCTAGTAGGAAATTAGTGCAGAAACACACTCAGAGAAAGTCTTGACGGGTACTAACGAGCGTTTCAGGTGGGCTTTTAAAGTGTTACTGGAAAGCTGAGAAAATGATGGCTTCCAAGAATCCTCCCTACGATGAAAGGGTCTCGGGGCAGCGCCGCTCGGGGGCGATTTAGGGGTTATCTGTGCCGCTGCTGACCGGCCGGCAGGCTCCCGCGGAGCGCGCCGGGGCCGGGCTGCACCGCTGCCAGCCCTCCTCCAGCGTCCCCGAGCCCCAGCGGCCGCGGGCGAAAGCAAGGGCCGGGCAGAAGGCCTGCCCCGCGTCCCCACGGCCGCCGCTGCCGTCCCTCGCTGCTGAAAACACCTCGCCGAGCCGCGGCCGGGATCCCGGAGCGGAGCTGGGGCTGCGGCTTGGCGAGGGGGCCGAAAAGGGCAGAAGAGGGAGAAAGCAGGGCGGACCGCGGGAGCGGAAACGTGAGACGATGGACGGCGCGCGAGAGCCCGGCTCACGAGCCAACAAATCAGGCCGCTGCCATCTCCTCCGCCCCTCGCTGTCTGGTTCAATAACAGCCGGCGGGGGGAGGCGCCGCCGGCTGCTGAATGGCTCGATAACCGGGAGCCAAAAACATTCAAAAACCACACGTCCAAATTAATTCGTCCCAAAGCATCCGCAGACGGCCCAGAGGGAGGGGGCGGAGGGAGAGGGAGGCGATGGAGAAAGAGAAATAGAAGAGGGAGAAACGCCTTGGCCCCTTTTCAAGCCCTTTCGGAAAACGCTGAAAGAGTTTGGCAATACTCATAAACGCCCCGGCCGGCGGTCGCCCTGATTTCGCCCAGCGCCGGCTCCGAGGCGCAGGCGGCGGGATGGCTGCGGCGTGCAGAAAGAGGGCAGGAAGGGGTGCGGGAAGGGTTTGGAGGTGCCGGAGGTCGAAAGGCCAGTGGCAGGCTGGAGGCCGGCCGGCTGGGCGCCGGAGCGGACGGAGCTCCGGTCGGATGCCGGCTCTGGGGTCGGGCTCGGGTGTCTTCAGCTCTCCCCGAGCCCCCTGGGGGGGGTCTCCGTTTGGGCTGCTCCGTTTGAGCCAGCAGCAAGGCGGGCTGTTTGCATGTAACGTAGTGCAGCGAACGCTTTTTTTCCTTCAAAACCTTGCTTTCAAAACTTCTTGGAACAGCATGACGTCCATACGGGAGAGACGTTTAAGACTGTAGCATCTCAGCCTTCGAAAACCTGTCCTAAGGAGACGAAGGCTGAAGAGGCACTTTCGAGATGCTGGAGGCGTGGACGGTGTGGCTGGTGTTTTCAGAAGTGCCCCCAAAGCGGGAGTTTGTTTTTAATTTCTATGAAAAGTACTTTCTTCAGCCCCAGAGGTGGGCCATGCAGTCACACCCAACCCGGCGTGCCCAACCTGGGATGCTTTGGGGTGCTTTTGAAGTTAACTTCATTAATTAGAAGCTCTAGAAACAAAAAGGTCCCTTAAGGATGTGAAGCTCAATACCTTATATTTTAGGTTTCCAAAATTAAACATCCTGTTAGAAATAGAGTTCAAATGACTCATTTCTAGAACTGGAATCGCAAACTGCTGGCTTGCTCACCTAGCTGTCGAACGACGGCATTTCCAGGGCAGTGCTAGACCCAGGTGCATATTAAGGGTAGCTAATTTGAAAGGCTAGCACTGATGTTAGCAACACAACATTTAAGGACTGCAGCCCATCAAACCTCCAGAACAACCAAGGTCAAAACCATTTTTGAGTCATCCTGCCGAGTCTTACAGCGATATATATAAATAATTGTACAGGCTAAAGCTAACGACAGAGTGCAAACACTCCCACTGCTGCAGAACTTGGTGACATTCAGCCAAAAGGTCAGTTTTCTCACGATGGTATTTGCATTCTCCATCTACATACATTAAACGGAAAGCAAAGGAACTGAAAGGAGCAGATGAATGGCCTGGAAATGCCGAGGGCTCTCTGGTTTGAATAGGGCCATGCATTTATTTTCAGCCCTTTAGCTACTGACGCTGAGCAACAAAGCACTTCCTGGGGTGCTGGGTCTTTTTCTCCTGCTGCCCAAGTGACCTTTCTGGCGTGGACAGCACACCTGTGTGCGGCCAGCAGAGCCAGCCGGGTCACCAAGGCTGCTATATAAGACTATACCCCAGCCTAGCTGGGGCTTGCTTACTGGGGAGGTGCTGGGGACTTTGGGGAGGGGGCACTGGAGAGCAGTAGGATTGCTCTACAGGGGCTTTTTGAACTCGAGAGAGGGGATTTTAGAAGACGAAAACTGCAATACCAGGCTCTAGTTGGGCTATGTGGCATTTGTAGGGTGCCAGCTAACCTCAGGAGTGGGTGAGGGTAATTAAAGGCTGCGGAGGGGAAACTCTTAGCTCTCAGGCAGGGGACAACGGCGTGCATGTCTGCCTCCAGACCAGCTGTCTCCAGTTGGGATGAGCTAGAAACAGGGCTTTTTTGTCTTTCAGAGCTGATGTTTGTTATCTGGGGAGTGCAGGGAGGGAAGAGGTGTTAGGAAATCTCTCTGACTCAGTCTTAAAACTTGCTTAATCAAAACGGGCACCGCGTGTAGCGTGCTACGTCTGAGGGTTTTCTTCCTTAGAGCTCTGTCCAAGTTGCAGCAGGAGATATGGCTCTAAGAGCTTAAGCCCCCAGTTAATTATGGACAGACTGCCCTATTAGTCTTTAAGCTTGCATCAGTTAAACCATGTTTCTGTGTGATATGGGACAGAGGAGATGTCTGTACTAGTGAAGATAGGCTTAGTTAGAGCATTTCTGAAGCCTGAGGCACACTGTTCTTGATGCAGTTTCTGCTGATGTCGAGGCATCTCAGACACCAGAATGCATCCCTCTAACCAAAAAGGACAAGAAGAAGGCTGTGGTGCACACGAACCTCGTGAACTCTGTCCTCAAAGTCTGAGGGAGGGAAGAAAATTCAGGAAAACCTACTCCTTGCCTCCCCAGAATGAGCCAACGCACTGGCTCGTTGCACTCACTGCAATGAATTTGAAGTTGCAGTTGTGGAGACTGTGTGGGATTTTAGCCACAGCAAATGCTTCAGGAGAAAGCAAAGAGCCTCCAGACCAGCCCGAACTGGGACACAGACTGTGCTGTACTGGAGAAGACTGGGCTGCCATTAGCTTGCTTCTTCTTGTGAGTATGGATGCTTTGACAGCCCCTCGTAGGGCACCTCTCTGAAAGGGTGCCCATGGGGAAGACCTGCCTCATTGGCTTTGGAAGGTGCCTACTCAAAGCCCTCGGCTGGGGGAAACCACCGACAAACACTTAAAATAGGAAAAGCTTTCAAAAAAAATTGGGGGAAAAACTGATCTTTGTTGATCTTATCAGATGGAAAATGGGAATCAGGCTTTTGGGAGGAGACATTTCCCACCCTTGAGGACTGCCAAACCATCCTGTGCTGCAGCAAAGCCCTGGCAGCCAACACATGGAGAAGACCTCTGTGACATTTCTTTCAAAAATGGAGCAGGGGTTACCCTTTCTTTCAAAACTCCTCCCAGGAAGGAGCCGCCCTCTCCCCACTGCCTCTTCATGCAGTTGCTTGGTGAACATTAACCCCAGCTGCAGCAGTCGGGCTCAGTCCTGGGGCTGGGTCCAGCCAGCGCTTTTCCAGCGCATCGGGGCTCCATCCACCATGCGCTTCTGCGGAAAGGTAGTCCCACCTCTGCTAAAGGTCTCCTAGGCTGCACAAAAAATGTCAAGGTTAACACAGCCAGGGAAAATGGGAACGCTACCATCTAGCTCCATAACCGGGGGCTCCTCTGAGCTCCAGCCCCTGCCACCATTGTGGGCCAGCCACAGGTGGAATCATTGTCTCATACAGAGCTCGGGGTTCCAGGGGGGTTACAGAGGAAATTACAGGAGAAATACCGGATCTCTGCAAGTCATCAGTGTGAGACAACCCCATGCTGCTTGGTTCTCAACACAGATGTTTCCAGGTGTAGCCAAACAAGACCTTCAGGCAGCAGGGGAACCTGGCTGTCAAAGTGCTGACACCTTCAGGTGCCTGATGCCCCAAGGACTACTTGCTGGTTTAGCAGGGACCTGAAGGGGGGCAAGCTGGCAGATTGCAAGTGGCAAAGTCCCATGAGCCCCCTTCAACACGCTGAAGATCTTTCTGTGGATCCAGGCCAACTCTGCTCCTTGGTTTGCATCTGTTTAATAAGCAATAAAATAGCCCTGGGCTTCTGGAGGGTGTTGTGACACTCTGTGGATGTGTCTAGAGTGGTTTTAAGCTCCTCCCCTGGACAGACCCCTGCAAGTGCCAACTGAAAAGGCTATTAACCTTTTCTAGGGCAGGCACAGACCAATTTCACCTTAGCGGCCGGGGAGTTCAAGCCAAGATCAAGGGTCCCTTCTACAAGTCCCTGTAATGAAACATAATCAGAGGCCAATTTGTCACCCAAATGAGCAGGAGACAAAGAAATCACGAGCATCCCCATTGAACGGGCGAGGAGATGGTCAAGCTGTGACTGCAACCGGACAAGGAGGCCATGGCAGAGCTGGGGCTTCTCCTCTGCCCTCTGCTCTGCAGAGCGCCTGTCCTCGAGGAGCCGATGGGGAAGGGATCGCATCCTTGCTGTGGCTGCGTTACCTGCAGGCATGCTGGCTAATTGCGAGTCACGCACTCCAGCAAATGGCACTGCCGTATAAAAGCGTTATTGACTGAGTAAGAGTGAAGGGAAATGGCCTGATGTCTGCTAAGGTAACCTCTTTTTTCTAAATGGTTAATCTCCAACATTAGAGCTGGTGTGTTAAAGGAGGTTTAGGACAATTTAATAGCTCATAAAACTTTATGGTCCCAGTTGAAATTGGAGTGATAACTCTGGAGTGTAAAGCTATACTTTGCTAAACGTCTCCCTTAGACTTTTTATTTTATTTTATTATTGGAAACTTAACATCTGCTACAGCAAAATAAAACGGGACAATTTTCGCTGTTGAGAGACGTGAGCATTCTGCTTCTCTTCATTCTGTTTATATGTTTATTGCTTAAAACTTTGGCATCAATACTATCCTTGATTATTGAGATTCCAAACACTTGAAGGAAGAGAAAAACTAACCCAAAATGGACCCATGATCGATTTAACCTGTGAGCAGGAGAGAAACCAAGAGGATGATAAATTGCAGACATCAGTATTGTCTGGCATCCTTTTAAATTTCAATTAATAATGCAGCTCCTTGGCCAAATTTTGACTGTTACGCTGCTCCATAAAGCAACATGCAGATCATCATAAAGAGGGGAAGCAGGGAGGATCTGGAAGATGTTTGACTTCTAACGCAATCCCTCTCTTGGGCTCTGAGGCACGAGCTGCAGCGGTGCCTCAGTTTCCCCAGATGTAAACTGCTGATAGAGATACTTGGGTCTTCTCTTCCCGAGTAGAGATCTGCAGCTGAAAGGCTCTATCCAAAGTGGGCAGTAAAGTCGGCCTTGGCAAATGCCCAGGTTGTTGGTGGAAAGTTTCCTGTGTGTCCCAGCGCTGTGGGGTTTTCTGTATAACGCCCAAAGCATTACTTTTTTCCTCCAGCAAGTAGTGATTTGCTATTCTGCCCAAATTCTTTTCAGCATAAATCTCAGTTCACACTCCGTGGCAACATATTTAAGGAGAAAAATATGTTTCTAAAAGGGCCGTGTGAGAAATGAACCGGTGACTTACGAAGCCAGAACACGAGCAGCGATTCACGCGGCCAAACGAAATGAAAGCGCTGGTGAACTTCAGCGAGGGGTGCTCTCTTGCAGCCCGCGGGGAGGAAGGGCAGCAAGCGGCCCAGCAAAGGTTGGTCAGAGTCCCCAGCCAGGGCTGTTGAGACGCTAGCAGCCTGATTAAAGCCTGCCTCTTATTTAGTGCTCTTCCCTAAGCGCATCTTGGCACTTTATTGCCGGGGCTCGCGGCTAAGCACCCGACTGCGCTGCAGTGCAGAGGGGCAGGTTTGCACGCTCTTTCCGGTGCAAACCAGAGATGTTTCAGTATCTACCTGGGCATTTAACTGCCCCTTGGAACAAAACGGAGACGGTTTGGGCACGGACATGGCAAGAACAGAAGGTCTCGTACAGGCTCCAGCGGCTTGTTATTCCCTGAGGAGCGCCAGCGCTGATGGGTCACGCCGTGGGACGGAGCCTGCCGTCCATCCGGCTGCGCAGCCCAGGGGTGCAGGTGTTTGAATTTCCCCCTGAATTTCCCTAAATGTCTTCTCGGATAGCAGCGTTCACCTCTGCCTTTTAGCTGCTTCACACGTGCAGGGCAGCTTTGTGCCGGCGCTTTCCCAGCTAGTCCATGATTCAGCAAATAGCAGGACAGCGGTGGAAGAGTTAAAGGACCTCGTGTGGAGTTACCCCAGGGGATCCCTTCCCGAGCTTCAGTCCTGGCCTTTGGTGAAAGATTTCCTCCTTCCCCGAGATGTCATTTAGGCCATTAGAGGATCTTCTGCAGGGAACAATGGCCATCCCTTACCTGCGGTCCCCTTAATGAGTAATTAGGGTAACGCAATATTGAAAAAGCAAGACACAAATTTAATTAGCTGTGTTTTATTAGAGTAAAGCAGGAGAAGGCCCCCGGACTCCACTAGGGGAGAGGGATCGATACCGAACATCTATTTTCACTAGAAAACAAGTGGAGCTGCCGGCCGTCTGCAGCGCGCAGCGTGGCGTGATGGAGCGGCCGTCCTCCGCCAGCCGAGCCGCCCGCCAACGGGAAGGGGGAAGCGCACGGCCTGCTAAATAAATGATCGATATCTCCAGAGAGTATCTGTGTATTCTCAGCCAACGTTACAGAGCAGCTAATAGGAGCTGACACATAGCTATAGGGAGATGGCTTCCATTGCTCAATTAACTAATTATCTTTTAAGCTGTTTTGACTCAAATGGGAAATAATGGCAGAGGAGCTTGGCGTTTGCATTTATTTTCCTTTCGGGCTGGTCTTTGCAAGCAATCCCCTTCCCGTGAGCGCAGCCGGCGCAGGCTGCCGCGAGAGCGCCGCGGCGCGTGCCGCCGCCGTGGAACAACCCATTTCTTCGCTCTACGAACTAGTCTCATCAAGGCGCTGCAAGCGCAGTTTCCTTCCCGGCAGGGCTGACGTGCACAAAACCTGACCTTTATTTCTGTGCTTTCTTCCTGCTATGGAAACCTCCCATCTGGACACGCTTAAACTGCTTTATATCGGTGGCAATGGGTCAGTAGGTGGCACATCTTTGCATGGCTTCTTGAAGCCACCGGCCAGTTCCACCCCTGCCTTCTTCTACCAGCAGCGCTCTCCGCTGAGAAGGGCAAAAAAATTAGGGATTGGGCAACCCTCTCCCTACGCTTTCTCGGAGATGAGGACCTGGATCCAAACTGTCCGGGCTCGAACGGGAGGTCGGGCTTCAAAAACAACGGCAAAGCGTAAAGTCGTGGCTGTTTCTCAGCCCGGCGGCTTCTCCCCGCTGCGTCGACGGCCGCACGGGTCCCTCGCGGAGCCGGGCAGGCGGCGAGGCCGGCACCAGGGGAGATACGCCGTGAGCCCAAACTCCCCGGCGCGCACGGAGCCTTTCGCGATATTTAATGCTCTCCAGCGCCGTTTCGTATATAGAGATCAGTCAGGCTTTGATAAGATCGTAGCAGGAGGACAGGAGGAAATTGCAGTCTTGCCCAATGCTTGATCTTGTGCTGCTGAACTTGCTGTATCGGGGACGTTATAGCCCAGCCTTAATAGCATCGTATTAAGCTGAGACAATGCAGCCCTGTGACCTTGCAACGCTTGATAGCCATATGTGCTATTTTAATGAAAAATTGGGACTTAAGTAAATGGCCACCTATCGGCAGCAGACTGTTAACAGGATCTCGCTCGGAGCGGAGCCCGGGCTGGGGGAGGGCGAGGAGGGAATTGGGATGTAATAGCCGTAGTCATCCCGCCGCGAATGACCTCCGCCTCCTCTGATCGCGCTCCACGATGCTCGCCCAAGGCGGCCGCGGTCCCCTCGGGCCGGCGCCGGGGCTCGCGCCTGAATCGGGCGACGTGCCTCAGTTTCCCCCTCCGGAGCTGAAGCAGACATCGCTCCCAAAGCGCCCGAACGGCGTCACGGACGAAGCGCGGGCAGGTTTTTGGCCGTTGGGCCGGGGGGCGAGGGCACTGCTCCCCTCCGCGGTGCGAGCCCGGTCTCCTCGCTGGAAACCCCTGCCCACGAGCTGGCCGGGGGCTCCCGCTCGGCTTCGGCTGCCCGCTCCCCCCGGACGCCCTGTCCGGTGCCGACATCCGCCGCCGGCACGCGGGAGTCGGGGCCGCCCCTTCCAGGCATGCACGTGGCTTTCCTCCCCCAGCAAATTGAAGCTGTAAATATTGATAGTCTTTTCTTCCAGGGCTTTTTAATGCCCTCTGATACTCAGAAACTATTAAGTGCACCCATCATTACTAACCTGCGAAGTAAATGCGTCCTAATGGGCAGGCGAGCGACGCTCGGGCCAACAAATCATTTCTAATGAATAGCACCTGGCACATTCATCACCGCTAAATGCCAAAGCAAATCCATCTGCGTTAGCCGCTGAGAAGAGCCAGGCAGCGCTGGCGCCCGCTCCCTTCCCCAGGTAGGGGAGGGTTTGGCTCGCCGTGCGCAAGCCCGGCCGTTCCCCATCTTTTCCCCGCGCCGGGGGCGTTTCTGCGTGGCCCCCGCGGGGCGCGCGATGCTCCGCTGACCCGCTCCCGACCTCGGCCGCGGATCGAGGGTGCCGAGCCCCAGCCTTGAACCCGCCGCTGGGTTTTGCGTGTTTGGCCTCTCTGTTTCCTGAGGTCAGGCAGCCCCACCGCTCCGCCAGCGCGAAGCAACTCGGGGCTCGTTTGCCAAAGCTGACATCCTGGGAAAGTCCTGATGGATTTATGAATTAGAGGCTACGGATGTCAGCGAAAGAATTAAGGGCTTATTTATTTATTTATTTATTTATAATTGTTTGCAGGAAATCAGCTGGGATGCTGCTGTTTTCTTGTTCCGAGAGGGGCCGTCAGCCTTGAACGCTGCAACGGCTGCGTCAGCAGCAGTTCTCCTCTACAGAGGAAAAAACACATTTTTAAAGGGTTTTGTTTGTTTTCAAGGAAGGGGCAGAGGAAGAAAGTTTGGAAAGAAGGAAAGCAAGGGAGTTAGCTAGTAGCACAGCGCCACGGTTGGGCCGAGGCCCCGGGGCCGAGGTGGACTCGCCTCTCGAACCCAGCCATTGCCACGGCGAAGCCAAGAGGTAAAATTTATATCCAATAAATCGCATGTCAAGTGCCTGCAAGGAGAGGTCATTAAACAGATGTATGAGGCAAGAGGCAAAGTCCATCTATTTCAGAAGATGCTCCCAGTGTCAGCAGCTCCCCGGTAGCCTCAAGAGGCAGGTATCTAACTAGCACAGAAGAAGCTTGCCTGGTAGCCTTATTTATGTCCTTTCGTTCATTTATTTATTTATTTGTTTGCATTTGCTTTATCTGAATAGCTTCTCGGGCTTTCCCATGTCAGAGGCACTCAACGGGGGAGATGGGGAATGAGAAAGCACATCAAACGGCTCGGGAGGCCGGGATGGATGGAGTGATGGATGGAGGCCTCTCCGTGATTAATAATCAAACCGGGAGCTTTTACTGGGAGTCATGTGGAAAATGTGGCTTTGGAAACATTTGTCTTGATCCCAAATAACAAGTGGTGTTTTTCTCCCTTTCTTTGTTTCTTATCCCCCTTCCTCCCCTCCCTCTTTCTCTTTTGGCTTTTCTTGCCCAGATTCGCTGATTAAAATCTTTTCCATCTTTTACCTGCTCCAAGTGGCTCCTCTCCAGTTTGATTTATGCTTTGCTTATCTCAGGCTTCAGTGGAAAAATAATGATCAGATAATAAAGAGCGCTAAGTAGCTTTTCAAATGACATGGCATCCGCCACTCGGCATGGGTTTTCGTACGAACGGAGCAGCCGCGGCAAGAAACACGGCGGTGGCCTCGTGCCAAAGTGGAGGGGGAAGAAAAGGAGAGAAACCGCAGGCTGGCAGCTCGCAGCGGGTGCCTGAGCCTTCCTCCCTCGCCCCTCCGCGATGTGCCTCTGGTCGGGGTGGAGGAAACGAGGTTTTGCCTTGCCACCTGAGGCTGGTCCGTTGAGTATCGTGGAGCGTTTATAGCTGGGAGGAGGGGGGTGGACTTGGTCTTTGCCCAGGTCTGTGGAGGCACGCACCCCCACGCACCGGCACGCAAGCTCTGCTTTCATCCTTTCAAAAGCCAGGGCTCAAAAGCAAAGTCTCCGTCGAGGAGTTTTTAAGCTGTCTGGCACTTCGCTCAGCAAAGGGACAGAGCGATTTTTCCCAGGGCTTTTTGCAGCATCGCTCTGGCCGCCGATTCTCCGGGGGAGCCACCGCGGCCCATGCTGTCCTGCACGCCGCCTTCGCCCCGCGGCAGCCTCGCCGGGGTGCTCTTTCCCACCCCAGTGCTCGTCTCCTCCACCAAACCCGGCCGGATAGCAGGGAGAGCCCTGGCCCTCCCGTCGGCGCGCCGGGACTGCGAGGGCCCCGGCGTCTCCAGCAGCCTCCGAACCCGCTGGTGCCGCAGACCCGCACGGGTGCCGGAGCCGCGGGGCCGAGCAGGATGGATGGCCCAAAAATGGGAGCTCGCTCCCAAGGCCCCAGCGCTTGGGGACAAGCTCTGAGCATCACGCACGCAGCGCGTCTCCTGGAGCAAGGATCTGACGTTACCACGGGGCTGGGACCTATAGGTTTACCTGCGTTATTCGTTGCCGTCTATAGGGACACGTAGCTGCACTGCTCCAGATTTCTTGGTCCCTGCGAGAGTGCCATCTGGTTAAAGAACTGCCATTAATTTTAGGGTAGGAAAAACCCACTGTTTGCTTATGTGATCAGGGAAAAGGGAACGTTTCTGTTGCCAAGGAACTATTTTTAATTGTAATGTAGATCCAGTATGGACAAGGAGGTAGCCGCTGCCTGCGGATAACAGGTTGGTTTTGGCACGGTTTGCAGGGTAGACCTGGGAGAGGAGCTTTGCAAGGACAAGCTCGGCTCACTGTCCCCCCGCGAGACCTCGGGGCAGCCAGCGATGGCCACGTGCCCGGCTCTGAGCCGGGGTTTTGCCGCCCGCCGAGGCGACGGCTGGGAAAGGCATGACGCGGCGAGGCAGGATCAGGCCCTGGGAAGGTGAGTTTTGCCCCCTTTCCACCTGCGCAGGATAAATCGCCTTCCCCAGGTGCTCTCGCGCCGTCCAAGCGGCAGCGGTAGCCACCAGCCCGGTCCGTTCCAGCACGCGTCTCCAACAAATCCTGCCCAAAAAGGTACAGCTCAGTTTAATTTAAAGGGGAGAGGAGATGCAGACCAGTGTAGGACTGACAGTGTGAAATTATCCTACAGGAGGGATAGCAGAGGTCCCTTCCGGCCTTAAGTAATCATAAAATATATATATATATAAAATAGATCTGGATTGCCTTTGCTGGCTCCTGCCTCCGAGGAAAGGGTGCGTGCGTAAGTCCGTGGGGAAAGGTGAGGGATGCTTGTTTATTTGCCCCTCTTCTGCGGCCGGGAGCCAGCAGTTTACACCTCCAGCAGCTCCGGAGCCCCCTGCGCCAAGCACACGCTCCCTGCGCCGCGCGGTCTATAAATATGTGTGCATGACAGATTTGGCACCGCGTATTCCTGTAAGTGATGTAATCTTTGGGAAGTTACTTAGCAACCATGGAAAATGTTTTGGAGGCTCTAATTTTTCAGTATGGTAAAATCGTATATTTATGCAGTGCGGCTAATCAGCTTGCTGGCAAGTCAGCAACGATGATCTCATTTTCTTCATCATTATTTTATGTGAATTGGGCTTTTAGCACTAAAGAGACCACAAAGATTTAATTCAAAAATGTGATTGCTTTATGTTTCCAGGGTATCATTAACATGGCATCTACGCAAATAACCATGGTAACAAACTGGTAATTAGTACATATATGGCACTTATTATTAATACAGAAACAGGACAAGTTCCAAATCAGCGCAGATTACAGTACATTATTACCATAGTAATTACCTGCAGTAACACACACAAATTGAACTAAATGGCCAATTGAACTAGAGTGAATGGCTTTTTATTCCAGTCCCTAAATAATGTGCATTCTTGGCTGAGTGCTTCAAGGTAAATAAAACTGTTTTAAATTTATTGCCAACTTTTTTCTCCCCCTTAGTGGGGAAGGGCCGGGAATGGTGGGAGTCAGGAACTTTTTTTCCTGTGCATACAGTATAATTATTGTACAGACTAAGCTGTTCCTGACTCCCGTGGAAAGATAAAAAGGGTATAAGTTATTAGTTTCTCCTTTATTAGTGGGTTTACTTCTGCGATTTCAGTCAGGGAGTAATGTTCAACATCTCTAAAAGACAACGTCAAGTGATTTAAGGCCGGAAATCAGTATTTTAGTTTCTTGGGTGTTTTTTGAGGGAGAAAAAAGACTATCTGCCTTTGGAGGAGTCTTGCAAAACAGACTTTTTAAAAAGTGATCACATTTATTAAAAAAAATCACTGAAAAACAGGGTTTGAGCTAACCCTTCCCGCAGGTCAGGGCCCGAGGGTGGAAGGGTCGGACGCGCGGCCGCAGAGCCGAAGGCAGCGCGCGCGCGGCGGGCTGGCCCCGGCCGGGGGGAAGCCAGCTGCCGGGGATGGGCAAAAAGCTCCGAATCGCTTCTTCCTTCTTTCCCTTTTACCGCATCGCGCCGGGGCTCTGGGGCCGGCCGGGCGGGAGGGAGCCCGTTCCCGCGCCGGGGCCTCGGGGCGGCTCGGGACAGCCGCGGCGGCTCACCGGCCCGCTGCGCTCAGCCAGTTACCATAGCTCCCCGCGTCTAGCCCCCGCGATACGTTATCCTCGTCCCTCCGGCGTTGCTACGAGGCCGGGGGCCGGCTCTCCCTCGCGCATCGGGTGTAAAAACAAGGGAGCGGTCGGCTCCCGCCTGGGGAAAACTTGCAGGCGTTTGCTGAGAATCTGGCCCTTCGCGTCGAGGCTCGGGCTGGAGATGCCCTGGAGAGGGCGAACGTGTCCAGCTCCTGACTCCCTCGGTGGGACAGGAGCCGCGAGCGGTCCTGCCGCCGGCGGGTCCCAGATAAGGGCCCCTGCGGATTCCCCACCAGCGCCCTTTAAAGGTGAAAGCCATCTACCCGTCTCAGTTTTTCTCTCTAAATGCAAACAACGTTAAAAGAGAAGTGTCCTAAAGAAATCTTTCTGCATCTGCGAGGTTCGCACGTGCAGCTGCCCGGTAACACGTGCCGGCCGTGCCGCACACGGCGCGAGCACGCGAGGAGCGCGATGCACGCTCACGGGCAGCAGGTCCTGCAGGTGCACGTTTTGAGACCTCCTCTTCCTTTTTTCCAGCTTTGCTTCTTATAACAACCCTCCAGGGGTGTTTGTCTGCTGATGATGATACCATTCCCTTCCTTTTTGGAAGGGCTTTCTTATACCTTTCATTTTTCCTGAGCGGAGACCCATCAAACAAGTTCTTGGCGTGCAGAGCGGGGCCCCAGGCCCACCAGGCTAGGAAAGCAGAAGTCTTCTGTGTGCTCACTTGGCGAGGGCAGAATTACAATTGCAATTATTCACACATCTTCCCTTTCCTCCAGACAAGCGTTAGTATTTCCACTCGCTGCTGGTAATTTGGACAACACGGTTCCTTGAGCTGCTTGTGCAACGCAGAGCCGAAGCGAGCGTTGGCGTTTCGCGGCGGGGACGGGCCGCGCAGGGGAGGCTCGGAGGAAGGAGGGCTTCAGCAGCCAGCTCAGCCGTGGAGGGCATCAGCTGCCTGTTTAGCTCGTCTGTGATTAGCAGACAGTCACATGGACCCTTATGAGGGAAAAACAGGGGAGCTTTTCACACAAAAAACCTCTGCTGCTTTAAAAAAAAAAAAAAAAGAACAACCTTTATTTGTGCTGTTTATCTGTGCGTTTCTATCAGGCGCAATGAAGAATCGTTGCTGCTTTATCAGGTCCATCTTTCATTGAGCTTTACCTTTCTCAATTCATAAGAAAATTATTATTTTAGCAGGCGAACCTTTAATTA
Organism: Struthio camelus; assembly: GCF_040807025.1. NCBI lineage: Eukaryota > Metazoa > Chordata > Aves > Struthioniformes > Struthionidae > Struthio > Struthio camelus. The sequence continues at coordinate 4,632,159 of NC_090961.1, forward strand.
TGTCTCACTGTATTTGCTTTGGCTCTCAGAGCATGGAAAACATACTCCTTTTAACAACTATCCATTTAACGTGGCTTCCGATAAAGCCAAATTGCCTGTAACTCAGTTTTATGCAACCCCAGCTGGCTTCTCCACGCAGCTCTTTCTCCTTCCAAATCCCAAACCCACCTACTATCGTCCCAGCGCTTTTGGCCTCGCCTGCCATGCCAGCAGCGTACGTAACCCCTCTTAGCCGGCCGCAGAAGCGGCAGCACCGAGCGTTACAGCGAAGCGCCGGCCGCCCGCTCCTGCCGCGCTCGGCTGGCAGCCCTGCCGCTTCCAACTCACGCCCGCGAGGGCTTGTTTCCCTAACGCTTCTGCTGCGCGCCCGCGGCAGAGCATCACCTGGGTTCAGAACAGGGTTTACGCTTCGGTTTGATGCTGAGTTTATCCCAGTCTTGGGGTTTTTTTTTTGGGGGGGGGTGGGGGAGTTTTCCCTCGTGGGAGCCGACCGGCATCGTTTCGGAGGGCCGGAGGGCGGCGGTCCTGCCTCGAGGAGCTCCCGGGCTCGTTTCTTCCCTCCAGCAAGTCCGTAGCACGTCGGCCCATCGGGGCTGCCGTGCCGGCGGACACGAGTGGCTCATCAGCACCTGCAGACCGATCGTGAGCCTGTTATTGAGGACTGTTCTTCCTGTGCTGGCCATTTTTGTTTTAATTTTCTCAATAGTAATTAGGGGGGAAAAAAACCCATGTGGGGCTTGGTGTCCTCAGTTCCCAGCCCTGCTCCCCCAGTGATCTTCAGGAGCTGGGACCTTGCTCAGCCCATGCCATAGTGCATTATGCCAGACTCAGCTTCTCCAAGACACACTGTAGTCGGTCCTGCCCTTTGGAAAGGCCTGGGAATTGCTGTTGTCACCCCCTGTGCCTTATCTCCACGGTCCTGGATCCAGAGGGCAGCTGGGGCGGTGCAGAAACCAGGAAAGGAGAATTAAGGCAAAGACTGGGAGGCCTTGAGCAGCCCCAGCCATGAGCTGGAGCATTGCTTATGTTCACCGAGCCAAAGCCGAGGTTCACCAGGACAGAGACAAGTTAGGACCAAGCCCAGCACAGCGGTGTTTTGAGCAAAACTTTTCAGACAGCTCCACTAGCAGCACACCTTGTCGGTGGCCAGAGAGTGCCTCTGCAGCCGAGCTGCTCCGCACGGCCCTTTCCTGCTCGCTGGCTGGGAACTGCATAACGGATCCAAGCCAGCAGTCACTTGGCTTCAGCGTCTGCGTTACCTGCTGGGCGTCCAACCCCGCTCTACTCCCGTCCTCATCCCTTGCAGGAGCTGTGCTGCAGAGCTGAGCAGATCTGGGGAGGTCTCGGAGGTGTTTGCATGTGCAGGGCTCCTTGTAAATCCCACCGCGGCTGCGCTCTGGCTCCCAGCCTGGTGGTACACCTCTACGAGACCCAGCTGCCACCCGAAGGTGGGAAGGTCCGAGGAGCCCAGGTGCCGCCCCGCTCTGTGGTGTCCTCCACCCTCCAGCACCCTCAGGCCCTCTGTTCTCCAAATACCCTATCTGAAGCCACCCCACGCCCCCAACATCTCCCTTCCTAGGCCTTGGCTCTGCCATGGGCCGTGGTTTTGTACATTGTGGTTGCTCTAGCACTCGTTAGCACATGGATTCAGGGCCAGCTGGGTCGGCTTGGCCCAGAAGCTAACCCAAGCCTCCGCTCCCCTCCCGAGGGTCAAACCCTGGAGCTGTGCTTGCTCTTGCCTTTGCCCAAGCTGCTCTACTTCAGCGCTTGACCACGGTGATGTTACCTCCTGGCAATTCCTGGAAACCCCTTCCCGGCTCGGCGAGCTGGCCGAGGAGCAGCCCCGAGCCTCCCAGCCAGGCTCTGCAGCTGAGCGGAGCAGCGCGCCGCGTGCCGGCTGCCCCAGCGGCGCGGCCGTGAGCAGGACAGCACAGCCAGCCCCTTACAGAAGCGCTGAGCCAGGGTACTAACTCCTACAGACCTGGGGTGCAATGTCCCGCTTTACCTTAAAACCCCTGAAGGACAGAGCGGGGCTTTGTTTTCCTTCTCCCCCTCTCTCCTTGCTCCTGGTTTGTTTTGCAACAGTTGCTGCTGTTGCCATGCTGTCTCCTTTTGTTGCTATGGATTAATCTTTTCTTCTTTTTTTTAAACTTATTTTTATGTATGTCCTGGGAACACGATTGCTTAATTTGCCCTGTAGGTTTGTAGGCCTGACAGGCATTTCCACGTCATCCCAGCGCTCGCCTTATCTTAAGCCTGGGCTGCTTGCAGGGTAAATACCTGCAGAAATGTTCAAGTGGGGGCCTGGGACCGGGATTTGCCCCAGCAAGCGAGGCAACAAGCTGCTGGGGTGCAAGCAGAGGGGACACGCTGTCCTGTGACCTGTGCTGTGCCCACTCGCCTTTAGTGGGGCTGGCTTTTTTATCTAACCCTGAAAAACAGCCCAGGAGCTGCCAGCATAACTGTCTCCCAAGGCTGGGAGAAGGAGGCGCTCCAGATGTCCTCCTCGACCACACAGAGCCCACAGAGGAGGACACCTCTGACGGCTCAAATGTAACACACACCTTGACGTTATTTTGCCCCCAACCTGTTCTATCTCTGGAAAGTCCTTGTCACTAGAGAGGGGCCGGAGTCAGGGGGAGCACTGGGCTGTGCCGCGGGAAAGCTTTTTGTTTCCCCTGGGGAACGTGGTGATGTGACTGAGGGTATCGGAAAGAGAAAAGGAACAAAGCGTTTTCCGGTGATTGAGGGAGATTTATTTGTACGCTGTGAGCTGGAGGCAGAAGACTTCACCATCCCACTGCGTGGAGAGGGCTGAATTCCCGAGCCCGTTTTCTCAGACCCCATTTCATCTGTGCAACACAAACTCCAGGCACCTCTATGGTACTTCTGACTGCGGCAGCACCCAGCCTTGCTGCTGCAAGTACCCCGGACATCGCTATAACATCACTCGCCACCAGCCTCCTGACAAGAGGAGGAGCTGCAAAAGAAAACCACTGCCAATGTGCGGTTTCTTCATGTTGCAAAAGCTTCCTAGCAAGGTCTGTCCAACAGCAGTGGCAGATGGGTGGCTCTGCGTGGGCTGTTTCCCAAAGGAGATGCTGCAAAACCCTGTCCACCTTGTCTCCTCCCCACGGGAGTGCAGCAGCTCTGGGAGGAACGACACAAGCGATGCGACTTTGCTGCTTCTCTGATAGTTGTGCTGAGCCCTGAAAGTGTCTGCTGATGGTAGTTATTACTTAAGGGTCTCAGAGATTCGACCTAAGTAGGATTATTCAAATCTGCTGGATCCAGACTTCTTGGTTCAGTATCACTTAAAACCTGCCCGTTTGCAGGATTTTCCCACCCTTCGCTGCTCCAGCTCAGCATCTTCGGCGGCTGGGTGCCTTCCCTGAGCTGTGAAAGTCAGTAGGGGCAAGAGCACCAACAGGGACGCAGGAGGGAATGGGTCCGTGTCTGGCTCCGCTGCGCACCCCTTGTGCAGTAGTCTGCTTTATCATTTTAGAGCAGGCCTTTAATTGCTCTGCATCTCTGTTCTCCCCACCTGGAACGGGGAGAACATCCCATCTTTTTGTCCCGTTATTGAAATCTTCAGGGAAGTGACTTTGTCCTACCACTATTTTGGCACTGGGCTCACTGCAGTGGCCAGGGAGCCCTAATGCACTAATGAATACGGATGCAGGGATCGGTCTCTTCCTTTCCGTAATTGATCGCATCTCCATCCTGCTAGGTCATCTAATGAGCAATACTCAGACAAATATCCCTCCGGAGTCATGAGTTTCGGCAGTTCCTTGGTAGCAAACATCAAAGGGGGTTGGTGACATCACAGAGATCGCAGAAAACATCAAGTCTGTCTGTCTGGGGGGGGGGGAAAAAATAGCTTCTTGCCGATCCACAGCTGGTGGGTCCTTTAATTACACCAGGGCCGAGGAACATTCCAAGCATAACATCCTGCAGCCTCGCCACCACCAGACAACGCGTCTTTTATTAGCCTAGGAATGTATCTTTAATAAACTGGAGGGCTTTAGCTTGTCAGAGGGTGTCGGGGACTGGATGTGCCATGGCCTTTTTTGGCCTGGCCGTTGCGTTGCGCAGCTGGGCTGGTCGGGGCCGGCGCGGTCCCCTGGCCGCGCGCGGGGCCACCGGGCTGCCGCAGCTCCCTCGGGCCCCCCGGCTGGCACAGGCTGGGGTCCTTCGTAACAGTCTGCTCGTCTGGAAGGCCTGAGCAGTTTGTAAGATCTTTTTTTCACGGCTTTGTTGACGGGGAGGGGGGGAATAAAGATGAAAGGAGGAAGCCCCCCCGCCTAGATGTCATCCAGGAATTTGGGGGTCTGAGAGATGCCATAAGGGTCAAGGCATTTCTGATGCTGGTGCAATGCTCTTTGCACCCTGCACACCTTGCTGTGTCCAGGCGTCCTCGGCGGCCACTGCGACTCCCGACGTTCAGCCTGTTACCTGCAGAGATGTCTTTAATTTTCCTCTGAAACTGCGGAGAATACAGGGACGGGGAGGAGGAGCTGAAGGAATCGGTCACCGTCCGGTTGGGGGAAAGAAATTGAAGGAGCAGGTCGGAAAGCGCCATCAGGACTTTGCGACTGGGCAGTTTCTGGGTCGCACCTGCCTGCCCGTGAAACTCGAGCTCTCTCCAAATCCCACAAAGGCTCTTTTCCCCCGCCGAAGCCCAAGCTGACCCGCGCAGCGGGGCCCCGGTCCCAGCCCGGGAGCACCCGCTCGCCCCGGCGATGCTCAGCGCCGTGGCTCCCGAGCAGCGCTGGCCTGGCCCCTTCCTAAAAACGGGAGGCAGAAGGAAGCACGGCGGGCAGGAAAAGGAAGGAGCGAGCCGGCGGCGGAGGAACCGAGTCCGCCTGCCGCAGGGTCACTTCCCCGCTCTGCCCCAGACTTCCCGGCCAGCCGCCCCGTCCCGCGCCCCGGCTTCCCCCTCGGCCCCCGCCGGCCGGGCGCTGCTTCCCGTTCCCAGCCGCGGCCGCCGGGGCCCCCGCGACCCTTCTTGGGCCGGGCCGAGGCACCGGGCCGCTGCGTTCCCCTTGGCATCCGTCCCTCCTTCTGCAAGGAGAGGGGCCGGCGGTATGTACTGCTCTCATTAGAGCGTCAAGGGAGCTTGAAGGCAGCACGGCAAAGGAGGGGAACCGTTTTGCAGACTTAATCATCTCCTCCCTCCCTGGTATTTCCACGTGTTCATGCAACCCAGGTTGTTGGGGGGTCCAAGGAAGATAAGCAAACAAATGTGTTTTTTTCCTGTTCCCAAGCCCATCATCACCTTCCTCCTCCCCACTGTCTGCGTATACCCAAGTGCAAATGTGCGATCCCGGTTAATTCAGCAGATTTGGGGTTCTTGCTTCGGCCTGCTTAAAGCAGGGCCGGAGGAAATGCGATGCTGAGCGGTTGCTCTGCCGAGTAACAAATCTCCCGTATTGTTCCCTCTCCTTTATTTATCCTGCACGCACAGTAGCAATTCAGTCTGAAGAAGTGTGATGTTTTCAGAGGCATGCAGCCCTGAAAATGGATGTTTGCTTTAATCAATCTCGGCGGAGCCCGTGGGGGCCGGGAGAGGTGTGACACCGGAGATTTGTTCTATTGATTAACCGAACACCCAGACGGGAGGAATCAAACACTCGCAGCGGATAAAAGCCTTGTAGGTGAATAGGGCTATTGTCAGGTTTGGTTTGTAGGTTATTGAGTTTGGGGGATTTTATTTTTCTTTTCCTACCTGCGGGGCTGATAGAAAGCAGAATAAGTTTTCTAATATCCCTCCCCGCTTCTCTGCTTCAGCTTCCTTGGTAACACGACACGTGGTGGAGACCGCCCTCCTCCAGCCAGCCAAAAGTAAGATTTCAAATTATTGGATCTGACAGCTCTCATTCCTTAGGCACTTTCTCTTCTCTTCCTCAGAGGAGAGGAAAATTATCAAAGGTTTCAAAAGCCGAGCACCGTCTGAGACTGCAAAATGCAACGCCTTGCTGGGAGAAACGCTCTGAACGGGGGAACGGGAGGGAAGGTAGACGGAGATCCCACGCAGCTGGAAAAGAGTTATATTTGTCTGGCACAGCGTTTGCCGTGGGCCCTTGGAAAATGTTTGCAGCTTCCAATTAATCTCATTAGTTTGGAAGTAGATGGAGGGGTGAGGAGGCAGGGAGGAGCAGCGAGAAATAAAAATAATTTCATGGGGAATTTTCTTTAATGACTTTTTAAAAACATGTAATTGAAATTGTTGCTTGTGGAAAATGTTTTAATAGCTCTAAAGCTGGCCGAGGGGGAAACAGCAAGAAATATTCATTAAACTACGTCGATGAGAGAGCCCAGGGGAGCAGCCGGCGCTCCGGGAGCGTAGGTCCGTCTGCCGCGGGCTGGGCAGCGAGCGTCGCCGAGGCCGGACCCCCGCGGCATCGGCAGCGCCGCGCCGGGGCCGGCTGCTCTGCCGGCAGAGCAACCGGCGCCTGCTGCAAAGCCCAGCGAGAGACCTACCTGCCGTCACCGAGCAAGCATTTAATTTCCTTTTCTTGCTCTCCGGAGGCTGAATTTGCAAGTCTACAAATAGTCTGCCAGTCCCCGCAGCTTACCATGCCCTCGTGCTCTCCGAGGAGCGATGCAGAGCTCTCGGTGCCGGATCCCCGCCGGCCACCACGTGCCGACCGCGGCAGCACGGTGACGACTTGCTGGGGTGGCCTGAGCCTGGGGGAGGACGGGGCACGGTCGAGGCCAGCTCTGTCCCCTTCACCCAGGGAAGGACTAGAGAAGGGATGGAGCTAGACCGACCTGCGTGACCGCTGACCATCTGCTGACTGCCCCATCCTGCTACCCAAAGCCACCGGACGTCTTGCACTTTTTCCCTTGGCCGTGCCGGACACTGCCGAAACGCAGCGCCGGTCCCCGCAGCTTGCTTTCCGCCGTCCCGCGCGCCCCCGCACGGCTGCGGCACCGGCTGCAGCGGGAGAGGCGAGGAAGCCTGGGCCATCCCCGGCCCCCGGGAGCCCTGTGCCTCGCCTGGTAGAGGTGCGCCCGCCGCGCGAGCCTCGAGGCTGAGCACGCCGTTCATCAGATGACGCCTTATTCACCCAGGAGCAGCCTTGCGCTCAGACGGCAGCAGCGGGGGCCGGCAGCGCTTTCCCTTTCGACCTCGGCAGTTGGCGTCTGGCGGCCGCAGAGGCTCCGTGAGTGATTTGCTGTGATTCATTTCTGCCGTGTACAGCTGAGACTTGGCATGAGCCTTCCCAGGAACAAAGCCACAGAGCGAATCGCCCGTTGCCACCGTGAGGAAGTGATGCACACCTTTCAACTTGTTTTTTTTTTTTTTAATTCTGCATCAGGGTATGTTTTTCTATGTTTAACAAACTTTTTAATTACCATCAGAAGAAAGCTCTGCTGCTCCATATAGGTAGCACTATCATCAGCCTACAGGAGAAGATATTCCCCTTCCAAGGGGAAGGACACGGCACTGGCACCCAGAGGACCTGGCTTCTCTCCCGAGTGAGTTACTGACTGCGAGGACACATCCTCTCACCCAGCGTCTGCCTCTCTCCATCTCTGCTCTTGCGCTCCTCCATCCTGCCGCCTGGGCCACGGTCCCTCGCGCCGGGTGTTCGGCCGTCCTCCCTCGGATCAACGCTCACTGCCTAATGCCACCAGCAGTCGGTCGAGTGCTCCTGGTAGACTGCAGGATTATGTCCACTGTGTCACCAGATGGTATTACTTTTATTCCCCCCAGCTCTTAATTAGAAAGAAATTGGGGATTTGGAAAAAAAGATGACCTGACACCATAGTGTCTGCTCCCTCCTTGCAAGGCTGCTGTTTCACACTACTCCTTCCACCCCGACCAGTGACTTTCACTGAAGGACAGAAAAGAGCAAACCATGACACAAATATATGTCCATCCTTCGCAGCAGAGTCTGGGAGGTCGGCAGGATTGGTCCAAGGGTGTAAGATGCTAAAACAACAGTCGAAGGAAAAGGTTCGAGGGTGTGTTGCCAGGCTGGATAAATTAGATAACTAGGCAGGAAGGAATTCACTGATGATCCATTTAGCAGGCTCCTTAAGGAAATATGAATCTAGCTTCTGAGCCAAAGAGCACACCTTTTTACTTATTAGCAGCCAAAACCTTGTGTGCCTTACTTGGAGGTGTCCCAAGGGCACGTACAAATGAATGGCGGCTCCAGGAGGTCTCGGCGGGGCTGGGGCAGCCGGGTGAGAAGGTGGCTGGGTGTCGCAGGGCAGGTCCTCCCTCTGCCACCGCATTTGCCCACTTGGTTTCTGTGCATTGCTGGTGGACCAGCTGAGTTCAGAGAGCTCCACTTCGCATATGTAGGTTAGGCAGACACATAGCTGGCTCCACAGATGTCATGAGGTTACTAAAATGAACACGGATTCCCCCCTCTTCTTCCTCCATCAAAGCCCACTGATGCACAGCCCTTGGCAGAGGGCAGCCTTAGCTCTCTTCCTAGAGGACCAGAGCACTCCTTCGAGGCTTTGGGCTCATTCGAGGAAGGACAGCATCTTTGCAGCTCCTGGATGTTTTACCCTGCAATGCTCTCCCTTTTGGTCTTTGCAAGAGAAGAGCTTTGCCCTAGGAGGGCAATGGGCAGCCTGATCTAATTTACGGTTTTTGGCCAATGCAGCCTGTGTTGTTCCCTCTCAGCTCTGTAAAACAGATGGGGCTGAATCAGCTCCCAGAGAAGGAGAATTTCCACGGCGGTCCCGCTGTGACACCCCTTGGAGAAGAGGGAGCTCGGGTGTTCCTGCACTTGGTTGCTCCCCTGCTTGTCTTGCCATGGAAAGGGAGCAGATAAGAGACCTTGCACCTTGGGTGCCTCTGTTTTTGGCCACCCCCATTTGATTCCCTCTAGGAGCCTTTACCACTCATGGAGGAAACCCAAGTCTGCTGGAAAGCTGGGCTCCTCAAGGGCTCGCTGGCTGGAGGCAGAGACATCGCGAGGGAGAGAGAGAGAGAAAGCAAGCAGAGGAGAAACTCTCTCAAATAAAAAATGTTCAGCTGTTAAGAGCAAACTTTGCACTAGCTGAAGATTTTGACCCTGTGTTCTCTCTGAGGAACAAACAAGAGAAAAACGAGGATCATATTATTTTGCCTGAAATGTAGAGTGGATCAAACCCCTGCTGTTCCTAGCTCCTGAAATGAATGGCTATAAACAACATGCATTTCCGGAGAATGAATTAAACAGCAAGCCAGAGTGCTGACTGTATTTTAAGAGATGTTTATTTGTCCTCACTGCTGCTCTAGAAAGAGTTGCACAAGGACTTATTAAATTTTAACCCCGCATTGTTCCTGGGTAAACACTGCCCTTTATCCGACATGACGAGCGCTCGCAGCCGCGATAAGCACGCGGCAACTAGAGCTCTCCGAGCCGGCAGGCATCGCGCAGGCGGCCGGGCTGCTCCCGAGGCTGTCGCAGCCTCTCCGCTCCCTGTCCTGGGCCTTGCACGGCTCCCAGAAATTGTTCTTTAAGCCATGGGAAAAGCTGTTGTTCAATTATATTTTGCGTCCATGGGTGTTTCTTTGGGGCAGCCAGCTAGTTGTTGGTTGCCTACAGAGTACTTAAAGTTTTCAGCACCTTTCTGCCAAAAGTTCTTTAGAAGAAGTTAGGGAAGACCTTGGCCTCCACCAGCATAGTGAACGTGCTTCTCGGCTCTTGTCCTACTTATTTAATAGTCACGGAAATGGAAAAAAAGGGTGAGAAACTATGAGACCGGCCCTGCTGGAAGAGCCGTGCTGTGACTCCCCCCAAGTCACGTCCCCAGCCCCGCGCACCGGAGCCCCGGACCCGGGTGCCACGCGCCAGCGTCCTGAGCAAACGGGTGCAGGGTTTTCCTCCTTGCCCGCAAACACGCAGCCCCCTACAAAGCCAGTCCCAGTGCGATGCCGTCCAGGCTCACACACGGACACACAGAAAAAGCTGATCTGGATTAATACCACTGAACGCTTCCCATCTCCGTATGCTTCCAGAGCCTGAATAGCATTTCTAAATCTGAGTTCAGCCTCTCCCAGGCTGGAGGAGGCAACAGGCTCTCTCCTCTCGCACAGCCTGAACCGAGGGCTGAGGCCGGGCGCTCTCACTCCTGCAGTGGCCTGGGGTACCACCTTGCTGGGAAGAACTCCTATCGCTCTCTGCACTGCAGAGGGAAAGGGAGAGGCTGAGAAACCAGCGCGAAAATCAAAGCCGGCGCCTCCGGGTGCGAGCCGGGCCAGTGCTCCTTGCTTTACCGGCAGGCCCCGAGAAGTCACCACCTCCCCGCTTTTTGGGGCGCTTTCGGGCTGTTTCCCCTGCCTGGGGAGGGGACGTAGCCACCGGGCGCGAGACGCAGAACGTGGGTCTCCGACGAGCAGGAGGATCTGTGCCTTGGGGAAACACTTCCGAACTCGTGTTGTTCCCTCTCCCGGGTCTGGGCAGAATGTCAAAAAGCCTGCTCCGAGCTGGAAATATTTCCAGGCTAGCGCTCGCTCGAGACTGAAACAATGGCAATTCTTCAGCTACCGCGGCGGTTATAAAAGGGCTTTTGACACAGAGGCTGCTGGCGGCGGGGAGGAGGGTTGTTGCTGGTTTTTTTCTCCCGGAAAGCCCTGTGATAGTGTCCCTATGTGTTTGCGCACGCACTTTTGGGTACGTGAAATAATCTTTTGGCTCTCAGCTGGGCCTTTCGGGTGAGAGCCCCCGAGGATGCCCGGCGGCGCGGCTCCGGCGCGGCCGGCTCCGGGGAGGAAGGAGGAAACGCCAATCACACGGGATGCCATGCGGCAACGGAGGAAGAAGGCGTTTGAGAGTAAATGTCAGCTTTTGCATTTTGGGGGTTTGGGGCTTTTTTTAAACACGTGGGTGGGACTTTTAATGCCCGCATGGCACGGAGACGGTTTCAGTCTCCGGGGCTTATCCGGAAGATGCATGCAAACCCTATGGAAAGTGTCTCTTTGCTCAGGAGGATGAAATCTGACACTGCGGGGATTGTAAGCCAGTATTCCAGCAAGGAGCCTCTGTGGTTAGTGTGTCATATCTGATAAAGGCTAATCAGTCCTCCTTTAGGCACCATTCAAGTCTTATTTTCATCTGTCTCCCATGTGTTTTGCGTTAGCTATGATACATACTCACATATGGGCAAAACAGTGCAAATTCTGATCGTTCTGGTCTTCCCTAGACTTCAGGCCAAGAGGAAGGGAAAAGCGTAAGGCAGTAGACTATGGATCTGGTGAGCAGAAGCCTTGCAGAAAAGCCCTGGTAGCTCCCAACCATGCCTTCATCTCTGCCTGGAAACCACCCGTTTGCACTACCGATTTGCACCGGTGCAAGAAGGGGGACCCAACTGGGAGCAAGTTTCCACCGTGAGCCAGTCGTTAGCTGGTGGCCCTAGACCACCCGTCCTGGCCACGGCTCCTCGCCGGCTGCCCCGCTTGCGCTGTCCTACCCCGGCTCCTCTCCCTCCGAGGTGTCCGAAGCCTCCTCGGCGACCATCCGCGCCGTGTTTGCTCAGGCGCTGTGGATTTAGCTCTGCAGCCTCACGTGCAGTGTGTGCGTAGGGAAAGATAGATTGCCGCTACTTTCCAGTATAAATCACATTCCTTACAACACTCCAAAGTAGCATTTTCAACCTCAGGGTGCTAATAGGATCCAGCAGGAGAAAGAAATGTCAGCTAAGTAGCAGGCGCTGTTTGGAGAGTGCAATGGAGCTGATCCGCAGCCCCAGGGCAAAAGGAGCAATCCCAGGGCAGAGGTTAAAGAGTTCAGGAGCACTTCAGCCTACTTAATTGCAACAGGCCTCTTACACGTCGCAAGATGGATGGCTCGAGCCGGGCAAGGGGGGCAGCGCGGGGCCAGCGGCATCACCACGTGGAGGGGCGCGGGCGGCCGCGGCGGAGGGGGACCGCGGCCGTGCCGGGGAGCTCGCCCCGCTGCCTCCGCCGGGGGCCCGTCAACGCGAATCTCTATCGGCGCTGGCCGAAACCGCGGAGGTTTTGCCGCGGAAGCTCAGCACCGCGCTCATCCCGGCAGATAAAAAACAGCGAATGATCCAGCTGCCAAGGAAATATCTGTTGTTCCCTTGAAAATCTTAAGGGCTGTTTTAAGGGGGGAGATGGTTAATGTTGCAGCTCTTGTCATTTCCACAGCATTTTTTTCCCCCCCGTTCTCGGGTTTTCTTCAGCCTTCAGAATTTGTGTTAACCCCAAGGTGCTTCCGCTGCGAAGGTGCCTCAGATAATACTTTCAGTAGAGTTTTGACTTGTTTTTTGACACACATCTGAAAAACGTCCCCAAAAACCTTGATGTTTCGCACGGACAACGTCACTTGAATGATTTTTTTTTTTTTTTTTAAATAACCTAAATAAAGTTTGGAATAAAAACATTGCGTTCCTGTCTCGCAAGTGAGGTTCGGGCTGTTTCCCCGGTGACAAAAGCACGCGGCCGGATCTCGAGACGTACGCGTTTCACCCCCAGGGCTCCCGCGAACCCCCACGATGACCCGGAGCAAGCCACTTGGGAGGCGGCTCGCAGGCGAGCACATTTCCGGTTAAAGCTCCCGTTTGGGCTCGTAACCCGGGCCAGCGCCCGAGAAGCTCCCCTCTCTGCAGGACGCCCCGGTCTCGGTGCGTCGCCCACCCGCCGCCGCGGGGGAGGCCATCTCCGTTACGGCCGTCTCGGCTAACGGGGGCCGGCGTGCCCTCGGCGGGGGGAGGCCGGCGGAGCGGAGAGGGCGCGCGGCGGCGGCTGAAGACAGCGCGGAGACTGCAGAGGCGCCGCCGGGGAGCGGCGGAGGCCGCTCGCAGCCCGCCTGGGCCGAGGAGGCCGACGAAGGCCGGCGCCTACGCCAGCGGGGGCCCGGCCGCGCTGCCGCCGCCTCGCAGGGCAGGAGGGAGACGCGCCGCGAGGTCCGAGGATGCCCTCTCGTGGGAAGAGCCTCGCTCGGCCCCAGGAGCCGGGGCAGCACCCGCTGCGGGACCCGCTGGGGACCTGCCAGGCCCTGGCCACCTCTCGGGTTGGCGGGGAGCCCCAGTGTCCTACCTCCGGGGACGCCACGGGGAGCGGGGCCTCGCCGGGGTAAAGGACTCGGCGTCCGTTATCGAGGAGAGGGCCGAGGAAGGCCTGGCTGCAGGGCCAGCGCCGCGCTCGTCGCCGGGCCGGCTCAGGGGAGGAAGAGGGCCGCGGCGAGGGGCGCGAGCAGCAGGCAGCAGCCGGCGAGGCCGCGGGGCGCGCCGTTGCACAGGTCCGTGTCGCAGCAGTGGATCCGCACCCCCGGCAGCTCCTGCTGCTGGCAGTGGCGGGAGGTGGCGCAGCCGCTGGTCAGCAGGATGCCCAGGACCACTGCAAGGCGAGCACAGGGCGGCGGGCCGTCAGGGCCGGCGGCAGCCCCGAGCCGCCGCCGTGCCCGCGGGGTTGGCGTTGCGGGGTGGGCGGCCCGGCGGCTCCCGCCTCTCCCGGCACACTCACCGCTTTCTGTTTTAAGGCAGAACCGGTGCTTGAAGCCCTGGTGGGAGCGGGAGCAGGTGATCACTTCGGGGTGAGAGCAGCCCATGTCCACGTATTTGGTGCCAACGATGATGTTGCAGCCGTAACACTGGAGTCCGGACACTAAAGACGACCATAGGAAACACAGTTGGATTTTTTTTTTTTTTTCCCCAGGGGAAAATACTTCCAACTCCTCCCTACCTGACAGAGCGTTTGCAGCGCTGTCTGCCTTGCTAGGTTGCATCGAGCCGGAGCAAATCCCCCTTGCGCTGGTGTACCCAGCGGGCCCAACAAACGTTAACGCATCTCCCGCTAGAGGTCAGTGCGAAATCAAAGATCAGCAGGAGATGGGCGCTGGGATCAAGCAGTACCAGCAAGGGCACCTCGAAACGGGGGTCTGCAGAGAGCAGACGGCCCCTCCGGCGCAGAGCCCCAGCGAGCCGCGGCTCGGCCGCTCGCCCGAGCGCCTTCGGCCCCTCGCCCCAAACTCCCCCGGTTTCGCGCCGGCGGCGGATGCCCGGCCGGGGCCGCGGCGCTCGGCTGGCCCCGCGCGGGCAGCACACCAGGCACGCGTCCCCGGAAGGGGAAAAAAGGTGCCCCGAGCTCATCGGAGGGATCTCATCCCGTCCTGCGGCGCCCTTCGCAGCCCAGCCAAAACACATGGGCTCGTTGGCATGATTTGCTTTGTTTTCCCCTAAAAGCGCTCCTGCTTTTATCCCAGGGTCTATCGGGGAGGCAAAACCGGCTCTGGTGTAGAAGAGAAAGAGCCATTTGGGGTGGCTGGACGCGACCGCGTCCGTGCCTCCTGCGAGAGCGGCTTGGGCGCATGCCCCGGCGGCTGCGCGGCCTGCCACGGCCGGCAGCTCGCTCCTTCCCGCGGCCGAGCCTGGGAGCCGCTTGCCTGCGGCCGGAATGGGATTTAAGCCTTTTCTCAAATTTCTTCAAAAGGAAAAAAAAAAAAGCCTTCAAAGGACGTTCGTTTATGTCGTCGACAGAGCCTAAGGCAAACGCAGTATCTGATCTTCCTCAGTTACGGCAATAAAAATCCCGTTGCAGACTGACTGTTGCCTTTAGCCGCCCCCTGCCTCCGCACCCCCCGCAGCCCTGCCACAACCCTCCTTCTGGTGGGACCGAGCGCGGGGCGGGGGGCACTCACCCTGCGGGAGGACGAACACCACGGCCATCAGCGAGAGGATCCCCTGGGCGCCTCCGGCCACGCGTCCCGAGAGCATGGGGACCAGCTCCCGGAGCCCGCGCGGCCTTCGGGGCAGCCCGGCTCCGCTCACGGCTCTTCCTCCCCGTCCTCGCGGACCTCTTGCTTTTCACCCGCAAAAGCCCTCCGCCAGAATAAAGACGGGGAGATGCTGCCGGTCCAGGAGAAACCGTCCCGCAGAGCGTTCCCCGCTGTCGTGCTGATTGGGGTTACGTCGAAGGTTAACGTCCTCCTCTTCCTCCCGAGGAATTCGCCGGTTCTCTCGGCTCACGCACAGACGTGAGCGCGTACGTGCTACCCTCGGTTATTTCTGTCCTATTTCCTCTGTCCGCGGTCGCTTCCCATTAATGCTGCCGTGCAGCAGCTCTTGGAGAGAAATTCTCCCTAATCAAGATTTAGTTTTAAATCCACTTCGAAATCCTCTAATTCAGTTGGATTAGGCAGAAGGGGTTTCGGGAGATGTATGTTTTTACTTTTTTTTTTTTTTTTCCTCCTCCTTCTTCCTCTCTGAGCTGCTTCATCTCCACGAAGGGAGCCAGCGGCTCGGTGTGACATATTGTGCTATTTAAAGAGGGTAGGAATAATTTTATTGAGGAGAAGCGGTCGACTAATTTTAAATCCAAAGCTTGAGATTTGCTCACAACATACAGCCGCGGGGACGGCCGCGGGGTTAAAGGAAAAACCTGATGGGGACGGAGGCGCGCTTGACTCTATTTTATGCATTTGTGCACCAGAAAACAGGCGCTTTACAAAGCAGAGAGAGAACCAAAGGCCGAAGGGGGCCGACCCCTGCCTTTGCACGGGCTCTGGAGGGAGCAGGACTCCTCCGGTCGGGGCGGTTCAGGGTTAGGGAAAAGGGCCGAGGTCCCGCGGAGGACAACGCAGGGCGCTGCGGCTCTGAGCCCACGGGGACCGCTGGGATCAGCAGCATGGTGCTTGAGGGAAGCCCCCGGCCACGGGGCCGGGTTCCCCGCAGACCCCCCTGCTGCCATCCCGGCCTCACCAGCTCCCCCTCGAGCAACGCGCCGGCTCCGAGTGGCGCTAATGGGACTTAGAGAGCTAATGCTTACTAATAAGAGAGCACACCCAAACGGGTGGGATTAAAAAATCAAAACAACAGAATAAGCTGCTTAGGTTGCCCATCCAGCGAGCGCTTCCTAGCAGCACCCAGCAATCGCCCCCGGGCACCGCCAGCTTGACTGGGCTGGAGCCCACGGGAGCCGAGCCGGGGGACTCGGGCACGTCCGTCACCAGCCCCGGCGGACAAAACTCCCAGCCAGGGAAGATGGATTTGGTCTGAGCACGTCTGTCCTGCTGCTCAAGCCCGTTGCAGAGCACAGCAAGGCAGTTCGCTGCACCGTCTTACGGGTAAGCACAAGGGAGCTGAAGGGACCAGGTCTCAGCTCACCGCATCGTCGCTCGCCTGGTGGGTCGGCGGCTTCTGTCACCGCCTCCATGGAGATAAACCCTGTTCAGGCACGCGTTGGATGTCCCCTCCAGCCACTGAAAGGCCTAGGAGTAAATCAAGGGCAGCATCTCCCTCAGCCGAGCTCTGAGCGGAGCGCGGGGTGAAGATGCTCTGAGCAGCGCTCAGCTCCCCAGCCTGAAGCCGACTCGAGTGCACAGCTTCGGCAGGGGCTAGGACCTAAGCTGCACACAACAGCTTCATTAGTGAGCACACTCATTAATATTTCACCGCGAGGCAGCACAAACTTGCCAAGTATGGGCACCTCCAGCGCAGGAGGGGCAATTAGCACCTGGGAGAACTGCTGAAATAATGCAGCTCGTTTATTCAAATCTCTTAAACCACCTACGGTGTCTAGCTTGCCTCAAAACAACGTGATTAGAGCAAAGCCTGAAAGCCTCAGGGAGAAGGGATAAAATGCAGGAAATAGGATTGATTTAAATGCATGCATAAATCATAGGATTCAATAAGCAGGGAGAGCTAACTTTTAATCCCTTAATAAACTCATCAGTATCTGGAGTGGGGAGGCCATTTGCACGCAAAGAATCGAAGCTGGGTTCCCACCTGCTTCTCGTCTCGGCTCTGCTGAAGCGATACAGCAGCTCCGAGCAGCTGGTCTGCGCCCGGGTGCGTGCAAACCTCTGGGCAACAGAGCTGGCTCGGCAGCCTCGTCCGGGCTCCCGGCAAAGCCGGATCCTCCGAGAGCGGCGCGCGGGCGCCGGCTGGTCCTTCCCCTTGCAGGGAAATCGAGCCGGTCATCCCGAAAGAGCCGGTCAATCTAAGTGACAGCACGCGGCTTCCCAAACGGGGCAGGCAGACGTGCGACGTGTCGCAACGTGCACAGCAGAAAAGAGCCGCGTCTTGGGTCAGACCCGGGCTGCTCCGAGGGTCCTGGCGGAGGAGGAGGGCTCAGATCCTTGCTTTCGCGTCCGCTCCAAGACCAGCAAAACATCGGGAACCGGCAGCAAGCAGCTAGGCTGCGATAACCCCAGGCGGGAACATAGCCCCGGCTCTGAACCCAGGCCTGGCCCAGCCCCTGGTTTGAGGTGCTTCTGCTGCAGATTTGCCCGGACTTTGTTTTGGTTTTAGTCCCTGGGAATGCAAAGGCCAAAGACCTTTAAAAGAGAGAAGAAAAAGAAAAAAAAACTAACCTTCCTCTTTGAGCCTGCCACCACTTCCACCTCTGCAATCAGTGTACATTTCTTTTAACTGGTCATTAGCTCTGATGCAATTTACCTCTCAGCCGGGGCAGGGGGCACCAGGAGTCAGCTAGGAAACGGCATTCCTCCCCGATTGAGAAAAATGTGATTAACAAATCCCCCCATGTTCTCACTTAAACCTTTAGGATACCCAGAAAGAGGGATAAACCCTGCAGAGATTAGATGGTTTTGCCTGTAAATCCTGCTTTAGAGCTCATCCCTAACAGGAGACATAACTTATCACATGGCACTAATTTCCCCTCGGCAGCCCAGCTCCCGTCCCACGGCCGAGGGGCCGCCTAAGCACGCCCGCCGCGCGGCCGGGGACCCGGCTGCGGCTCCCCTGCTCCCGAAAGCGCCGCAGTCTGACCGGAGAGGCTGGGCACACGCACGTCCCGGCAGGAAAAAAACATGCAATTACAATGATAAAATGCAACGAGGCTGGTATTTGCCACTGGTTGCACTTGGGGCAGCAGGGGACACAGGTCACTCCCCCGCCCAGAACAGCATGTTGCCTCCCTGGAAAATGGGAATAACCCCTCCTGCGGGTTCCCCTTCCCACCAGCGGCAGCACTTGCGGCTCCAAACGCTGTACCCCTGATCGCGATCCCCCCACCCCGCCTTTCCCGACCCCCAGCCTCGCTTTTCCACCGGCTAGACCCAGGGCAGCAACAAGCAGGCAAACTAACCCCTGCGGGCCCGCGCCGCAGTCTGTCCCGAGGCGGGACTCGAACCGGTGACATTAGGAACTACCACCCTCCCAACCCCCGTGGCCGCCATTGTTACAGAGGCGGAAGCGGGGCGGCAGCGCCCCCGCCATGCCACGTTCATGCCGCGTGACGGGCAAGCGTGCCCGCTGATTGGGCGCGCGCCGACTCGTCGGGGGGGGGGGGGCGGTGTGCGCGAGAGGGCCGGGAGGGGGGGAACTCAGCTCCCGCCCCGCGGGAGGGCGCGGCCTGCCGGGGCCCCGCCAAGAGGCTGCGGCGGCGCGCTCTGATTGGCTGGACGTGATGAATATATTAACGATGCGGCGCAAAGTCCCTTTCTCGCTTAATTTTATGGGCTTTCCGGGGTCTAAATGGTCATAGGGGGCATTAGAACACAACTGGCTTTAGCGGAGTTAAAGAGTAATAGCAAACTGACATGGGGGGGAAAAAAAAAAAAAAAAAATTAAGCTCATACGCCTCACCCTATCTTGAAAACCAGAGGGCTTCCAGAGGTTTAAAAGGCTGTGGGTGGAGAACTAATCCCGTGTTGTATGAAAGGAGAGAAGGTTAGCACTCCCCTTGATAAGGATGGAAGAGGCCCCAGTGGCCTATACAACACGCATACGGTTAAGGCAATGCCACTTACTTCGTGGCATCTAACCATGTTTTTTTTTTTTTTTCCCCTTTTTTCCGGAGGTTTTGGGGGCAGAGCACTGCAGCTTCTCCTTTCTACCCACAGGGCTCCTTTTCCACCCACAGATTCTCCTTTTTCACCCCACGACACTATGCTCCCGAAACACACCCAGCCGGCAGATGAATGCCTGCCTGTCTCGCGTTAGGGACACGCAGCGTGTTTTGCATTACGCAGGTCTCCTCCGTGGGTAGCCAGTGCCTGCCATTCCAAGCATTTCAGAAACAATGGGAAAATGTTCGTTTTAGAGGCTCATCTTTAGCTGTAGTGGGCTAAGCTGCGAAGAGGGCTCAGGGAAGGAAGGCCTCCAAATTATGGCCACAACAAGCAGCTCTGCATAGCCCACTCCCGGGTCCCATCAGGCCAGGAGGGTGGCTGGGTCACAGCACCAAAGACAGTTTGATGGAAGGTCATTTTTTTGGATGAAAGGAATGAATATGACTTTGCTGCTCCCATGCTAACCTTGAGATACCTGCCTGGGTGCAAAGGACAGCACAGTACACAAAAACATTGGTTGGGGGAAAACCCCTTACTCTTAGATGAATCGAAAGGGCTCAAGGCAATGGCCTCCATACAGCTAGCAAAATATGTCGTCCCCAGTATTTAAATCCTACTTGCATTGCGAGTGTTTCTCTTAGGAAACAGCAGCGTGTGCTCTTTCAGGGTTCCTATGAAGCTGAGCTACCAGCTTCCTAACATCTAGCCAGCGACTGCCAATTGGTGGCCCCCGACAGTTGAACAGATGGGCCCACCCCACAAGCAAACCTGCCGCGGGAGCCGTGAGACTCACCTCTTTCACGCTGGTGCGAGATAATAATGACAACCAGGCCCTTGTCAATCACACCACACAGCTCTGCCGCCAGCTTTCCCTTTTTTCCCCCTCCAGGAAGTGGAACTGCTGCAGAGGTGGCCACTCTGCCTCAACAACTGTAATGCACAAAGGAGGAAGAAAATACCTTTTACTGCTTTCCTGGGTTAGTTATTTCTGTAGGGAGGGCAGCACTGTGCAAGGGCAGGAAGATGTTTTTATTACAGAGTCTGGAGGTTAACATAGCACTTTCCCTCTGCAGGTTTCAACACGCTCCAACCGCCGACAACCCGCACTTAACACAGGCAAAGGGTACGACTCTGCCATTTCACAGGGGCAAACAAGCCCAGCCGCTGCAACTGCCTTGTTTTCAGTACAGGCTTGAGCTGTACCATGCGCCTGAAGCGATTAGACAGATAATCCTGGCCGTCACTGCCGTGCCAGGCACTTCCAGGCAGGAAGGTGAGGTAAAGTTACAACAAAGTAGAGCTCATGCCTTTAGGTCCCAGCATTATTATTCCCAGGTGGGGTAACAAGGCCTTAAACATAACCTCTCCAAGGAAGGATGGTTGGGGGAGTAGCTCTTTTTACACCAAGGCTGTTCAGTTTGGGGAGAGGACAGTGCAGTGTCAGCAGCAGAAAGCTGAAGGCACCAGGAATACTGCTCATGGGATATTTCCAGCAGGCAGCAGGGAGACCATCTCCCTTCACCATAGCTCTTCTGCTCAGAGGTAGGACAGTGCAGTGTCAGCAGCAGAAAGCTGAAGGCACCAGGAATACTGCTCATGGGATATTTCCAGCAGGCAGCAAGGAGACCATCTCC
Source organism: Struthio camelus (assembly GCF_040807025.1). Taxonomy (NCBI): domain Eukaryota; kingdom Metazoa; phylum Chordata; class Aves; order Struthioniformes; family Struthionidae; genus Struthio; species Struthio camelus. The sequence continues at coordinate 4,652,524 of NC_090961.1, forward strand.
CTTCACCATAGCTCTTCTGCTCAGAGGTGTATGGCTGGGAGAGCCCTAGCACAGCTGGGGCATGCAAACTACTAGGAACACAGTTACACAGGCAGCAGCTCCAGCTCTGTGCTGCAAAGCATTACTGAATCTACAGGGAAGTGCTTTGCTGGTATAACACACCAATTTCCTTGACATTTGTAAAGAAGCACAGCCACATCTTGTGATTTACAAGTTTCACCGGACTGTGTGAGAGACACTGAAAAGCTTCATGAAGTTATTCTTAAAAGTCTGATAATTTCAGCAGTAAGGCTCAGTACGTCTAGAGAGGGTAGCCTTTCCTGGGGGTAATGAAAGGACAGTGATATCGATAGCTAGTGTAGCATCAGGTCAATGTGAACTCTACTTTTTTATTAACAAAAAAAAAAAAACCTATACCTCACAGCATACTATTAACGTGCAGCTGTCCTCTTTAAAGAAAGAGTAAGGAAGTCCCTGAGCAGCTATCAGAGAAGAGGTTTAAACGACAATGAATTTTCAGGTACTGGCAAGGGCACGTGGTTGATACCAAAATGCGTTTTTGCTTCATCAGGAGCAAAATATCCCCTTATGGCAGAACTCTTTATGTAAAGCGAAGCTTCCGCCAGAATACAATTCTTAACTAATAAAAGCTAAATCCTATACTGTCACTTAGATGGCCCTGCCCCTTCTGAATGCAGAGACAGCAGCAGAATTCCTTTCCCCTTAGCTAAAGGTCCCTGTGAGGGTTTGTACTAATGTTGCCTCAGCTGAGGACACCTTCAGTTCAATCCTCTTACTTTCTCTAAACAAGTTTTGACTGGAGTTACGCTCCTCCTTTCCTTCTTCAGAACAGATCTAAGCACCAATCTGTTTCTCCTCTTTTCTCCCTCCTTCTACAGGAGTACTTTCTTTTAAAGGTGTTTTAAGAGAGGCTTCCTGGGACACAGACACTTCACATTAGTACACTCTCACCACAAGCATACACATAAAATCCCACCTTTTTATTATGGCATATGGTACTTGTTTGGATGTGTAAATACCACATGAGTATGACAAAAGGGGAAAGAAATACCAATGCTGAAATAGATACAGAGTCATGCCATTATCAATACAGTTTCATACGATGGATTCTCAAGATACAAAAGTCTGGGTTTTCTCTTTTTACATTGAAATAACTTTACAGTGTTCCGTGAGCTTGCTTTTTATCCAGAGGAGAAAAAAATTAAAATATGCTGAGAACAACTACAAGCAGGAATCATTTTAATGGTTAACAGAAGAACTGTAACTTTGCTCTAGAACAGCATCTATTAAACACACGTAACAAGAGGTAAGCAACTATACAGAAGGTAAGAGGAGATTTCACCACAGGAGTCAAGTCAAGGGCAGGAAAGGGGAATCTGGAACTGCATGGTTTTATTTGGTCACAAAATTTGAGCTGAGTGTTTAAAATGAAGCACCCTTAAAGATGCAGCACTCCTATTTAAAACAATACAGAAACTTCCAATAGACTAGAATCTACATTCTGAAAAAAAAATAAAAAAATTAGACATTTAAAAAAAATCCACATATCTCTAGGCTCATGACTTAACTTACTGTTACAAAGCAGACTGGCAGCTCTTCCTTAAGCAGCAACAGTGCCCAGAAGTAATGCCACCATAAAGTACAGTATCTTTGGGGAGTCCAATACAAGGCTGACACTTCTAACACGATGTCAGAACGATCCATTTGTCTGCCAAAAGATTAGGCAAGAGAAGGAGACACTGCATCTTTTTTTCCACCACGCTGCCCGGTTCTAGCAAAGAGCTAAGACGTTTTCTTTGGGCCAAGACTAACAGAAACCACTTTATCAAATATTCTTCAGGTTTCCTGCCAAACTGGATTTATTATTCTCATGTGGTTTTTAATATTTTTTTTAAAAACAATTTTTCCTGACAGTCTCTAAAGTGATACTGGAACATTTAACAGTCACTCTTCCACAGTTTAATTGTTTTGTCGTTTTCTAGTGCCGCTGATGCAATGATGTTTTCTGTTGGGTGACAAGCTGTTGAGATTACAACATCTACACAAAAAGAGAAGATATACAAATATCGTTATTTACAGCAATGATATCTGGTTCATAGCAGGCATTTCTGATTTCTTAAAGTGAGGGTGTATTGCTGCTGCATCTTGAAATAGTGTAGCCAAGTCACCACATCCCTGTAGCAGAATTACAAACGTATTCATAAATATTTGACAACTTTTGCTTCTCAAGGAGAGAAAACAGTTTCTACGAAAAAAGCATGCTGTAAGCGGGCTCCCCAAGTTGAGAGTAATAGCTGGAAGACGTTTGATAGATTACAAAAAGTGAGAACTCTCTAGACACTAGTTCTTGCTTACTTGACAGGTAAAACTCTTGGAATATTACCTCAGACACAGCTAATAAAAAGCCATCTCCATTTTTTCTTTCCTGGTATTTCCAACAGCCTACGCAATGCTTAGACAGCACTTAATCTTCAGAGTCTTGCCCTAGCCTAAACAAAAAAAAAAATTTGCTGCAACTGCCCCAACTTACAGTCTAAATCACTGGTCCTTGAAAGGAATAAGCATGCTTAACTCCACAGCACAATTCCTTCCAGTCGCTGCAGCAGGAGTGCTCTCTTCACGGGATTCAGACTGAACTACTCATCAGGTGACATTTCAATAAACGTTCAACTCTGCCTTCAATATTAAGCATACTTATACACATTTACAAACAGTGGACCACATTAGTCCTTATCAGATGTAATCGTATCTCTACAGATGTAACATGTTAAGCTGGAATATATCCTTCCCAGAGTTGAAGCTTTGGAAGGTACCAATAGGCAATTCGAAGCCACTCAAATATCTCGATCAATTCTGAACTCAAGGAAATCTCCTCTGTGTCAAAGTTCTCAGAGTGAAAAATACAAACACTTGCAATGCCTGGAAAAGACCCTTCACTATAAGGGGAGAACTCCTAGGGTTCAACTAAACTTCTGCCACTGAAGAATTCAAGGAGTCTGACAGTCAACACTAAACCATCAATGAGCGGTGCTCAAGTGAAGCCCTCATTAGAAGCTGACATGAGGGATACTCTATCAATAAAAGCAAAAGCCTCTTTCACACCTGTGTGCCCCTGTAATTTCTGTACAATCTCTTTTGTCTGAAGGTTCCAAATATAAACCAGGTTGTCTTCTGACCCGGACACAATCCACTGGAAGGGGAGAGAAAAAAAAGTTATTTTAATCTTTCTTCTCAGCTGTATCTAAAGTGCTATTATTCAGTAAATGTTTCATTATTCTCATGTTAAGAGAAACTTCCAACATCATATGACTCATATTTGATGTGGTTCACTCTCTCTCAGCCTCCACTCAGCACATACAGGCAACAGAAAGTTTTGTTCCACCCTCTATATGCTGGAGAAGAAAAATTAAAGGACACTTAGGAGCAAAAGATGCTGAGGTGCTTCTAAATTAGGACTCAGTCTCTGCAGATTTGATCTGCTATCTCAGCCAAAACGTACCAACCTGAGCCTATCATCTGATGGTTGAATGCTATATAACTACGGCTAAACCATACATAAGCAGCAGCTCTCCGCTCAGGAACGTCCCCTTTGCACTGCTGCAGCACAGGGAGCCTGGCAACAAGGCAGCAGGCGAACTTAAAGACACAGCTATCACAGGGTGCTCAGCAGGAGGTAGATGGAGTTTCCTAGCATGACCTCTTCTCCCGCTGCACTATAGTACTTCTGAACCAGGATCCTTTAAAGGAGGTTTCCATCCCCAAACGAGTTTCCTTTACAAACTTTTTATCGTTGCTAATTCCCACAGTAACCGTGGTTTCTATTAAATTTAATATTTTCCTCTTCTTCCAACCCAAAACCAATTCTGGATGAAAGAACAGAGATGTTTATAAGCCAAACGACAGAGAGAGACTTGCATCTTCCTTATACTTCCCATGGATAAAAGTAGTAAAAACCACTTGTCACTAAAAACAACTGAAATAAGCACTAACCTTTCCACCAGTAACAGAGAAATTTGCAAATATGCAGTACTTCTCATTTTTGTGTCCTGTGTACGTCTTCAGGCACTGGAAGTAAAGAGCCACAAGGTATAAGTACAGTACATAATTAGTTTTCTCACAGTCAAGGACAAACTCCCTTGGCAGAGCAGATTAAATATACCTGCATGTGTTTCCCACCCTGCCAACTTATCTAGACAATGCAGAGGGCATCTCTGCCCTAAAACACTGAACAATCATTTGAGGAAAAGAAGAAAAGCCTTAATTTGTCACTTTCCCACAGAGAAAGAGAGCAACAGCAATTTATTCTTCATAATATATTACTCATAAATACAGCTTTATTCAGTGTCTCAGGGCTATGCAAGAGCATAAACGTTTTTGTTTTCTTTTTTTCCAAAGGCATGGTTAGTCCTCTTCAATAAAGACACGATAATACTTCTTTGAAATGCATTTATGTATGTAATGTATTTACGAAATGTTGAACAAGTTTAAAAAGCATATATGAAATCCGATTCTGCTATAACCTCAGTTAAGGCTTCGTAGTGAGACAGGATTGTTTTTACCTTTCCTTTGCTGTAGTCCCAAAGTTTAAGAGTGCTAGAAAATAGAAGAAAAAGCTTTTAGTTCTTGGGGTTTTTTCCACCTAAGAATTCTCTACTTACAGAAAAAGTATCTCCATATCAGAGTTCCTAAAGTCTACGTCAGTCACTGTAGCCTGGCTTTGGAATGCCGCTTTATTAACATCACAAGTATCAAGTTTTACTGACACGTCATTCTTACTCTCCTCCACAGAAAAGGAGTGCATTTAAATACTCCCCCACACCTGCAAGTTTCTTTATGAAGAATGACCAGATGCCTAGAGAAAGGATGGGGCAAAAGGCCAGACAAATTGCAAAGAGAGGATGAGGTGGATTGGCAAACATCCCCCAATTCCAATCCATGCAAAAGACTACAGATTTCATCACAAGTCCTCTTTCCTAGGGCAAGAAACCCAGCTAGAATCAGAGACGGCCCTGCAAACTGCTCCCCTCATCCCCCAGCTCTTTTAAAAATCAAATCTAGCAGATAGAGACCAAAATACACACACTGCTCTAATTCTGAAAATTCAGTCCTGCACTGCGATGCTTCAGGAGACTAAACAATGGATTGAGATATTTTTAGCCAGTTCAAGCATAAACCAGGGCAGAGCAAGTGAATAAACAAGCCACTGAACGCAATTTGGACATGGAGCCACTCGTTTCAAACGAGCACTACGCTCATTCACAGACTAAGCAAGCCTCACACACGTCCAGATACAGATCATCTGTGCTGAAACCTAGGCTTGCAAAACAGTCCCCTTTCTCTTCCCCAAGAAGCCTAACCTGGGTTTTCTTTGCTTTTCAGTGACTAGTTGAAAAAGGCAGGCAACAGTCTGTGTTATCTTTTATACAAAGATGCTCACACAGCCAGGACATCAGTCCCATGACCTAGGAAAGGAAGGTCTCGTGAAAGCAACAGCATCATTAAGGTCTACGAATGGAGATGATAGACCAAGTAATCCTTTCTTAGCAGCTGCATGGAAACCCTCCAGGTGAATCATTCTCAACACAATCAACCCACCTGCACTGCTTTTATGCCTTAAATATAAAGCTATTTATATAGTGCAGCCTTTTATAGGCTAGATTTTCAGTCTCTTGGTGTTACAAGAGAATTATACGATTAATGCAAGGAACTGCTGAGGTTCTGAAAGGTACACAAGAACAAATGAATGGATGTTATAGCCACCAAGCAGCGCCAAAGCTTTCAAAAACATAAGCCCTTCCTGTGCCATTAGTAAAGCACAACACTTAGCATGCTTTAAAAGACTGATGGTACATATGAACTTCTTGTACAGCATGATTAGTAAGACAGCTAAAGAGCAGCAAAATAGTTTTGATACTCATGAACACTTCAAAGCTTGTGTGTTTTTCTTTTTTTTAAATACCTACTTGTCCAAAGTTGCAGCTAGTATGTATTTGCCATTTGGGGAGAATTTCACAAAAGACACAGGAGGGTTATCATCATCTACAGTGAAAATAAAAGTGGAATTAAACAATGCACAGTTGTATCTTCTCATTGGCAGAGAACTGCTTCTGACAATAATCTGATGTTGACTGTTTCATTGAAACAAAGCTTCAGTTTTGTGGTCCCTTGGTGCTTCCAAGAAAAAAGAGAACAGATGTGAAAAGGTGAAAGTTTTCAGTATTCGAGGAAAAGGATATTAAGCATTTTGCTCAAAACATTTAGTTAGCCCTTTGCAACTGAGCTTCCTTGCATCAGCACTTAACAAGAGCATATCAGTACATTTTAAAAATCATTACATTAGAACACATGCCACTGATTTACAGTGCCATACAACTTGATTATATAACGCTTTATAAGACTATGAAGGACTAGGGAACACATGCCCAATAGGTGCTTTCCTTTTACTAGCTATGCTCACAAGATGTTTCATGTGAACATCCACCATCCAGGTGGTCTTGTGCAGTCAAGTATTACCTGTTTCTACCTCATCCAGCAGCATGAGCAATTTTTTTCTTATAGTTTTGAACTGCTGCACAGCAAGCATTACATAGGTGAACAGTAGAAAACTTTGCAAAACTCTCATTTTTCCTGCACGCATACTACACTATCCCAAGCTTAAACAAGTTTCTAGACATGCGAAAGGATAGTTCCTCTCTTTGCAATAGATAGGAAGATAACAGTGTACTAGCAGAATGGCAGGAAGACAGAAAAATAGAGCTTGAGGGAGCCACTGCTCACAGCACTGAAGCAAAATATCTAAATTACAACTAAACAGCAAAGAACGTAGCACAAACAAGAAGTCTTCCTACTTACCGATCAGTGTTTTCAAGCACTGGCCTGATGCTGTATCCCAGATTCGACTATTAAAAACACACATGAGACCCATTACTATTGGTTTTGAAGCCTTTTTTCTGACTTTAATGTCACAAATCTCCATTTTTTTTTTTAAGAGGAAAAAGCCTTTTTTTTAAAATGCATCAGGCTTGAACCCTGCAGCAGACAAGAAATAACCACTTACCAGAGTCCATCATAGCTACTTGACACTATCAGGGACCCATCACGATTAAAATGCACCTGTAATGTTACAGAAGGGAAAAAAAGCGTCACTGATGTTTATAAAGACTAAATTTTTGAGCCCCACTGAAATTACTTATCTCCCAACATTGACACCGCAACTCATATGGATGGAAAGTCAACACGACATCCAAAGGATAGCCACAAGTTTAGATGAACAACAACATTAGCAAAACAAGACTCTTTCCCTCAGTTTGTCTGGTCTAATTATAAAAGGGAACGGAACTCAACTACAGCTGTCTTTTCAAGCATCAGGAACTGGAATGCATATATTTCCTCAGAAACTAATAAGAGCACCTTAGCACCAACACGTGAAGATACTCTGTTCAAAGCATTATCTCCTCTAATAGCAAACCAGGGATAGCATCTTGTAAATTTAAGGGCACAGGATTTAGCCTCGTTGTGTAGCCACATAGATGCTTTGAGGTCCTCCTTTCAACTATATGTCAAAATACCGCTATTTTAAAGAGTAATTTCTTCTAACATGCATTTGTAAGTGTGAAATACGTTCTAGACAAAGCAGAACAATCAAAACAACCACAAGTAACAATAGTCATAGTTTAACACACCTGAGACAAAGTTCTTTTAGTGTTCCCTTCATTTCAAAAATATTAAGAGTTGCACAACTTCTGTTTTTCTTCATTTGAACAGATATTGCTATATTCCAAGTTAACCTTTATCCATTAAGTGGATGAGATTTGAAATGGAGCGTACTACGCAATTACCCTACTCTGAACTTTAGTAATAGCTTGACACAAGAAAGCAACAGACGTAGAGCAGTTCCTGGCTGATATGATCCTCAAGTGATCACCAGCCCGTGCCCCAGCATCAGACTGCTGAGGGTAGGCATGATGGCCACACTGCTATTTTCACCTCCCTACATTAATACCGAAGACAGAAATCCATGCTCGCTTCCTTACAATAAACACTGCTCATTTCACTTTAATGGAACGACCCAATGGCAAACTAACCACATTCTCTACAGGATGTAAAGGTTTGATAGGAAGAATCAGAGCATGATCCCACTCTTCTACAAACAGAGGTGAAAGAGAAGCTATGCTTTAAAAAAAAAAAAAAACACAAAAAATACACCACAAGCATTTCAGTGTGTTCATTTATCTGAAGGGACTTACAGCTGAAACGGGGTCAGAATGAGCAGGCAACGTCTTGAGGCACTTCCCTGTTTTCACATCCCATATCCTCACGCTTTCGTCAAACTGAAGATTGAAGAAATGCACAAGGTGATTTAATGATGCACCTATTTGTGGCATTTAAGGTGCTACAGTCTGATGCAAGACTAGATGCAGGGGCTACGTGGATTCCTCCATCCACATTGCAGCTGCATCAGAGACCTAGGACAGAAACAGTGTGTAGGGTAGCACAAACAGATGGAGAATGTAGCTCCCTTAGCTCCTCCTCTCCACACCTCTAAGGGTGAGTTAAGAGCTTGACTATGTCCCCAAGCAGAGATAGCACTGACATTGCACAAATCATTTGATTACATGTTATATGTGTGGAAGACGACAGGGAATTGAGATACAAAGGGTTCATAGCACTTGCTCTGCAGAACGAAAAAACCAAAATCACTTACTGATCCAGAAACGATGAGGTTTGACTGAGGGTTGAAGTTGCAGCAGAAAACATAGTTGCTGTGCCCTTTCAGTGTCTTTAAGCACTTACCCTGAAATAAGACTTAGCAGAGTTAAACGCTAAACAGCATCTTCCCACAGCTACACATGCATTCAGTTAAGCTGCATTAAGGCTAATCACAATGCAGCACACAAGGAAACCATCTCTAACCCCAGGTTTAGATGGGCAGGGGACCAGTTACAGGAAAAATAACAGGAAAGAAAGAAAAGAAAACTTTTTTTTAAGTGACCATAGCCAAGTTTCAAACCCTTTGGGCAACTTGCAAGAATGAAGTAGTTCAAAATATCTCAGTAAAATTAAATCAAGTTATCCTGTTGTTACTGAATCACCAAAGAGGAAGGCGGAGAGAAGTGAACCAAGTGAACCATTGATAAGAAGTTACCAAAAAAGTTTCATCTGAGAGGTTGCTTCCAGAAATGAAGCCTGGGGTTGTATTGCCACCATAAAGCTTAAGTGCTTTCAGAAGATAACCACAATTCCCATGGTGCCCACAGCAACCCCCTCCCCAAAAGCACACAGCATAACTCATTCACAGTCCATTCAGCAAGATGCTTATTATTACCACCAAAGAGCATAGCTATTAAAGAAGAGCCAGTGCTTAACATTCTACCTTCTCTCATCATAGTACTTCACACCTTTCTCTCACAACAACTTGATTTTAAGATGCCAATACAGGGGAAGAGGAAGATAAACAGGTCCTGTCCTTACCGAGCTTACATCCCATATTTTGAGAGTTTTATCATCGGAGGCAGAGACAAGAAGGTTGGAATCTGATGACCAAGCAACATCAGAGATACCCTAAAACAAAGCAAAACAAGCAAACCACATCTCAGCTCTGTGTCCTCACTGACATAGGAAAAAGGAAAACATAGGCTACAGATTATATTCACACCTGAAGCTAGACAGAAAATTCAGCATTCGGAGTTGTGAATTATTTGACTGGATTACAGCTCCTTTCACTCTTCTTCAGTTTAATCACAAGCATACACTCCAAAAACATCAATGGCTTGTTCACACAGCTAGCCTTTTACTGTGGCCACCAACACCCTTTCTTGGAATTCATAAACAGTACACTGTATAAACTAATCCGAATAAGTAGTTTCTCTTCATGACAAATGACTTGCTCTTTATGGCCTGAGTCCCTGAGAGCTGGTGAAGAACAAGATTCCACTGGGGTTTTTTTCTGTGAGTCTTCATCTTTGCTTATATAACTTCAGCATGTAAGAAACTCTGGAAAATGAAACTAAAGGGTTTGGGAGTTTGTGTTTTCTTTAGAACTTTGGAGAATGAGTAAGTGTTGTGTTTATGTAGGCAAAGCCACAAGGAAAACTCAGTCACCTTAAAAGGCAAACCATTCTGCTCAAGATACAAAGAAAAAACAGAGCAGGACACAGCATCACAGTTTACTGGGATTTTCACCCAAGAATACGTTGCCTCATGAATGATGTTGGTGTTCCTGAAACACAACCACTAAAGAAAACGGCTAGGCAATGTGCATGCAGGTACTTCCTTATCAGTCTGCACTTCATCCATATCTCCAGCCTGGCCTGCAGTTAGCTCTGTAATTCCAGTCCCAGGCTATCATACAGGACTGCATAAACAAAAAGGTACAAAACAAGACTAAAGAACAAGCTTTCTGCGCAAGTCAAGCTAACTATGAATGCAGATTTCTGAATGAAGGAAAAAAAAAAGCAAAATAAATGACAAGTAAAATTGTATTCAAATGCATAGGAATCTCTTCACACTTACCAGTTTATGACCAGATATTGTTTTTTCAAACTTGCCATCATACGCTCCCCAAATTTTTATGAGCTTGTCAGCAGCTGGAAAAGAAAGTGCCAGTTAACAGACTAACAGCACTGAGAGGTGCAGCTGTCCTCCCCAGGTGGAAAGAAATATGTTAACTGTTTCCCTGAAAACACTGGGTAGTTTTTCCTCCCCAAGCAGATCTCAGTCCAGAAGGCAATATGTAAATAGTAAAGAATAGTTTTGCGCATGTCAAGCTGAGGCAGCAGAGATTACACAAACTGCCTGGAATGTAAAGAGTCTCCAGCTGTTTTAGTTTCTCTGATGACAGTTTGGGTTTCTACTTTTGTTTTAGACTGCCAGTGGTAGAAGCAGTATCATCCCATGAGAAATACTGGAACACTTTTTTCCAAGAACAAAAATTACACTACAACCTGAGTTGAACCAATGACTGCAAAAACCCAAACACTTTATCTATGATTGTGCTAACTTGTAAACCAGGTCAGAGAAAAAGGGTTGATATTTGCCAGATGCAGATGTTGGAAAACTTGTCGGGGGGGGGGGGGGGGGGGAAGAGCAGGAGGAGGAGGGGAAAAGAACAAGAGACTTTCATGAGGATAACTGCATGAATCAACTATTTATGTATGGTGCAGTGGCCTTATTAAGGCAATCTATGGTAAGGCCAATGACCTAAGTGCCTGCCATGTCTGAGAGATGTTCAAGTGGTTCTCACCATCGTATTCAACAATGCGCTACTGATTGCCCTTTCCTTTCATATGGATCCTCTCTGGATCACTGATGGTCACATAAACAGATTTTCAAAAGAAAGCTGTCAAGCAATGTTTACCACAGAAAAAAAATCAAGAAATACCAAAGTTGACAGGAAGAGAATTTGATCTACCACCTAAGGAACAAGCAGAGAAACACTACTTCAATAACCTACACATTTCACTAGACTTATCGAAGGCTCTGACTCATAAAACGCTACAGATATACTAGACAGAAACAAGGGCTGCTCCTCCATACCATATTCTACAATCCACTCTAGTAGCGCAAAGCTGTCTTCAACAGTTAACATCCCAGGACTGTCTTCAACAATTTAATTTATAATGCTCAACAGTCATCTTTTCCCAGAGCTCAGTTTTTGCCTGCAGGTCCTGCAAACAAAGTTTAATTTAAAAGCTTAAGCTACATCTTTGGTGACGCAGAAAAGCACGTGGAGTTTCCTTGGCTGAGGAAGCAAAGCCTGTGTCTGTTTTTGCCCATTGGCTCAGTAAAGGAAGTTGACCAGGCTAGGACTCTCTGACTTAGCAAGGCACAGAAGATCCAAGGTTCAAAGTAACAGAATTTAAAAGATTTAAAAGGAGGTCAACCCAAAGATTGACAGCTTTGCCATTGATCCTTTTAAGAAAAGCTGTAACGCCTCGTCTCTCCTCCATCTGATCAAAGTAACATTAAAGACTGACAGTTCTTTAAGGCTTATATTTGCATATTTTGGACAACATATTAAAAAAACAATACTTACAAGAGCTGGCTAGCCACTCTCCATTAGGACTAAATTTTACTGACGAGACTGCCTTTGTATGTCCTGCTAACGTGAACTTTAGAGCATAGTTTGGTTTTACTGGTGCAGGCTGTAAAAAAAAAAAAAAATATATATATATATATATATATATATATATATATATACACACACACACACAGACACACACATACATACATGAATGAGTCGTATAAATACCAAACTGAATATCTCAATGACAAGTTCTGTATTAGACCAGGTCACTACACAGTATCAGACTGCATGAATAGTCACCATAATAGATTCTACTGTTTACATTTTCCCCTCTCCAAATTCAGACAAAAATCTTGATGCCTGGAGCAAGCAGTGCCTCACTGCACATGCACAACAACAAACTCATCTTTGGTATGAATTACATCCAAACCAATAATAAATAGGCGAGAGTAATCCAACAGTCCAATCACAGACCGCCTGACAGATTAAAATAAAACACTTAGTGCTATTAAATATTTGTAGTCCTTTAACTTTTTGTGAATCATATCACAAACCAATTCTTCCACATTCCCAAAACCCCAAACATTCTCCCTTCTCACCATTTGCACAGTTTTTGCGGTTAAACAGTGACAACTCCCTTCAACATCCACAGGCCTCAAACAATGACTGCTTCTCCACCCTGCAACTAAGACGGTAAATTCACCTATTCTCCAGTAACGTCTAGGCCTTCCAACACCTTAGATTTCTAATGCTGAAAGGGACAAAAAGTATTTCCTCTGCATGAACTTGAAGAAACAAAGATACCCTAGCACAAAAGAGGTTGTACTTCATCTGCTTTCCCATAAAATCGTTAGCACATTTTCAGTTCAACAGCAGTAGCAGAAATCCCAAGTTCTTAATTCCTATCAGAATTCAATTTCTTAAAAATCTCTAATTCTAGTTTGCCTTTTGAATATGTAGACAGTTTCCATGCGTATTTACAAAGATATTGTTCAGAGGCCCACACACACCTTGCTCTGATTGGTTGAGGAGGAAGGAGTAGATTGTGTTTTGGTGGATTCTGCATCTGGCTTCTTTTCTTCTGTTGCCATGGTTCTGAAGCTGGCAAATGAGACTTATGGTGCTTGAAGGGGAGAATGAATGTGCTGCTTCAAAAGACAGCCTTTGCCACAGAGAGGAGAAATCACACTGGAAATGAAAACCTGGAAGAAAAACAAAGTATCATTAGCTGTCAAAGAAAGATTGTCAGCAACTAGAAGAATGAGATGAGCATAACTGCAGGTCCCCAGAAACCAGTGTTAAAAGACAAAACAAAACAAGAAAAACACGCACTATGGATCTTTTATCCAGAGAACTGAATCCTGCAAGCAGACTTAAGGAAACATCACATCACCAACATAGCAACATTTATTTCATGCGGTCAGATCTATTAAAGTGCAAGATCAAGAACCCAATCTGTGGCCTTTAATCACTTCTTGGAAAGCTGTTTTACACTGCCCTGTTAATTAGAAATAAAGCAGAATAGCTTTTAGGTGTGGCAAGGTTTTTCCTATAATACTCCCCAATATGCCTATGAGAAGTACTTTAATAGCATAGTTTAAAACCATAGACAATGGTTTGCGCAGAAGGTGGAAAGATCCGTCCGAGGCCTTTTTTCAGATGTATCAAGACACAGAACACAAAATCATAATACAAAGAAGAAAGTAACAGGCATCTCCAAAGCTTAAAATCTTGCTAGGTTCCTTTCATCTTGTAATTCAAGTATTCCAGTCTCATGTTTCTCCCCTAAACGGTCAGAGCACCAAATCACGCTCTTCTTTTCCTGAGTCTTTCACCTGACTAAGAGCCAGCCTTGTATTAGTCGCAACAGACTTGCTTTCTGTAACAAAACCTGGTAAAGCGCTGTGCTGGTATTCTGTAATCGGCGCTGATACTGCAGAGGGAACGATCTCCGCTGCAGCTCCGCCAGATTTCAGCTTAGTAACAGACTCACCTCCAGCTCACACGCCAAGGATTTGTCTTTAAAGTACGTTTGCAACATCCCGCTACTGCTACCGCTCTTTTCTGCTGGTGGCAGCAGATTTGGGCGCAACAGCATTTGCTCTTCCAGCGACCAGCGGCATGATAAGCACCTCGTCCTCGGGAGGGCACAGAGCTAAGCGCTACCGGTTGCCTGCCGGCTCTTACAAGCCCTCTCCGCGGCGCGGACAGACGGCAAGAATAAGAAATGAAAACTTTCCTAACCCAGGTCAGATCTTTTTCATCTGGAACTAATCCGGCAGCTCCCGCGAGCGCGCACCCGCCCTGCCAAGGCGCCGCCGGCTGCCGGGGGGCCGCGACGGCATCGCCCCGCGCAGCCCGGCCCCCGCCAGCCGCCGCCGCGCACGCGGCACCGACACCCGCCCGCCCGCCCGCGCCACGGCCGCCGGCAGACGCCCCTGCCCGCCCGCGCCGGGGGAAGTTCTCCGCCGGGAGCCCAAACTTTGGCGGCGGCGCCGCCAGCTCCGCGGTGCGGGGGGGGGAAGGAGGTCGCAGAGCCGCCGCCGCCGCGCCCGCCCCGCGCCGCTCCCGCCGCCCCCCGCGACGGGCGGGAAAGGGAAGGGGGGGGAGGGGGCGCCGCGCGCTGCCTGAGGGGAGGCGGCGGCGGCGGCAGCGCCGCGCGCGCGTGAGGGTGGGAGGGAGGGTGTGTGTGTGGAGGGGGGGGAGGGGGGAGCTCCGCTCCGGCCCCCCCATTCCACCCCACCCCATCCCATCCCATCCCGCCCCGCCGCCGCTGCTGCTGCTGCCTCTCAGTGACTTACCGGGGGAGGGGGAAGGGGCGGGGGAGATGGCGGCGCCGCCGCCTCCTCCGCGGCGGGGCGGGGGGGGGCAGCGCGGCCGCGGGAGGGGAGGGGGGGACGCGGCGGCGGCGGCAGCTCCGGAGCCGCCAGGCGGGGGAATGTGGGATGGCGCATGCGCGGTCCGGGCCAAAGGCTGCACAATGCCGCTCTCTCCCGGGAGCGCTACGGCAAGGCCGAAGAGTCAAAAAGCAGCAAGCGGGGAGGTTTGGGGGGGGGGGGGGGAGCTGGCAACGCCTTAAAGGCGCAGGCGCCTGCTTCACTTCTCCCTTTCCCCCTTGCCGCGCCTTCCACTCGCCTTTTTCTCTCTAGGGTTGAACAGCAGCGGCTAGAGAGAAGGAAGGATGTGCCCTGCCCTCCCTCCGCCGAGGAAGAGGCCTGCAAGCTGCAGCCGCAGCTCCGGGGCGGCCAGGCGGGCAGCCGGCCTCGAGGGCGCAGGGCGGCCGAGGCCTGCGAGGCGCGCAGGGGCCTGCCTGGCGGTGTCGGCCGGGAACCGGCGGTGCTGCTGGGCTCAGCGGAGAGGGAAGGGGTGGCGGGAGGGGTGCTGATAATCCACCCCGTGCTGGCCCAGGTTAACGGGACGTACCCCCCCCCATCACCTCGCGCTCGGCCCTGGGCGGCTTCCCCTCGTAACAGGGAGCGCTCTAGGGGCTGGCGGTCGGGGACGGAGCCCTCTGCCTCGGCCTGTGCTGAATGACAAAAAAAAAAAAAAAAAAAGTAATTCAGCCCGGCCACAGCAGGGCTGGATGTTTTGGGGGTCATAATATGCAAAACAGCACTGCTGAAAATATGCTGCAGTGCTGCGGATAAGAACTGGTAATGAAAAGGCTGGATGCTGATCCATCAGGCTCGACACTAACGCATGTAATGCGTAAAGGTGATGTGTGAGCCATTCAATACCACAATATTTGACTGGGTATGAGTACATCTAAGCCAGTCCTCGGTGTACAAGGGCCCAGACTCAGAAAAGCATATAACTGATTCATTACGGCCAAACAACCTACTTAAAGTTAAGCGCCTGTTTAACCACTTTTCTGGAGAGTAATGTTTTCTTTTTTTTTTTTTTTCCTCCTGAACCACAGCTCTAGGCTGCACAGGACGCAGTACGGTCTGCTTTTAGTTAAGAGGAAAAAAAAGCAAGAGACACGTGTCACTTACTGGCCCTTTAACACAGGAAGATCTTTGGGCTCCAAAAATTCTAGTGGCAGTTGAGAAAGGAAAAAGCTGAAAAAAGCTGCGGTGCAGCGAAGCCAAGGCCCATCTCCTTCAGCCTGGAAACCCAAGCGGAAGTCTGGAGAATTAACCCTGCCATCCAAACGCAGGGAGGAGAACACAGAGATGTAAGAGCTGTGCTGTCCCCAGAACCGTATTAGGAAATGAATCAAGCTGAGTTTCAGTCAGTCCTTCTTCCAGATGGATTTGGCCCGAAGTTTTGTTGTTTGAAAAAAAAAAATGGGGGGGGGGGGTGAGGGAGAAGGCACAGGAGAGTACACAAATCAGCATGATAATGCTATTTATTTGTTCAGCTTTCTTGTGATAGGAATAGAGTGTTTTGTTTCTTTCATGCTGGTTAAAGTTTGTCTGTATTGTGCCACTGCCTGCTTTGGAAGCCCTTGCCTATTATTTTATACATATGTGCATATATATATTTATATCTATATCCTTATCTATAGTGAATAATATATCTCTGGAACTCAAAAATGATAACCCCAGTAACATAGTAACAATTATTCTAAACAACCCCTTGGCTTCTGAATCCTGTTTTTGTTATTAACACATTTGAATGATTTTAAGCAGAGTTTGGCTAAGTATTTGCACACATGCTGGACTGGATTTTTGACAGCATGGCTCATGCAGAGAAAGGAAATGCAGCGAGCAAGGGCATTTCATCAGGACTGAATAACATGAGTGAATACTCAGAGATCCAAAGGACAGCCCATTGTCTTGGGATGAAGCTTAACTTGTTGGTTATGAGTCATCCATGAGGATCCTTCTTGCTCTGATCAGGCTGTGCTGCCGCAGCTGTGATCAGCAGGATGTGCTATCTGTCCAAATTCCCTCTCTGTAAAAGAGTGGGGCTTGGCAGGCTGCTCTCTTGCAAAATCTTTCATTCCATTTGGTTCAAAATAGCCTGAACGTGGTGACCTGCCAAGTACACTGGAAAAGACACCTGTCTGAGAGTTTTTGGAAGGGAGCAGCTTCCCATAATGGTGAAAGGGAAAGAAAAGTCTTTCCGTAAATGGCTCAGAGCATACGAGAGTGACTGCTGTCAGTGCCGCTGAGATCCCTTCAGGTGGCTTTAAGGGTGTCAGGAACTAAGCTGGGGCCAAGGGTCCTGCTGTTGCTAATGTAATAAATTTTGTCACAGGTTCCACTGAGAGCAGAATCAATCCAGTCCTGCAGATCTCATCCAAATGATGTTAATATTTGTGGAAAAGCTCCCACTAACTTCAGCACATGCTGGATCTGCTTTTTAGACTTGTCTGCTACAAACAAGCACATGCTTACGTTTGTGACGGTAAGTAATAAGGCACTAAGCTTACAAGCTGCATTAGCCCATATTTAGGCTTTGGCACAATTAGCAGTCTCAGTTAGGGTTTTTATTTGCTTGGGCCACTCGTACAGCAAACGGAAAGCGCAGGACGGACAGACTGTGTGTTACACACTGTTGAAGAAACAGTAGGAACAAGAAATCGTGAAAGAGACCTGCTGCATCTTTTATACTTTTAAAGAGCAACTGATCCCTGACATGTAGCTGTTTCTGTGTGGTTGCTAATATGCTGCTCTGTTTGTTCTAAATCCCAGATACATCACGTTCATATGTTTCTCCTGGGATTTAAAAACAAACACTGAATGTTTTCCAGGCTGATATTTCTACCTCCCCCACTGCAGTATGAACCTTGCTTGCATCAGTGCCAACATTTGTTCATTGAAAACTAGGAAACCTTACCTCAGTGGAAAGTAGGTAGGATTTGATCCATTTTGCCCAGGGATGGATACGTACAAACCCTCAGCCTGGGCACAGGAACTTATGGAAGCTGAAGAACTTCTTTTGAAATAAGATCATTGAACATGGCATGTATAGAGCTCCATCTCAGTAAAATTCCTGTTATGAAGCGGTCTGCGTTTGTGTAGGAGAAGCTAGGACTTCATGCAGGATTAGGGTCCAGCACAGTGCTGTAATGTATCATTCTGTACAGAGTCTCCCCAATCTCAGCCAACTTAATGCAAAAAGGCTGCTGATTTGAGAGCCTTAGACGGAATCACACGTGATCTGACTGCCAGACGTGATGACAGCCTGCCTCTCCCAGCCACTTCAACTGGAGCAGCAGGTTCTCAGCACTTCTGTGAATCAGGAACTTTGTGCCTGGCTGGTGCAAATGGTTGCAATGCAGATGAATGGACAGTTCGATACAACTAGCTCATATCCCTGTCCTGAGACAGTTTTAACGAAATCTAAGTATTATTATTACTCATTGTCATTGAGAAATGGAAAAGTTTAGAACTGTTATTATTAGATTAGAGCACCTCTTTACCATTCTCTCCAGTCTTTGTAAGAGGGCGGGATGAAAAGGAAGAAAATACACAGGAATCCATTAGGGATTTGGCCAGCTGAAACCTAGCATGTTCTGGTATCTGTCAGTTTAAACTGCCAGCTCAGTAGCACACGCTATTCAAAAGCTTGCTTACCTGTGCAAACCACTGTTAACAGCAGGTGCTGCATATTCGCACCACACTGAACGTATAACAAAACCATTTAGACACATCTAACCAAATAAACGTATTTACTGTGGCAAAGGCTACATAGCCATATCGAGTGAGTGGTTTCTCTTCACTTCTCAGATTCCTTTGGCAGGTCCTTTTCTTCTCTCCTGCAATACTTCAGTGCAGGGACTGAAGGCACAAACCTTGCGTATGGTGAAGCAAGATTATTTATTTCATATTTCGTCCTCTCTTATATACCGGACCCTTATTGTGTAAGAATACGGCTGTGTTTACTGACTAAAGTTGCTTTGCTACGTTACTACAAGCCACGTTCTGCATTAAGATTATCTTCCCTCTCTCACGTCCTTGTCCTAGTTTCAATATCTGCATTCTGATAGCTCACGGGCACCTGCCCGTCTTGGCACTGACACAAGTCTTCATATTATGCACACTTTCCCAGGGCTTCTGGCACTGAGGGAATGCTTTGTTGCTGCTCCTAATCGTCTTCTGGTACACATCGCCCCCGACATCTCCCCCTTTTTGTTTTAACAAAACTGCATACGCTTGTTGATTGAAGGCGCGATCTATCATTCGTTGCACGCATTGTAGAAGACAGGGAAACAGGCACAAACAGACTAAGATTATCAACAATACAATCAAGCCACTCTTCACAATAGTTAATAACCACCCTGTGATCCCCCATCCTGAGAATACTCGTCCCAGCCAATCATTGTCATCTAACCTCAACTTCGCTATGCTCTCCTTCAATCTCACTATACTGTCGTGAATAGATTCTGAGTGATCTGACAAATTCATAAAACACATTCCTTCCAAAATCTCACCCCCGTGGCCATGCGCCAATAATAAAAAATCTATAGCTGCACGATTCTGCAATGTAGCATGTCTTATAGAATCAACATTGGTAAGCAGCCCTGATAGTGCTGTTGCAGTATTATGAGTCTGCTTGGCAAGCCAACACCCTAATTTATTTAAGGTTGCTAAAGCATTTGCAGCAGCGACCCCAGGAGTAAAAAATGGATGCCGTAATAATCTCTCCTGGGTTCCAGAAGGTAAGATCATCTCTACAATCTTTTTGAAAAGGATGTGTAGATGGTCTAATGCGTTTTCATCGTTTTTCTAGAATCATTGTAGAATGGGGCAAATACATTCCCAATGTTACATTACACCATAAAGTTGTATTGCGATAAACAGCTAAAGTAGCATTAACAACTGGGCTGGGTACCTGTAGAAACACAAGCATAACCCCTCCGCCACGTTATCAGAGAAAAAGGTCCTTTCCATTGGCCGGAGTCCAGATCACGGACCATAACTTGTGCTTGTCCTGAAGGAAGAAGGCGTGAAAAAGAGTTAAAATGGGAGGCAACAGGGGTCTGCTCATCACGGACCCGATTCAAAAAGTTAAGGACATACAAGGCCTTTGCCACTCTCTCTTGAGGAGTCCCATACCCCTCGGTTCCCCCTTTTTGTTTTAACAACATTTGTTTTAAAGTGCTATGGGCACGTTCAATCAAAGCTTGCCCGGTAGGGTTGTGTGGAATACCAGTTAGATGTTGGATTCCCCAGGCTTGAAGAAAAGAGCAGATTCTCACAGAGACATATGCGGGACCATTATGAGTCTTAATTGTGCAAGGAACACCCATAAAAGCAAAAGCTTGCGTCCAGTGAGCGCAAACATCTCGAGCGCGCTCTCCGCGATGAACACTGGCAAACAGTAAATTGGAACAGGTATCCAGAGAAGCATGGACAAAGCGGAAAACACCAAAGTCCACGATGTGAGTAATATCAGTCTGCCATTTGTTTTAATAGAATTGTTTGAGCTTCGGAATTATCCACTTGTCTCTCCAATGCAGTATTAAGGCGGTCCACGAACTGCATATAGCTTTCAGTAGCATTCTGCTTGATCGTCGCAAATGACTTAAATCCTTTCCCATTTTCATCAGGGAGGTTTAAAACAAGGCTCGTAATGCCTCTCCTGGACTTTGCACCAACGCCTCTCGAGCAAGACGTAGCTGCACTGTATGTTCCCGATAGGGGCCCTCTCCCAAAAGGACTGTGGGACCCACTCCATACAGTGGATCCCCTTGTTGCCGATCTAAATTAGCTGTGGCCGCTTGATCGCAATTATTCCGCCACGCCTGTTGCCATAACATATACTGCGTGGGGGTCAACAAAAGCTGAGCCAGCGTACGACAGTCATTAGGTGTTAAAATCGTGTTATTAAAAACCGATTGTATCAAGCTCCGCGCACAGGGAGAGCTATGTCCAGAGTCCTTGATACTTTTTCGCAGTTCCTTTATTAAACTAAAATTAAAACCTTCCCAGGTGGGGGCTTGACCTTCGCGCAGGAGGACAGGCATTGTGAGGGCTTGAAGGCATTCAAGGTCTCCTTCTGCCAACGCCTGGGCTCATACTTCTTTCCACCGATCTACTGGAGGTACAGGCGTAACAACCGGCATTGATATAACAGGTTCAGGAGTTTGCAGAGGGAATAGATCTGGTTCTTTCTTAGGGTCTACAGGGCCAGGGTCAAATGGGTCCGCAGATTCACTGCTCTGCACAGGAGAGCAGAAGGTGCCCTAGCCACCTTCTGCATGCTTTCCTGTTGATTCTGATCTAATGCATTAAATACCAGGTAGTTAACTACCATGTTGCCAGGTAGTTAACAAAGAAGGGGCAACGGGATCATCCGAGGTTGCGGCATTCCACAAACACACCCCAATGGTATCCCAAGTCCCCTTACTATATATATTACTTGTATCAGCTTCTTCAACATGCGCGGAGATCCAAATTAAAAGCTCCTTTAATTTTTCTTCCTTTACAGTTACTTGCCGTTTCTCTAAAAAATGCTGCATAACCTTGTACACAGATTTATATTCTGCTGATACAGAATTTCCCACGTTCCCAGCTGCTTACCTTCCGTGAAGGCAATGGTAAAAAATGCTGCGCAGCCTCTATCGAGTTCAGCTGGGCTCCCCACCGGATTTCACTCTTCAAGTCCCTGTTCCGGCTGCCACTTGTGGGGATTGAAGGCCCGAACCTTGCGTATGGTGAAGCAAGATTATTTATTTCATATTTCGTCCTCTCTTATATACCGGACCCTTATTGTGTAAGAATACGGCTGTGTTTACTGACTAAAGTTGCTTTGCTACGTTACTACAAGCCACGTTCTGCATTAAGATTATCTTCCCTCTCTCACGTCTTTGTGCTAGTTTCAATATCTGCATTCTGATAGCTCACGGGCACCTGCCCGTCTTGGCACTGGCACAAGTCTTCATATTATGCACACTTTCCCAGGGCTTCTGGCACTGAGGGAATGCTTTGTTGCTGCTCCTAATCGTCTTCTGGTACACATCGCCCCCGACACTTCAGGCCTATGCTCTGCTTCTTTCCATACATATAAATGTACCTTGATCCACTGCATCCCAGTCTCCAGCTCCTCCAACTAACGATTCTTGCTACATCTTGGTAAGAGACACCAAGATCGGGTAGAATATCTTGTGGGCTCTTCACACCCTTCCTCTTCTTTTCAGGGGGGACTATTCATCTTTGCTTTTCCAGCTTGAGAACTGCCATTTTGGAAGGATGTCGTGAAAATCCACTCCAGACCCTCTGTTGAATGTTGGCTGTCTCTAGAACAGCATTTAGATCATTACCAAAGTTCATGGTTCCTTGTACCAGGTGAGCTCATGGCATGACCCATGCCCAAGTTTCTCCATGAAATTTCACAAGAAAAACAATGTATCAAAGCACAGAAAATCCGTATCACTCCAAGACCAAGTGAGAAGCCAAGAAAAATTATTCTGGAGATGCAAAACTGAACTCCACAATCTTGTTCTCCATCATTCTAAGCAACCCCTGCCCTCTCCAGCAGGAAAACAATTGTAATATGTTAGGCAGAAAAAGCATTCTGTGAAAAAAAAATCAATGAGATGGGGAGCTTATAGAGCCAGTTCCTGCAAGTAAGTACTGGTAGGCGTATGTGCTAGAGCACTGGATATCAGAAGTTACTTAAGCATGAGCCAGAGCAGCATGGTGTGCTGGGTCTATGCCAAATGACTCAGCCCTTTGTAGATAGAAGTCCCAAGCCCAGCAGTCTGGATTTGCAAAACTTAGTCTGCCGCTTGCGTTGAGTAGAGCAGGAGTGAGTCATGAAGTGCTCAGAGCTAAGCATAAGGGAGAGGTGGCCCTGAAGCATCTCAGAGGGAGAAGATTAAGAGTTAGGAGGTTCTAGCATGACAAAGGCTTTTATTTAAATAAAGAAGTATCGTAAACCTCCTGGCTGCACCTTCCTCATAAATTCCTGATCTCCAAATGAACCCTTTCAAGGTGAATGATTGCCTGTGTTACTGTAAAAGATTCACATTGGTATTTGCCTTGCCCAGCATAGGCGCATCACTTGCCGCAGCCATGTGAAGCATACAGAGTAACTCTTCAATGGAAACATTTGGAAGGGAGCCCTCTTCAAAAACCCAGACAAGTTAAGCACAGAGAAACCATCCTCTTCCTGGTTGTCCTCATGCACTAACATTTCTTCCTTCTTATTATTAGCTAGATCACCATGACATCTAAATGTTCCAGCTCCCAGCAGGACCCCAAAGTGCCCGGCTGTGTACAACAACAGTGAAAGACAGTTCTTTGCAATTTAAACTGTTAAGATGAAGGGGGAGAGGGAAAGTATGGTAGAGCAATTTACTTAATGCGCACAGCAGCCTGGTAGCTGAGCTACCAATAAACATGCCTCCCAACATTTGCAAGATTTCTGTTTAAATGATATTTTGTCTATTTTTTTCTTAAGTTGATGAAATGGATTTTTTTCAGCAAAAGCGTAGACGAGAAAGTTCAGCAGATATATGTAGGGACATACTCAGGTATTTGAGTGCACATACATGCACACACACTACTGATCTTCACTGAAATATATTGGGGTTTCTATAGGTGTATACAGGTCCTGCACAGCTTTCAGCTCATGGAAAGTCTCTAAGTTCAAATATCACGGACTGTGCTTTGCAGGCAAGAAGATGAATCTTCTTGCCCTTCCTCAGCAGGGCAGAAGGCAGAAAATTTGATCTACTCAGGATGAAATGCCCAGTGACTCCCCTAACATCTGAGGCATAGATCTCAGGGGAATACTGGGTGGTGGTAGTCCTCACCATTAGCAACACGCAATGTATCAGGCCTCCTCCGTCCCACGAGATAAGTATAAAGCCACCTCATTCAGGGCAAATCTCTCTCTGCACTTGTGTCCAACACTATCAGTTACAGATGAACGCTTAAAAGATCCTTTGGGTCTTGGCTAGCTCATTCTTTCCTGCCTTCCTATTGATCCCCATAGTGCTGTGCCTTTTGGGGCTTGTAGACATCCTGGCTCACAGGTTCCCTGTTTGGGGGCTCTGCTTGTCCCTGTCCAGATGAAGAGTGAACGCTGAATAGACAAAGGTCCTATAGGCGCTGACACATTCCCAACAGTGTGTGGCCAAGCTGGCCTCACCAGCTGGTATGGCCAGATTCTCAGAACTACAAAATATGTGTCAGAAGAGCTGAGTCCGAGTTCTGACTTTGCCATCATTCTTTGCATCATCATATTCTCCTTCTCAGCTTTCTCAGCTGAAAAACAGGGCTCATAATATTTCCTTACCTATGAAAGCTGTTAGGAGGATTATTGCATTGTTGTGAATTCCACGGATGAAAGGTACTACAGGAGAGCAAACTGTGATTATTGTTTCAAACCTCTGCCCTAGTCCTGTCATCCTTACTTTACTGAATAACCCTTACTGAGTAAACTCAACTCTGCTGCTACAGTGAGGAAAATCATGTGAGTAAACATGAGTCTCTGTTGCAATAATAGCATTTATGCCCTGTGTTCAACACCCTTCTCTCTGCCACTGGGATTACCTGAGTCACTCAAGTAATAGCAGTCACTTCTACGCACTCTTAAGCAATCTTCTATTAGGGCACTATTTCATTGCAAGCATGACTGTTACTGAATAAACTCTCTTTTTGTAATATGTAATAACATCTACTATAGAGGTGACAGCTGCTGGTAATAGGATCTGCCATGAGTCCCCTGATATGTAAGGTCTCATGGAGTCCGTGGTGGCTGATGGCTGACAAAACAGTCAGAATGACCAAATTTGCCAGCCTTTAGATGTGTGGAGCTTGCCTCAGCCTTTCATGTACATGTAAATTTACAGTGTGCCTAAGGATGTCAAAGCTCATGCTCAGAGATGGAGGACAGAATATATTGCAGATGCAGTATTCAAACCACTTCAGCAGCTTTCTCCAGTTGTAATCCCTTTGTAATTTCCAAATGCAAAAACTAATGAACGCCTCCCTTGATGAAAACTATGATTTTGATGGTGAAATGGACACTGAATGGTGAGGCAAGGTATGAAAAGCTTCCAGTTGAGAGCTCTGGCAAAGGTAGCTCCAGGAGATCTGGTGCTCTGGGCTAGTGTTTCCAACAGTACCTGAGTGCTGTTAAAACTATTGGGTCCTGTTGTACAAGGCACTGAGTGCAGTCAGTTCCCACAAAACTTATCAGTCCCGTGCAGAACAGTATCTCCCTTTTCCACTTCCATCCACCCATGTTTTCAAAAAGACTCAAGTCCTACCCTTGGCACCGAAAGCAGAGAAGCAACAAGTGGCACTGCTGACCAGCCCTAAAAAACACTCTATTTGTGCACAAATAGGTTGTTTTTACTAAACCCTATGCACAAAGCTGCCTGGAAGGATGTACATATCAGTATGCTTTAAGGGTTAAAAGTAGTGCAATGACAAGGAGTAAATAAACTGCCCGCGTTAGTTAACGAGGTACTAACTGGGTAACTAGAGGTACAACTTCAGGGACCACAGAAGCTAATCAAAAGGTTTTGGGTGAATCCAGGATGCTCCTCTGAGCCTGAGGAGGAGGAAGTGAAAAGCTGTTGCTGTAGTCTTGTCTCTTATGAAGCTGGACATTGGGTATCTGAGAACAGGGGGGCTGTTAGATCCTCTGTGTAAAGCTAGTGCAGCAGCAGCAATTCAGAAACTCTTCAGTTACTGCATCTGTCTTTCCCTTAGTCTGAGTGTCCTTGCATTGGGCTTAGGTACTTTGAATAATTCTGCCTTGCTTTCAGCTATACCTTTATACATAGAACTTACTCCAACTGAGTCAACGCATGCCCGTTTGGCTAAATTACTGTCTAAACTCACTGCCTTGCATAAATAAGGCTTTAAGGATCTCTAGAAATTCTTTGCTTTCCTCTCCCTTAGATTATGCAACTGCCTTCCTCAAGCACAAGTTCGTAGGCCTACAGGTAGGTGTGTGATTTCTATGTTCCAGGTTGAAAGCTGATGCCTGTGAAATGTCGGGAGACTGTTTCCCACATGAACTGCTTTGCCTGCTCAGCTTGAGGCATAAGGAATGTTAAAATTTGGGATGAAATTATCTCATCCCCCTACGTGAGATAAGGATGTAACAAGTGTAGTTGGAAACTGGTTTTGGGTAGCAGTTCTGTGGCACCCTCTGTTACCGACCTGATGTTGAAATTATCATTTATTAATTTCTCAGTGTTCTTGTAGGATAAGTAGGTCAGGGCTGTAGTTCCTTTTTATTGATAAGGACAGAAGGAGTCAAGGTGACTTGCTTACAGCATCAGACTTAGGCTCAAGCAAGTGTGCGGTCTGTTTTACATACTTCTGAGGTGCAGGGGCTTCATTTACTGCCTGTTATGTGGGGTCCTGGAGCAAGGAGAGCAGCCCTGCTGTTATGCTGTCCCTTGTACACTCTGTGTATAACTCAGTACTCCCTGCTGTTAAGGTGTCTTTTGTGTGCATCTTGTGTGATACGGTTTCAGAGACCTTAGGAAGGCCCACTCCTTGCAGTGCGTTAGGGCTGAAGGGAGGATCAAACTCAATTTTTTTTTTTTATTTGTGCGCATGCGGGGTGAAGTGACTTTGCCCTGCAGGCTTGAAGAGGCTTTATGTTCTTGCATGGGCCTTCCTAGGTTCTCTTGTCTGCACCCTGTTGCCTGCGCCTGCCCTGGGTGCAAAGTCCTCCCATTGTGCTTCCTGTGTGTTGCTGAGGTTGCTGAACACTTTCCATTATGAGACCACCCTGCTCAGTTGCTTGTAGCTCTGCCAAATCTGAAGCTTCAGCCAACACGCTTTCTGAGATAGGGGTTTGTCTCAAGCTACAGGCAAAATACGTTTAAAAATCAAATTTTTAGATTATGGTTCAGCTGAAAATGAGACTTCTAAGTGAAAAGCATACTTATTTTCCCCTTGTGTTCATCATGAGGGTACTCAGCTGATTATTCCCTGTCCCCTCCCTTGGAAAGCTTTAGTCTGCCAGTTTCGTCCAACTCCCCTGCCTAGGAGCAGCAGCAGTTTTCATTTAGGGGCTTTTTGGTTATACTCATGACTTGCTATCTGTGTATATTATGGCATTCATAAATTCATATCTTGTTTTTTTTTCCATGTGGAGTAAGCAGGTCCTGGAGCAGGACAACAGGTTCAGAAGAAATAACCTGACGCTTTTCTGCTCTCAAATGCTTTGATGCCCGTGTACTTTTTTTAGAACTGCCTTGGAAATGGAAATACTAAAGAGATGAGGGTGAAAGGTGCTCTGTGCTCAAAATCTGGTTCTTTCATATGCCTCGGACATCAGCGTACTTAGGCAGGGAAGAGGTCAGATGGTGTTTCAAAGGGATTTCCTAGCTCAGTCTGGCAGCGTGGAACGTATGAGAGCAGCTTTAGTGAACACCAGCAGGCAAAGTGTGGCTGTTTACCTTAAGAAGACCAAGAATGTACCTTTTCCTTGTTGCTTTCATGCTCTGTGTTCCCACAGTGGCCGTGTACTCTGGGCGCATAGGACACTGAAGTGGCTTTCAGTACCCGATGAGTCAGTCGAGGGGTAAGGCTGTGAATGTGTTTCTAGTTCCTAAATTCACACCAGCTTTGAAGTCAGGAATGCAAAAAACACTTTTTTGTTTTTAGTTAAGGCATACATACAACTTTGGTTTCATCCTGAGACAACAGCAAGAGTAGGTAAATAGAATTTTCCAAAGCATGTCTCCTCTTACTTGTGCGAGAAACAATCTTTCAGATTATATCAGATCTGGAAATTTCAGTCCTATCAGTTGCGTTTTTCAAAAATTAATCTTCTGGAAATAAGGTCGTACAGTGAAAATGCCTCCACCTTATGGCTACAATAAACAGTCTTATTAATTGGCATCACTGCCTGGCTGTTTGTATAACAAGCAGCATGGCAGCCTCTGCTGGCATATGAGTCCATAGAGAAATCCCGTAACTACTTATTTTATGTTGGCACTCACATGTTTCCCGGATTCATTTTTTTCCAATGTTTGTATTTTTTTGTGCTGTAGCAATTGAACCGTATTTTGCATTACAACAGTATCTTCTTTTTAAACTTTTCTTTCTGCTGTTTGCATTTATAGCTTTACTCCACGATGTAGGCTGTTGCTCTTTTTGATTTGCAAGTGTTTGTGGTTTGAATGATGTTTGTTTGTGTTGATGCTTGTGTGGTGGGTGTGTTATTGTAGAATTCTTATTGTTTTTATTGTATACATTAGATTACTTTGTTGTTGTTTTGGGCAACTGATGCAGTATTATGAAATGCACTAACCAGTGCAAACTACACCAGGTGTGGGTTTTTTCCTGATGCGTTTTGTGACTTACTGCTACAGCTCGCACTGGCCGGGTTCTATTTTTGTTGCGGCTTGGTATTAGTTGTTGCGTAATAAATACGAGCGTGCGTTACCCAATGCAAACCATGATTTTAAAAAAATAGTTCCAGTAGGTCTGATTTTAAAACTGCAGTAACCTCTCCGGAGGCGTGAGTGTGTGCCTGCACAGGTTTTTACCACCGCGCAGCGCTCGAAGGGGAACCTGCACGTTTCCAGTTGCACTTTTAAGGGCTCTTGTCGCTCTGCCTTGAGAGAACGAGAGGCGCAACGGCAGGCGGTGCAGGGAAGCCTGATTTTGTGTGTGTGTGTTTGTTTTTTCCCCCTGCAATGTCTGCCCCGGGGGGACCGCGGGTCCCCCCCCCCCCCCGCTCCGGGCCGCCGCCCCGGAGCCGCCGCGGCGCGCTGTCCGCCGGGGGCAGCGCCTCGCCCCGCCATCCCCGCCCGCTGACCGGGGCATCACCCCTGCCGCTTCCCTCTGCTGCCCGCTGCTCCAAGCAGGGAGCCGCGGGGAGGGAGCGGGGGGCCGGCGGGGGGGGCCCTGCCGCCTTCTGGGACTTGTAGTCCGGCGGCGGGCGGCCGCCGTTGCCCGGCCCGGCCCGGGACTACCGTGCCCACATGGCCTTGCGCCCCGGCGCATGAGCTCTTGGGCGCTTTAGCGCATCTATTATACTGCCTTGCCGAGGATAAAAAGAAGAGCAACTGGAGGGACTATAAGGCAAACGTTGCTGGAGCTGCCGGGGCAAAGTAATCTATTTAATCTTTCCCTTTATTTGTTAGATGCTTGGGTGTGCGTCGCTAGCACTGGGCCATGGTTTTCTGCAGGGAGGGGGGCCGGGGAAGAAGGGGGGGAAGGCAAAACCCACTTGGGAAAGGCCAATGCTGATTTTTTTTTTTTCTCCCTCTTCTTCTTCTTCTGCTTCTTCTTGCGAGCCCTCAAACGCTCCCCTCGGTTCCGCAGCCTTTGTGCGCCGCAACAATGCAACAAAGCCAGCTGGGCTCCGAGACAGTGCGGCTATTGATTTCCTCTCGGCTCTTTGCTTTCCTACCCCCCCCCCCCCGTTTCTTCTTCTTCTTCTTCTTTTCTTCTTCTTCTTCTCCTCCTCCTCCCCCCTCCCCTCCTCGCCGAGCGCCCGAAGACGCCGCGGCCGGGCGCGGGGGCTGCGCGCCCCTGCCCCGCTGGCCGCCGCGCGGAGCGCCGCGCTGCCCCGCGCCCCCGCGCAGAGGGGATTTTCTTTCTTGCCTTTTTTTTTTTTTTCTTCTTCTTCTTCCCTCTCTCGCTCTCCCTCTCTCGCTCTCCCTCTCTGTCTGCCCGCCATCTTTTGAAAGGGAAAATTAGGGGCGAGGAAAAGGAGGGCTGCAGGCGCCCTTAAAAAGAAAACAAAACAAACAAAAAAACACACAGGGGGGAAAAAAAAAAAGAGGAGGGGGAAGGAAAGAAGTGGTGGTGGGGGGGGGGGGGAACAGGCAGCAGCAAGCGCGGCCCCCGGCGGTGCTGCGGCTCCCCGGGCCGAGGCTGGCCGGGTGCCGGGCTCGGGGGCTGCGGCGGCGCCGGGCCCCGCGCAGCGCCGCGGCCGCGCTCGGTGCGCGGAGCGGGGCCCGGCGGCGGCGGCGGCGGCGGCTCCGCGCCCTGGCCCGGCGCCGGGCTGCTCCCGGCCATTTCCCTCTGCCCCTGCCGCCGCCTGGGTCGCTGCCTTGTGAGTAGGGAAAGATCCGAGCAGGCTGCCTGTGATGCGCTGCAAAGTGCGCGTTTCGTGTGTTAGAAATCTGCGTGTGCGCGTGTGTACATTTAGACCTATACCCGGTTCCTTTGCTCGTGTAAATATCTGCTGTTTACATAACTTTTGCGAATAAATGAAAGCCAATGGTTCGTTGCCTGAAGTTGATATGGTTTAAAAGTGTAAAAAGAAACGCAGATCACAGATTTATATATAGAAGTGTCACGCGGTAAATAATGCAAACGATAATAAAAGGTAAAACTTCAAAACTCGGCCGTACCCCCCCCCCCCCCCCGTTTATGTTACGCGTTTGCTTTTTGCACCTCCCTGGCACGTCGGATAGAGTATTATTTGTAGTCTGTTTGGTTTCACTTTCAAACAAAGCTGTAGTGTTCAGGTCGCTGTGCGTCTTCAAGCTACAAGGTTAAGTCTTGCAGGATGTTAATAGGGAATGTATTTCCTACAGAAATGACTTTTGACAACATGGAGCATGCCTTCGGTAAGGTTCACTCTGAATGTGCTGTAAAAATGCTGTAGTGTGGATATACCTTTCTGTTGATATCTACAGGAATTAAAATTTGCAGAAAATAAACTTTTTGATAAGCGACTGTGATGGCTTTGCTAATACTTTGAATGTTTATATATTTTACATGCAGGTTTCCTGACACTAGTAAATAGTAAATAGTAGGTTGGAGGTGACACAATTGGCAAAGCACACCTGCTGTTCCTTGCTGGGGAAAGAGGAGCTGGGTTTTTTTTGACATGCTTGTTAATATTTTTAATGCATTCAGTATATGTGAGTATGCTGAGGGGGGTGTCTCTAATTTGAACTGGAAATTTAGGTTTAAAGCTGACACTCTTGTCCTCAGTTCACCCAGTGATAAGTCAAGGTATTAGAGAGGACTTGGTGACTACCATATGTGCTGCAGTATATCCGTGAGAAGTGCAGAATAAATATACATCAATCAAAACAAACAATAAACCCTCAATGCAGTCTGGTTGCTTTACAAGCCAAAAAAAAAAAATCTATATGGCTGAAAAATACCCACCAACTTGAGTATACTGTAAGTGCTAAGTCCTTACCTCCTAATCAGCAGATCACAGAGCTAGCAGACTGCTGCCTATCTGTCTTTGTTAGCAGAGAAGTTTAAGGAGTTTTTAATAATACACTCTGAGGCTCCTACTGAAAAAGAATAACTTCTGAACTAAAAGCCTTCCTTTCTGGAAAGAATAAATGGCAAGACTGTACTTTATTTCTCTTCAGTCCACACTAGTTAAAAATACTCATGCATGTATTTAATGCTTTGAGACAATGCTTAATAATAAGGACTGGGTGGAGGGTAACAGACTTATTCAACATTCAGCGTGTGCTTGATTGCAATATTGTTTTCTCTACTCACTGCCTATATGCTTCACTGCTGAGACAGTAGCTGTCCCAGTGAAAGGCCTTTTTAGTTTTAGTGACCGTGTAGACAGTGTGAAGTCTTTTCTCAAAACTGACTTTGAAATCTTAATTCCATTCACTTTAAATAAAACTAGGCTCCTAAATCACTTTTGGAAATAAGATTGCTGTCATATTAGCACTGAGGTGCTTTCATAAACCTTTGTCATTCAAAAAACATATTTAAGAAGCTTGATGTACCAGCTCAGTATGTATGGTAGGCAGCAGTGCTCTTTTACTGTTTCTTTCTGATGAAAGCTGATTTTGTAAGTCAGTGGCTGCAAATGAAACCTATTTCAGTAGGCTTCCTAACTAGTGTTTCTTTAGACTGTTGTAACTTGACTAGGTAGAATGACTTAACCCACAGTTCCTAATATTCTTGCAAAATCTTTGTTTCTTGAGTTAAGAACAGTGTGTTCAAACCTTCATCCTTCAGTCACCTCCTAAAATGGTGGAGACTGTACCAGAGGGTCTTGGTGTCCCCACACCATGCCTGCAGATCCAGTCTGCGTGACCTGAGGGTCTGTTCCCCTGCTGACCCCCAGCAGACTAAATGCAGTTCCCATAAGTAAAGCAGTTTGGCTCGTGGAAAGTTGCAGTTTCCAGTAGTTTTTGCAGGTGTGTCTTTTCATGGGTGCGGGTTCTGAAAGATGCTTTTTAACATTTACCTCTTAACTTTTTTTTTTTTTAATGGCACTTGTGCAGTGGGGTGTGGGCTTGCAGCCAAGCCCCGCTGCACTCCTGGAGTCTTGTTCGTTCTCCCTTGGGTAATCTGGGAGCCTGATCGGTCTCATTGACAGCACAAACAACTCAGGAGTCAAATCCCTCTCCTCAGCAGTAGCTGAGTGATGTAGTGAGGTCTCATGTTTCAAAGACTTAATTACTTTTACAAAATATACTGCTCTGTGTCTACTTTGGTAAGCTATCAGGTGCTTTAGATGCAGGCAGAACTACACTTAATAAGTGAACAAAAAGCATTTTGCATCTCAGCATTGTTGATTGTTTCTCTTTAATCCTGGTTGCTCCCTTCTTTGCTAATTTGCAAAATTCATTAATCCACAGTGGTTTCCCAATCATTACCATCAACCGTATGTTTTGTTTTGTTCTGTTTTTTTAAATTACCACATTATTCTACAGTAATAGCCCAGAACACTATTGTAAGCAGTGGAGTTCTGGGAATTAGCAAGGACCCATTGTTTGCCATGCTGTTCACTGAGCTGTTAGGACATTTTGGAAGGACGTGTATATTGAGCTTTTCATTCCAGCATGTCTTACTGTGATGTCAGTGGGTTTTTTTTGTCAATCATTAGTGCTTGTTGGAGGTGAACATCTTTTATGTGGCACACTAACAATGCAATTTAAGAGAGGAAATACTCTTTAACCGACTTGCTACTGAAGCCAACGTCAAAAGGAAAGGATTTAAATTCTTCTGGAGAGCAGTGTGGAAATTCACAGTAATGTGCTGCTGAGGCTGTGCTGCAAAGGCCGCTTTTTCTCCCAGTCCTCACTCGTTCCTCCAGTCTTGCTGATAAGACACCAACTGAAGAAACACTTGCCTCTGTTTTGGATTCCTTTCACGCCTTGCCAAGCCTCAGTCTCTTCCTAGCTTGAATTTGAGGAAAAAAGACCACCATGACTGGGTGCATTTGAGCAACATGGATAACCTGAGCAGAGGAGAATTGTTCGAGTTTCTCGTTCCTTTGCTGGGACCAGAGCTCCACATTCTCCTCTCTACCAGCAGTGCAACAGGCATAGCAAAGACAACCTGGGGTGAAATTCCTGTAAATTGGGGGCCCAACTAGAACTAAAGGTCTTCACGCAAATGATTCCAAAGCTGAGGACATTTAGCGTCAAACCTTAAGATTTAGACTCGGTTCCAGTTGCTGCAGATCTCCTTTTGGAATGACCCCATTTGCTCCTCTTTCCTTTGAAACGAGAGGGGGGGGGGGGAAAGAGAGAGAGAGAGAGAGAGAGAGAGAGAGAGAGAGATTGCAGTTGTTATTCCTGGCCTTGAGAGCTGTTCCACTGTTGAAGAAGTTTACCCTTGGAGTGCTCCTTTGATACGACAACACTGATATCCTTGCAGAGTGCTTCATGCACTGACACAGTTATATCGCCAGAGATGCACTTCATTTGATTGACTCTCCTGTCATAACCAAACCAAGCTGTACTGGCAAAAAGACACGTTTTGCCTGTGTGACTTTGTCTGTATGGAGGGTGTTTGGTTGAGGATCACACTTTCTCACAACCCACCAGAGAAATCTTTTCTAAAACTGCACTGCTCAATGAGTATGGCCACAAGTAAGTCCAGAGTTCACAGCACAGCATGCTTTTGCCTACTGCTGCCTTGCTAGGACATTAGATACAGCCTTCTTCCTTACTAAAGCTACTTTAGGAATGATGCTGTTCAGTAGGCTATAGTGATGCCAGTATGCTGGGAACAGACGTGTTCTATACGCACCAGAAATGCATGCAGGTATAACTTGGCTTAACTTTCCAATCAATGAAACAGTTTGAGAATGCTGTTCCTTGTTGGAAGGCCTTGCCTTTTTGCGGTTTTTCTGTCGGCGTTAAAATTCTGGTTATTTTGGTGAAATAGCTTCACAGTGCAGCTCTTCAAGTTGCTGTGTGAAAGGGGGGATGCTACCCCATGTTCATGCCAGAGTAAGTGCTTGTCTGAATGTGACTGTTCTGCCAAAAAAGGGTAATGCCTAGTGCTACGGGCCTGTATTGTCAGCCTAGTTACTCCTTTCCTGGGCAGGACTAAGACACGTGGGAATAATATTTTATAGTTGTGTACACACTTTAGTGGTCGTACTTCTTTTGACGCGATCTTCATCCATGTGTGGGAAATTTGAGAAGCTTGAGGCTTGTCTCTTCTCACTGTGCAGTGAGCTAAGCTGTGGGTGTACGGGTGGTTGCCCAGCCTCCCTGAGCAATTGGTGGAGAGAGATGTTCCCCCAGTGGGTGATGCACAGCATTAAGATAGGCTGTGCTCTGAACTGCCCTCTGGAGTAGCCTCTTCCGAAGGCATGCGGAGGGAGACCAGCTTCGTTCTTTAGGTGAGTTAGACGGTAGGGAATACTTTCCCCCTCCCCAAAGTTAGCAGCACAGTTCCCTGCATAGGCAATAGAGAGAGGTGTAGTAGACTTGAGATCCACGTTTTTCCCTTTCTTGCTGGCCATTTGGGAGTTTAAATTGGATGCCTAAGTTCAGACAGTGGAAACTCTGCTCAGATGCCCTTTCAGGGAGTGAGAGCAGCGTAGCTAGCGCAGTTCATTCACACCTTAGCTGACCTGCACCTTCCTTATGCGGTCGAGCAAATTCATGGATCTACCCAACCTTAGCAAAATCAGTGAGGCACTTTTCATCCAAAATAGTAGACCACATACAGGCTTTTGCATTTGTTTGGCTGTGTTTGTTTTAAGTTCACACCTTGAGTTATTCTGGGACAACATGTTTGTTTAAGGACAGGGTCCTTAAACTGGTTTGGAAGCAAAGTTGATGCAACCTGTCCAGGGGAACGTGACGGTCATAAATGGGAGGGCTACTGCAGTCTAACACGTTACTGCTCATCTGTCGGCTAAGGCTAAGCTGTGATAATTAATTTGGTGGGTGGGTGTACTTACTCTGCCCCATTACCAAGTATAATGTTACTGTGGCTCAGCTAACAAGCAGTAATTTTAAGTCATGGTAATTCAATCCCTTTCACTTCATTGTCCATCCTCTTAAACTGACTTGAGTGTCATATATTGAGTTAGGTAGACTTTACTTGGAAAAGTTGCAGTGTTGTAAACTTGGAGCATGAATTAAACCAGTAGTAGCTGATCCATTCTTGCTACACTTACACTCTTTGTCCTAAAGCAAATCTGTGTTACTTCAAAATAGTAACTTTAATCATTTTAATACATAAAAATAATTTAAAAAAATGAGTAGGAGAAAGCATTGGAGCACAAGAGGGTGCAGGGGAGGTCTGTTGATGAAAGGAGGTATTTTCGGTGATGAATCACTTAGGTGGTTCTATTCTGTGCTGTGAAATGCTTCTAACAAGCTAACATATGGATCTGTGTGTGTTTATTAGAGGTCTGTCTCGCTGTCAGTGTTCGCACGGAGGTGTTCCTAAGGATAACATCTGTAGCACTTATAAATGATATTATTAATGCTGATATATGACCATGCAATACTAGAGATGTAAGGCAGCATTATGATGTAGGTTATTAGTGCATAGAGCAGAAGGCAGTCCTTTAGGTAATATATGTGAATTGAATGCCATTTGCAATGGCTCCATATTTTGTACTTTGTCTGGAACGCTTTCTGTGCTTTAAGAGGAGGTGATCTTACTGTTACGTGTAGCCTGGTCAAGTGGAAGTGGAATTTGGCTATATCTAAGACCCTATCCCTATTAGGTGTCATGAAGACCATTGCTGTTGTGGTTTATCTTTTAGAAACATGTCTAAAGAGCGCTGCAGTGTTGGGGAGAGGGGTAAAGCAGATAGCAGTTTTAGCTTTGTAGTTTCTTCAGATGACAATTAGCGTCATACGTAAAGAACACCTCATAAATATGGGCAGCTGTTTATTTTTCAAGTATTCATATTATCATAACACTGAGAAGGAATTATGTGCTATGGGCTGTATAAATGCACAGGAAAAGACTAATGGCTTTAATTGTGGATGGTAGGGAAATGTTCATATCCCCATTTTACAACAGGGGAACTGACAAGCCCACAGCACGGGGAGTCAAGAACTGAGCTGAGATGTCAGCATCCTGTTTTGTAGCTGTCCTTTTCTGTAATTCTTTGCAGAGCTAGCAGAAGCTTGGAGATGCTCTGCCCAGCAGGGAAGTATTCACTCGCTTGCTTTTTTCTTTTTCTTCTAAATGCTTTGTGTCCGATAATCTCTCCCTTTGGAAATTGAAGTGCAGAAGAAGAAACAATCACAACAAACCTGTTGTGGAAAGACTATGTATAATTTATTCACTATATGTTGAATAAAACTGAGTTTGAGTTGTTTCCTATACTGTAAAGGTACACAGAGCACCATATGCTGATTAAAAAGGGGGAGGGCATACTGTATTTTTCAAATATGAATGTTTAACTGTGCAGATCATATCCTTTAAAAAGCAGAAAAGGAAAACCCTGTGAGAGTTTAGACATACAATAATCCCATTAGGAGTTTGAAGCCTTTATGGGTGTTGCCCTGTTATACTTTAATGGGTGTACATAAATGCTTCTGTTATGTATGTATCACCTGAAATTTGGGTCAGCGCCAGAGTGTTTTTTTTTTTTTTTTTAATAATTTAACAGAAATACAGTTTGCTAACCTGAAACTGGCATGGTTATTTTCTGGAATCACAGGACGAATCTGAAATAGTATCATGTGTTGAAGAAGTTATGCTGTAAAATGCTGGATAAACAGAGGGGAATTGGGAGACAGAGCCTAGAAGGAGGTGGGATGTAGTCATGGAAGGGAAGGAGACTCTGCTGCTTAACCTGTACTGTGATTTTTTTTTTTTTTTTAGGCCACTTCTTGTTGCCAAGCTGGGCCTCTCTTCTGGGCTGTCTAGACTGTCTGCAACTTAGGGCAGAGACTTTGTGCATGCTGCCCTGTATTTGATCTTAGTGAGGGCTATGGAGTGTTTTGGTGGTGCTGCAATTCCAAGAATTAACAAAGGTACCGGAGTGGTGCCTAGACACAGCCTGGTGAAACAAGGTTAAGTCTAAGTGTTTAACCTGTCAGTTTATTACTCTAACAGTCACTGTAATCTCCAGTGTTTATTCTGTCTCCCCATCCCACTCTCTTTGCTTAACCACTTACAATGTCTAGTCATTAGCAGAAGCTGGAGTCTCTCACAGCACGGACTGTCCTCTTACAGCATCTGGCACAATGAAGTCCTGGTCTGTGACCGTCCTTTCTGTGTGTTGCTGCATCTTAGTAAAAATGGTGACCAAGCCTAGATGAAACACGCTAGGGCTTCTCTCCCCTGCCCAGTCTGTGGCTCAGAAGAGTGGATGGTTATGGTGCAGCATTTAACAGCAGCCTGGTGTCAATCACATTGTCAAATTGCATGAAATGGGAAGCTTAACTTCCTGTCTCTTCTCTATATTACTCCTTCTTTCTTTTCCTGACTTTCTCTATATTTTGCTCTCTCCCACAGGGTGTAGGTTTTCCTTTCTGTTCTTCAGGATTTGTTGCCAGTTTCCTTTCCCAGTTTATCTGCTCAATGGTTTTCATATTTATTCTTTCCACCAATTTTGCTTTCTTCAGCCTAGACTGACTTTTCCTGAAGCCGGTCAGCATAAGAGCAAGACTTTGCAGGACCCTTCCATCTTCATTCATTATTGAAATGCTGAACAGCTTAGGCCTGCTTGCTTGTCACCTTGGCTTCCTGTCTGGGAAGGACCTGTTGCTCTTGGACTTCTAGACAGTCTCCTCTTAGCAGTTCTCAGCAAGTGAGATTTTCATTCTTTACTCCTTGTGGGCTGTAGCATCATTGTCTGATGGCTGGAACGAGGGCAGGCGAGCTGGAATCCAAAGATCCCCTGACGTGGCTGGGAATGCTTGGATGAAGCATGCTGATAATGGGTGACTGCAGTTCAAACCCAAGTGGACAAATGGGTTTGCAGTTCCATTTGGTCCAGAAGTATGGTCTTGAATGCAGGAGCATGGGTGAGTAGAGATGGAAGAGTAGATTCTGCCCGTTTTTGAAGCTTAAAGCGATAATACGTACTAGGAGCATTTAGAGACGGAATAATAGAGAGAAGGCGTCCCAGCAGATAGCATTTGTGCCAGGTCTTAACTTGTGGAACTGGCCACTCTGGAAAGGTTGTGACTGAGTCTGTAGAGACTTTATTTATTCACATCAGCAGTGTTTGAATTTGGAATCATCAAACTTTTTTCCCCTCCTTGGCCAACTTTCACTTATACTTGGAGATTCTTCTTCTTGACTAGGTTAAAATATGACTCCAATTTCTTTGTGTGGTGTTTTAGGAAATGACACTGGGGAGAGACCAAGATCACGCTCTTGGCACGCCTTATATGTGTACAGTGGAACTTCTCTAGCTGGGATCGTGTTAAGCAGCAATCCTGCAGTGAGAGGATGTATCTTCGGGGCTGGGTAGCATCGGCTAGATCAACTATCATAGCTATTGTAGTCATAACAATAGGAGGGCCCACAAGCCTGCCTCTTTCTAAACAGGCTTTCCACTTCCAGATATCTAGCACCTAACCTCCTTTGTCCTTTATCTCTGTCTAATAGACAGCTGGAGAGGGGAAAGGCCCAGCTTGTGTGGTAGAGGAGCCAAAAAAAAGTGTGGAGAGCTTGAGTTTGTTGTGTCTTCGCTTAAACTTCCCTTAGAAAGAAGTTTATCTTGATTGACGAATTAGTTGCATCTTGTAGGTGTTAAGTCTGCAAAGCCTAGCTCTGTAGAGGTTCTGAGCCATAAAAAAAATAATATAACTTAATGGGAAAGTTGCTTGGCACTTTTGCAGGATGGGGCTTGAAGTGATTGCTGAATCACAGAAGAGGACTGAGATATGCTGCCTGTGTTGTGGTTCACACCATACTTCAGTGTGCCTCCAGCCACGTTCCTTCCTCCCCCACGTCCCCCACCCCATCCTACTTCTGACGTGTTGGGAGCCTGTTTGGCATGTGGACATGTGCCAGACACCTTCCCAGAGCTTCCTTTTTGCCTAATGTCCAAGACTGCAGGTGCTGTGCTGCCAAGGAGTTTTCAGGGGGGCTGCAGTAACCCCTAGAGTGCTAGAACTTGCCAAATAAGCACTTGATGTTAAGGTATGATGATACCATATTTGTTGTGATGCACTGGATATGAGAGTGCATATGGTCCAAGGCAGGTTCGCCTCTCTTCTCCGCAAACCTTGACTGCCTGCTGTCTGTCTTCTCTCTGGCCCTCTCCATGATTATGAGGTGTTGTGAGTTCAACCCTGTGCATCATCCAAGGTAATTTCATTGCATCGCTACCTTTCTCCCCTAGGAAGAAGTGGCATAAGCAGACCCTGCCCAGACATGTGAGCCTGTTGAACGCTTTCCTTTCAGTGCCAAATCCCTGTAATGAAAAAGAAGGCTGAAACAGCTCAACGTTTTTTTAGTTGCCACAAATGTATAATTGGTGTATCCTGTTGCAAGAGGCGCAGCCACTAGAGTTTTTCTGTTAAGCAGACAACACCTACGCATTCCCATCCACCCTGATCTGACTCTGTCCTTCCAGAGACCAGATCTGCATGTCACTAGCTGCTTTCCCTACTCAAACTTGTTCATGGATGCTGCCTTTTTACTGTTGCAACTAAGCATTTGTTAGCATGTTCATTATAGGTCACCTAGTTAGCTTGCTAAAGTACTTCCTGGAAGCCTTTTTTTTATTAAGGGCAGTTCCCTTTATTTCGGCAATCTCAGTCCAATCCTTAGTCTGGAGTCAGATCTCAAAGCTGGCTGAATTCCTCCAATCTGGCATCCAATGCAGAGTAAGTTCTTTCCTCTTGTAGCCTCATGAACAAAACTGCATAACCCAAGAACTTGCATGAAAACATGTGTCTGGATCAAAATTTGCCTGAGTTTTGTCAGACAATCATAAAAAGTAGGGCTGGAAGAAATGTCCAGAGGTCATTTTGTCCTTCTCCCGGCTCCAAAACAAGATCAGCCATACTTAATCCATTACTGAGGCTGCTTATCTAAACTGCTCTCAAAAGCGAATTCGAAGTTATGAAAATGAACCTGTTACACTGTGAAACATCACTCCCTGCACTTGAAGCTGCAGCCTTTAGAACGCAACTGAGCCCCCTATGATTCATGCATTGCAGAAGGTATGTGACATGCATCTAAATTCTTGCTCGTACTCAATCAGAAGGTGCTTACTGTGGCGTTAGCACCTCAGTGGAGAGCGATTCTTTGGCCCATAATTGTCAGGGAGACCATCATTTTAACTGAGGTGCCCAGAATGGTGCTTGTAAAAGTCATCAGTGCTTTTATAGTCAAGATAAAGTGACTCTGGATACCGCTGGGTTTGAAGGCATGGTGCAAGACATCTTAAAGCAGTTTGATTCACAGGAAGCGCTGAGTATGTATTCGAAGTGAAGGCCCCTGAAACTACCAGTTACTTCTGTCTGGCTCTTATCCTGTGGTTAGGAACCCACAGGCTCCATACTGAGGAAACACCTGCTCTTATAATAGCCAAGGAGAGACCAAGGGTGGGAAATCCATCTGTATAATCTGATGACCATTCAACAAACCAAGTCAAAAGCCAAGGAACTGAGTTAATCTTCTGTGATCTTTCTCCCTCCCTCACACAGAGGTAAGTTAAGGGTGTAGTATTGTCTCCATCTCTGAGTCTCAGGATGTTATTGGAGCTGTGCTCCAAATATTATACATGGAAATCAAATCTCCGATGTGTGGAATTAATGATGTGAGAGACGGCAAGGGCAGCTGAATGGACTTTGAGAGCGAAGATGCAGTGTGCTATAGGGGCGTTCATAAGCCAAATTCTAATTTCCTGCAGTGAGGCCAGGTGCAAATGCTTCATCCCCAGGTCTTGAGGGGGGGTGGCTGATTGCATATAACGTGTGTGTGTCTGCTGAGCCGCTGCTGGCCAATAAAGCAACTGGGCTGTCCTCAAGTCTTGACCTCAAATCACAGATCCCTTGCATTTGAAAAGAACATCCCTGCTGTCATGGAGCCAGGAAGTAGAGAAAGCTACCTGGAGGTGGATCCCTATACAGGGCTGTGTGAGAGTGAGGGAAGACAGTGGGAGGAAGAGGAGGACATCTGTCAGTTATATTTCCTTCTGAGGAGCCTGGAGGAGTGGTGGTATAACCCTGACTTTCTGTGGCCATATACATGAAATGAGTGTAACTGCCTTCAATTCACAACCATATCTGAGCTCGTGCTAATGGGTCAACTTTTTGGGCTATACAACTTGTGTGCTACAATGAGCAGTGATGCGTCGTCACTTGTGGGACTATAAAGAGGGTTGGATCAGGCACTTGGTTGCTTTAAGGGATCTTTGCACTGTGTATAATAACAAGGCTTTTGGAGATGGCCTGGTAAACCTCTGTCTCTCCGTTTTCTTGCTGGAGAAGACTTACTGTAAATGCAGTGGAAGTTACTTGGTTTGAGGAAGAAGAAAAAAAATCCCAGGCAGGAGAGTGATTGCTAACAATCACTGGAGAGAAAGACATAATATTCAGGTCATCTGGATGGTGTTTCTTTTGCCCCATTTGAATGCTGAGTTTCCAGATAAACCCAAATTCACGTGCTGCCTCTCCTCAGGTTTGGCTGGCCACTCTTAACATCTTTTAATGCTCTGCACTTTGTCCCCTTTGCTATCTAACATCGTCCTGCTGAAGTGGCTTATGTACTGAGTAATATGTATGTAATCACACCACCAGCAAGGAAAGTCTCTTATTCTTCAAATAGACCACTCTGCGAAGGTCAGAAAGGCAGTTTTGCTGGCCTCCCTTTCTGTGTTTTGTAACCAAATACTTGTGTGTGTTTGTCTGTCTTGGCAGCAAGTCTGCTTTTGCAGAAATTTGATCAACTGGCAGTTTTTCTCCCTCTCAGAAGCACAATTTCTATACCTCGTGTGCCCCTGAAATAGAAGAACGCTAAACCTGTTCCACAGCTGTAAGAGTCTGGGCAATGTATGTGCCTGGTGCCTCTCTGAGTTGGGGAGAAACATATGGTGGCCAAACTGACCAAGTTCTGTCAGCTAGTGCTGCCGCCTAGGAGCAGGGACTGGGTGTCTGCTTTGGTGACTGCGGGGAGGGATGCTTGGAGTGGCGGGGGGAAGGACGTCTGCTCCAGGTGCCATGCTGTCGCGCTGTGGTTCTGGCTGCTGGCTCGGTGTTACCTGCAGCAAGGCTTAGCCACTACCCTTCACACCTGTGTGAGCGTTGCAGGTGATGTTTCTCTGGGCTGGCTAACAAAAGCCCAAGTGGGGCACTCGCTGGGGTTTGGGTCTCTGCTCTTGGCTCTGCCGCGGGCTCGCTGGGTGGCCTTGGAACAGTCACTTCACCACTGCTTCTCCTGCTCTTTTTCTGCCTTGCCTGTTGTGAGCGCCAGCTGTTTGAGGTGGGAACAGTGTCCTACTGTGTGTCTGCAGAGTGCTAAGTACGGAGGGGCCCTGATCTCTGTGCAGCCTCAGCCTGCTACTGTAATGTAAATAATAATGTGGAGATAAAGATGAGGTCAGGGGACATCTCTTTAACTTGATAATTTTCCCTAATGGGAAGATTTACGTCCATGTTTTTGGATGGGCTGGAATTGCGTCAATTTTTGATCTCTGTCCAAATAACCATGCAGAAATACGACGCTAAGGCAAGAGTTGGAGGGCTCCCATGCTAACATAAAGCATGCTACCTTTTAATTTTGCAATCAACACAAATACCATCCTGTACCACACAAACAGCATCAAGGGACTGAACCATCCATTACATGTTCTGCCTTGCCAAAGGAAGTGGCAGAACCGTTAGCTGAAACAGCAGGCTTACTGGCACAGTGCGCGTTTCATGGGGCTTTATAGCTGCTTTTAAAATAGTCTCCACAACTGCAGACGGTCTGTGGGCTGCATAAGTTTGGTAAAATGTTATCCTACTAGTACAGGGAATTATTGGCATGTTTTTTCCATGTGAACTGTCTCTCCACTGACTGACCCATGCAAGCAACTCAGTGAAGTAAAAATTAAAAAAAAAAAAAAAATCCTTGCAACCAACTGTAATTTTTTGATGACTGGTTTGGCTAAGGGATGAGCCAAACCCTGTAGCTTTGCTGGGACCCACACTGGGAAAGGTTGCAGCTCGTCTCAAAAGGACAGATTTGAACTCCAGAGAAGCAAGTTTTATTTGAAAGTTTTGGGTTGGGTTTTGCTTTTATTTATCTTCTCAAACTGGGATGGGTGAAAAGGTGGGGAAGCGCACAATGTGGGAAGCGGTGTACAGTCTTCATGTAGGATGGTGCAAGGGTGTGCTTTAAATTCATAATGTCAAAACTGTAGATGGCAGCTAGAAAAATCAAGAACAATTTCTGCTACTTGAAAGTTACAGCTCTGGGGAAAAGGATAAACAATGACTTTAGAATTTAAACTTAAGCAGCTATTACTCTAGGGCTAAAATAAGTCCAGTCTTAGGCCCTAATAGGAAAATGCACAACATCTGTGCAAAGACTGTATTTGACAGTCTTAGTTCTGGGTTTGCACCTTGCACGGTGTCCTGGTTCACAACTGGGTTTCCTAACGGTTTAAATAATTACTGATGCTAATGCAGTTTAACTAGCTGCTGAATTGCTAAGACTAGAGCTGTGTATTTCC
Organism: Struthio camelus; assembly: GCF_040807025.1. Lineage (NCBI taxonomy): Eukaryota > Metazoa > Chordata > Aves > Struthioniformes > Struthionidae > Struthio > Struthio camelus. The sequence continues at coordinate 4,696,292 of NC_090961.1, forward strand.
ATTCTGCTTGTAGTAATGGGACAATTTGTGTCAGTTTGCTTGTTTTTTGAGAGTCTGAGGGTCAGGTTGAATCATGTGGTATGAAAAGTTGGGCTGTCAAATGGTTATGACTCTTACTTTTTGTTTAATAAGTGAGGACTGACAGCTAGTATTTGTTTCAGTTTTAAGAACCGCCTTGCTAGTGCAAAAATGCTGGTCAAAACTGGAGCTTCTTCCTGTGACTCCTTCCTTTTTCTGCTGATAGTAATCGCAGTTTAGCATCAGAACGTGCCATACCTGGCTGTCTCGGACAGGGCTGTTGCTTCTCTGATTTCAGTGTCATGTGTTCTCTTAGTAGATGGGACGTTTCCAGAGCGTTTTCACCCTCAGTTTCCAGGCTTCTCCGAATCCTCCTTTTTCTCTTTTTGACAAAAATATTATTTTGAAAAGTTAAAAGTAATAGAATGGAAGTAAAAGTAAATTTTAAGTTCTAAAACTTAAGGAATTATCTAAAATCAAAGAAACTTCCCCAGCAAGTGATGAGGAGGCTATCGGAGCAAGGGTTCAAATGAAACACTGAGGTGGGCAGTTCTCTGCTAAAAGCAGAGGGAGAGCTCCTTGCTCTGTTTTCTGGTGAAGTTTAGCGATGCGAGAGGAGTGCTCTCTCCTACCTGGCTGTAGTGAAATCTCTTCAACCCTTGTTTAAGACTGAGTCTTCAGTGAGACCTCTGTGTCTCCTGGGAAAAGGATCTTGTCTTTCAATAGCGCTTGCATTCGTTTTGAAGAATCAGCTGCAAACGCACATTACAGCTCCATTTATTCCAGGAACAAATATTTCCAGTGCTGGTGCAACAGCCCAGGTAGCTATTCCTGTCGTTCAGCTGCGGGATCCAGACTTTAAATGACAGTACTGCTAAGAGGTTTGGGGTTTGTAGCCACATTAGGTTGTAATAACCAATGAGTTGGAGCATGTGCATTAAAGAGGATCAGCTGTCAGAGGACTAGCTGAGTTGGCTGTCATGATTCAGCCCCTCCTACTTTTGCTAATGTTCTTAATTAAAATCCTTTCTGAGTTATGTCACTGATGATGATTATAGTCCATGTTAGAGAAGCATGTACAAGCCTTGTTTAAGCTTGACGAGCAGAATGTTGTGCACGTGCGTGTGAAGAGACAATGCATGTCCCGAAGAATTTGCAGTCCAGCTGGGTGGAACAGATGAAGACCGAAAGGAAGTATCATTATCTCCGCGGCCCGGATGAGGAGCCGTGGCACGAAGATACTGATGGCTTGCCTGCAGTTGGAGGGGGAGTCTGGGAGAGGCAGGAGCTAGATCTGTGTTCTTTGAATTACGATCCTGGGATTTAGTAAAAAATACATTAAATTAAAAAAAAATCCTCTCTCAAATGGAATTTACAAGGTGTAGGAGGGTATACGGAAATTGTAATGAAAACAGAATTGTTACCTAGTACAAGTCATATTGTATGTAACCTTAGTGTATTTAAAGGAAAGACTTAAGTTATCTTACATAGTTTCAAACTTGTGACTGAAATGCTCTATAGCACTAGAAATTGCTCTCTGTGGGTGTTTTATTTCCCGTCAATCCTTGTATTGGATTCAGTTCGTTAATCAAGACACCAAACAAAATGCTTCAGTGATGGTCACCAGGGGCCTGCAGTCAGATGATGCATATCGCTCGAAGGCCTTGGAGTCTGAAATCTGTGCAGAGAGCTGCTCGGAAGGAGACCGAGTGAAACATCCCAGTTACCTCTTTTCTTTTTTAAAAGTCTTTATCTATTTTTTTCCCCTTGATCCTAAGATTGCGTTTTGCAGTATTTCTGCCCCTGCTTCGAGTTGGTGGAAAATGGGGAGAAAATGTTTTCCCGGTTTCTTCCCACTCTGAAATTCCAAGTAACGTCCTGTTTTTGAAACTCTTTGCCCAGAACACGCCAGCATCCCTCTTGGCGGCTTTGTGATCACCCTGCCTGCCAGCGGCAGCAGGCCCAGCATTATCAGATGAGAGGGCTGAGGAACAGAGACTAGTCCTCTTTGAACTGCTAAGCTGGGCTCTTGGGTTATCAAAGAATAGGGTCTGGAGGCCTGCCTCTGGATCTATGCTGCAGACACAGCACAAAAAGTCTATCGTGTCTGCTTTTTCTACATCCTTGAAACATAACGGGATTGCTGCATCCCAGGAGTGGATGATGGCAGAGTCATTCCTTGACTTGTTTGTTCCCTGCACCCAAACATGTGTGCACACACTCAAAGATTTGTTTAGGTTTTTAACAATTTTGTTTTCCATGCAAGTACTATAAAAACTAAATAATGAACTCCGTAAAAGTCAACCAACTCTGGTTTCTGGAGCTAGGGACACCTCTGAGCCAAGCCACAGTGGGGTCTGTGGCAGCTGCGGCACCCGGAGCGTGCAGGTATGCCCAGCGGCTGCAGCACCCGGAGCATGCAGGTTGCCCGGCGGCCGCAGCACCAGGAGCACCAGCTGTTTTGCTGCATGGTCTCTTATGTCACAATGTCACCAGGGTGGCAGAGTGCTTCTGCTCTGCTTCCCTGGTTCCAGGGACTACTGGGACATGTGCCCTCTGGAAAGCAAATGCCTTGACTACCTGGGCAAGGCTAGGAAGACTGATATTTAAACATCCTTCTCTGTTGCAGATCTGTTTATGTTTGTATACATCTATTCTTGTAAAATTCCCCTAAATTAGGTAAGTGTTTAGTTCTTACCATCATCTAATCAGCTCCTCAAAGGGTAAGTTGATGTTCTATATTTAGTCCAGGTATTCAGCAGAGATGATTAGGGATGTATCAAGGAAGAGTTTTTTTCCTAGGGTATCTTAATGCTCCCTCTTTCTTCCTGTATTACTGCAGCTTCTGTCTTTGCTCTCTTTTGTGATAATGTTTCTCTGTGTGCAAGAAGCATATGTCAGTGAGAATATTTGTGTAGTCTTCTGAATGTATTTGAAGTAATTTGCCTCTAGAAAGTGATTGTGGTCTGTTTGCCATGAGTAGAGTAGCTGCAGTTCTGATGTGAATTGAAATATCAAATGTTTATGGAAGATGACATAGCAAAGCTGTTTACCATATGGTATATGAGACACAGTGATATGAGACAAATTTTTTTCCCTAGAGTGTGCTAGGAAAAAAATGGAACTGAAATAATGGAATTTGTGTAGTCTTCTGTATCTCAGGCATACCATTAGGAAAGTGTTCTCTTATCCAGGGATGCAATATAAATATAATATGAATTATGATTTTTATTGAGCCAGTATCTTGACACGTCCATCTGAAACTGAGGGCCCAGTCAAGTGAGCACAGTAAGAGAGAGACTGCCTTTGAGATTCACAGTGCAGATCGCTTCTAGTTAGGGTGTTGCTGGTGATATCTTCCATCTGCAGCTGATAACAACACCTTGTTTGCTTCTCTGGATCAGGATCCTAGGACAGCTGTGTTCAACTCGTGATTATTGGATTTATGGATTAACCACAGCACCAGTATGGAGACTTGTGAGCTGACTTGGTGTCAGCCAGCCTGGGTCTAGAAACAGCACTGTTAGTTTATGTGGAGCTGCATGCTGTGGATTTACTGGCTTGGATTAGCGCTTCCTTGGGAGCTTCTGCATAACATCGTCACTGTATTTCTTACACTGCTCCATGTGTTTTCTTTGCAAGAAGATGTGCTCTGAGTCAGGTGAAGCAAGAACCAGTGCTGTGAAGCTTACCAGGTCTCTGCAGGCCTTGAATTTGGGCTTTGCCGATCTACTGTCTCTTGGATCTCTTGGATTAAGATAATAGAGTTTATTACAAGAAATGAAATAGATGGAGTGAAGAGCCTGGGTCAAGACGCTTCTACTGTTTGGTAGTGTTTGAACGTGCCTACTTCAAGGAAGTTTGTATATGTATTTACACATCGTCCTCTTCCTCTCTTGTGATCTAGGTTGCATGGTTGGACCCTGGAAATGGGATGTCAGTCCCATTCGGGGAGCATAAAGGAAGAAAGAAAATCTCCTAGCTGTTGCTGTTGCTGTGACAGCGAGTGAGAGCCAGAGGCAGGAAAATGTCGACAGTCACATCAGCAATCCAGGCTCCTCAGGGCCCTGTGAATCCGCCGCCTCCCGAGGTCACTAATCCTAATAAGCCTGGCCGGAAGACCAACCAATTGCAATATATGCAAAATGTTGTGGTAAAGACCTTGTGGAAGCATCAGTTTGCTTGGCCTTTCTACCAACCTGTTGATGCAATTAAATTGAATTTACCAGTAAGTATCTGACATGTCCTGCTCTGTATTCTGTTCTTGAAAAGCTTTGTGTTAGTGGGATCAGTTTTCTGATCGTTGGATCAGAATGGTCAGGTTGCTTTTTGTGACGTCCGTGAATGCTCTCAGACCCACTGACTTTGAAAGCGATGTCTTTCAGAGCTGGAGGCCTCTGAAGGAGAGAACTGCCTCACGCTTAGGGAGGGGAGACAACAGCACCCAGGCAAGCTGCCTTACAGCAACTGAAATGTAATGCTTCGTGTGTGGCTTACCCGTGGTTACTTTTACATGCCATCACCCCTTGTCCTATCTCTGTCCAACTCGAGTGAGAGCCTTGGAGCCTGCACTATTGGGAGCCTTTAGCATTGGGCCTCAGTGTAATTTGTTTCTAATAGACTTTCCTGGCTCTTCCACTGACTTCAGTGTTGAGGAAGACAGGAGAAGCTAATTAGCAAAGATCATGCCCATACTGGAAGCAGAAGGAACAGAGCAGTTACATTTATCCATCTGCCTCCTGTGCTTGATGATATGTATCCTGTCTCTGTCAGACCAGATATTCCAAGATCAAGCCAGGTTACTCATCAGTGACTGAAGTTTTACTTAGCTGCTTTCTTCCAGGGAACAATCACAAGCCTTTTGCCTCTCCAAAGTGGTCCTGTAAGTGTAAAAAGTCAGCAGTTGAGGCAAGCACCTAGCCACCTGCTTCACTCAGACACTGACCCCTGCCCACCCTGGTGTCCGTTCAGTCGGGCAGCCCGTTGCAAATTAGCTCTGGCTGCTTTGAACAGCTCTGTGATTGCACACAGGATTCGAGGGAGCAGGGTTCTGGGATGTAAGGTCTGGAGAGCTCCGGTTACCGCAGGTTATGACCTGATTTTATGGACTGGATCAGGAGTCTTTTGAACTCTGTAATGCTGTTGATGGGTACTATTTAAAGTGCTAGCCAGAAGAGTAAAACACTTAACACCTGTATAATATTTCACCAGGTCTATGCTCCTTTGTGTCGTCTTTTCGTGGATTTAGTTTCTCGGTGAGGAGTTTTGAAGTGGTTTTAAGGTTACCAGAGTACTTGGAGGAGTTGCTGGAAGAATAATTGTTTTTCGCATGTGGCCTAAATCGAACCTGCACAAGCCCGATAACCAACGGGATTGCCTTTTCTGCCATAGCATTCCTCGTATAGAAGTAGTTGGTGTCTCAGCCCAACCCTCAGGAGTTACCTGAGAACGGCCAGCAGCAGCACACGATTCATCTGCTCGTGCGATGAGAGGCCTTGCTGCTTTTCTCCAGAACAAGAAAATTAAAGTGTATAACCTCGCCCGTTTAGAGTGTCTCCAGGGTAATCACAGCCTCTACAGATGCTTGAGGCTAGCCCGGTGAGAAACTGCAGTAACGTGCGGAAGCCTTTGGCGAGTTCAAGGGAGACGCTGAAACTTTTAGTGTGTTCTCTGCCAGCGCAGGCATTGACAAACCAATGGACCAAGTGCCAGATGTTTCAGGGGCAGCCTTCTAAAAAGGCAGGCAGAAATGCCATTTCCCAGATGGCAGCCAATCCATCCTGAACACCCTGCCAAAGCTACTGCTGACACTGCCGCCCCTAATTCTGGTCCCACACGAGTATGAATTGGATCACTGTCAAGTTAGTCTAGTTATAAAATGTGGCACCATTCCGCTCTGGTACAAACCAAACTGCACTTATAACCTCAGTAAGGGGTGTCAAGGCTGCAAACAACTTCCAGGGAGAATTTTCTTCCACATATTACTTTTACTACCATCCCGGTCCAGCTGCCCTTATAAAAAGCTGATAACCTCCTGGTAGCCACTTGTTTGTGTGTTTGAGCATGTGTTGATGAGGTCTGGGGAAGGTTTGTGGTTGTGGGAGGATTTCTGATGCTTTGTAGTCAAATTTGTAACAATAATGATAGAGTGAAAGGCTACAACCTAGAAAAGAAATGAAATCAAAGATGATATTTGCAGTTTGCCCAAAAATTTGGGGATGTGTATATGGAAGGAGGAATGGAGAAAGCTGGGACTAGAGGGAGATGTGAGCACGCTCTTTCCTCGTAACCTTTTTCCTGTTTCTCCAACAGGATTATCACAAAATAATAAAAAACCCCATGGACATGGGGACGATCAAGAAACGCCTGGAACATAACTATTACTGGAGTGCCAGTGAATGTATGCAGGATTTCAACACCATGTTTACAAATTGTTACATTTACAACAAGGTAAAGAATCCAGGCAAGCTTTTAGCTGGGGCACTACCTAGAAAAGACCCAACCACTACTGTTACGGTGCAGGTTTTGAGCAGGGCTAACTCTTCAGCACTGCAGACCCTCCTTGCAAGGATTTAAAATGCCACTAATTGCAACCACATTGCTGGAAATGTACAAAGCTGTCTTTGTGCTGTGTCTTTCTTCCCCCGCACTAGTTAAAATGGCAAATGTGCTCTTTAACTAAAGGTAGATTTTTGTTGTGGGATTATGTAGTGAGTTATTCAAGATTTTGGTCCTTGTGTTTTCAGTTAGGAATTCTTTCAGATTAGCTAAAGTTCACGCAGCACTTTGCAGGTGTTAAGTGGTGTATCCAACAGTAGCGATGTTTCCTACCTCTCTTAGTAGCAGAGGACAGTTCAGTAAGTAGTATAGCCGTTCTCTGCCAGTGTTTCATACTTATGTGTGCACCTTTTGATTGCTTATTATTTGTGTTTGGCTTATTTGCTATTTTGTTATGTTGTTAAAAGCCTATATTGCTTGTATTATGTTTTCTATGATGGTTTATCATCATTGACCCATACTAGAGAAGAAGCTGAAATAAATTATTTAGTTTGAGCCACAGAGAACAGGTGTTTACACTCTTTTCTTGCATCTACTGGCAGGTAGGGGTGGATAGCTCATCTGTTCCAGTTTGCTGCTGCTTAAGCTGATAGTCGGTGTACTAGTTATCAGGGCTCCTACTGGAAGTCTTGATGCTCTTTGGATGCAGCGTGCTTGGAGGCAGTGCTATGTACATGTTAGACCATAAAGAAGAGCAGAAGGGTAGCATACAAGCAGGGAGAAGGAGATGTAGTCTGTTTATTCTCAGAGCTCGGATACCCATGCGAGTATGAATTGGATCATTTATTTGAAGAGCATTGTCGCTGAGGATTTCAAAGCCTTATCTTGAGCCTCTTTGCATCTGACATATGGATGGCATAGTACTGGCTTGTCTTCTTGTCCTTGCAGCCCACAGATGACATCGTCCTCATGGCCCAAGCCCTGGAGAAGATATTTCTGCAGAAAGTTGCCCAGATGCCTCAGGAGGAAGTTGAATTATTACCTCCAGTTCCTAAAGGCAAAGGTCGCAAGCCATCAGCGGGCGCACAGAGTGCAGGTATTAACCTGGTCCAGTGACAGTGAATGTTGCAAGTCTGTTGCTGAGGCCTGACCCACCTTCCAAGCTGCCTGACCGTGCAAATGGTGAGGAGGCTAGGAAAGGAGCGTGTAGTGTAATGGTTAGAGCAGTGGAAGAGAGTGCAAGACCTCTAGATATTGATCATCCGCTGTTTCAGGGCTTGTCTGTCTTAAGGCCCTTCTGCATATGTCATGCAAACATCTTACCATCTGTAATGTACTCATCCGCACAACGCTTCAATGAGGGAAGGCAGTGCTGTTGCTTCCCATAGGCAAAGAAGAAACCAAGGCAGGAAGAGACAAGGTAGTTAGACACCCCGGTCTACTACAGGTGACAGACCATGGTGCAGAAAGCTTCTTTGGATCTGGTTTATACCCAGAATGAGGTATGATAGACAAAAAGGATTTCTTTTGCTATGGCAAAAGGCTGTGTAGAGACTTGCGTATCAATTGAAACTAAGTTTAGTTCAGCTTAGCTTGAGCTGATTTTAAATGAGCTCAAGACTAAAACATCCTTAAGCAGGACGAAACGATTCATAAAGGAGCTTGTGTGGGCTAAATTAAATTGTTGTAAATTTTTTTTGTAAACAGGGTCTAATTGTTGCTCTGGGAGAGTCAACTGTTCCTCCTTGTTCTCCCACATCCCAGGTGCCAAATGGAGCTGCAACTTCATCCAAGCTCAGAGAAATTTGTGATGTTGTGTCTTTTCAGCATCCTTTGATTAAAAGCTGCTGTAAAAATGTAGAAGAATATTGCTACTTTGTTTATTAATTACTAATTTGACCCCCTTAACTTTGAACTAGTAAGCAATTCTTTGACAGTGAAGGCGTAGCATAAGTGACCCTTGCCTGGGTGTTAAGAGACATGAGTTGAACTCCCAGCTCCATTGGTTGTTGTTTTATAACTCTTAGTGAATCTGAAGTGTTTTGAACTCTTAGGAATCTAGCAGGCAGTAGAAGAGTGGTTGTTACCATTGGCCGTGCACAGTGAAAGCGCTCCCAGGTTGAAGTCTGTGCAGAGCAGCACCTGTGCAAAAGAATCATTTCCTTCCGTTTCCTCTCTTTACTCTGCTCTCGGCAAAGAGCAGAAGCTCAGCTTCGAGAGCAGCCAAAGAGGCGAAGACTGTTCCAGAGCAATACAGCTCATGTGCAAAGCTTGGAGTATTTTGCTTGCATGTGGCTAGCTTAAAGCTCACAGTAGAAAGACTTAGGTCAGTGATTCCTCATCTTCTTTGTGGCCCCTGGGTAACAGCACCAAGCAAATCACGCTCAGTGTCCTCCTTGCTCTTCCTGTGGCCCTAAACTGGGGTCTTTGGCCAAACCCATGGTTATACAGTCCAGCAGCAGCAGTGTCACTTTGTTCCCAATGTCTTGTCGGCTCTCGTAACCATCAGTACATTGCAGTGCGTTTTCACTTTGTCGTTTGAAAGGAGCACAGCAAGCAGTGGCCGTGTCTTCCGTCTCCCCGCCGGCCCCGTTCCAGAGCGTCCCTCCAGCCGTGTCTCAGACGCCCGTCATTGCTGCCACCCCTGTGCCAACCATCACTGCTAATGTCCCGCCTGTCACTGCCCCTCCCGCCGCTGCTCCCCCTCCGCCTGCTGCTCCGATAATGCCCGTGGTTCCTCCTACGCCACCAGTAGTCAAGGTAAACAGAACTTGACCCTTTCCTCTTGAGAAGACAATATTGCTAAGCAGTGCTTATTTTCATTCCCTCACTGCTGGTTATGTGCATTATTTCTCTTTGCATTTGAATCCTTGCCTCTCTGACCACCATTGTCCCTTTGGGATGTGCTCAGACAAGTGCTTGCCATCGAGTTTGAGTGGGTTGAGAGGAGCTGTACTGCATCCCAGCGGAGGGGATGTCAACTTTTTTAATTGCTCCACCTCAAATAAAAGCTCTCATCTGACCATAGGCTTAGCCAGTGCTGATGCTCCATGAACCAGAGCTGTCAGAGGTTTCCTCATTTTGCACCATATAGCCCAAAGCATCTCTTCTCTCTGTAACTGACCCCTTGATTTTACTGGGACTGTTTCTTTAAGATTTGTGTACTCCAGCACTAGGAATGTTCCTCTCTGCCATAGAGCAGTTCAGGGCAAGCCTGTCACTCCAGTTGGAGGAGACTGATGTTGCCTGTAGGTTCTGGATACATTAGTTCTGTCTTCATTACTGAGTAGTCGTCTGGGAGTTGTCACTGGTGTTTCACTATTTACTGTGTTAATTTATGATAAATGAAAAGATTGCTCTAAATAATTGGAATTTTCCTAGCAAGTTGTGTATTGCTTTAAAATGATGAAAGCACAGCTCAGAGGAAGATTTTTGTTTTTTAAGCTGGGAAATTAGCTGCAGCAGTATTGGTGTTCACTGACACGAGGTGGCATGGGCTAGCAGAGCCGCTGAATTTATTGTTTTGCTTAGTTAAGCCTACAGTTTGGGAATTACTAGGGAAAGTGGAAGTCAGACCTTCTTGCAGCTAAGGTCTGTCCTCCTGAGAAGACTGTCTCATTCATACCGTAGTTTCTGTCCAAATAACTTGCTTCTGAGAATCAGTTTAATCTTAAAACTCAGGGATGAACGTGTAAGTGAGTCTGCTAAATACGTGCTGCAAAACGAATCCTGCTTGAGATTTAAGAGTCCCCTTAGGTTTCCTGGGGGAACACTCCTGCCCTTTTTTTCTTCCTCTCCCTCCTCCAGAGGAATAAATCCTTTACAGGAGCCCAGGAGAGAGCTGGCTGGACAGTCACAGCTTGAATTTATGTCAGATATGTTTTACTTGCTTGAGGCAAAATCATTACATTCTTATTCTTGTTTGTAATAAGCAGTCTACCTTAGCATGTCCACGAAATACAAGGGAGTTAAGGCTCATGAGTCTTTGGTGATTAATATGCTTTGGTTCAGAACTTATAGCCTGATCCTGCCACTGGGGACTCAGACATGTGGTTAAGTTACTGACACTTACTAAGTCACCATGCATCAGCTGAGCTGCAGTAATCGACTGGGCGCACTCCTTTCCCTTGGCAAACATGAGGTAAGAGTCCTTAGTTTAAATCTCAGTGAAATACATAGAACTAACACGTTTTGCTTCATGTTTGGGGTTGGGTTGGAGACATGCAAATGCTGGTTACTGTGGCTCAGATGACGTGTAGTAATACATCGTGTTGTAGTCACTGAATTGTATGTTGAAGCTTCTAGTCACAAGTCCCATTTATCCCAGTGAAGTAATTCTATTTTCTGTCAGAGGACAGGCAGATCTCAGAAATATGGAAGATTTGTGCTAGGTTTCTGCTAGCGTAGCGTGCAACTGGGTGCATAGTTATGAAGTCTGTCTGTTTGCCCTTTCAGAAAAAGGGAGTGAAGCGAAAAGCGGACACGACCACCCCCACCACCTCTGCGATCACTGCCAGCCGAAGCGAGTCGCCTACTCCTCTCTCGGACCCCAAGCAGGCCAAAATCATCGCTCGACGGGAGAGTGGCGGCCGGCCCATCAAACCACCAAAGAAAGACCTTGAAGATGGAGAGGTTCCCCAGCATGCAGGGAAGAAGGGCAAGCTCTCTGAGCACCTCAAGTACTGTGACAGCATTCTCAAGGAGATGCTCTCGAAGAAGCATGCAGCCTATGCATGGCCCTTTTACAAGCCTGTTGATGCAGAGGCCTTGGAATTACATGACTATCATGATATTATCAAACACCCCATGGATCTCAGTACTGTTAAAGTACGTCCACGTTTACCACCTCTTTTGCAGGGTGTCACGGCCCTCTGATTGCAGAGGACTGGCTCCTTCTGGGGGAGGGGGAAGGGGGGACAAGGGTGGAAGCCCAAACCTGTTTGGGTATCATTTGGATATTTTTATGTCTTGTTGTTCCCTTCTCTTTTTACCTCGTGAAGTGGGATATCTTTTTTTTTCTTCCCTGCAATGCAGACTATACAAAGCCATCCTCTCCTCTTTGTGGATAGTCTAACTATTTAAACTCATGTTCCTGGGACTGCATTGCACTCTGAGAAGAAGAGGTGCGGTATTGCATAAGATTCAATTGCTAGTATCCCATTTCCAGAAGCTGCTGCCTACCTACTTGTTGGCATGGAGTGTGGTCCGGATAGGCTTACATTGAGCGATTCCAACTGGAACCTGATGATTGCCTGGTACTCAGGAGAGAGGAGGAAATAATATGATGCTCATTTGGTTTATGTTTGTGTCTTTAAGAGCTTAGTTTAGCATGGTTCAAAATTTAAGGTGCTTTTCCCTGTTGTCTGGGAGGTTTCCCTGAATCACTCCTGAATATCCATGGAGCCAAGCCTTGGTTTTCTAGTTCCCATCTTCTGCTTGTCAACTAGCCATTGGAATCTGTATCGGTGGAGGTGAGATTTTCTTCCGTGTGCAGAGAGTTGAGATGTTTCTGCTGGCTTTCAGTAGCATGCCAGAAGTGTTTTGTTTCAGCTGAGCCAGTGTCTGGGTTTGTCTAAAATGCCCAGGTGACACAAGGGTGACCACATTCTTGATTCTTTCCACGTTCTTTGCCTTCTTTTGTGTAGGCAAATCCTATGCAATACTTGAAAGCAGTGCATAATGCTCTGATGTGCCAGGCCATTTGGGCATGATGTTGCAGGGGTTCTTACTACAGCTGCCACATTTTAAAAAATATTTGTAGTAGTAGTTTTTAGTGGCAAGAACCGGCCAGGAGGATCTGACTCTTAATTGCCATTCTGATGCTGTGGTCCTGGGCAAGTTTCCTGCAGCTCTGTGCCTCAGTTTTTCCATCTATAACATGGGGACAGCAATACTTGACCTACCTCACAGGGCTCTTGTGAGGACAGTCGTCTGAAAGGTACTGTCTGAGTGCTAAGCATTATTATGGATTGGGCTCATACAGATAGAACCAGCTCTGTGTTTGCAAAAGTGTTGTAAGCAGCCTGTGGTGGAGTTAAGCTTGGGCACCTTTCTTCTCCTGAGCTTGCACTGCTTTTTTTTTTTTTTTTTTTTTTTTTTTTAATAAGCCAGTGCAGCATGCAGTGTTGCAACTGAGCCAAGCTGTGTTAAAGGCCTGCAGCAACTTCCTGGGAGGAGAGGAGGGAAAGAAGAATGGTGAGTTGAGCTGAAAACAAAAGGTCTTAGCTTTGGCAGGAGAAAGGGAAATAAGCGCAGGGAAGCTCTCCTGACGTGGTGGCCAGTCAAGACCAAAAGCCTGTGGGAATGGGTTCAGTGGTTTTTGGAATGTGTTGATTGTTTCAGCGGCTGTATAAAGGAGAGGAAATTTTCTAGGCAAGCAGAGGGAGCCTAAAACCGTGGTAGTAGCAGGAGAAGGGGCTGGTTGAACATGGTAGACTGGGAGACTGGAACACTGGTGGCTGGCCCTACAGTTCTGCTGATAAAGGAAGGCCCCAATGTTTTCTTGAGTAGGTTTCCATTTTCCCTTGCTCTGAGTGTGGATGATGGAGGGAGAAGTTCCCCCCTGTTTTGTGACTGTGGTGCATCTGCCATTTGGCTGATTTTGGGTAGCCAATACTGAAGGCCTACTTTGTCCTTGCACTTTTTTTTTTTAATAATGCAACTCTATGCCTTGCTGTGAAAATTCATTCACTTGGTTTTGCAGTGAAGTCACTCTTCTCCACTTAGCTTGGAGGTCCATCTGCATGGCCTAGATCACGGGATCATATGATAGGTAATTCAGGTTGGAAGGGACCTCAGGAGGGGTCAGCTCATACATTCTAATCTGGTCCCTTCCAAAAGTCACTAGCTTGAGCGGCTTTGCTGGGAGAAAGGCCGGGCCCTGTGACTGGCTATGAGCAATAACAGGTCGTAAGTGGGATTGTCAGTATTATTCTGTATGTCAGAGCAGAGGTGCAGTACTTAAGTGCCATTGAGTACCTTGAGGTATGGTGCTCTGTATGCTGTGCACACAGTTATGTCTGCCTATACTTACTGTAGGCTACATGTCAAAATCAGTTCTAAGAGTCTGTGAACTGTCCAGTAGTTTTAATGGAGTTTCAAAGACATCTGTTTTCCAGTAATGACTGAAATGGGAAGAAGTGTCTCTTGATCAGTGCAATTGCTCTTTTCATTATCAGATTAGAGGGATGGACGGTTATTGATAGCCTTTTCTCTACTAGTCCTGTGAAAACAAGTCATTAGATGGCCACGTCTTAAATGAACTCACTCAGTTATGGATCTGCTTTCAGTGAGACTGCTGGTGACCCTGGTCCTTTCAGACCTATTCTCAGCTCATTCACATCTCCTTGACTACATTAGGATGCTGTGGGTCTCTCCAGAGATACCTAGCAGCCTGCTGGATCACCCCCTGTGGACCTTGAGAGTGAAAACTAGACTCTGTCCAAGCTGATATGTCCTTTGATTTCATCAAGGCCTTGTCCAGAGATATTGTGGAACCCAGATACTTTTTCTGCACAAATACTAGTGCCGTATACACATTCCTTAGTGGATAAGAGAATGAACCTCAAGCACTTGAGTCTGGATAACTTTTTACCTGGGAGCGCTCATTCAGCATGTGTAAGCCTTTCTTTGAGCTCTATGTCAAGGGATAGAGGACTGAATATCTTGCTGTTCCTCAGCGCTTAGTCGCCTTGATTCAAGATGGACTTTTGACAAACTGGACAAACCTAGGATATCCTAAAGTTAAGCACCTGAGTTATCCCTCAGCATCTCTTCTCCTGGATACTCCTGTTAGATCCAGTATTCCTATGGCAATTTCTGCTCAGGCATCAGCAAATTTAATACCGTAACTTCGCTGTAGAAGCTCATTGTACCTTCAGCAACCTGTTGTCATCTTGTCTGCTGCACCAGTGTAACATCTCTACTGATAGCATTTTAGTCCAAAGCACTGAGCAACTTGATGGTCCAACTGAAATAACACTCTGTACTAACTCTCCTGGCTCTGCCAGCACCTAGTTGTGGATTCATCAGCTCTACCAGATCCAGTCAAGGAACCAGCCGTGCCTACACATTTGTCAGTACAGCTAATGAAGTTCTTTCCATCAGTCTCTTCCTTCAGCTCTGAAACCATCTACCTCTTCATATCCTATTGTGTGTCCCAGAGAAGTCCTTTGCAGGGCTGTGTTGCACATCTAAGCTGCTATTTTTTTTATCTCTACTTTGTAACTCAGTGTTGCTTTCTTCTTAATATGGCTGTGCTGGTGGTTTGAGTTACCCCAGGACAGGTCCCGAATGGCCCAGATAGGATTTTTAGTGGCTTCATTGTTGCATGCTGCTTCCTGATTCGTGTTCACATCCTTCCCTCTGGAAGGAGAGGATTTACCTTGCCGTGAAGAAAATGTTTCCAGGATCTGACTTCCATGATAGAAGAGCCACCTTGTCCTGGCCTGTAGTGTCAACCTTCAGCCCACACACAGACAGCTTTAGAGACTTGAAGGCCTTTGTAAGGTAGGTGACCCAAGCTCTGCAAATTCCTGTGAAGGCTACTCAGGAGCCCAATCATAGATAAGATACAGCAACCTGCATTTAATAGGGGAGCCTTCCTTCTCTATGCAGTAAGGTCTCCTGCAAGAATGATAGAGCCCTGTCACCGCAGCCACACAAAGAGTATCACAATGACTTCCACCTTAGTAACGTTGTTTTACACTTTCCCGACATATCTTTAGTCTCTGCTGCTGAGAAAAAGATCAGGTAGTTTCAGTAGGACCCCAGAAACAATGTTCTGAAAAGAATCGTACCCTTCTGCTAGGTACTCTTATGAGTTGCTACTACTACTCCTTGAAGCTTCGCATCACTTACTGGCAGACTGCCAGCGGACTCGAGAAGAACGTGCGCTGTTGGTAAGGACAGTTGATAACCCAAGACTTCATTTCAGGCTTCTTAGTGCACAGCACAGTAGTTGCTACAGGCCACAAGATGTTTTGGTTCTGACTTTCACAGGCAGGTATCAAAGACACAGAGGACTTTCCCTTTGGAGTTGCAGAATTCTTCAGCTCATTGTCCTACTGGGGACATGAGAACTAGGTCTCTTTTGAAGGATTTTACACCTGTCTTGAAGAGGAAATATAAATATGGGCCATGTTCTAGCCAGAGGCCCTTCTGCTGTTCCACCAGATCCCAGATCAGTCCTGTCCTCACAGATTGCCTTGATGTTTGCAATTGTCAAGACACCTGCCTGGAGTTCTGTGCATGGAATGGTGGTGTTACACTGTTGCTTCTGGGATGGATTTTGCTGTTAGCAAGGCAGTCCTCCAGTTATGGTCCACTTGGGACTCTAAGACCAAACTCCAGCTATATTATAATCACATAACATAGACTATGCGTTTGCACAACAATCTGAAGAAGTTACCTCCCATGAACTGAAGTCCCTCAAGCTGTGTTGTCCATCTATACTTTCTGCATCCTGTCTTCCTTTCCTCTAAGTTGCACTGCTCTGGGATTTTATGACTAAGAGGAAAGAGCAGGAAATATATACACCATCCCTATCAGCAAATGCAAAGACAATATGAGAAATGCAGAAGCTAAAAGCTGCTGAGATCAAGTTTACATGTGTTCTAGCAGAGGAATGTGCATATGAATAATGTATTTTTGAGATGTGGTTTGGTGGCTTCTCTTTGGAAAGGATTCTGTGCTGTATTCTGCAGAATATACATGCAATGCTGTGATTCCTTGGATTGCCGCCTTCTTCACACTTGAATCTCTTTAGTCCTAATTTTACTCTTTTGAAAAGCATAGATCTCTGATGGCACTTTTTCTGCAAGTGTGGGTGACATTTTCCTTCTGTACTTTAGTAGCATAGGACAGAAAGCTGGAGACAAATTAGTGGCAGAGCCAGTAGAGTCTTTTATATGTAAAGACTCTGGATTTGTCTTTCCACCTGGTAGATTTTTGTCTTAATAAACTTGTTTGAAGTGCTGTCTGGTATTGTTTTTTTTATGAAGTGTTTTATTGTCTTTACTCTTGGCCTGTAGATAATAGCATGGCTTCTCTGAGATGCAGTATATAATACGTGAAGCGCATGGAACAGAAACCTACTGTTTGTAAGCAGTGCTATTCTGCAGTGTGAGGTGGCTTTCTCTGTGGCTCTGAAAGGTTTTAGATTTAATTCTGCACAAGTGACAATGGCTGTGGTAAAGTGATACAACTAATGGCCTTCAAACTAATCTTGAATGAATTATGTAAGAAAGTAAAGCATAAACATCACTGTAGCTAAAACAGATTCCACAATACCTGATTGCTTTGTCACTTTAGTTCTCTGGTTATATGAGGCTTGATTTTTCTTCGGGGAATATCCTTCATATGTAGGAGCATTTTTCTCGAGCTGTGCAGCAAGCAAAGGTGTGCTGCAGAAGGATTTGGAGATTGTTTTCTCCAAGTGCATGGTGGAGGAGGCAGGTTGGTGGTCATGGCTGTCTGTGGCAGGTGAGAGGTTGAGGAGCTACAGCTGATTTCTGGGCTTCTGGCAAAAGGGAACGAAGGGCTGTGATGAAGTGCTGTGTTGGAGCTAGGGCTGAGGGAGAAGTCTCCAGGGGTTTGTTATCGACGAGCACAGCTCCACGCAAGTGCTCTGATAGTCGTCACAGGGAGGAGAAAAAAAAGAGCAAAACTGGAGCAGGGAGAGGGAAGGATGAAAGCAGCGGGAGGAGAGAGGGAGACGGGCATGGATTGCCCTGTAAGTACTCCGAGGCAGCAGCCCTGCTTCCCCTTGGTAGGCAAAACGCTTGCTGTGACCGTGGCCCCTTTAGCAGCGTTGCACTTCCGCTGCCCTGAGCAAGGGCAGCCAGGGACTGATTGTCGTATGCCGAGGTGCAGCTCGCAGCACGTCTTCCAGCTCTTTCCTCTGGCTGCTGGGTCATAGCAGCAGCAATATAGATGTCTCTGCCTTTTATTTATACAGCAGTGAACAAGCAGCAGTCCTCACTGTGTAAGAGGATTTATATGAAGTGTTTACTTTTGGAATAAAGCACTACCTCCAGGGATATAAATATGCTAGTCAGTTAATTTTCTTGCAGTGAATTGCTGTGGTTTCAGAGCAGCTGAGTCTGGGGTTTTTAAAGTAAGGAGACATTCTTTCAGGGAATTTTTAAAGATGTCTTTAATTGCACCTATTCTAGAGGATTTCTGAGGTAAGAGAAAAGGAGCTTCACAAAGCAGCTGCTCTTGTCGAGGCAGTTTCTGTAAGGTGCAATTAGGCCCCGAGAAATCCAGGCTGAGCCCTCCCTAGCTGAGGGAGATGGTGTTTTCTCTGCTGCGGTCGTTCGAACTATCTGGCCTCGGCCCTCGCCAGCACCTGCCCTACGGCCTGCAAGCCATGCCGCGTGGCTGCCCCGGCCTCGTGTCCTCCCACTCTGAATGTAAAAACATGCTGGGACTCCAGGCCAGGGAGCGGAAAGCAGGAACGCGGGCACTGAATGACAAATCATTTGGGGCCGACATCTTTGTTAAGAGTTATGGGAAGTGCAATGGCAGGTTCAGAAATCATGCTTTTTAAGGACGGGTGGATGGAACCGAGGCAATTTAGTCTTGAGAAGAGAAGATGGAAGGGAGACATGTTTGAAGACCTAACATGTAAAAAGAGTGCCGTAAAACGGGAGGCAGTGAGTTTTCTCTGCGTCCGCCGTGTGCAGGACAGAACATAGCTTAGAGCAAGAGCCACGTTAAACGCTAGGACACAGGCTCCTGAACATTAATGATTGTTAAACAGTAGAATTGGCTGCTGAGTGAAAAATGAGATTGCTGTGGTAGGAGTTGAGCGGGGCAGAGCATGGCCTAGCGGGCCTCCCAGCACCCCTTCCGCTCCTGCTGTTTATGACTCCCAGATTTGCGATTGTAAATGCAACCTAGTTTTTTAAGCAGCTGAATATTTCAAAGTGAATTTGTAACCCAAAGGTATTCCACCCCGTCAATTTAAAGTCTTTTCTTTCTTTTGTCAGGTTAATTTTCCTTTACAAGAAAACAACAAGAAAAAATCCGCAGATCAAAATGCTTTGGGGCTAGAGAAAAATGTTGGTTTTGGATGAAAGTGAAGCCTTAGACACTGAAATGTACTCTGTAGGCTATAATCAGCTATTGAGCATGCCAAACAAATACAAGCGCATCAAAAAAGCCTTTCATGCAATAAGACGTATTTTAAAATAAATGGACCCTTTCGTTTGAACATACTGCTTGGCTTTGGAATTGGCCTGAAACACTTTTCAAACAAGGCCAGCTCTCCTTCAGACTGGAGGAGCACAAATCTATTCCCTTTCCATCTCTGTGCTGCAGCTCTGAGGCTTTCTCCTAGTTTTTTGCCAAGAGAACGAGGTCTCATGACAGAAGTTTGACAGCAGTTTGGCTGCACCAAAGCAGGGAGCGCTGCAGAAATGTCATCACCCTGCCTGCAGGTCCTGCTGCAGCTACCTCACTGGAGGTGAAGTTCTGCCCCATTCTTCAGAACAAAATCACTTCTGGGAGCCATTTCAGTACTCTCCCTTAAGGTAGTTAAAAGGTCTAACGGGTAGCTGTGAAGTGCAACATAAGGAAAAACTTCTTTACTGTGACTGAGCATTGGAACAGGTTGCCCAGAGAGGCTGTGGAGTCCCCATCCTTGGAGACACTCAAAAGCCATCTGGGCATGGTCCTGGGCAACCTGCTCTAGGTGACCCTGCTGGAGCAGAGGGGTTGGACTAGATGATCTCTAAACGTCCTTTCCAACCTCAACCGTTCTGTGATCTCTAGCTTCCACTGAACAGGAATTTGGCTTGTGTTGAGACATCTAGTCTGGGTTACAGACCCTAAGCACCCCTGCTCTGCCCTGGAAACATCTACAGCCTGTCTGCCAGGCAGCCCCTTCACTTCATACAGGTGCATTAGAGATGCAAAAGGGAGCCTGCACACATTTGGCAAATAGAGTATTTCTTTAAACCCGGATCTTTTAAATGCAAATGAAATATAATGTTAGCTTTTTTTAAAAAAACTCCCTTTGGTAGGAGTAATTGAAGTTAAGGCTTTATGCATAATAGTAATATATGCGTAAAATCAGTTAAGCTCTGGGAACGCTGTAAACTGTTCTCTAAACCCCAGTCATTCAGTCCCAAAGAGCAAGAGAAACGGATGAAGATGAGAGCTAGAAAACAGGAGAAAGAACCCAGGCGCAAATATTTAACTCCTGCTATTCATTCTCATTGCATTACCAAATAGCATTAGGAACAGCTTCCTAAAGGGTGAATTCTGTATCCATTCTCTATCAACTGGACTTTTTAAATTGGGAGTGGATGCTGTAGCTTAACCGTAAGTGCCTAGTCTTGCTGTGGGAATTACCAAGCGAAACTCATGCCCTGCGTTAGCAGGAGGTCAGGGTAGATGGTCATGATATTTCCTGCTCTTTGAGATCTGCAGAGGTGAAAGAAAAATACCCAAATAACACGTAGAAATATACACGTAAGGCACTAATATAATTGTAACTTGGTTGTTTATTGACTTCCACCCTTCTGCCAGCTCATCCGTGTTCCTTGCTTACATTAGTTTCTGAGCCAGCAAAGCGTTGTTCTGAAGTGACTCTCTGGATGCCGTTTAGATTTTTCTAATAGAACATGGACCCAGGCAAACTTCTGTAGTACACTATTAAGGAAAAAAAAAAAAAAAAGAGTTGAAACTATTGTGAAATAATATCAACACCTCTGGTTATCTTTATTTCCTAAATCATATTTAGAATTTTTGCTAAAAATGAGCCTGATCAAACTACTGTTCTCTTAGCTTTGAAAAATCACATTTGTCTGTTCTGAGCTCTCTGCATGATGTTCATGCCTCCATGTAGTTGCTACAAATGCTTTTTGCTTATGACTTTTTCTCCCCTTCCCCTTTGGCTTGTTTGCAGAAAAAAATGGACAGTCGAGAATACCAGGATGCACAAGGTTTTGCAGCAGATATTCGGTTAATGTTCTCTAATTGTTACAAGTACAATCCTCCAGACCACGAAGTGGTAGCCATGGCCAGGAAGCTCCAGGTAAAGGTGTTGTCAAATGCATCTTTCAGAGTACGCTTAGTTTTGCTGTAAGGGGGACTATTCGGAGCTCTGAGCATGGCTCTGTCCTCAGCACCAGCAAGGGAGATCCTGTGATTCCTCCAGCCCTTGGAAGGAACCCAGGAACCCCATCTGATGATCTCTGCTGCAGAACCACAGTGCTCTTCGTATGGCAAGGCCCCAAGCCATATTCCACTCCAAAAACGTTTTAGTTGTTGCCATGTAAAGTAATAGCAGAATTTCCTTGGGCTTACAGAATCTACTCCTCTGTGCGCACACCTTGAAGAGCTGGGAGAAATTGTGCAAACTGAAAACAGTGCCAGCCATGCACAATCCTAGAGCCAGTGCCTAAGCCTGTTGGTAGGGTATTCTGGCGTTGAGGCCAGCTGTGCTGTCGGCATCTGAAGGCTGGGATTCCTCTCTGACCTTTGTGCAAGAGCTAAAGACAAGCTCAGGGATCTCTTGGTGTTGAGCAGAGGAGCAGCAGAAAGCGAGGCAAACCCAGAGGGAAGTGAACTAGAACTGCCAGAATGGATCACGCCTATGGTCCCTTTAGACCCGTGCCTGTCTCTGGCAGTAGCTAGTGCAGGGAAAATGAAAAAGCCTTCCAGGAGGCAGGGGTGTGAGAGCCCGTCACCCTCCCACAACCTTCCTATCCCAAAAAGGATCCGAAAGGGAGATTGAGAAAACTTTTAGTCTAGTCCTAACCCGCTACAAGCCTTTCATTTCCTCCTTCAAGAGAGGAGTAGCCCTCTCTTACCATGACGATTTCAACCCCTGCTCTAGAGTGCTTATCTTCATTATTTATTTGTACAGCACCTTGCACAATGAAGTAAGACCTTTACCTATGGTGGGGTGTCTAGTAGTTTTAGAAGCCGGAGTTAGGGCTTTGTGGCTGAGGCTTCTGTTGCCAACAGTTTTTCCCCCTTTTTGTAGGATGTCTTTGAGATGAGGTTTGCAAAGATGCCCGATGAGCCTGCAGAGGCCCCACCTCCACCTCCCCCAACAGCACCAGTGGTGAGCAAAAGCACAGAGAGCAGTCACAGCAGCGAGGAAAGCTCCTCCGACTCGGATAGCTCCGACTCAGAAGAAGAGCGAGCGACTCGGCTAGCAGAGCTCCAGGAGCAGGTGAAGTGGCCCAGTTGTGTGTCTGCGTGTGCATACCTGGGTGGTGGAAAGAACTTAGCAGGAAGAAGGGTCTAATTCTTTTCTTAAAAACCCACCTAGGCTGAGATGCAGCAAAGCAATCTCCCCTTCTGCCAGCTCAAAGGAAAAAAAAAACTCTCAGATATGAAAAATGCATTTTTTTGACATTATGTTAATTTTCTTTGGCATAGCCGTTCTTGGTGCTGATGCTCTGTGCTTCCTTCTGGGATCCTAAAGTACTTGGCTGTCATGAATGAAGGTGCACAGTGTACTAGAGATCTGGGAAGAACTGAGACGCCCATTTTATGTGGGGGAGAGTTCAGGCACAACAAAATCTGCCACAAGTTTCCTGTGGTCTGTTGTCCCCCTGTTCCCTGTCTATGATAGTGAGCTGTTTTGACTGATGTGGTTGTCAACCCATAAGCCAGGGGCTTTTTTTTATTATGCAGATATACAATGCCAAATGTGGCAGTGTGTGTTTGTGCTACTATAATATGACAAAATGTTAATAAAATGGCTTACTTGGTATCCCAAAGCAAGCCAGTAGGAGAGCTGAGAAGAGAACCCAGGATTCTGGAGTGCAGGTTGTTGGCACTCTGAAGCTATGTTGACTTAACTCTTGTTATTCGGGGCAAATAAAAATTAAGTTTTCCCTTGGGAGTCAACTTCTGCAGACTTGTACTACAGTTTTTAAAGAATGATTTCAAATCAAGCAAAGTCACCTGGGTTCAATCAGTTGACTGTGCTGTGATCATTAACTTTGTCTGTGATCGTTAACTTTGGGATGTACTTGCGTGGGATGCAGAGGAAGGGTATCTGGAGGTGGGGAGGCATCAGTTATCTTTACCTTGAAGTCTGATTTATTTTTTCACTGTTCTCCACCAGCTAAAAGCTGTCCATGAGCAGCTAGCTGCATTGTCACAAGCGCCGGTGAACAAACCAAAGAAAAAAAAAGAGAAGAAAGAAAAAGAGAAGAAAAAGAAAGACAAAGAGAAGGAAAAAGAGAAGCACAAAGTAAAAGCTGAGGAGGAGAAGAAACCCAAGGTGGCTCAACCACCAAAACAAACCCAGCAGAAGAAAGCCCCAGCTAAAAAAGCAAACAGCACGACCACAGCTAACAGGTGAGAGCTTGCCTCCTGCTAGGTGCCTCAGGTGGGAATGTCAAGAGCTTTCATCTCTGTTCTCCTATCCCTCCTGTTCCCATTGAATACCCTGGTGAAGCTCAGTTGTCAGAGCAGTTAATTAACCATTGAATAGCGTCCCCATTCTTAGGCATCTCCAGGGAGCTTTTAAATTGGAGCTGGCAGTGGAGCCGTCATATTTCCTCTGTCCGACTCCCGAGAGCGATCAGGCAGGGATTCTGAGATAAGGTTTTGCCTTTTGTCCAGCCAGCAAGAACGTGCTATTTCATTGCTGCCCCCCTGCTGCTACTTGGGCTTGTTGTCATGCCTCAAAGGGCCAAAATAAAATAGGAATGGAACAGTTGATCTCAGACTTCTGAACTTTTTCAGAAGTCCTGGTGCTGTTCAAACCATCTGGCTAGAAGTTCAAAGTCAAAAGCATTGGGATGTTTGTTGCAAGGGGAGTAGAAGAGTTCATTGCTCCTATATACCCACGAATGTTTCCATGCTTGCCAACCTTCCAGGCAGCCCAAGAAAGGAGGCAAACAGGCTTCTGCTACCTATGATTCCGACGAGGAGGAGGAAGGTCTGCCCATGACCTATGATGAGAAACGACAGCTCAGCTTGGACATCAACCGCCTGCCTGGAGAGAAGCTGGGCAGGGTGGTGCACATCATCCAGTCGCGGGAACCTTCCCTCAGGGACTCCAACCCCGACGAGATAGAAATAGATTTTGAAACATTGAAGCCCACAACGTTACGAGAACTGGAGAGATATGTGAAATCTTGTTTACAGAAAAAACAAAGGAAACCATTTTGTAAGTTACCTCCTGGGGCACGTGTTCCCCCACCAGCTCTTAGGCTCAGCTTTGGAGTCTGGGCATGTGTGTTGGGATTCTCTTATCCAGCTGTTGAGTATGTGATGACAGGGATTTTTAGAGATTCTTTTCTCCCAAAGGAAATATGCAAAAACTTTCTATTTTTTTTTCTTTTTTTCTTCCCATGATGTCATCCCATGGAGACTTGGAGGGACTTCCCTGTTCCTCTGCAAGACCTGTGTGATGTCTTTATTGCTTATCTAGGATCTGGAAGGCACTATAGAGGTTTCAGTCTCATTCTATATTAGGTGTTATGTGCACACAGCTGGAAGGATCAGTTTCTTATCCTGAATAGTTTATCTTCTAATTAGGAAGGAAATGAAAAGCAGGGTTGGAACACAGAGCACCAAGGGAATAAATGACTTGCACAAAGTCACCTGGGGTAAACCTGTGAGTTCTGAATGTAAGTGTCTGAGTTATGTGCTGGCTCCAAAACTGCTCTTTCTAGCTGGCCTGAACACACCACGTTATCCTTATTCTCTGTCAAATCAGAGAGTAAATGTTAGTGTGCTGGCAAGTGTATGGTACAGGCTTTTCTCTGTGCCTCTTTCACAGATGCAGCCCCTTGAGAATTTAGCTCTGGCTAAATAACAATAGTGCGCCACTTACCTAGAGTGGTCTTGACTCTGTCCATCCACTTGTCAGTTGAGAGTGGTCCTGTTAAAAGTATAACATGATAGCTACTCTCAGCTCTTGCAGAGCACCTCTGTTTCATTACCACAGGACTTTCTGGTAGGCCTAAGAAGAGGTCACGCTTTGACCCTTCTTTTTACTTTTTAGTATACTGGTTTGACTTTTTTTTCTGGAGTTCTTCACTGCTGGTATAGTTCAGGAAAAGATTTCCCAGAGTTGTTAGGAATGGGAAAGCGTTCTTTTATTTTGGAACCAAAGCCTGGAGTAACACAGATAACCTCAGATGCACGTCCTCCTGCTCCTCTGAGACTGGTACACCCCGCGCTGGCAGGCTGGCGTTGTCTGGACTGCAGATACTGTGCTAACACCTGGCAACAACCGGACTCCCCTGCTCTCTGCTGCTTATTGAAACGCTCGTGTTCAGGGGCACACCCTCTTAAAGTGTGCTTTCCAGATTTTTTTTTTTTTTAAATCAGTACTTAGAACAGTACGCAGAAATGTAGTTATTTCCTTGCTGGATCAGGCAAAACATCAGGCATTTGTCTTGCTCCTGATGCTGGCCAACACCTGTGTTCAATTATCCCTCCTGGGGGGGATTTCCTCTGTTCAGAAGTGTGAGTAAGGTTGATATTTCTTACCATTTCCAATGCAACTGATACAGCTACATTCCTGTCATCTGCTAGCTTTTGGTACTGTCAGTTTTTAATTTGTTTTGTTTTATATTTAAAGCAACATAACAAAACACAATTTGATTCTTGCATAAGATTTCTTAAGTTTTAATGGCAGATGCTTACCTCTGATGACCTTTAATGGGACACTTTATTTTACAGGGCAGAAAACCCATGTAACAATTCTGTAATTACAAATGTGTAACTATTGACCATATAACTGGCTGGTAAGTAACCTGTAACTACAAGGTTATTACATGGATATTTCTATCTTCTAAAATACCTTGCAGAAGGTCTCTTTTAAAAAGTGCATGTTACAGGATTGATGGTGATTGGATGATCTAGACAACTTTTGTGTGTTGTCCTCTATCTGGGATGTGGAGTTGCTGTGTGGTCACTTGGTTTTAGCAGTGTCACTGCGGAGTGGTCGCACAAATTTACGTGCCCTGTAAAATAGTGATGTCCACTCTTTTTCCCCTACGACCATGCAGTTTCAGAAATTATGCGTTCCTCCTCCACAGCTGCAAGTGGAAAAAAGCAAGCAGCAAAGTCTAAAGAAGAGTTAGCTCAGGAAAAGAAGAAAGAACTAGAAAAACGGTTACAGGATGTCAGCGGGCAGCTAAACAACAACAAGAAACCTGCAAAGAAAGGTAATGGTTCTGGTTTTACTGCTCTGATGATGCCCGAAGAGTTGTGGCTGTAGGCAGAAGCAGAGGATGGATAGAGGCAGGTAATCTTCAGACAGAAGGATCTAGTTTGGAAGAAGAAGGAGGCAGCAGGAGCCAGAAGAGTTTTGGTCGCTGTGGCAAAATTATTGTCTTCTGTTAGCCTTGGGTTTATCTCGTTGAGAGTTACCCCAGTTTAACATTACAGCGTGGGCACAGAGTGAGTTGCTGCCAGGTGCCCGAGGTCACAGGGAGTTGCAGCCTGAGAAAAGGTTTGCAGGAGAGCTCGCTGTCTGCTGAGGGGGCAACAAGCCTTAGGCCGGCAAGCGAAGGCCGCGGGTAAATAAGCTGCCTGCTGGAAGGGGGCCGGGAGCGAAGCTGCGGCCGATGAAGGCTGTGGCAGGACATGCCCTGGCACAGTCTGCGGAGGGCCAGAGCCGGAGAAGCAAACTGTGGGTAGTTTATGATCTTGCAAATAACTGCTGCGCTCGCTGCCTTCTTCCCCGCAGAGAAATCCGGCTCCGCTCCCTCTGGAGGCCCTTCCCGGCTCAGCAGCAGCAGCTCCTCGGAGTCCGGGAGCAGCAGCTCCAGCGGCTCCAGTTCGGACAGCAGTGATTCGGAGTGACTTACGGACACTTACAGACAAAACACAACATGGACATCACCCTCACCAGTACTCTGCAGTGTTCCCTTCTCGCGTTAATATACCGCTCTTGTTCCACGGTGGTCAGGTTTCTTTTTCTTTTTTCTCTCTCTCTTTCCCTCTCTGATTTCATTTTATGTTATTTTTTAATTCAGTGTTATACAAGGTATCTTCCTTTTTTAGGGGGGCACTTTTAATAGGTCAGAGATCTTTGCGTGTGTGTGAGTGTTAACTAGACTTTATGACAAATAGTTCCCTTTGCATAAAGTCTCTAAAATGCATTTTAACTGAAGATGGTTGGTGGGAAATGGAAGAACTTTTGAGCTCTTAGCAAGAGATCACTAGACAGTCCTGTGAGGTTTGTAGTACATTTCCCTGCCACCCCTTCCCCTCTCCCCCAAAACGTTCCCTTTTAATAAGCCCACTTGGCTCACACAAGGAAAAAAAAAAGTCTTTTTTTTAAAGAAATCTTTGTAAAATGGTACTGTATCTGAAAGATGTTAGCTTTCGAACTAGTTGGTGTATTTGTTATTAGCACTAGTATTCTTAATCTCGAAGTCTACAGTGTGATGAAAATGTCAGATGCTATCATCTTTTTACATAAAAACAAAAAAGAAAAAAAATTCTCATGTACTGTGGATTGTTAACATGTATTTTTTATTTTGCCTTTTTTTTTTTTTTTTTAAATCTTGGTAGGGGCATAGGCACCTGATTCAGGAAGGTGTTTAAGCATGAGCTTAACTTTAAGCACATGAGCAATAGGAGTGGTTGCATTTTTTTTTGTTGTTTTTCCACTCAACTCTTTCATTTTTCTTGTGGAAACATTGGGAAGAAGGGAGCGAAGGATACTCTCCGTGTTTCCTGGAATTGTTATTTTTGACAAAAAGTAGATAGCTTCCAGGAAAAAGACACACTATGAAAGTTTTTTAATTGAAAACAAATTTTGGCTGAAGGTTCTCAGCTGGACCTCAAAGAGCAAATCCTGCGGAGTGACCAAGACGAGTCATGTGCTCATGATTAGACACGTGCTTAAGTACCTTCTCCATGACAAACACCTCAGTCTGGGCTTAAAATAAAGGAGCAGTTGAGCTCCAACTGAGGCTGAGCTGGCAGGGGAATTGGAGAGGGATGTTGGTTTTGTTTGGGGTTTTTTTCGTTATCTTTGTATCAGCAATGAGCTCCTAGGAAGGGAACGCTGCTTCTGTGTCGCGCAGTGCAGGTTTCCAGACACTGAAACGTTTACCTCAATAATAATAATAATAATAAAAAGAAAAAAGAAAAAAAAGAGGGGAGAAAAAGGAAGAAAAAAAATTTTTTAAGGCTAGCAATTTTTTTATGAGTCCAGCCTAATGTTTTGACCTGCACTGCTGCAACACTCTGTTTTCACTGTCCCTAATTTCATGTATATATAAGTACTTTATTTATTAACACCATTGGTCATTTAAAACTTATTAAAAAAAACACAAAAGCAAATCTGCATTATGAAGCGCAGCAGAAATGCAGACTTTTTAAAGTGGTTTGAACTAGATTTAAGAAAACCAACAAAATAGCAAATAAAAATCTGAGACATTATTTAAATACATTGGACTTACCTGTAGGTGCTACAGTCCAGTCTATTTGTGTGTCTGGTGCTCTATCATGTTTTGTGTGTTCATTTTTGGTTTTGTTTCTCTCTTCTCTCTCTTCACTCCAGCTCCCTTTTTCCTGTTTTGTACAGATTTTGGAGACGTACAGGTAGATAAAATTGATGCAGCACATTATTTTCTCTGTGATATTTCCACAGGTCTTTTATCCCTCTTTTTTGATAGAACAGTGTTGGTTTTTTTTCTTTTCTAATCCAGTTTTAGGAAAATACCAGTTCTATAACTATATAAAATTTGTAACCTGAGGGGCAGAAATTTATTGTAAATTCTTAACTTTTTAACTTTTTATTGTAAAGAAAAATGTATACAGAGTTTAACAGAAAGCTATGCCTTTCCCTCTCCCAGCACCAGTCCCTAAGGCTGCCTCTCTACCGCGTGGCAGCCCTAAAATTCATCCTGCTGAGCTCTCTGCTAGCAGCTTGCCAGAGGCCCGATGGTGATGCTTGTCCTTCATAAGGAGTTGCAGATTGCACCAGCTTTTATTTGTCACGAACGTGCATGGCCCTGGAGGACTCGTAAGTCCCAGCCCGTGATTTTGTTGCTGGCTCAGCCTCCGAGAGCTGGGATAAGGAGTCCGTCCGTGTGCTGGGCTGTGCGGTGTCTGGCATGTCCGTTTGTCCGCGAGGCGGGGAGGCGAAGGGCCGGCCTGGTAGCGCTCCAGGGTTTGCACTTCTTAGGGCATCCGCGTTCAGCTGCCCATCACTCCTTGCCTGTTCCTTGAGGTTTTTCTAGCTAGACCTTTAGGCAATGGGACTGTCAAGAAGCTCATTCTTGCATCAGTCTTTAAACGTGCGTCTTCAAAGGTCAGCATTTCAGGAAAGGCGTGTGCAGCAGGGGGTGTTCACGTGCCTGTTTCGTACAGCTGATGTGGCTCTGTCCATGTCTTTTTAACAGTGACAGTAACACGCTCTACACAGCTTGCTCCAGAAGGGCATTATCGTTTTCTGCTAAGGGATGAATCGGAGATGCTCCGCTCTGAAATCACTGGAGTGCTTGGCCCGTTGGCAGGAGCCCTCTGAATCTTTGCAGGTTGAGTTTCCCATAGGATTTGAAAGTAGATAAACTAGGGTATCCTGATTCTTACTGAAATTAATGATTTTCCTGTTGCATTAACAGTCCCTAAATGGAGTCAATCTTCAGTTCCTATATTTTTTAAATTCTGCTCTGAATTCTTCCCTAGACAGACCCTTAGTAATATATTTTCAGAATTTACTCTGAGGAAATGTAATATACACCTAATGAGATCTTTTTTTTTTTTTTAAACGGGCTTGGGTTTTGTTTGTTTGTTTCTGCTGTTACCTGAGACTTGCATTATCAAAACTGAATAGTACTTTAATTAAAATAATTATCAGCCAATTCAATACCTTGACAATGTGGATAAATAAGCTCCTATTTTTTTTTTCCCCCTCCCCTGCTGAAACCCTTTCCCGTGTGCATTACTCTGAGATATAATATTGACTTCATGTGGTGTTTGCTCTGGAAGAAATTTTGCTCCTGTGCAGAGAACAGCAGCCGTTCGGAGGCTTAGGTTTAGCAATAGCAGCCTGCCCGGCAGCCGCTCTCGCCAGCATCGCCGCCACGCGGAGGCAGGGGACCTGGCTCTGCAGCGCGCCGCCGTCCGCTGAGGCCAGGGACGGGGACCGCGGCGAGGGGGCAGGTGTTCCTCTAGGATTCGGACATCTGTCCCACCGCCACCGAAGGGGGAAAGGTATAGTCAAAGGATTGTGGCTCAGGCGTGACGTGATGGGGAAGGGGCCAGCTGCAGCACTGGAGGAAGGTCCCCGCTTTGGTCGGCGCTGGCCTAGCTTGGGGATTTGCAAGGAAAGAAACAACAGAAAATGGCAACGTGAAGAACAACGCGCTTATCCTTGGCACGGCCAACTGGGACCTGGGCTTCCATTCAGTGGGAAATTTCAGCGTTGTTTTCGTGGAAGCAAAGGTGTTTCCGGCTAAATAGCAGTTCACAAGAGCAATCCGTCTTGGTGTGCCACTCGTTTCAGGGGGGGAAAAAAAAAGTAACTCTTCATTTCAAAAGGTTGTTCTTACTTTTTTTTTCATTTTCATATTGTTTGTAGCTTTCATTATCTCCCGACATGTCAGTAGTGGTGCCTCTTGTATCTTCAGATCAGAGTGTCTCCAGGAAAGAAGAGATATTTTCAGTCCATAGTAAGTAGCAGCTGCCCTTAATGAGTTGGAAACAAAAAATAGAACCTTTATTTGAGTTTGTATTGCATGACATGTCAGTACGGATGTCATGAGATAACTTGAAAATGATCAAGCATATAAATAACACTTGAAATCACATTTTTAAACTTTAGAATGAAAAAAAATTGAAATGTTTATAGTAGCATTTTTCTTGAATGAACAAAGTTTAACTTTGTTTTCGAAGGGAAATTTCACCGAAATCAGTATGATTTCGTATGCATACACGCAAATAGTTCTGTTGAAACTGTCTTTTCTGATGAATTCCTGTTTCAATACACACACACAAACGACCAGATCTAGAGTCAATCAACCAGCATTACTGCACCTTTGAAAGCTTTGTCAAATTGTACCCGATTGCAAAGTCAGCCTGTTTCTTGGCATACCCTCAGATGTAGGCTCGTTGGGGCCAGCGGGAGATCAGCGTCCCCTGGGTTCAGGCTCCAGTTCAGCTGCTGAAGGAGTCTCTGGAGTATGACAGGTTTCTGCTAACCAAATGTTGTCGATACGCAATCATTTCAGTTTTGTATCGATGTGATTTTAAACTCTCCTACCGACAGGGTTTGTAACTGTAGAACTGATGTTTCAGAACGATGTAGCTGTTGTTTGTGAGGGTGTGTGTAATAGGTGCACGCGCCCACATTCACGTGCATACACGAACACGCGTGTGCGTGTGTGTATATATATTTATATACACGTGCACACGCACAAATTAGTTACCCAGTGAGGTCTCTTTCCATGTTCTCTAGGTGGTAGAATCAGACTGCAGTTGGCTAATCTAGTTCTTGCACTGTTTCGAGGACTCTTAGACCAGGTTTTTAATTTTTTCCTTGTTTTGAAAGGAATGATGTTTTTTAAAGTTGGGGTTGGAGCTAGGGGGAAGGAGTTGGGGCATGACAAAGGAAAACCACAGCCTTTTTAGTACTGGATTTTAAAATACGTGTTCTCAAACACAAGCATTTACCACTAGGGCTAACAGTGGGCAAGCTCTACGTTGTTGAAGATAAATTTAGGGTGAGGATTCATTACACTAGCAGCATTATCTTGCTTGTAAAACAGTGAGATGCTTTTTAAAAAAAAAAAAATTTGCATATCTTTTTAAATATCATTTTTAAAAATAAACCACCAGCTAGGATTTGACACAGGCCACTTAGAACTTATCCCTGATACTGGCGTAACCAATCCGGAAAGATTTGTTGTTGTATTTTTGTTTTTTCTTTTTTTTTTTAATATTTAAAAAAAGTTACTTTTCTGTATGATGTGCATGCAAATTTACCGTAACGCTTTTTCTTAAAACTTTTTAGTGCCATTTCTAGTATATTCCTGTAAATGTCAGTTACTGAAAAAAAAAAAGTCAATGTAAGTAGTTTAGCTTGTTTATTGCAAATTGCTGGCCTCAAACACAACAGAATTTTAAAAAAGGAGTTAGAAAGTAATCTTTGTTGTTACTGGTAATCATGGACCCTGGTCCTGGGGCATTTGTTTTGTTTTCATAATAAAAAAAAAAATCGTTTTGTGTGTGCAGTTTGATACCATGTTTTCCCGCTCTCCTCTCCCTTTCCCTTTCTTCGTTTCTTTTTTTTTTTTTTCAGACACCGTATGTGCTCCAGTTGAATACTTACAGGGCTTTGATTAAGCAATCAGTTGACTACTAGTGCCAAGAGACAAACATAAATATAGTAGGAGTCCTGGTGTCATGAGACTTAAAATAACCTGGAAGTCACTTTGCAAGGCTGCCGTTAGCGCTGGTGGGGCCGCGCCAGCGTGGCGAGGTGCCCCCGGAGCGGAGCGGGAGACGCGCCTGGGGCACGGCCGGGAAAACACGCAGCTTGCTTGAATGCACTGGTGCAGCCAAGAAAAAAGGACGTTTCCCCTTCCTCGAAGCCTAGGATTTGAAGGGGCCTTAGCTTATGTGAGGAATTAAGTCTGACTCAGGTAAGTTCAGCTGAAAAAGAGGAGATGAAAATTTCACCCCGGTTTAACGACTTTCAAGCAGCAAGACCTGATGGGAGCAGAGGTTTTTGCCAGCACGGGCAGCCACGCTGGCCGGAGGAGGCAGGCGGGAGACGCTGTTGGTGGTTCCCTACCCGCTGCTGCCAGCAAAGGGGACCTTCGGTGGCCCAACACATTCACAGCAGGGTCTCGGAGTTCCTCTATGGGGCTGAGGCCTGTTGTGTTCACTGGAGGAGGGGGTTCCCGTTGGTTTTGCTGGGTTAGCTTTTGCAGATGTGCACCTGTTTTTTAATGCGGTAAGGGTTAGGGCAGCCAGACTCCCGGAGGGTTAATCTTTCTCTAACCCTGTTCCTGCTCACTGGGTTTAAAAGCCATGATCTCTCTAAGGTCTCAGCAAACCTGTTTCACATAGCTGTTCTCTCAGTTTAACTCTGCGTTGCATCGGTGACTGGCCAAAAGGAAACGCTTGTTGCGCCTGTCCCTTCCAGACCTCCCGGGAGGCATTTTCTGCCCCCACGACTCGCTGCTTTGCCATCCTCGCGGCGGAAGCTTGTCCCTGTAGGCAAGCCCTGGCCTCCTCTCTTGCAGGTGAGCTTGTGGCACCTCTGAAATACCGTAGGCATAGCAAAGGGGCCCGGGCCCCTCTTTGCAGTAGCCTTTTCCTGTATTGGAAGATTATTCTTAGGTCTTCTCTCAGTCTTGTCTCTTACACTAAATCGCCCCAAATCCTATGCTCTTGTTCCTTGTTTTCTCTAGTATTTGCTAGGAAGTTATGTCTTGGGGCATCAAAACTGTGCTGCTTCTCACAGACAGGGAGGAGGGCAGAGGCTGGTTTGGTTGCTGATCCGGCTCATGCCGATACGCACATCCGTAGAGGTTTTTGCATGTGTGATGATGTCCGGGGGCTCTCGCTCCTCCGTGCAGCACGGCTGAGTCTGCATGAAGCCTTTGGGCTGTTGGGATCAGCAACCTGGGCCAAGCAGCCCCCGGTGGAGCATCTCCTGGATGCGGCCAGCCTTTGCCAGGAAAGCGGTGCGGCTTCTTTAAAGGGAGCCGGTTCCCCACAGCTCCACCACTAACGAACGTAGCTCCTAATTGGTAAGAACTGCCTATATGCTGAGCTTTCGCTCCTATGCCTTGGCTGGGATTGTGCGTGATAATAGCTGTAATCCTCGGATGTGCTAAAGTGATTAACATGGAACAGAAAAACAGCTGCTCACAATGATGCATTCAAATCATTTTAATTTACTTACCAAAAAGGCTACAACTGCATTTAAAACAAGTGCATCAGCACTACAGAACTGGCTTACAGAAATGCTCGCTTCATAGCAGCCACTCCACAAACCTGCTGTGACTAATAAGGACACACAGATAGGGAAAATAATACGCTTACAGTTGGAGAGAGATGGAAGAACAAGCCACGCTCTTTTCCTGTACTGTCACGTAGAGCCTCAGCCCTGAAAGAACTTGTGCGCACACTTAAGTCTTTACTCTTGAATAGTCCTAATTAACGTTGCTTAAATAAATGAGGTTTGGTTTACCAGCCACATAAACAAAAAGGGCCTGATTATACCCAAAATAATGAACTTTCTTACTGAAATAAAAAAATTAAAGTGTCTTTTCTATAAGAAAAGTAAAGAAAATGAACAGCTGGCTTTGGGGAGAGCTGCTGTTCTCCCCAGCTCCCTAAACTGTGAGTTCGCACTCTGCCCTGGGCTGCTGGAGAGGATCCAGCCCCACTTCTCCTGCCTGTGTCCCGGGGAGCTCTCGGACCAGCCTCCTGCCCCTTCATATAAATAACGCCCTGTTCGCTCAGCCAAGGGCTGGCGCCCTGGGGTGGGCCACGCGCCCCAGCGGTGCTCTGCCTTCAACAGCACGCTCCGTACAGGAGTCGCTGCCATCATTGCTGGCGGATTTCTGAGCCTAGCTAGTTTTGTGAATCCCATTAACTGCTTTTTCCCCAGCTGAAACACGCTTTTTCCCCCAATTTTTCTCAGCCAGAGCTAGTCCTGGCGAGATCAAGAGGACTATTCAGGTGTGCAATACAATGCACAGATGCATGAAGCACTGATGTCCATCTTAGCAGGTTTAATTTTATGAGCACGCAAATTAAAGTACCAAACAGCAATACATGCATAAATAGCTACATTAAAAAATGAGCTGCCCATGGTTTGCAGTGAATACACATGCTAACCTCAGTGCCGAGTACATAAAGCCCCTGTGATCTCGCAGTAGAACAGCTATGCTCTACTCAGTGCATCGAGATCAGCTCACTTTAGTGTTTCTCAGTTTTAGCATTTAACCCATAAAGTGGAGAGATGGAGAAGATTCCTCTTCACCATATTCCCCCCACCCAAAAAAATAAAGTGCTTGAAAAAAGTTTAAAGGGAGGGGTTTTAGATCAACCTAACAGACAGAAGTAATGACTGTGCCTAATTTTAGACAGGTGACTAATCCATATTGAAGTCAACATCAAAAACTGATTTTGTTTGAAGTTAAGCATATGCCCTCGCTCTGCTGGCTGAGCCGCGGCGGGCTGAGCACGCGGCACGGGCAAGGCCTAAGCAGAACGCAAACAGGCATCTACGACTCCAGCCCAATATTATACGTAAATGCTTAACCCTAGGCACATAATTAATGCCCCGAAAGCAGAGCTGCTATGTCTTTAGTAATACTTAGGTGCTTTCTGGACTGAGTTTGAATTTGACACGAGCTCTCAAGGGCTTGATCTTCCCTGAAGGAAGTTAGGGTTTCAGCTCTAATAGAAACAAGAACCTGAGGGTGGTTTTCATCCCCAAAAGGTAAAACTGTAGTATTTTTTCCATCCTAAAATCCTTCATTTAGTTGAAACAAACGTTCCCAGACAAAACTTTTAAAATATAGGTGCCAAACGTATTAAAACAAGAGGTGTTACCCAACCAGAATTAAGAAATCCTTCCAAGCTACTGCATGCATTAAGACTTAAACACTAAGCAAACTTCAGTAGAGTGTTTTCTTCTGTAACTGATCTCTGACTGCAGGTATGTAACTCTTTAGGAGTTTCCTTACGTCCCTTAGTGGGAGATGTGTGTGTTTACAGTAGCTTTCTCCTGTTGCTCTCTTAAGCCTGTCCCTCCCTTTCAGGGGGTTCATTCCTGAGCCATTACTTGTCACTTATGCAAGCTGCCCTGGGGCTGGGGGTCTGTTTGTGTGAATGGAGTCAGCTCTACTGACTCCATAAAATCATGTCCTTAGCTGTTATTTCCGTAATACCAAAGGCTCTGGCATCAGAAAGGGCATTTTGCTCTGCACAGGACAAAACTGTTTTAACTTCTCCTGCCAGCTCTTTGGAAGGCTCAGATGAAATTATCAATACATTCTTCTCTTTGCGAGATAAACGTTTTCACTTCATAACCAGGTCGTAACAGACCGTTTCCAGGCAAGTAATTAAAGGGAGACATGACAAGCAGAACAAGTAACGACTGTGGACTGTGTGTTTTTGCAGACAATCTTCCTAAAAAAGGTCTTTCAGTGGAAACCAGCCTGGACTTGCTTGACCCCAGCCAGCGTTTGCAGAACCACGGTAACGCATGAGAACTAGCAAGTGCAAGTGGCTGCTGGGGATGGTTCCCAAATGACAGTGTGTGTTACTCATGCTACACAAGCCACTTTGGAGGAACGCATGGTCCGGCACGGACCCTGCCGGTGATGAGAGGCGGCTAACACAGTCTCGTGAATTCCTGAGCAGGACTGTTTTCATTACACACGCTCAACGTCATGCAAAATCTGATGCTACCAACAGCAAAAATAAATGTAAACTTCAGACAGCCTTTCTGACCTATCCTACACACGCTGCTTTAGCCACAGGTTAGGATGGTGCAAACTCTCCCAGCTCGATGCAAGTCTGGTTTCTCTCCATGCGTGGATTGCTGATGAAAATCCACTGAAATTACATAATAGCACAAAACTTAGATTGCCCCGTGTCCCTGGAGACGTCCAGCTTGTTTTTGTCCCGTACCAGGATCGCTTCGTTGCCGTACTGTGAGTACCACATACTCCGGCTCCGACTCAAGTACGTGTTGGGAGGGGCAGACTCCAGCTTCTGCTGCTGCTGCTGCCAGATGAGCAGCGAGGTGTCCCTGTACCGCAGCCGGGCATAGCCCTCCGACAAGGCTTTTTCAGGCAGGGGCACCCGCCCGTTCATCACTTTGTCAGTCATCTGCTCGAGGGTCCCTCCTCCTGCAGGTGAGAGCTCCTTCACAGCAGCTCCGGTGCCCCGAAACGTGCCCTGCTGGCTGGGCCCAGGTCAGCTGCTGCTTTGAGCTCCAGGGAGAGCATCTCCAGGTGGGACTCACCAGGCTGACGTAAGCACGGCTTTGGCCAGGAGAGGGGACAGAGGACACGCACACCTGCAGATCCCAGTGGGCAGTCCGACCTTGCTTATATAATGCAGTAGGACATCTGAAAACTTACACAGCGGTGATGACGCTACTACATGTTTCATCTTGCCAAGGGGCTGTATACACACAAGCTGCTGCTTCTTGAGGGTCCGTAAAGCACCTCAAGACAAGCGACTCGTGGCTCCACGGAGACTGGACTTGCTAAACAGCCAGAAAGCTTGAACAGCTCCAGTTGAGTGTTGCTTCTCTGAAGGACAGTTGTAAATCAGGGATACCTAGAGGTCACCAGCACCCAGGCCTGTGGGTGAACTCACCGCGTACGCCAGGCTGACGGAGAGGAGCCTAACGAGTCCCGTAGCCACAGAGAAGACGCCGCCTCCGGGCCTGGTTGCAGCACCCCAGGTGGAGCCTGGTTGCCTCCCACGCGCTGGCTCCTGCTGCTGAGCTTATCCCAATCCAGGGGGCAGCGCAAAGCTCCCGGGTGGCTGAGCACCCGTGTGCCACACTTGGGCCCTCGAGCTGGGGGGACACGGGGAGGGTCACGGCAGGGCCTGGCAGCAGGCAGCACCGCACTGTCCCACATCCCAGCCCCTTCCCAGGGCCCCTGCACCCCTCCATGTCTGCCATGGACTCCTGCACCCACCCTTCCACTGTCCCCCCAACCCCTCCAGGGACTCCTGCACCCACCCTTCCACAGTCCCCCCAACCCCTCCAGGGACTCCTGCACCCACCCTTCCACTGTCCCCCCAACCCTTCCAGGAACTCCTGCACCCACCCTTCCACTGTCCCCCCAACCCCTCCATGGGCTCCTGCACCCACCCTTCCACGGCCCCCCCAACCCCTCCAGGGACTCCTGCACCCACCCTTCCACGGCCCCCCCAACCCCTCCAGGGACTCCTGCACCCACCTGTCCACAGTCCCCCCCCAACCCCTCCAGGGACTCCTGCACCCACCCGTCCACGGTCCCCCCAACCCCTCCATGGGCTCCTGCACCCACCCATCCACGGTCCCCCCAACCCCTCCATGGGCTCCTGCACCCACCCATCCATAGTCCCCCCAACCCCCTCATGGCTTCCCGCACCTGCCCCTCCACAGGCTCCTGCACCCTCCTGTCCATGATCCCCGCAACACTTCCATGGGTCCCTGCACCCACCCATCCATGGTCTCCCTAAACCCTCCAGGGACTCCTGCACCCACCCGTCCACGGTCCCCCCAACATCTCCATGCACCCCTGCACCCACTGCTCCATGAGCTCCCCACCTCCCGAGGGGTCCCTGCACCCACCGGTCCACGCCCCCACCAAGGGGGTCCCTGCACCCACCCGTCGGGGCGCCCAGCCCGCCGGCCGCCGCCGCACCGTGCCTGCGCGCTGGGCCCGGCGCCGCTCGGCGCAGCAGCCGCGGAGGCGCCTCCCGAGCGCATCACGGCGGGGAGGAGCCAGAGCCGCCGCCGCCGCCGCCGCTGTCGGGGGGGCGCGGGGCCCGGCTGCCGGCCGGGGCGGGGGCGGCCGGCGCTGGGCGGGTGCGCGGGGTTGGTGACATTGCACAGGGGCACACGCTGGGTGCATGGGGCCCGGGGGCGTTGCAAAGGGGCACCCTGTGCTAGGTGCGCAGCGCCCGGGGCGTTGCAAAGGGGCACACAGTACCGGGTGCCTGGGGCCCAGGGCATTGCAAAGGGGCACCCTGTGCTGGGTGCGCAGCGCCCGGGGCGTTGCAAAGGGGCACACAGTACTGGGTGCACGAGGCTCAGGGCATTGCAAAGGGGCACCCTGTGCTAGGTGCGCAGCGTCCAGGGTGTTGCAAAGGGGCACACAGTACTGGGTGCATGGGGCCCAGGGGCATTGCAAAGGGACACCCTGTGCTGGGTGCGCAGCGTCCAGGGTGTTGCAAAGGGGCTCCCTGTGCTAGGTGCGCAGCACCTGGGGCGTTGCAAAGGGGCACACAGTACTGGGTGCATGAGGCCCAGGGGCAT
Organism: Struthio camelus; assembly: GCF_040807025.1. Classification (NCBI taxonomy): domain Eukaryota; kingdom Metazoa; phylum Chordata; class Aves; order Struthioniformes; family Struthionidae; genus Struthio; species Struthio camelus. The sequence goes on from NC_090961.1 coordinate 4,734,771, forward strand.
TGCAAAGGGACACCCTGTGCTGGGTGCCTGGGGCCCAGGCCGTTGCAAAGGGGCACACAGTACTGGGTGCATTGGCCCCATGGCATTGCCAAGGGGCACCCTGTGCTCGGTGCGCAGGGCTCGGGGCATTGCAAAGGGGCACACAGTACTGGGTGCATGGGTCCCACGGCATTGCAAAGGGGCACCCTACGCTGCTGCATGGTGCATTGCAAAGGGGGACCCAGCACAGGGTGCACTGACCCCGTGCCATTGTGCAGGATCCCCTTTGGTCGAATCGGGTGAGCCTGCTGTTGCTGGCCCTGTTTGGTGCAGCGGCGTGCTGAGCCCTTGCTGGAGTGACTTTCCGTGCTGCCCCTGGGTCCTCAGCTGAAGTTGCTGGGGTGGGTCCGAGCCCTGGTACCTCTGCAGCAAAGGATGAGCACGTGGCCACCCAGGGTCTGCTTTCCTCTCTGTAAGGGTGTGTAATACCATGTATACCCCTTCACTTTTCTCCAGTTCCCAAATTACCACCCGTCCAGAGGCAGGGAGGGGAATGGTCCTGTGCGATGTCCCTCCGTGACTCTCACCGTGCCGGTTGCACTCGTGCATCTATACAGCAGGCTGCAGGAAAACGGAGCGTGGCCGAGCAGCACCTCCTCTCGCCCCGCTCACCACCTCCACGGCCTGACCCGGAGCGGTTCCTGTGCCTGGCAAGCACACTAAGAAATATGTTTCGAAGAGAACTGTGGGGTTTATTCTTTTGCTGATAATGCTAAATTTACACTCTCAATCTTCTTATCTCCTGTGAATGCAGCGCCATCTAATCTCCTGCTAAGGACCCGATACACTTATTTGTTACGCAGCTACTTGAGGCGCTGCTGCCTTTCCGCTCGGCCTTTCTGGACACAAACAAAAGCCCACTGTTTTACTTCCGTCAGGCAGAAGGCATGCTGCAGTTCCCATTCCCAGAAGATTTAGACCAAACACAAAGACAAGAAAGAAAAAAAAAAAAGAAATGAATGCAATATTAAAATGCCTTCTATTAAAATTGCCCTGACATTGCTGCTTAGTTTACGCCTCCCGCTAGCACAGAGGAGAGGAGACAGCCCAGACCCCACCTTGTGGAAGCTGGAGAGCGAAATGCAGAATTGTTCAGTGGAACCACACTGATTTTTTTTTGGCACGAATGAGGTGTCTTGATCTTCTCTGAAAAATTACCCGTTCTGCCATCATCAAACACGGAGCAAAACAGAAGAACCCAGCCAGTGGCGCAGTTACGTTGCCGAGATAACGCCAGAAGAACGGAGGACTGCAGGCCTCCAAGAGTCACCAACTTTGACCCTTTGGGGAGCACTCGCTGCGAGTCCCCGAGACCTCGGCTGGCAAGGAGCTTCCCAAATACGTCTTGAAGGCAGCAGAGGGGACCGGAGAAGGTGAAGCCCCGGCGAGGGCAGCAAGCGGCTCGTTCCTCTCCCTGTTCTTGGACGAAAATCCCTGCGCCTCCCGACAGAGGTGTCTGCTCGTCCTTCCTGGCCAGTTGCCCCGTGCCTCTCCCATCTGGTGTAAAACAGGGCCGGGCAATTCTCCCTTTACTCACCCGCTCCGGACTGGGACAGCTTTGGGTAGATTTGGTTTTGACGGGAGAGCTGTTGCGGGCGGTGTGGAGGGCGCAGGGCTGGGTGGTGTGACTGCCGGCACAGCGCCGTGATGGTGCTGGACGGGGGACGGTGGTTTATTCCCTGCAGCCTGGGCACCGTGGGCCCGGCACAAGGAATAAAACGAGACTCACAGAGAACGGCCCGTGTCTGCTTCACCCCTCCTGGCACCCCGTTTGCAAGCACTTTTCCAGCACAATCAGCCCGGGACTCTCAGGCATTACCTCACCAGTATTAGCATTTTTATGCTGAAAAAGATATTTTTTGCTGGCTGCTCCCATTGCCCGAGTACGAGAAGAGAATCTGGTTCCTCCCTCTTGCCCGCATCAAGCTGGGCCAGATGTATTTCCTTGCCCTCCCTGCCTTTACACGAGGGCCGCAGGCACCCACGTCGCCTGCCCTTCCGATCTGCTTGCCCAGGGCTCGGGGAGGCCAGGGAAGACAGAGCTGCTCCTGGCAGCAGAGCAGGGCCGCGAGCTGCCGGTCATTGCCATGACGGTTCCAGGACGTAGGTGGGACAGGGCAGGTAGATCAGGTGTTCGTAGCAGCAGATGAGCCCCATCGAGAAGTATCGTCTGCAGACGGTGCCTGTGGGTAGATTAACACAGCAGCGTTTGTCTCCCGCACGGTTCACTCCCAAAGTCTTAGGAGAGGGGTTGCAGCTGCGTCTTCCTCCTCGCCTGCCTGCGCAACTGCACCCTTAGGGATGATCTGCGAGAGCCGCTGCTGGGCGGCACGCTCGCTCGCGCTGCTTTTGGGAACCACTCGGTGATGGGCGATCACAAACTCTAAGGGAGTGAGGGCAATACTCCGGTGGGCACCGAGGCTGCAGTCGGTGCACGCTCAGTCTCATCCAGAAGGTGGCAATGGCCATCCATAGGCACCAAGCGGCTGGTTTGGCTGAGGGGATTTCGTAGCCTTCGGATTTAAGGGCTGTTTTCAGATGGCTGCTCTAACGAAGCAGCGCCGCGACTGCTTCTCTCCGTGGAGTGACTAGGGACTAGGGACTTCTCTCAGGAGTCACAGCAAACTAGGGACGTTTTCCTTCGCAGTTGAAATGTGGCCATTTCCTAGGTATGTTTTTTAGGTGATTGGTAGGGCAAGATCTACTTGCAAATGTTTGTGCATTTAAGTTTTTTTCTTTTCTTTTCTTTTTAAAGTTTTGCCTATCCCGTGCTGGATTGTTAAATTCCCAAACAGCTAGTGCTTTGCCAGGCGGCTGTTGCCCCCGGCGCTCTGCAACGGGAACCGCTCCACCGCCGTGGTTAGCAGCTGCCCTCTGCCGCAGAAATAGCTGCCTGCCAATTTCGTTGTACAGATCTAACTAGTGAGACATTTTGGGATGAAAAGGCATAATGTTATGGCTGTTATTAATCCTTCCGCCGCGTTCAGTAATCTCCCAGGCCTCTCTCATGCGGGAAGGCAACAAAAACATACACAATTAAGCATCCCCAGCAGAGGGGGGTGTATCAGCAGCCGCGCGGCGCGGGGGCGCGTTAGACCCTCGCTCTCCTTCCAGCGATGCCGAGAGGCCGGAGGGGGAAGACGGCTTCTAGCACGGAATTGGACCTGTTCTTCTCCAGTTTCGGCAGGCTCCCTTCTAGCTGTAGGTGCACTGAAAGCAGTTATCTAAGTCCTCCCTATTTATCCCATGCTTTCCTGTTTCAGGACGCGTATAATGGGAAACTGGTAGCCCACAAGAGTGCGCGCTGGGTACGTACGCTTTGCTGTGCCTTGCCTTACAGGGTTTCTTGTCTTTTTTTTTTTTTTTTTTGCTGCTATCAGGAATATCTCTGCCATCAGGCGTTTTTATTGCTGCAGAGGTAGGTGAGAAGCATACTTGTTCCAACACCTCCCACGCGGATGCTGGCTTTGCAGCTGCAGTGATTGTTCCTAAGTGTCCGGGGGCCAAGAACGCTTTTATTAAGCAGTAAAGAAGCCAGGACGTAGCTAGCAGCTTTAATTATATACACATAATAAACTGCTCTCTACTCCTCTACCTACCGACCTGATCTCACAAGGCGGACTGGTGTGCAGTGAACCAAGATTATCCCTGGCACAACTCCATGCCTTTCAGTAGCCTTATGATTCTTGCTTGGTGGGTGCTGTTAGAAGATCTAGCAGTCTGCCAGAAAAAAAATGCTTAATGAAGAACAAAAAAAGTAGGAGTTATTACGAAAAATCACCTCCGCAGGGTATGAGCAACTGCAAAGTAAAACCAGCATACACCAGATTACACCCAGAACAGGGTGTAGCTCTGATTATGAGGCTGGCGCCTAGGGATGCCTCAGACTGCACGATATTTATTCTGTTCTGCCAGAGGGGTACCAGCCATTACACAGAGCGAGATCAGAAACACGCTGAGTGCCAGCAAATAAGGCTAAAAGACGTGCTTTCTGTGCTATTAAAAAGAAAAGCCTACCAAACTTTCCTTGGAGTCTTAAACAATAGTTTTTAATTCTTTCGAGGTATCTTTCCTTCCTACATTGGAAATAAAGGGTCATGCCAGTAGAGCTGCTCTTCCTTCTTTATCTCCACTTGGATACATTTGGAAGAGATTAGCCTTGCATTTGTTTGACATCCAGGTTAATAGCTTCCCTTCGTTCCAGCCTCAGCTTCCGGTTTTGGCTATCTGGAAAGCCGGGATGGAAATTAATTGACAAACGCTGGGGAGAGGATCTCTGAAGAAAGCTCGGAACAGATTTCAAGAGAGGCTGTTCTAAACTGTCCTGATTTGGATGGAAGCCACCAGAAGAAAATTAAGAGTTTTTCAAGAGTTTGCTGCCAAGGAGTTAATGGCTGAGAGTTGAGGTTTGTAATAAATACACTGGTAATTAATTATAGGAGTTGTCTTCATGCTTGAAAGTCAAGGAATACGATAACTTGTTTGGGTTAAACATCTCTCCCGCAGTATTTGCAGCCCAAACAGGAGGTTAGGAGTGGGAGTACGTACGCAGACAAAGCACGGGCTTGCGCCCAAGGGCCGAGGGCGGCTGCAGCAGCGGGCAGCGCTCCCCCGGCGGGGTCACGGCCGAGCCCGCGGCCGAGGGGCTCGGCCCGCTCGTCGCCCTCCCGGGCCGGAGAGCGCAGCAGCGCGCCTGGCCCCCGGGCCGGGGGACACGGGGACGGGACGGACACGCGCAGGGACCGGCCCCGCGGCAGGAAACGGCGCGGGCCGGAGCGCGCCCGCGGCCAGCCCGGCCCCCCGCAGACAAAGGGGCGGCGGAGCGGCCGCCGGCTCCTCCCGTCGGGGCGGGGACTGGCGGCGGCGGCGGCGGGCAGCGCGGCGGCGGCGGCGGCGGCCGGTGCCCTCGGCGGAGCGCAGGTGGGCGGCCAGCTCCGCGCCCGCGCCGCCTCCCTGCGCGCTTTGTCCGCCGGACCATGCGGCGCGCCTAGCCGCGAGGCGGCGGGGCAGGGGCAGCCCTCCGCCGGAAAACTCCGCGCCGCCCCCCTTCCCTTCTTCCTCCTCCTTCCTCCTCCTCCTCCGCGGAGCCCCGGCGCGGGGCGATGCCTCCCCGGGCGGCGGGCGGCGATGGAGCGGGGCGCTAGCGCGGCGCCGCGGTGCGGAGCGGCCCCCCCGGCAGCCGGCCGCTGCCCCTGAGCAGCCGCGAGCAGCAGCAGCGGGAGGAGGAGGAGGAGGAAGGCCGGCGGGGTGCGTGCGCGGCGGCCATGGAGGAGTGGAGGCAATGCGGCCGCTGGCTCATCGACTGCAAAGTTTTGCCCCCCAACCACCGGGTGGTGTGGCCGTCGGCGGTGGTCTTCGACCTGGCGCAGGCGCTGCGGGACGGGGTGCTGCTCTGCCAGCTGCTCCACAACCTCTCCCCGGGCTCCGTGGACCTCAAGGACATCAACTTCAGGCCGCAGATGTCCCAGGTAGGACGGGGCGGCCCCCGCGGACGCGCGCCCGCGAAACTTCGTGGGACGCTTGGGTGCGTTTCGCGCGCCTCTCTGCGTGTCCGTGTGGGCGCGCACACGTGTGGCTGCGTGTGTCTGTGTACGTGTGCACGCGTGTATACGCGGGTACGTGGGAGACCATTCGCTTCGGCCCCTCCGTTTCGCCGCGGCGCTGCCCGCCGCTTCCTGCCGCCCGTGGGAACCGCTGGCAGCGGCCGCGGCGGGGGGCGTGCGGCGGGGGGCGTCCGGCGGGGAGGGACCCGACTCGACCCCCCCCCCCCCCCCCCGGAGGTCGCGCAAGGCCCCAGGCCGGTCGGGGGTAACCGGAGCCGGCGGCCCCGCCGCGGCCGCCTCCCCCGAGCGTTGAGTTTGGTGACTTTAGGGCTTCATCACCGAAAAGGCATCCAGTTGCACTTTCTTTTCGGGGAAAATGGGCTTAGCTTAAACAAGCAAACAAAAATCGGCTCCGGGTGTTTTAGTTGTAAACGCTCTGCTTATACGTGTTTGTGTTTTTTTTTTTGTTAAACCCAAACTGGATGATATTTGCATGGCAATTGGGAAGTGAAATCAATTAGAAACAAATGAAACCGAGTACTTTGTCCTGTCTGCTCGACAGCCTGTGTGTTAAGTGCATAGTAAACTGTTGTCCTGTTCGAACGACTCTGCTTTTATTGGTTAAAGGGGAGGACAAATCTCCTGGTAACGAGGGCATCCAAGGCTCTTCTTAACTATATTGAAGCATTCAAAGATAAATAATGTATAATGGTATCTCGAGTTCTAAATATACGCTCTGCAAACATGCTGCCTCTCCTGCAAGCACCTTTTCCCTCGTTATACACGAGAGTTTTGTTACAGGCTTCCTAGCAGTGTTTTCAGCTGTTCTGACTTCTTACCTAGCAACATATATCCTTGCGTGCTCGGAGGAACTGCTGTAATCGAGGACAGCTGGCGGTCGAAACATCTTCTATGAGGGGTTTAGGCTGACACTTGGAGCAGCGCTTTGGGGAGCAAAGCGGCTTTTTCGCTGTGTGCATGTGAGCGCCGGGGACATAACTGCTGGCTTGCAAGGTTAAAGACCTAGATCTTGCTGGCAGTCCGGGTGGGAAGCCCCGGCCGTACAGTTAAAAGGGCAGATCAGTCTATAGAGGTTCTCGTGTTGGTGCATGAGACTTGTTAGTTGAAAGTAAATAACAACAGATCCTGATGACTCTTCCCAGGATGGAACAATGCTGTGAGACTTCCTTTTAGGTTTCCAGGCTATAAACTGACCAAGAAGCTGATGCTTCCAAATATAAACTGTCACATTAGAGCTGCAGTTGTGCATGGACTAGTACGTTCTTAGAACATGCTGAGAATGACATACTATGCATTTTTTTTCTTTTAAGGAAATATTATAGCCCTGCAGATCTACTTTCAGTTAATATCTGCTCTGTGGGGAATTAAGAGCAGGTTTAAAAATGGTAGTTGAAGTCTAGCGAAGGTCCCAGCATTGGTTTGGAAAGAAGCTCCTTGCTCCGATTCCAGAGGCAGGTGTTTGTTGTTGGAGGGGAGAGTTTACAGCCCAGCTGTGGTTAATGAAGTTGCTTTCTGCCTACCACACCTGATGGCTTTACTGGCCTCATGAGAGGTGTGAAGTGAACTTCCCAAAGCTGAATTGGGTGGCTTTGGTGGTCAGCTCAGTGAGAACCTGTTTTTCAAAGCAGACCTGCGGAGCCTGGTCAGAGGTGGCCACGTGGGATGGTGCAGACACCGAGCCCTTGCGTAGGAGGGAACCTTGCAAGGAGATTGAACTTGCCCTGGAGAACGGGTGATGCTTTTCTATGGCCAGGATGGGATCCAAAGCCTGATCAGTGTGGTTTTGAGTCTTTATACTTGCTCTTATGTGTTTGGGATTTGATGTTTATCTGCCAGTTCCTGAATTTGGGAATCTGTGACTCCTCCCTTGAGGATAGCTAAAGACAGGAGGCGCCTTGCTGCTCTTTACCTTCTGTATATCTGCAGTGCTGGAGACGGGGACCCTCGATGGGGGTCTCTAGGCCTTGCCGGGGGCCTGGCCAAACTTCCCTGCAGTGCCTCAGGCTCGCGCTGTGACTGGCAGCGAGCAGGTTTGTCTCCCTGGGCCCAGCTTCAGAAGAAGGAGGTAGGGACCTGTTGTTGTCAAACAGCTGTGGTGTGTTCAGACACTGGGGCAGAGATGTGCGAGACAGTTTCTAAACTTCAGAGCTTGCTTTTGACTATAAATGCATGTTTGGCGCGACCGGCTGGGCTGGCTAACCAGCTGTCGTCTTTGCTACCGAGATTTTTTTTTTTTTCCTCCTTCACTCTAAATGCCAGGGGAGAAGACACTCAGGTTAGACTTGAAACATCCAGCAATATTCTGTTCCTCAGCTTGCTCGCTGACTTAAACGGGGTTGTGCCGGTGTGTAAGGAGAAACAGCATTTTGCCTGCGGTGAGCATCGTTTCAAAGGCCAGAGGTAAAATCGCATCTCTTTGCTCAGCTAATGCGTTAAGATCCAGACGCTGCTGTGTGGTTTTTTGTCTTTTCCCTCTATGCTGATTTGCAGGGGAGCTCGTTTCTGCTTGTGGCCGTTGGAGGGTCAAGTCCCGTTCAACAGGGGGGGACCAGCTGTGGGTTAGGCAGCAGGGAAAGCAGGCCAGTCAGTCGGGATGGCCACACGCCAGGGGGTTACTCCTTGACACGAGGGTATATCTGCTTAGTTCCTTGTGTTTTTTTAAAAACAAACAAACAAACAAAAAACCACCTCGTTGGGCTGAGATCTCCAGTTTTGCTTTTTCAAGCTTGATTCCAGAGGCGTGAGTCTGTTCGTCGGCAGCGCCTGCCAGGATGAGATGACCCCGGCCGCTGATCAGCCCGAAGTTGCTCAACCTCCACAGAGATGAACAGAATAAGGAGGAAAAAAGCCCAGCGCCAGCCAGTTTGATGAGCCTAGAGTTAGAGCTTCGTTTCTGCTAATTGCTTTTGTTGTAGATGGCGTTTGTGAAGAGGTGGGAAGTGGAATTGGTGTACTTGCCCTCGGTACTTTTTGATCATTGTGCCTATTACCGTGATTGGATTTTAGGGAGAAATTTGAGCTGTTTTGCCAGCTCATAAACTGCGAGTGTTGCAAGGGGCATCTTTATTTGCAAATGTGAGCAGATGCAACCCCCCTCAGGCTTGCAGTCCCCCTGTCCCCCGTGCACAACTTTCGGTACGGCGTTTCTCCCCCCCCCCACAATTGTCCCTCTCCTTCTGCCATCCCTATCCAGAGCAGCTTCCAGGACCCTCGTTCTCCCCCTATATTTCCCTCTATCCCCCCAAAGCTGGCACTGGTTTCCCGTCCTCTGACACCACATGGCACAGCTGCCTCTCTTGTGTCCCGTATTCCCTCTCCGATTAAGATGGAGAGTTTTGAGCTTCGGATTTTCCTTGATAATTAGGTTTCAATTGTAACTTTGTCAAGCCTTTGATCAAATACAAATTAAATGACTTTTTGTGTTTCAGCATGACAGGGTTTTTATTGCAGATTTGGGTGGGATTGAGATTTGATTTTTTTTTCATTTGTCCATGATAAAAATTAATCTTCCCTGGCAAGGATGTAGACAGATGGAAATTAGTACCTTTATCAAAGTAGCTGTGTGCTTTTAGGGCTTGATCATCCAGTGTGCTTAAACCTTGAGACTCCTAAGTAATATAATGTTGCATTCGCCTCTCCTGTAGAGTTGGCCTGGACATGGCTAAATATATTTTGCTGCTTCTACATCTTCTGGATACTTGAAATTATGCTGCCATATATGTAATGTGTGCATATATGTGTGCGCAGACTTTAAGTTAGCAGTAATTACTCATTAGGAATTTTTATTTTGGAGCATATCGGCATCTCTCTACAGATAATTCATCTCTGCCTGCAGTGCATAGAGGTTTTCTTTGGGCTCTTGAGACTGATGAGATAAAACAAACCTAATTGGCATGATGATTTGGCTGCCCACTGTTCTCCTGTGATATTGATGGGGAAACATGCAGACAACTGATTTTTCCACAATGGATTTGAATAACATACCATACCTGAGTGAGCTGTCAGAATACTTCACAGTTGCTGATTGTTGTGTGTGGGTTTTTTCCCCCCCCCCTTCCTGGAGGATGGAAATAAAATAATGTGATATCAAAGCCCTGTTTATTGGTGATGTAGGCATTCACTTGCCGTGACAGCGCAGCGCAGGTGGTTTGTACCAACTCCTTCCCCCAGGTGCCTCGAAGGTCGAGGCACGTTGGCATATTTGGCGCTAGCAATTATTCACGCGGCTTTGGGACTTTAACGTGCTGCTTGAAAGCTTTATAGCTGCAACGCTTGTAATTACTTCCATATGTCATGATAGTAGTTAAATATAACTCGGTGTTATGAGAACTGACTCGTCTCTGGAGTGGTGAGAGGGGGTAGCTGGATTGTGCAGGTCCGGCTGTGCGATCGCCAAAGGAAGGCGAAACACTAATTTGTGTTTTCTGATCCATCAGTCGCCCAGCCGCTCTGCATGTTACCTTCTGCTCCACCCTGCTCCGGTCCTCTTGCTTTTGCATTTACTCTCTGCTTCTTAAAGCTGAGTTCTGTTCCAAGAAAGGCTGTAAAAAATGGCCTCGTTGCATACCCCTGTTTACTGTGTCTCAGTGACTTCCCGTTCGGATGTGCGAAGCTTTCCAAAGGAAGAAAAAGGTGCTCTGGCTTTTACGGCCAAACTCGCGAGCTCGTTGCAAACAAGAGCCGGTTGTCGTCTCTCTTCCCAGCCCCCCCTGACGTCTCGCACGACGATTTGGGGAGTAGACGTCCAATAGCGCCCTAAAAGCTTGCATTGTCTGGAGGTAGTGCCCTCTCTTTGCTGTTTGAGGTTGCAAGGCGCAACTTAACCTGCGGCTGCAGGCGAACGTGTATTTTCTTGGGGCAGAGGGGTGTTGGATGGATCCCGGCCGGCTGTGCCAGGAGGGACAGAAAGGAGCACAGGCGTTTCTCTTCCCCTTGAATGACTGCCGAGAGTTACATACCTGCATTAAGCACCTAGCGGGAGCAGGCTCTGGAATGAATAGCTGCCTTTAAAGACACAAAGCCAGAAAACCCAGTGAATTTGGTCACTTTTCAAGATGGGCCCGGGCTTGGAAGCTGCCTTCTATCTCAACAGCATGTTGATGAGCTGTAAAAAATGCTTGGCTTGTCCGTCCTTCTCGGTGGCGTTGCTTCATGCTGGATGTACCGCCAAGAAAGGGGCTACCTCGTGGCTCAGGCCCTCTGGGGAGAAGCAGGCAATTTTTTAGCCCCGGCACGTGTGCTGCTTTAACCCTGTAGCCGTGTTGGAGCGAGGCGCTTGGGTGAGAAATCAGGCTGCAGGGTTTTAGGTTTCCTCTTTTGCTAAATTCGGCTAGGTGTGCGTCGGGGCTTAGGTGATGTTGGAGGCAAGAGTAGTAGCTGTGTCCTCTGTCGGGCGGCCAGAGAAGGGGCTGAACGTCGTAACCTCACCCGAGCCAGCTGGACGGGTGCTGGTCCCTGGCACCCTGTCGTGCCTTATGGGTGTGAAAGGTGGTGGTGGTGCTGCCCTCAGAGCCTTTGCTTTCTTCAGCCCGTCTGGAGCCAGAAGGGACCTGATTTTTGGCTCTGTCAGAAATGTTGCTTAAGACTGACCTGAGGGCAAATTTTTGGTCTGTTGCTTTGTCCCCTCTTAAAGAGCCAAACTTCCTTTTTCCAGTGTTCCAGCTTTTTCCCTGCAATATTTCCTCCCTTGAATCCCCCCAAACCTCTATCTAATAGTCTCTCAAATGCACTATTCCCATGTGTATGTTTTTTTTTTAAATATGATTTTTTTTTTTCCAAATTTGCAGCCTTTCTCCTGCGCGAGAGCCCCGCGGGAGCCGCTGGGGCGTCCCCACCTAGCAGCAAGGCTGCTCCGTGTCCCTCGGCGGCGTGCGCCCTTGCCCGGGGTCTTTGCAAAGCCGCGCAGAGCTGGGAGCGACCTGCCCGGCCGCTCTTCCTTCCCATCGCTAACCCTGGTCTGCGCGTGCCCGGGGACGCTGACCCTCGTCCTCGGTTCAGGCTGCCTCATCTCATCCCTGTAGCTGATTTAAGCCACGCGGAGCGAGTCGTCCCCAGCTTTAACGTCGGCATTAGCCTATGGGGAGTAACTGGGGTGCTTCCTTGGGGCGACTCGCGTGTTGCAGCCCCGCGCGCAGCTCCCTCCCGGGCCCGCGTACCCACCTCGGCGTTTTCCGCCTTTCGTCCGCGTTTCCCGGCGGCAGGTACCCTCCCCTGCGGTAGCGGGAGTCGCTTTTCCCTTTGCACGGAAATCGGGGGGAATGCGCTGTCTGGGCGCCTCCGAGATCACCCGGTCCCGGGAGCTGGGAACGGCAGCGCGCAGGACTGAACCCGGTTCGTCCCCGGACGCCTTCCCTTGCCCCAGCAGAGTTCTTGGCGTGGGCTCTGCAATCTCGTTTCCCTGCTCTGTGTTTCGCAATGCGATCTAATTGCATCCTCCTTTCTTATTCTAAGGTTCGTTCCCCTGATGGTTTTCAGGGAGAGGGAGGACTCTTTTCTTTTCTTTTTTAATGACAACTGTTAATAAAAATCTCAATTTGACAGCTTCAAACCCAGCATTAATTAGCAGACTTTACCCAGTGTTGTGTTTCCCCTTAAAGAACCGAGACAGCCTGGAAAAGAAAAGTCTGTTTCTAATAAAAATGACTTTTTTCTCATGTTTTCCTTGGTTGCAGCTCAGGGTTGTGCTTCATCTGATGATACAACTTGAATGCAACCCCTCCTTCCCTCTCCACCCTCCGTGACTGCTCACGGATGGCTCAGAGCCTTCTGCGCTCGCAGCAGAGGGGCCGGCAGCACTGGGGTCTTTCATGCCCCTCGGCTCTTGCTCGAGGGACTGAGCAAAGTTTTGCCAAACCAGCAAGCAAAGTACGTAGCTGCGTATTTAGTGCAGCTTTGCCACTCAAACTTTTGCTCTCCAGGTCTTTTATAGCAGGGTTTATTAGTGCTCTTGCAACCGCTGATTCCTGTGATTTGTGCTCTGCTTGTTCTTGTGCAAGGGCGTTTTGTACAGGTGTAGCAAACCTCTCCCCGGAGACGTGACTCTTTCCATCGAGTGTGGGGCTGTCGAGCAGCCTAAGCTGCCTGCGGGCGTCCTCCCTGCTCCTGGACGCCTCTCTTGGGAACGTTTGACCAGGAGCCTGTTCTGGACTAGCCCCCCACTAAGGGGTCCAGACCACGTTAAGGGTTTTAGCTGAGATACCGTCACCTGAAAGATTTTTCACTCACTTTAACCCAAAGAGGTGAATCTATAACAGGTAATTTGAGCACCTGAGTCTTTTCTTCTTGTGTCGTCTTGCTGCAGCAAAAGCCCGAATGACTCCACCGTGGAAGGAATGGGAAGAGCAGGGGCGCAGACAGCTCTGCGCTCGCTGGTGAGCGTTTGCGCTCAAAACCCCATTGCTCTGTAAGACGGTAGTTATCCTTGGGAGCAGTCACTGAGGAGTGATAGCTCGGTCATCACGTTTCCCAGACTGTCTAAAAAGCCCTACAGAACGTATATGTTCTGGAAGATCTCTAATTTTAAGTCTTCCCTTCCCCAATTCCCTGAAGCGGTTGTTCCAGCCTGCTTCGAGGGCCGTAAGCCCTTCCCGTCGCCAGACAAAGGACGCGGACTTCCCATTGTCTCTCTTCCGCCTCACGCGCGCTTGCTTGGGTGGCAAGAGATAATGTGCAATCTATTCTTGGTGCTTCGTAACCGGTGGGACTGCCCGGTCCGGACAGCAGCTATTCCGCTGGAAGATCCTCCTTCACCTTCTTGGAAAGGCACCAGCCTGAGTCATATCCTGACTTGCTGTGCTCGTTCGGCTCCGGGTGGCTGATCTAGCAGGCTCGCCCCATCCGTGCGCCGCGCAGCAACGTCCGCGGTAGGGACCCCGTCGGAAATCAGCGTTTATTTGCTGCGGCACCAGTTGAGTTCTTGGGATCGAGTGCCCCAGGCTTCGCTAGACCCGCGCAGCAGCTCGGCTTTTGCCTGGGATGCCCTTGTCGGGAGCGGCGTCGGCACCGCGCGGTTTCTCCTGGTGCGCGGCCGCGAGCCGGGTCCAGGCGTGGGGATGCGCGTGGAGCGGTGCCGCTTGCTCGAAGCCGTCCCGCTGCTCCAACCGGGACCTCGGCACGCGGCAGCCGCCTGCGCACGCGCGCTCGGTGCCCCGCTGGACGGGGGCCGCGTTTCTGGCCAAAAGCTGAGTTTGGTTTGATAAACGGGCCGAGGGGAGAGGTTAAAAGGTTCCTCTAGAGGAAATTTACTCTCTGTCTCTTCAAACAGGCACTTTTAATACTGATGGGGGGGGGGGAATTGGCCCTTTTATAGCATGCATATCTTTGTGTGTGTGTTTTTATAGTAGTTTAGCTGCTAAATGGAACATCTGGTGTTTGAAAGGAGCTGCCCAGGGAAGAGAAGAGAGCCATAGATTAAAAAAGGGTGGAGCGGGAGAAGTGATTTGTGCTCAGGGCGGCAAGCGCAGGAGTACCCGCGTAGGGGAAGCCTTTGGCCGTATGGAGAGCAAACGCGCGCCGGAGCAGCCGGGAGCGGGGTGACCCCCCCCCCCCCAATCTCGCCGAAGGTTATCCCGCGCGGATGGAAATAACCGGCGTCTCCTGCGGTCCCGTCCGCGGCGGGAGCCGGGGGGGGGGGGGGTTAAACCGCCCCTCGGCGCTGCAGCGCGTCGACTTGCAGCCTGGGTGGCGCAGCCCTGGGATGGGGAGGGGGCTCAGCACCTGCGGCGGGCGGACCTCTGCGTGTGCGTGTGTGCGCGCACCGAGGTATTTTTGCATTCGTGGGAAATGCTCTCTCGTGCAAGGCATCGTCCGAGGAAAGTGGCTGGTAAAGCTCAAAAAAGGGAAAAGCGAAAGCCTCAGCCCACGGAGGTGTGGGAGAACTGTGGCCTTCAATCGAAAATAAAACGATCGTTCTAGTAACTGTGTCGGGCAGAAAGCTCTCGGGGCTTAAATCTACAGCGCAAAGCAAAATAACATAGCGGGGTTGTTTTTTTTTAAGAGTTTTGTTAATTCTTACCCCTCCTGCCGCAGGGCTGGGGGCTGTTTGGGATCGGCAGGGCTTCGCGGGGTTGGGCTCTTCGGCCTCGCTCGGGGCAGCCGACCCGCCGGCTTTGAGCGCGGCGGGGTGCAGCCGAGCGGAGCCGTCGGTTTTCAAGCCGCGGGACGGACCTGCCCGCGGTCTTCGTGCCGCCGAAGGCTTGGGAGCGCGCGGTGGGCTGCGGCGCCTCGGCACCCGCTCCGGAAGGGGGGGATTCCCGCGGACGCGAAGCGCGGGCGGTGGGCAGGGGCTTCGCTGGCCTGCGCGTGCCAGGACGCGATATTCATTCCCAGGGAAACACCCGTTCGGCACCTGGGCCCGTTCATCCCTCCCCGCGGCCGCCGTGGTTCCCTGCCCGTCCCGTCGCGTAGCTCATCTCCGTCGGCAAAGCCAGCCGGAGAGGCAGGGGCGTGCGTGCTGATTCCCTGGAAACGTCCGGCGGGAAATCAAGAGTTTTTGCTGGGCCGTCTTTAAAATAAATAAATAAATAAAACTCCAGGATCCTGCTAGGTGTAAATGCTCCCGCGCTTTGCGTTTTCGCGTAGCAGCTAAGGTTCGGCGAGGGCTGGCCATCGGCCGGCGATGCACATCCGTGGTCTGACTTTAACCCCTGCGGGTGCGTCGCTGGCTCAGCGCCCCCAGCGCTGGGGATGCTAACGCTGGTGCAGTTATTACTTTTTCCCGGGGCCTCCCAGATCTAATCGCTGCTGCTTCTCGCCTGCTTTGCGTGGCTCTTCCCCCCCCCACCGTGTGATGAAATAAATGTCTCGCCACGGGGCCGCCCCGTGCGCGCCCCAGCTCTTGGCTGGGTTTCGGGTGGGCGCCGCGGCGCTTCCCCCGCGCAGAGCGACGCTGAAACCTTCTCCTTAGGGGTGACAAAGGATAGAGGTAAATTTCTGTCATTGACAGTTCAGTTATCTGAAAAAGGATAATGAGGGAGCTTTAATGAAACTACAGTTTCCGCATGATTAGACTTTTTTTTTTTTTTTTTGAGCTAGGTTGTTGCAAGAAGCATTTCTAATTAGGGAGAGATTTAATTCCAGATTTTTGCCCTCCCCCCCCCCTTTCCTCTTAATTATATCTGCTAACGTGTTTAACAGCTTTCCATTCAGAAAAGAACAATTTATTCAAAGGTCATAAACAGATTCTGGCATTAATTACTCCAGGAGCTACACTGGGTTGCGCTGGAGAAATCAACTCCACTGGGAACGCTGAACCTTTCTCAGCTGAATTTATCCATGGTTGAAATGACTTTGTTTGCGCACACACATGCACACACAAAGAAGGACAACCCTTTTTAAAAAAAAAAAAAAAAAAAGGTAGTTGCATCTGTATCTTGTGCCCAACATTTTAAATCCCGTGGGACTCTTGCAGTTAATTTCCATGAGTTTTGGAACAGGCTTCTACCTAACATTTCTTCCATCAACCTCACTGCTCTTTGTTTTCTGGAAGATATTTGGGAGCATTTCTATAGTTTTTTTTTTCTTTCTTTTCTGGATCCCATCGTTGCTACTGATCGCTCAGATTGCTCCGCGCCGGACGTGCCGGCGCTGCGGGAACGCGCGAGGAGCGGTGGCTCCCGGTGCTGCCGGTGCGGCTGCGGGACCCAAGGCGGGTGCAGCAGGGACCAAGGCAAAACGCCCGTCAGCAGATGTTCACTGGCTCAGCCTGGCTCATAGATGAGGTTAATAGTTTTGGTAACCTCCAGATTTTGGAGCGGCTGTAACATCTGTTCCAAGCGATAATAAAACAGTGCTTAGGGGAAATTAGCATACAGCTGCTGGGACGGGTGAAAATTACTATAGAAAAAATGAATTTATTGATGGAAGAAGAAGGCCTACTGCATTTTTCATGTTGCTTGATGCTTTTGGCAGCGTGCATGAAATCTGGTCCTTTGTGGAGAAGGACAATGCTGTGATATGGGATTCTGATGTAAATTTAAGGCTTGAGCATCCTTTGTTTTTTAGTTTCAGCCTTCACCCAAAACCAAGAGTGTTTTGGTTCTTTCTGAAGTCTTTATGTTTCTCTGGTGTGGTTCAAATCCACCGGACGAATGGCCTGGCCTGGGCAGAGCGGGGCTCGCTGCGGGGCGTCAACTTGAAAACCCACCTGTTGTAGCTCTTCTCCCATGTGGCCACCAGGTTTTGCATTTTTTTTTTCCCTCCATAAGCGTGTTATTTATCCTCTACGCCGGAAGCGGCATGGTACCCTCCGCAGGGAGGAGCGTGCCCGGCCGGCGCCAGGCGAGGCGAAGCAGCAGAAATCGCGTGTGAGGCCACCACTCGCAGGGCGGCTACTCCTGGTTTCTCCCAAGCTTTCTCAGCTGACCTGGGCTCCAGAGGAGGAGAAGTTGCCAAGCCCCAGGTTCGCGTGGGTGTGAAAGGGGGAACTGCTCGAATCTGCTTTGAGTCTCGTCTGTAATTTGGATTTTTTCGAGGCGGGTCCCCTAATAGCAGTGTAACGGTGTGAAGCTGCAGCAGGATGGAGCTGCGGTGTCTGGTGGTGCTGTCCCTCCATAGAAACCTGCTGTTCGCCGGAGCAGGGCTGCTGTTAGCATCTTTTAGGTGCAGTTGTGGCAGGAGCAGGCGGAGCTCCCTTATGACAGGGTGCAGAAGGTAATAATAGTACAGGTGTATTTGCAAAAAGGAGCATTTAACCTGTTTTTATGCTAAAGGTACCTTAACTGCCTCATTTCTTTGTTGCATTAGCAGCCGGGCTTTGTTGTGCATTTGAGTGCTAAAGAATAAACGTGGAACTTCTCCTCCCTCTACATGCTTAGTGTTTTACTCAGGAGAAAAAAAATTGTGAAAGTAAAATGAAGTGATAGACATAGATAAAGCCGTCTGAAGGGGTGCTCGGGTAGCTTGGGTCTGCCCAGGTGGGAGGCTGCGCATGGCCGCAGCGGGAACGGGATGTGCCTGGCTTCTCCTTCGGCCCTAACCGGAAACCTTGGTATAGTTTTATTCTATTTTATTTATTTTTTCTTAAATCTTCTGACTGCTGTGGTTGTGCTGCTCGTGCTGATAATGGCAGTTTGCTTGGGATTTTCTAGCCCGCCTGTTTGCAAATAAAAGCTGGGAAAAACATAAAGGAGAAGTAGGAAAGACTCCTTCCACCATCTCCTTTCCCTAAGGACAGTCCCCTGCTTTGGGGGACCTTGCTGTGCGACTTGAATGTCCACGACAGGGCTTGTGTCTCACACTTCCTCTCAAAATATGGTTTAAGTTTTCCCCATGATGCCCAGGTTCTTCCTGCTGTCTGACAGGCATTTCAGATGAGTCCTGCAAGAAGTAGTGCTGGTGGAAAACTGTTACTACTGCAACCAGTTGAATTTGATTTGCAGAGGTGGCCCCAAAAGTGTGTCCTTGTCCCTGAGCCAGTGCTTGTCCCCGTCCTATTGTATCCATGTCACCCAGGGGAGATCTGGCCCAAAACAGGGCAGGATTCCCGGAGATTCTCAGCTCTACGGAGACAGTAGTTTGATTTTAGCTTTTCTGTGCAACTCATGGAAATCTTAACACGGTGGGGCCAGGCAATGTGGAAGTAAAACGGATTAAAATGTGCCACATGGTGCCTGTCTGCTCCAAACCAGGTGGCTTGGCTGGCCCTGGGGGTGGTGGGATTTTGGTCATGGGTCAGGTCGTATGTTTTGGGGGGCAGAGGTTTTCCGTCGTGCCCTGAAGGTGCAAGAAGATGGTTTTGGAAGGTCGGTTCCTTGTGATGGAGTAAAAGCATTGCCTTGTGGTTGAGCTCTTGGAACGTGATTTAAGGCTTCTTGGTGCAAGCCGTGCCCCCAGCCGCCCCAAGCGTCTGTGGCTGTCATCGCGAAGGACCGGCTAACATGTCCTTCGATGCCTGGGTGCTGACTCCTGGCAGACGCTGAAGCAAAGTCACTGCCTTGCCTGTCTGCTCTGCTGTGTCCCAGGCCTCCGGGCTGCAAGCCCGTATCGTGTAGGGGGCCAGAGCAGCAAAGCACTTTCTGGCTCATATCTTTCTTGGGGTTTAACGTTTTCAATGTTCATTAGGCTGAAGATATATTTCTACTTCTTGACTTCCCACCCGGCTCTCTTTGGCTCGCTCACTGGCTTTCAGAAACCCTCGTGGCTGCTCTCTGAGAGCCTGTAATTTAATTAGCATCGACTGAGCCGGAGATGATGTGCAGCCTGGGTTTTGGGTTATTTCTGATGCTCTCTGCACTTTCTTCCCAGATACTCTGGCATTGTTTTTCCTGTTGTTCTTCTGAAAGAACTTTTGGAGAACTTCTCTGTGGATAGCTTAAAAAAGAGTCTTGTGTTCAATAATTAGGTGTCTCTAACACAGCTCTGTGGGTTTGTTAAGGCAGTTTACAGCCCTCAGTTACGTTCTTCAGGATTTTGTGTGCTGCTCCCAGACTTTGAATCTGTGGGAATCTTCCGTAACAGTGGACATAAGAGCACTCCCAAAAAACTGAACAATTGCAGATGTTCCTGTTTGCAGTTAATTCGTGGGCTAGCAGGCCCAAGCTGTGACTGGGGCTCTGTTGTACCGGGCGCTTTGCAAACAGGGGCCATGATCCTTGGGAACAGATAATGCAGACAATTTGGGAATGCAAAGTATGGTCATCTCCATTTTATGGCTGGGAAAACG
Source organism: Struthio camelus (assembly GCF_040807025.1). Taxonomy (NCBI): domain Eukaryota; kingdom Metazoa; phylum Chordata; class Aves; order Struthioniformes; family Struthionidae; genus Struthio; species Struthio camelus. The sequence goes on from NC_090961.1 coordinate 4,754,034, forward strand.
AGGCTCAGAGGAACCATGGTGTGGACTGGCTTGTTGCCCCTGCACCTCTCCGTTAGTGTTGGGGGGGGGGGGTGCGGGCTGTGGGAAAACGTGTAAGAAAAGGGAAAATGCCAGAGCATTGCCGGCCCTTTTCATCGGTTGGCTTGGTGCAGAGCAGCACACGTAAGTCACCTCTGTGGCCACAGCTCTGCAGAGAGCTTCCTAACCTTTTGGTTAGGACTGTGGTGGTAATTCCTCCGCTTGCCCCTGCATCCCTCCCGCTGGAGAGCGCAGGCTGCCCTGCGCTGGCTCTGGTACCCCAAAATGTGCCTCTCTGCCCAGCGGGGGAATAACATGTAATAAATTAGTCTCTTGTTGGGGATCTTGCAACTCCCTGACTGCTTTGCGTTAACCAGCCCCCCGTAGCCTTGCAGGACGGGGCCAAAGCGAGCTGTGCAGAGTGAGTTGGTGAAGACGTTTCCTTCCCGCCCTGAGCGGGAGGTCGGGTGCGTGCTGTAACGTGGGAAAGTTGAGCGGGAGCCATGGAGTGGGCTGGGGGCTGTAGCAGCTCCGAGGCAGACTGATGTGGGTGTAGATGCACTTATATACGCATATTTATATACACATAAACACAAGCTTATTTAAAAGCTGTGCAGGTAGGGCAAGGACTTTTTGAGGAAAAATAATACAATTTTTGGAAACTCTTTTAATTAGCATGCATCCCTAGGTGCATCCCAGAGCCTGGGCGCACAGTGGGTGTCAGCTGTACGTAGAGGGTGTGCGTGCGTGTATCTTCAGGTGGTAGCACGCAAGCTTGACATAGGGGCTTGGGACCGGAACGTGTGACTGTCCAGTGGGGACAGTCCTGCGTGGACTGACGTGTGGCGACCAGTTTGTGTCTTTGAGTCGAAGAGGAGCTGTAAAACAGAACGTGGAAAGGATGGAAGGATGCATTATTCCTCAGATAGTGAGGGATGTTGTGCATTACCTTGACTTTCTTTCCCTTTCTGAGACGTGAGCCTCTTACCAGATGTCCATCAGGCAGATGTTGATCACTCCTTGAGCCCTAGAAAGGGAATGCTCTTGTTGTGTGTGTTTTTCTTTTTAAGTCCCAGTCTGCTTGTTGAATGCAACCAGAAGTGACAGGTCATGATGACTTTACATAAAATGTTATTTGTTCTCCCCTCCCTGAAACGCGCTCAGCAGATGGGAAGCCTTTTCTCCGCAGAACTTGAGGCAGTACCATTTTGAGTAACAGCTTCTCATATTGGAAGCTACACCTAAAAGAAAGATGTTTTTATCTTCCTTGGTGTTTATAGCCCTATAAAATGCTGTGTAACCTTAAAACTTTTTTTTTTCCCTATCTAGCCCTGATTGCAGTGTGTGGAATAGCATTTTATTCTTAACAGCTCAGCCCAATACGCGCTGCAGTAACTTCCGCAGGAACCAGACCTGTCTTATTTGCTATATGGCTTTTAAAAAGTATCATGCTGACTTCTAAACAAACGTTCTTAACTCCTGATTCAGGCTGTGCAAAACTGAGTATGTTAGTCTGACAAAAACCTATGTAGCTGTTCTTGCACTTTAATTCTGTGCTTAAAAAAAGGCTTTGGATGAGAAGAGCCTGTATGCAAATACAGGGCTGGGCCAGGTTAGTGCGTAGCCAAATTTAAGGCAAATCATGACATGTTCTGCATAAACACAGACCTTGGGTAGCTAATCCTTAGTCCTGTAACACTCTCTTCTGCTGTGCATGCATAGTCTGGTGAATTCACCATACTTCTTACACTGTGTATGTATGTGTTGTTGGAGGCAGTTGCTAAGAGAAGGATTATTTGAAAGCAGAAGGAAGATCACTGTTTTGTAGTGTTATATATGCCTGTTTAAGTAGTGCCAATGAATCCACGTTGGGAGGCACATGGAAAAGGGGAAGATAGGGCAGAATTACGATCAAAAAAGGGTAAATGAAGAGCCTTTATTTTACTGCACGATGGTGTATCTTGCCCGTGTCAATAAAATAAGTTTAATTTTTGGGTCAGCGAGCTTTTTTGGGGCCCCTGCCTTTCAGATGCATCGATCAGCTCCCATTAGGAGCTCTGAGTAGCGTCCGTTCAGGTCCAGATAATTTTCAACCCAGTGAAGTGGGAGTGGATCGTTTTGGGAGGAGATGGTTTTTAATAGCTGAACGGTAGAAGGAGGGGAGTTGCGGATGAGATGCCGGTTCCAGTTCCCCTCCTAACCCTTCTTGCTGAAATGCAGCATTTCTGTTCCACCCCAACAAGTCCCTTGGGCCTTATCTCCATGCTCAAGTTGTACCAAATTAATTAGACGAGCCCAGCAAAAGCAGTACAGCCTTCCCTAACACTCCCTGCTCTGCAAATGCAATTATGCTGTTCTGCAGAGTTTCTTTCAGATATTGCAAATAGAGTAAGCTTTGCTCGGATAAGCAATCTTCATACTAGTGTCACTGTTTGTGTCTGCCTGGTACTGTGTAAACACATTGCTAAATCCTATTTCCCGGTGGAATACTTGCACTAGTGAAATACCTGCCTTTGACCAGGCCCAAGTCAGTGCAGGGACCGAGAGAGGAACAGGAAAAGTCAGCCCCGGAGGTAACTGGCTTTTCTCGTCGTCTCACCGTAGGGACAGAATATACGTGAGAAATTCTGGTTTGGTTTTCATGCTTAAGTGGGTATAAATCAGGGATAACTGCAGGATTGCAAGAGTGTTGGTATTGTGCGTGTCATTGCAGCAGGTGCACGTTAAACTTGCTATTAAATCCTTTGGTGAGCAGCATGCAAAAAACAAAACTGTGGTGTTCCCTCTTTGCAGCAAACTCGGCTTATTAGACTAAAAAGATATCCTCGATGCTGGATATTAGTCCCTGTTAGTCTGGCTCATATAGGAGGACTTGCCTCAAAAAAATATTAAGCATAAGCTGGAAACTATTCAGTCAAAGCGTATGGGAGACTTTGGGGTAGAATGTCAGAGTTTGCCCCTCTTGCTCTTTCCACCCTAAACTAATGCTAGTACAGAGGTAGTGGAAATGCATCACAGGGGCTAGATTAACAGCTTTCTTCGTTGTCCCTTTTTGAGTGTGGGGAAGACTTGTAAAAACCTCTCTGCGCCCTATCGTGTTAATATAACAGATAAGCAAATGTTAGAGGCTGAGAAGAGTATGGTGTAGATATTAGATTAGAGGGCTCTGTTGATCTCGTTATACTCCTAAAGTATTACTTTATATAATATCCAGAGCCTTTTTTCCCATAATCTGTGGGATCTGTTCTCAGTAGTAGTTCTTATGAGCCGGGGAATCTAAGCTTTTTAAGCAGCTTTGCAAACTAAGTAGCCAGTAGATTAATTTTTCTGTAGCCTGTTTCGTCATACAAAAGAGTGCTTTGTACTGGATTGCATATAGGAGCTGTGTTACAGCAGTAAATTCCACCTCTTGAGCTGGGGAAGGAGGGACAAGTGTTCCAGATATGGTAAAATAGGCCCGTCCTCAGGGGGAGATTTAAAATAAAGTGGGTCAGAAAGGAAGCTCCCCTCCGTTTCTGTGGGCTTAAGGCTCTCCCTGAAGCGAAGGTCATAGACGGGGACGTGCCCAGATCCGGAAAGGTTTGGAACAGCTGCCAAAGTTGCCAAAATTTGATACAAACACGTGTTTGAAACTTTAGGCGTTAGTCTTTATCCCACTGCATAAAGGCATCTTTAGTTCATTTTGGCACTGAATCGTTTTGCACTTTGGGAGACTTTGCAGCACAGCGTTAATTTTGGCTACTGTCTCATTAAATTCCACTTTGCAAAAATAACTGGAAGTGGAAAGTGCTCTTTACTTATTTATTTAAAGGAACATATTTCTTCCTATGGTGTGAATGGGGATAACTGACAAGCTGTAAAACTGAAGCAAAATTTAAAAAAAAAAAAAAAAAAAAGATGGCTTTTGTGGCCCTTGCTTTCTCCCTGCTTCCCTTCTCCCAGGAAGCAGGCCAAATCCCGCTTTCCTGCAGCATGCGTGCAGCTGGAGTTCATTTTGCTGGGCACGGCATGGGGAAATGCAAAGCTGAGCCTGCCCCAGTGCTCTGATAGGCAACGAAATTAGACTGGCAGGGGGAAAAAAAAATCTGCTCTGCGAGTCCTTGCTGAATAGACGAGAAACAGCTGTTGTGTCAGTGTTAAACAGTTATTGGAAAAAGCTGCAGGCTGTTGCGGGACACTCAGGCGATCGCAGAGGAAAGAAAGGCAGCGGCAGTTTGCAGCTCTGGACTGTGGGCAAGGGGATTTTCTTGTTCTGTTTTTAGCATGAACGTGGTTAAGGAACAATTAATATCCCCTGGAAGGGTTTGAGTCTCCCGGAAATCGCACATTCCCTTCGACGGCTCAAACGGGCTGGGAAGGGGAGGGCGGCTCGCGGTCTGGTTTTAATAATTCCTCCACCAGAGGAGAGGCTGCTCTCAAGCTCCGCAGCTGAATCGCTTTGGGAAGCGCCCCAGGTTGCTGGGAATCGCGTTGCCCCGTCCGTAGCGCGCGTCGGCTCCTGTAACGGGCTGCCCGCGCTCCGGGCGCGCGGGAAAACGCCGGGGCGTTCCCGGCCGCCGAGCTGGCATCTTCCCCGGGGATTTCATCTGCTCCTCCCCGGGTCTTGGAATTAATATTACCTGCTGTTTCACAGGTTGAAATGCGGATTAGCGCAGGCTCCAGGTTCCCTGGGCCCCGACGTGCGAGTGCATTTAGGTCCTCGGCTCCTGCTGAACTGAATCCGAGCGCGCGCTGTAGCTGCGTGCTCTCTCCAGTGTCTCGCTTTCGGGTAGATCAGAGCGCACGGGCTGCAAGCCATGCTCTTGCAGTAGAAGATGGGGGGGGGGGGAAAAGCATATACGTGGTTGTGTGCCAGGGCGATGAACAGGGGTTCGCAAAGCGCTCCAGTGCCTGAAGAACAGAAGCAGAGCAGCTACGAAGCCACGTACGGTTTTCCAGGGATCCTGCGCTATCACGCTGCTGTTACAGGGTGGTGGGCGAGACCCGCACGCGTGTAGCGCGCGGCGCGATGCGCAGACCTCCGCGGGGTGCTGCTGGTAGCAGGTCTGCATCTGCCGCAGCTGAGAACGGAGCGTCCTCTCCAGCAACCGGGCTTTCCTCTACGGACAACGCCAGGAGCGATGTTTTCCTTCTGCTTTTCACCTGGCTTTCATTACAACGCTCGAGCGATTTGGAACGATGCTTGATGTTCTGCAGAAATGAGTTACGCCCCTCTCTCCTCTCTGGAAGGCAGGAAAAGGCTCAGTTGAAATGCTTAGAATAAAAATAAAATAAAGGACGCCAAAGTCACAGTAATGCTGATGGCCTGCCCATCCTCCCCCCTCTCCGTCGAAGCTCGTTCTGATTTTGATCTCAAGCGTGCGTTGAAGGCGATGTTTAAACCTTCAGGTTTCCTGTCTCTCTCAGCCTCCCAAGCTTTGAGATACTTACAGTTACTATTCAGTTAATTAATTTCCTTGTAATGTTGAAGGGGAAAGGAACCGATACCCTGAATGCAAATCACAAAAGGCGGCGAGAGCGCTTGATTTAGAAAGAAAAATGCTTAATTTCTGTGTTTGTAGATGGGTTTTTCTTTCCTAATAGGCAGAAATGGATTCAGAGCCGTTAGGAGAAAGTCGAGTAGGGCTTGGGGGCCTAGTCTGAAGCCTGTTGGAGACTTGTGGGAGTCTCACGGTGCCTGAGGAGCTCCGAGGAGGACTTTGATAGGTTCATAACCTTGCTATTAAAAGTGATTGGGAAAGATAGGCGAAAAGATATTTCAGTAAGATAGGGAAACGCTCCCCCTGCTTTTATTTTTTGGCCAAATCTAGTTACTTCAGCCTTTTTTGAACAGTCTGTCAAGTTCCATAGCAGGGGTCTCCTCCACGTTTAACTTATGTTACAGAGCTTTAAAAAAGCAGCTAGGGAGACGATCTCGGTCTTCTGCTGTCTGCTTGGTCTTCTGGCGGCAGGTCCCCGCAGCCGAGAGCTGCCTGCGCTGCGGCTCCTTGGGGCCGGCGCTGCTTCGCCGCCCCGGGCTCGCGTGGCGGCTGGTGCTCCTGGACGGAGCCGGCACAGGAGGAGAAAAAGCTTGCTCAAATGCACTGAGGCCTGACAAACGCTGGCATTTTATGTATTTTGCAAAATACATAAAATGTGGGGGGAGAGGGGGAAAGAAATCATTAACAGAACAAGGCAAAAAGATCCATGCAAAATTTTAGATGTTCTCCATCTTTAATACTCTGGTTTCTTTTTTGTCGTTTGAAACGCTTTTGACAGCATTTTTTTTTTCTTTCCCCTATTACCAACAAAATGCCAGGGGTTTGATCCCAACTAGTGCTTCTCCCACTTCTCCCCCACGTTAAATTTTGAAATAGGTGCTTTGTTAGTAGTTTGCCTCGTTCCCCTGGGCATGTGTAGCCGTGGGAATGGGATGCAGGGGCTCAGGGAGGGAGCTTGCTTCTGTGATGCAGAAGGGCCCTCTGGAAGGGAGGAGGTGTCAAAAGCCTTGCCGAAGTCGAGGCACGTCACATCTGCTGCTCTATCATCTGTCTAGCTGGTTATTTCTTTGAGGAAAGCAATCAGGTTGCATGAGCATGGTTTGCTTTTGCTAAATCAGTGTTGAATATTCAAGATTTGCCATCTTGCTCTTGGAAAATGGTTCTCATAGGGAGGCACTCCAGAATGGAGGTCTTCCCTTCTTGCTCTCTTAGAGATGGGCTTAATATTGTAGGCTAACAGTGGGCCAAAGCAAAGACTTAGTCAAATGAATGTAGGCAGTTGCAGAGTGCATGAAGCTGGAGGTGTCTCTTTCAATCTTGTCTCATCTTGGCAATGACAGAGACTTTATGTAATCCAAGCAGCTCTGCCTGGGAATCCCATTTGACGTGTGCCAACACTACAAAAAGTTCTCGCTCCTTGTTGGGGTTGTCCTGCCTCTCGTCTCCCAATCATTATGGAAATTGGTCTTTACAGGGAACGTGCACATTGAGCCCTGAATCTGGTTTGGCCATCTTGCAGACACAGACAGTCCCAAGAAGAGCTCCAGGGGCTGGTGTGTCTGCACACGTGTCTGTGTAGCCTTGGTCTCCAGAGCCAAAACACTAGCACTGAAGCAGTTAGAGTGGAGGGGAAAAAAAATTTAATGGAAGGAAAATAAAAGGTTTTATAATGGCCAAAGCGATCGTCTTTGCATTGCACATATGTTAGAATGATTCTCGGTATGTTGTCACCTTGCAAGCACAGCGTTACTTTCTACTCCTGCTCTTGCCCCTCAGTTTCAGCTTAATTATCTGCTAGACCTAGAAAATTCTACGAACCTCACTTTAAAGAGAGAGCTGTGGGTAAAAATGGACTCGGGAGGCTTGCAGCAGCTGGTTTGCAGTGGGTTGCTCCTTCTGCCTTGCTTACGGGCCCTATAACATGTGAGGTTGGTTTTTTTTTTCCTTTGAAATTTATCTCACATAAAAGGAAGATGTGTGGTGCAGATCTGTTTTTCCTACCTCTCTCCAGCTGTCCTCCTCTTCCCACCTGCCCACACGGTCAGCCTGTGCATGGAGGAGCAACGCACAGCCTGGAAACACCTTCCTTAACCCTGATTGCCTTGGGTATGAAGAAGGCACCGAGCTGCTCTGAGACTGCCCCATCTCTGCAGTGAGGAGCTGACTCATGGCAGAGCCACCACGAGACAGAGGTGCACGAAGAGGCCTATTGAAAGTGGGCTCAATCTTGCAAAATCCAGCTTATTTTCATGCCCAAGTCTGCATCAGTTAGCTATAATGTGAAAAGTAGGCTTCTGGTTTTGTTTTCTTGTTGAGGAAGAAGCTGGGGGATATCTTTTGGCATCATTACCTGCTACTGTCGAGCAGTTTTCTGGGTGTTTGTCATCTGCTTACATCTCTTAAATGGCACACTGCAGATTGGGTGGTAACATTAAGAAAACTTTTAAAATTTTAGTTTAATTTTATTTTTTTAAATTATTTATTGAACCTGTTGCCAGCCCAAAAGCTAGTCGCCTGATTTTTGGCAAGGTCTTACATGTATCATCTTGATCAAAAATTCTGAAACCTTCACATGCAGCCCAGGTATAGAAAATAGTGTGTACACTGCTGTAACGGTGAACAGGCTCTCTCCATCTTTTGCAACTCTATTATATGAAGAAACTAGAGCTTCATGAAGCTCAGGACTGGCCTTGACACAGAACTGTGAGCTCTGGATCTTCTGGCACGACTAGGTAAAATCATTGACCTCTGGAGGCAATTCAGCTTCCCAGCACTGTTGTCCACTGAGTTGCCTGGGAGAACAGTGTATTTGCCATGTCTGTAACTTGTGAGATTTCTGAGGCTTCTTGCTGTAAGTTTCTGTGCCATCTTCAAAAACCTGCTGTCATTTAAATCAAAATGACAAAAGTTGGCAATTGTTCTAGGCCGTTAATTCCTTCATCACCAATTTAAGAAGTAAAAGTTGCAACAAATGCAGCATTTAAACATTTTTCATGGCTGATATTTTGCTTTTCGGTTGTGCTTTCCCTCTGTGTGCTGCATTACTCTGGCTCAGTGGGATGGATGTATCGGGAGATTCGTTTATTCAGAGCTTCTGATTCCTGGCCCGTAACTTGGCGCTTCTTTGCAGTGAGGAAAACAGCACATTTGGTTGCAATTTCTAAGATTTTCTGAACCTGAAGTGAATCTAATTGAAAGCGGGTCACCCAAAACCATGACCTTTATGGAGGAGAAAGTGCATATGCTCATGATGCATGAATAGTGCAATGGCATCCACGCAAGCTCTTGCTAGAGGAGTCGTTTGGATGTTGAAAGATTATGTGCCATTAATTTGACGGCATGGCAGAACTTCTGAAATAAGATTTTGTAGTTTGTTAAAGAAAAGTGCACTATGTCTGCAATGAGACTGTGTGCCCTGAAGTGACAGCGTACCTTTGTCTGGTGACAGCCTGTGGTGTGGTCAGCTCAGAGATGAGGAGATCAGTAGATAGCTTTATCTAGGAATGGCAGGGCATCTGAGAATATCTACAGGTATTTAAAATTAGGCTCATCTGTTAAGCAGCTGGGTCCTTTATAAATTGATATGTAGGTCTTGACTTCCACAAGCATGTTTGGTTATTATTCAATAACACAAGTCTGTTCTGGCAGTTTTGTATAAATGATAGTCAGCTATTGCAAGCAGCTGAGTCAGATTCCACCTCCTGGTATGCATCTGCCCCCAATGTCAGAGTTTGCTATTCAGCATTTGTAGGCCAGCTTGGTTTTAAATAGAATAAGGTAAGTTCTGCAAATTACTTGAACTAGCCCAGGCTTGCTGGCCGCTGCCTGGAGCTTCCTCTCTCGGGTCTGGTCTTGAATACTTGATGTGACAAGGTTTGATTTCCTGACTTGGCTGCTATTTACTTGTCATAGAGAAATATCATAGCTGTTCTCATCACTCTCCTGTCAAAAGTTCATCGTGATCTGATTGCCTGTGCCAGCCTGAAGAGCAGAAAAACAATGAGTGCTTGGAAAGCCTTATATAAGCGTATTGTTACCATGTAACACTATATAAGGTTACGTAATTCTTCATTTTCTTGAACAGCAGCTGAATTCTGTGTTATAATTTGATTGTCATGGTTCAGGTCGAGTCCTGTCTTAATGTTTTGGGTTGGCCAAAATATTTTGGATTTTCTTCGCTGTAAACTGTGTGAGAAGGTATCCAATTTCTTGATCAGCTATAACTGCAATTCCTTTTTACTTATCCTATTCCTGTTTACCTACTGTCATGCTTTAGGAATAATGCAGTGTGAACTTAAGCGAGGCAAACACGAATTTAGGACTTTACATCCGTACCAAAAGCCAAGATAGCACTTTTCTTTCTTTCTTTCTTTGTTGAGCTAAGTTCCCATGACAGAGCCACATGTCTTCCAGCAAAGAGGAGAAAAGGGTTGGATTTAATGTGTGGAAGGGGACTCTCTATCGAGGGTGCCAAACACAGGCAGATTGAGCAGTTCTTTCAAGCTTTACAGCTCCCAAGCTTATGTAGTCTCAGAGACCTTGTGCCTCACTAAATCCAGGCCTGGATTTGGCAGTCTGCTAATAAGTATACTTTGGAGACGGCCCAAATCTGGGATGCAGCAGAGAGGGTCTAACCCTAGATTGCATATGAAAATCTTCAAACAAAACAAAACCCCCCACCTTCCCCACCCAACCCCTCAAAAAAGAAAAAAAAAAACCCACTACCCTTTATTGTATTTGCCTGTGATACTGTTGCTGAAGAGCCTCTAAACGTCCACCTGGGTACCTCGCTGAAGTAGCATGTGGTCCGGGAGTCTGTATTCTCCATCCAGCTCCTGAAATGGGGTGGGCCCCAAAGGAAATGGGGGTGTGCCTTCTCCGAAAGTTCACTTCCTAACAGCAGCAGAGCATGTTGCTCAGAGCAGTGGTGTCTTCCTTTCATACCAGGGAGCGTGAACTGTGCTCTTCGAGGAAGAGTTGGTGGAGCCCTGGAGCCTTTAGAAGGGACTGGACCTCTCTGATTTGGCAGGAAGCTCTTGTTACCCATAGGAATGGGTCTCTGCGTGTTTCTTTCTTAAAGACATCCTAAGAGATAAATCCCTGAAGGGTAGTCAGCTGCCTGATAGGATGTAGGGAATTCAGTTAGTTTAGAAAATTAGTTTTTTCTAAAACCTCAGCAGCCAATTTTTTGGGTTTGCAAACCCCAAACTTGTGGTTGGGGTTTGGATCCACGTTGAACTTGTTGGAGCCACTGAATTTTGGGTGGCTGTTAGGCAAAATGCCTGGGTTGTCTCTGGTTTTTGATGTGAGCAGAGACTTTCAGACTGCATCTTTGATAAAATGCTCCAAGGCATTATGATTAAAGCTCTTAATTCCTAATTTTTCTGTTGAGCCCTACGTTTGCAGATCTCCAAGGGCCTCACAAAGGAGGGAAGTATTGTCATCAGCTGAAGTTTGATGGTTTTCTTTGGGAAGTTGCAGCTTCCTTCCTCTCATTTAAAGTCTCTGCGCTTCATTTGATGTCCCTTTGATACGAGACCGTCCTCCAAAGCAGGCTGCGTTGGGCTGAGCAAAGCGCCCGGCTGCGGCGAGCGGGAGAGGGGCCATGTGTCCCCGAGGAGCTGTTTGCTTTCTCAGGACGGTTCGAACCTTGGCGGAGCAGAGGGAGCCGCCGGCGTGCAAAGGATCCAGGATGCACGTCTGCTGGCCGTGGGCCCAACGCAAACTTCCCTGCCACGTGACGGTGTTCGCGGGGTTTGCTGACCCTTGTTGTACTGGCCTTAATGAACCTTTCCTGCCGTGCTGCTCGGGACAGCTCAGCCTGGCTTTTTAAGCTTAGGCTAGGTCATCGATGCTATTGAGACCGTGTCTGTCCAGGACGCAAGGAGTGAGGCTTTCCCGCGATTTCCTTTCCCTCCTCCAAAGTGGGAGATGTTACTCACCCAGAGCCCTTCCCCCAGCCCTGCACTGTTGTTTTGCACTCAGAAGACCAGCTGTCTGATGGTTTCTTCTTCCCTTTTTTTTTCCCAAATTTCTGGATTAACTTTTTTTTCATGTAAGCGTGTGTAATGGAGGAAATGAGCCTGCAGTCCCAGACTGCAGCGATCCTCGGGGGAAGTTCAGAGGTCAGCCAAACTTTCATATGATAAAATAGGACGAGGTCCCGGCAGCTTCCGCAGCTCTGGGCTTGGCCTCTCCAGTGCTCCTTGGCTGGGTGACAGCAGCGCCCGGAGAGGGACAGTTCCTCTGCCCTGTGCACCGTCTCCTCCCTGGAAGTAGAGAAAACATATATATGTATATGTGTGCGTATATATATATATATATATATGCATATCATGTATATTTTCTGTAAATACTTCTAAATGTCACTATATATTCTTCTGCATTTCATTGAGTAATTTATTTATTTGACCTTGTTCTGTCTCTCACTTCTCCCGTGTCCTTTTAACATCTGCCACCTGAGGTGTTTGCCTTGAGTTACCGAAGCAAGGAGAGGACTTGTGTTTTGTATGAAATCTGGGAGCGCTGGTTAATGTTTTGCCAGCTCTTGTTTGAGCAGTGCTGAAAGTCATTCCCATTTCTCTATGGTCGAGGTTTGTGACCTCAGTGTATTTAATGGGTTACTCCCAAGGCCTCCCACTATTTTTTTTTTAATTGTTTTTACAATTTTATGTACGTTCTGGCTTCCAGTTCAGGAGCCTAGTTACCTGAGAGACCTCTTCCCTTTGCGAAACCATATGCCACAGTCAGAAATTCCTGTAAGTTAAATGGGGGCTTTTTGTCTGCTTTACCTGTGTGGCTGGGCTGCTCTGTTCAAGTGAAACAGCCACACACCAAACATACAGCCAAAATAGCAAACTAAAAAAGAACTCAAATATTTGTGGGGGAAAAAAATAAATAAATCTGTAAACAATGTTCAAAACTTCCCCAGGGTACAACCTTACCCTGGAGTAAAGCCCGTTGCAAGAGCGCATTTCGTTTTTAGTGCATGGAATAAAAATGTTTCGGCAACCTCTTTGTGCAGTTCCTTGTCCTGAAATGAGGCTGTGCTGCAAAAGGGTATGCAGGAGGGCTAGGGCAAGCAAGCCACAGGTGAAAAAAATTAGGAAGGCCTTGTCTGAGAAATTAGAGCAGGGCTTGTCAGCCTTCCTAGATGTACTGCAGGTTGCTGGCAGACAGCCTCCTGGGTGGCTCTGTGTTGTATTTCTTCTGTGCAAGGTGGAAGGTCCTGATGAATTCTAGCCTCATGGAGAGGAATTGCCTCTGGAAGATGAGGCTCTACTGACAGTGAGACCTTGAGAAGCCCCAAGCTCCTGCAGAAAGCAACTCTTAGCTGCCTCGCTTGTGACTTCTGCTGGCCCTACGCTGTGGACAGCAGTCCTCAGAGTGTTGCCAATAGTTTCCCAGCCCTGTGGTTGGAGGTCTGGCCGGATGCTCCTCAAGAAGTACCTTTGCTTGCTATAGCTCAGAGTTAACTTTCCCAGGTACCTCCCCATGACAAGCTGTTGGCGTTAATAAATGACTGAAATAAATGACTGATGTTATCCCTCAGGTACTGTTCTAGGGCTAATCATTGCTTGTGGGTGGATGAAGGAGAAGCTCTAGTGAGGCTGGTGTTCACCGGCATTTTGGGCTCATTGATCAGTCTTTCTAAGTGGAATTTGCCCAGTCCGTGAGCGTTCTGCTATGGAAGTGCCTTTTAAATAAGGGGGAAATAATAGCACTAAATTGTTCGAGAAATAGTTTCATTCCCCACTTCTCAGTAGATAAATCTGCTGTCCAACAACCAGAAATTTAATCTGTCCATCCAAAGTAATTGATGAGCTGTGACTTGAATCCAAATGTAAAATGGGAGGGAAATTTTCTAGAGGCGTATTTTTGTAGCGTTTCTGTGGCTGCCTCTTTCTATTAGAGACACTGGTGCAAAGCGAGAGAATGAACAAAGCTGCAGAAGACTTGGTGCTGCCAGTGGAGGGGAAAGCAAGCTCCGATTTTAGTTCTGACTTTTATTTCTGCTCCTGAAATTCTCTCAGTAATGCCTTGATTTGGAAGCTAGCTAGATCAGGCAGAGTCATTTGGAGGCACTAGCAGTTGCAGGTTATGATTTAATGTGCATAGTTTTAAATGCAAAGTTACTTTAGCTCCAGCCCTGCAGTTCCTCTTGGATGCTCTTGAGACCTTCTCTCCACTCTTGACTCTGAAGCAAGCAAAGCAAAGGAAGCTTTAATCACGCGGTGTTTTAGATCAGTTGTAGGCCTGTCTGGCTCCTGGGCAAGTCAGAGGGAACTCTGCATGTGTCTTAATCTTGTGAAGAGCTGCCAGTTGTCCCCTCCCTGCAGTTTATTCTGGCCGTGCCCCCTCTTGCCTCCACCTGATTCTCTGATGCTCCTGATATACTCAATGCGCTCTCATACCTGAGAATGATAGCGAGGTCGGTTGGTTTTAGCCTTTGTGTGTGGTCTGTGTTACTTGGGAGAAACCAGGCTAGGTTTCTGCTCCTCCATGGTAGTTGTTCTCCAAGGCTCATGCTTCCTTCTTCCCTACTGTTAGTGTCCCTTTGCAAAGTCAGAGTAGCACAGGGGAACTTGGTATGACTGGGAAATGAGTCTTTTGGCTTCCTCGAGAGGTTTATGCCATGGGATACCCCTTGCCATGTTAAGCACAGCAAATCTGTGCTTTTGGTCAATGAGAGGTTGTCTTCCCATCCCCCATTTGTAAAGGCTGTGATTAAACAGATGCTCCTGACTCCCCGTTGGGGACTTACTTTTTGCCCGGTGCTTTTGAGCTGTGCCGGCAGCAAGATAAGAGGAAACCTTACATCACGGTCGGGAAGTGCTAAAGAAAGTTACTTTCGTCATTCGTCAATGGATTATCTAAAACGGTAAAGCTGCAGCATTCCTTGCATGCTGCAGGGTCCATTTAAAGCCCACGGTTTTGGATGAGATTCAGCAACATGGCTTCGTGCCCGGCCATCCAGCTCTATTGTGTGTGGCTCAGTCCCTCCCCCGGACTTCCTCCCCGAAGTGTTAACCCACATCTCATGCGGTCACTGCCCCTCCATAAGCTAGGAGCTTTCATATGATCCTACCCTGCCAATCAGGGTACAGCCAAGCCGCCTGCTCTATTTCCTTCCTTGTCCTGTACTTTACTGTGTTATTAAATTTCTCACTGAGACCCCCCGTTCTTCCCCCAGCCTCGCTGTCGGTGGGCTTGTGTCAGCCACTGGATGCAGGGATGGGGACGACAGCATGCCGATGCTGGACCGCGCTGATGGGAACGTCCTCCGAGCCCCACCTGGGACAGTTGGGTGGTTCAGCAAACGCTGCTGCGTTCGCAGACCTCCTTGTCTCCCTTTCTGCCATCTCCCTTTAACAAAATAGGCTCTGGTAGGAGTCAGAAATGCATGTGGCTTTCTGGGCTGGGAAGCTGTGTGATTCTCTCTGCTGTTTCTCCTCCCTCTCCGCCCTCGGGGAGGAGGGCTGCAAGAGCTGAGGCTGGGGGAGGACCGTTTCCAACCTAAACTAAACACGCTCGAGTCGTTAGGTCCTTTCTGAAGAATTTACATCGGAAATTGCTATTTTCTCATCAGCGCAGGTGCTGCTGGGTGTCTAGTCATACAGGGACTCCTGCGAGAAGTGGTGGTAACTAAAAAGGGCAAGAGAGGAGGAGCGGGGCGTCGAGCTGCTCTGCAGCCTCCTCCGCTGGCTCCGTCTCCCTGTGCTGAAGCTGGGCCTGTAGCTCTCAACTGCAGCAGCGTCCCTCCTGCCCTTCCCGGCCGGGACCCTCCGGAGGGCAGGGACAGAGTGCCGGGGTGCCCGGGCACGTCCCTGCTCCGCTCCCGGCGTTCCTGTGCAAAGCAGAGCTGTGGTCGGAGGGGAGAGAAGGCAACGCGCTTGGGTTTTTCCTGTTTCTTGTGTCTCAGGTGCTGAATGCTGATGAGGCTGGCGGTTGTTGCCTAAGCCGGTTTGGGCTAGGTTTAATGAGACTGTAAAACATCCTATTTTTGTCTTGTTTACTTGTGAAAGAATCGACCCTGGTTTTTGCTCGCTTGTATATTCCCACAGGACACCCGATACAAGCCAGGGCTTTTGTGACTGCAACCCTCTGGGTTGGAATAGGTTAAGTAGTAAGTTAATTTGGTAAAGGAACTTTTTGTCGAAGTTGTAGCTGGGCTTAGCTAAAGAGAAAGGCTGGCAGTTTGCACCGCAGGCGATGGGAACATTAACGTACGCCAAACTTGAGGATGACCGGCAGCTGCTCTCGTTCCCAGCAATCTCGGCACCTATGTTGTGATGCAGGACTATGCTCGAGGCATCGAGTGGTAATTAAAAACGCTGTATGTCCTTAACCCTCGCAGTTTGAGGCGCTGTCCTTCAGAGTGGGTTTGGATGTTAGCTGACGTGGCGTTGCCTGCTGGGGAGAGACGGATGGTCGAGGTCTAGGCTGGAAGCTTGGTTGAGGTAGGCTGGCCCTTGGGTCGCTGCATTCAGCACGTGACCGTTTCTGTCGGTGGTGGCAGGTGAGGGACGATGTGGCTGTTGTTGCACCCTGTTGCTCCCACTGACAAAAACTCCCTTAGATGCTGCAGCAGTGGGAAGCGAAGGGTTAAGGTCCAGCAAAGACCTGGATCTGCTCTGCCTTTGCTCCCCAGAGACTGATCTCTGCTCCGCAAAATAATCTCCTGCTACTTCTGTTCATTACTTCCATCAAAAAACAGCCTGAAAAAAAGTTCTCATTGTTCTTTCTGCTGAAATCCTTATGAGTGTCTTTGAGATGGTGAATGGGGGCTCTTGGGTTGTCCCAAGCACCAAATAAATGAATTTTATTTCTATATGGATACATATGTATGTATGCCCACGTTATATCTTGATCCCTCAGTAGTGCTGAGGGACGTGTGAAACACGATCAGAGCCAGTCTCCTTGGTGGAGCAGGCCCGTTTCCACTGGAGGACAGTGATGGGAATGATGGCAGTGCTTGGGGTGAGCTGGGGTTGGCGCATGGTCTCCACTGGCACCAGAGGGGTTACGGGGCCCTGGCTGAGCTGTGTGTTTCAGCTCTGGTCTGACCTGAAACATATAAATGACCCCATTGATTTGGAGCTTGGCAGGTGTTGGATGGGCCCCATGGAGAACATTGATTTTTTTCCTCTCTTTCTCCTGTGCATCATTTACTGTCCTGAAGTTGTGATTGACTGGTGGATAAAATGGCCCCAGTGTAGCTCGTGTTTGTTCATTTGTAGCTAATTTTAACACGTGGCCCTCAAACACTCTCAAGCCAACAACTCGTAATCCTCCATCAGTACGAAAACGGCTGCAAAACATCTCTGAGCAAAAGCGCGAGATGATATTTTGCAGAGAGGTGAGAGAAACGGTGGTCCTTCCAAATTGTGCCCGCTGCTTGTGGTGTGTATGCAACCTGCTTTTTGTGGCTAAGGAGCGGGGCTAAAATTTAGCTGCCGCTCTCATGCTGTGCTGTGGGTTCCCTCGTTGTGCTCTGGCCAGGCGGGTTCGGTGCTGGCTTCCTCTGGCGGTGAGGTGCTCCGGAGGACGTTGTAGGGAGTCACTGCCGCCTTCCCTTTTTGTGTTTTACATCAGGCCTTTTCAGCAGCTCTTTAAATGGATTATGGGATTCCTCCTCGACGCCTGTCATCTGCGTGAGTGCAGCAGCTGTCTGGCCGCGTGTGGTGGCAGCGCTTGGTGGCTTTTTGCAGACGTTGCCTGGAGCTGTGGGGAAGGCCGTGACACTGCCGTGGGGGGCTTGCGCTAATTTTAGTGGCTGATGGCATGAGGGTTTCCAGATTTGAGCTGGATGAGCGAAGAGTTGGATGCAGCTGATGTTCAGTGGAGTATTTGGTCTTGCCCTTCCTCGCTGAGGATGAGCTGAGATCGGCTAGCTCTTTCCGATCTAAAATCGTGGGATAGCTCATGCTCACTTACTGGGAAAAATGCTGTCTGGGTGAGGCGTTTCATCTGCTTGGATGCGTGATCCCTCTTTCAGAAACAAGGCAGTGTGAGGCTTGAGCTTTTCAGAAGTTGGAACCAAAAGTGTGTAGTGCAGAGAGTTGTGGTGCTCGCACCCTCAGCCGTCGCCGAGCACCAGTGCAGCGAGGATGGTCCGTCCTGGGCGCTTCAGCCTGCGTTTCTGCCCAAGCGTTGAGACAACCAGAAAGTGGTGAATGCTCTGAGGGCTGGAAAAAGGCAAGGCATTTCTGCAAAGGAAGCTTGCCTCTTTCTGTGTGCAATTATGGCTATAACCTGTGTCATTAACTTTTAAAACTGGAGGCTTTAGAAGGATTTGAAATAAACATGTGGTACAAACTTGAGATCAATGAGACTGCAACAAAGCAGAAAATATACCCTTGCTGCAAGCAACCGATTTGCACAGGATGTAAATTCTTGCGGAGACCCAGAAGACGGAGTTATGAAATAACCCGTATCAGCAAGAGAGGTTATAATGCAATTCCAAAAAAACTCCCCGTCTAGACAGATTATATTTACTGCAGTGTTTATATGAGATAGAGGAATGCCCTAGAAAAACAGAATTGTTTTCAGTTTCTGCCTCCGGCACTTGCTTGTCTAATGAGAGCGCTCTGATGTGCTGTTCATCACATCCTGTATTATCACCACCGTGCTGGGGGAGTTGTGCTGTCACTCAGCAACTTCCCGGGCAGGGGGCTGGAACGGGGGAGAAGGCTAAAAGGTTATTCCTTTCTTTTATAGGTGAATTAGCCTGTTTTAATGTGGTAGTCTTTCTAATCCTTAGCCTCAAACCTGAAGTATAATCCCAAATGCAGTAATACCGACAAGCTTCCTCATGGTCATGTCTGTGGAGATAAGATGGGCTGGAAAGACTGCTTTGATTCTTGTAATTTAAAAAAAAAAAAAAAAAAAAAAGCTATTTTATCTTGCTTTGAACTCTGATGTTTGCAAGCAGTGATTTTGTATGATACTAGTTTGATGGCGACTTGGAGAGTACAGATAATGCCACATGATGAAACTGCGCTAGCCAACGGGGCCCAGACGCAGCTTGCATCCCGCGTCTGCACCACGTGGTGATGGCTCGCTCCCCGACGTGTTGATTTCTGTAACAGAAGCATTAGAGGTATAAACATTTGTGAAGCGTTTGCTGAAAAGGCACAATTGGCTAAAAATGCTACAGGAGATAGAAGATTTTTTTTGGAATAGTATGGAGATTGAAAAAGAAGTGAAATTAAGTGGCTTACTCAGCATGCTCGGTCAAGTCTAATGAATGATGTAGATAACGCAGCCAAAGGAGGCCAAATTTTATTCTTCTCGTCTCAACTCCCGTGCTGCCAGGTGTCACTGCTGGAGCGAGACCGTCTGGAGTCCCCAGACTTCAGAATCCCTGACGCTCGCAAACAAACGGCCAATTATTGCTATTATCAAAGACGGGGGTTTTCTTGAAAGAGAAACATAAGGTTGCTCTGCCAGTCGAGCTATCTGAATAGCTTAGGGTGGTCCCGGGAGAGGCGAGAGCTCTGCCTTTTCAGATGGGCTGCAATTAAGGAGGAGCGAAGCTTTGTAGAAAGAGTCGTGGTGATTGCCCTGGTCTGGGGCACGGTGCCGAGCTGGGTCAGGAGCTGCTTTTCTGGTTGAGCTTCAGGCCTGGCAGCTGTCTGCCAGAAACGTGCTGGGCTTGGCTTTCTGCCTTGCAGCCTGTCCATTCGGTGGTCGGTGGGTGAGGGCATAACGTGTAACTGGGAGAAGCTGTCAATTGCTTCGGACCCAAAGGCAAAAATCGACAGTTCTCAGCATCCCAATTTCTTGTTTTGTTTGGGCTCTTTTCTTTGTTTGGGATGGGTGTATGCGTGCATGGGTAGGGACACTGTCGCTTCTGTAGGGGACCGCAGAATAGCAGCAATGAAATTGGAAATGGTTAAAAAAAAAATTTTTTTTTTTTTAAATAGAGTATCAGCTGTTATTTATAGTCTGCGAAAGGGAAACGTCCCATGTCAAGTTTTCCAGCCGTTCTGCAGTATTACCTTATGTTTGAACTGTGAAATTTGGTTTTAAAAGGGCGTTTGCTTCTGGTGCACAGCTGAGAACACAAAAGTCCTAACAGGGCACCAGGAGCCTGACATCTTCAGTAACAACAAATAAACTAACGCATC
Source organism: Struthio camelus (assembly GCF_040807025.1). Lineage (NCBI taxonomy): Eukaryota > Metazoa > Chordata > Aves > Struthioniformes > Struthionidae > Struthio > Struthio camelus. Next base: position 4,773,664 of record NC_090961.1, read on the forward strand.
ATTTTTCAGTGCAAGTTTCTATGTTCCTGTTAATTTGTTTCACATGTGAATTTAACTCAGCATATCTCAGTTAACAATTGTGCCTGCCTTACTCATTTTCTCCCTTCCCTTCTTTTTTGTTCCCCCCAGTTTCTCTGTTTGAAGAACATTCGAACGTTCCTAAAAGTCTGTCACGACAAATTTGGGTTAAGAAACAGCGATCTGTTTGATCCCTTTGACCTCTTTGACGTACGGGATTTTGGAAAGGTAAGAATTACTGCTGCACTCTGGGGGAGCGAATGGTTTCGGCGTTGCTGGCACCAGGCGGTTCTCTGGAGTTATGCTGCAGCTTTTAATTAACAATATGAAGCCTGTATGGTTTTTCTGAATAGCTTCTGCACCCCTAAGTCCTGCAGGGGGGCACCTCTTCCCCTGTGCCAGTGGTAGACTCTGTATCTGGGGTTGACTCTGCTGCAACCTCGGTTGACAACGGGAGGTCCAGTCTTAAAGCTTCGTGCTTTAGATTGCAAAGCCTCTGGGATCGGTCCCTGCAGAGGAGCAGTTGTTCTGAGAGCAGTGGGGTGCTGGCCGTGTTGCAAAAGCGTGCACTGTATGGGCAGCTTTAGGTCTGTTTAATGTTCTTGTCTGATCTGCCTAGATCAAGGGGTGGCAAGGGAGGTCTCTAAAGTACGTGAGAAACTTTGATTTTTGGGGAGACAAAATATTGTAGCTGCGTGTTTGTAAAACAGCTATTGGAAGGTGCTGCAGTCCAAGGGACGGATGCTGTGCCGGAGGGAGGACTGTGGGTCACCTTCCCGGCTCCAGCGCTGCCCCGCTCGGCAACTCGGGGGAAGCTGCACCATCACCCTGGGGGCCGTTTGACCGTGCTGGCTGGACTCTGCTTGGCTGCACGTTTCACGTGAGTGCTCAGGCCCCAAGGCTGAGCGCCCCGCTCGCCCGCGGGAGGCACGGCCGCTTCCCTGGCGCTTGGCCCCTGCAGCACGTGGCCTGGGGCCGTCCGTCGCTCGAGGTTCCCCCTCGCGATGGCGAGCCCCCTTGCCTGCCTGCCTGCCGGGGGGGTTGCGCAAGGGGCCACAGCGGCAGAGCTTTGTCTGACTTGTGTTTTGCCCACAGTCCACTGCAAGGAAAGCGGGTTCAAACCTGTGTTAAGCATCGCCCTCGCTCTTCCTGACTCTGCGTGGCCCCGCGTGGGATTGGGTGCTGCAACCTCAGCTGCACGCTCCCATACGCTAGTGTTAAAGATCGGTACAAACCTGGGTCCCAGCTTGTAATAATGCTGAAGCAAGACGCGTGCGTGTGCGTTTGCTCCTGGTTTTGCCTGGGTGTGGGTACAAACCTTGCGCAGCACTGTCCTTCCCAGGCTGATGCCTCTGTGCCCGGCCTCAAGCAAAATAACTTTACAGGAATCATGCTTGGTTTTGTAATTGGGCCAGTGAGTTTCCATGGTGGTCAGTAAATCTCATACCAGGGCTAATTTAGTCCCCTTAAGTATTTCTGAAAAATTTGTTTGGAGGTTTTTTCCTCCCACCACTTCCTAGATGCTGGCTGTGTGTTGGTGCTGTGTGCCACCTCGATGAGAGAGCCAAGAGAGTGGTTTTCTGTGTTTTGTTGTAACTGATGGGTGGCACTGAATACCGAATGAGACCCAGCTGCGAGGGAGGAAAATCCTACGTGAGTTTGACGAGAGGCTGTCAGTCTGATGTCCTTTCTTTCGGCATCAGTGTCGTCAGGACCGCACCATTACTCTGATGGATGCTAGGCTCAGGGAAGCTATTACGCAGGACAGTTGCTATTCTTCAGTGCTAAAGGTGTTAAAAGATTTATTAAAGCTCTCTATTGTTTTACCTCTCTTGAGCTGCCAGGCATAAGCTGCTTGAAGGCATCTTTTCTGGTTATCCAACAAGTAGAATTCCACTGCTGATGGGGTAATTTTATTTGATATTTATTGCCTAATTTATTTCAGGACCATTATCTGGAATGTGCAATTGCAGGGGCTTGTTTTATGAGCTTTTTGATTTATGAAATAGAAGACGACTTTCGTTGTTTTGAGACTATGAATGCGCAAGAAGGAACCTCTTGGGTTGTGGAAAGAACCTTTGCTAATTAAAATACTGCTTTATGGTCACATTGTCTCCTAGTTTTTAGTGTTTCAAGTCGCCTAATAAGCCCATTAATAGACCTTGTATTAAACCCTTCTGGAACATGTCAGCTGAAAACAGTCTGGTTTCCTTTTTGTTCCAGCTAGGGAACAACTCTTCCCTACTTGTGTTTACTTCCTGGAGGTCATCCATGACCTTGCAGGCCTTCAGTTTGTAACTTGGAAAAGAGAGAGTTTGCCGTTTCCTCTTAATCCCTAACAGTTTAGTTTTTTAGGAGACTTGGGAGGGGAAATTTGTCACAAACTGCTGAGAAATTACAGTGTATTTTACTGCCCGTACCATGCGTATTCTCATGTGCATTGTCGTCTTAAAGAACCTTGCAAGATTTGAGGCAGGTTCTCTATACAAAAACCTTGTTGATCCTTCCCTGATGTAGCTTTTACCAATTTTTGTGTGTGGTGAAATCAGCTGTTCAGTTCTATACCACCCTAAAATCCCTCTGGAAGCCTTTCAAAATATCCCCATTGTCTTTTCCACCTTTCATTCCAGCGTTATCTTCAGATCCCTGTTCAACTGTGGCAAAGCAAATAAACAGGGAAAAATCTGCTGTTGACTAAAGCGAGTTTCTGTTTTGAATCACAATCATACAAATCCTGTGAGAGCAAAAGGAGTCTTTAATTTACATTCCCACTGGCCAAATGCAGACTTCACACACAAAAAATTCTTCACGAAACCATTCATTACTTGGATCAATAGCACTTTTTGGTTACCAGACACTTACACCATGTAAGAGCCTTTTATGAACCATGCAATAGTAATAGTTGACCATTTAATTACATAGGAAGCTTGCTGGAGTGATGTTGGATATTTCCTCTTCGGATAGTGTTTAAGTAGTTATTTCTCTCCTGCAAACAAAAGGCCAGTTAGACAGCATTGCTAATAGCATTTGGGTTTGCTGAAATGCAATTATCAAGTAAAGCAGGAGGGGCTTGCGTTACTTGTGTTTATGTGGTGCTGACCTACGTGTAAAGGGTAGCTCTGTTTGGGGATCTGCAGGATCTTTCAGGGTTTCTTAGCAAAAGAAAATGCTACTGCTTTAAAAGAAAAGGAAAGATCAGACCCCTCAGTCTTGCCTTGATCAGCTGCTATTCTGATGGCAAGAGCTCATTTTCCGTAGCTGGTGGCTGACTCCCTTCAATCTGTCGAGCCAGAATTTCGGCGAGGATGAGTTGCCGTAGGCTCTGCTGGTTACTCTTGGCGTGCAGCCGCGCTGAGTAGCGGGCACCGGGGCGTTACACGTTGCCTTTGGTTTTGCTGCAAGTGAAACGTTGGCCCAGGGTTCTCGGTCTCTGGGTGTACTGGAGCGCTTTGACTGATGCTAACATGTAGTTTTCCACCGTTCAGTTGCTGGAGCTGGTTGGGTTTCTCTGCCCATGACCCGCTAATGGATTTTCTTTCAGCCCATGATTGTCAGCTTTAAGCTAGCTGTGGCACGTGGCTTTCCCCAGGTAGCTAAGCAGCCCAGTGTGGTTGGTTAAGGATGGGGAGAAGGATCTATTTTTACCAAACTCCAGAATCCAGGGATGTGGATTTTATCTCTGTCTTTGTCTTGCTTGAGTTTCAAGCTTGGGCAAGTTACTGCTGCTTGGCTTTCACCAGGCTGGTGAAATGGTCTTGTGAACCACGTGGGCTTCTCCCGCCAAAATCCCTGTGGAGCCGGAAAGATCCGTCTCTGCCTTCGTGAGGCATTGGGTAATGGCAAGCGTAGGCTTCTGCCAAATGGATGTGTCATGTTTCTTGTAATTTTTCTTCCAGTATTTCCCAATTACCCAAGGGAATTGAAAGGCCACTTTAAATTGTTCATAGCCGCTGCTTTTCTTCCACCGGTACCCCGTTGTTGAGCAACCTCACTGCGGCAAGGGACGTGCCGTGTTCGGCGGCAGCCGTTTCCAACAGCCACCCAAGCTGCGGGGTGCCTACGCTTCCAGGTGTGCCCCTTTAGGACACCTTAAAAGGATGAAATTGGCTCTCAACTTTTTTTTTTTTTTTGGCTTGTTTAAATCTGGTCCCTTTAAAGTGGCTCAAAAGCCATCTGTAATCACTAGTAACTTCTTCAAAACTGATTCTCTGTTTGTGTGTGTCTTCACTGCAAGATGCAGAGACAGTATTGTGCACTGGGCTTTGAGGGAGAAAGCTGCTGTTAGTATACCCTTATCCATCATTTGAGTGAGCGCTGGGGTCACCTGCAAGGGTGCTGTGCGTCTAGCCCTTGCTAGTATAGCTTGGCTTTGTGTGTGCGCTTGTGTGTAGTTCACGCACATTTAATAGCGGTGATATAAAGCATAGCTTTTATTGAACTTGATAATTTGTTGGCACCAACTATAATGAGATAAGATGTACATAAATATGGATTAAGCTCTTTATCACTCTGTTAGTCAGCACGATGGTAGCAGGGTTCATTAGAGATACTCATTTTCAATAACTGCAGTAATGTAGGTTTTTTTTTTTGAGAAATATAGTTCAAATATTCATAAACCTGTGGAGCGTGCCATTTATTAGCCTCTTACTCCTCTTTATTCTCCTGATGTGTATTTGTTTGTCCTGACTTTCAAAGTTCCTGGACTATTTCGGAAAAGCTCTGTACGAGGTGGGGTTCTTCAACACCCTGCCCTATAGACACGAAATGATGCTTTTTTTTTTTTTTTCCTGAATGAAAAGAGGAAGCCCAGTCACAAGCCGGCTGAAAAATGGGGGATATTGACTCTCCTCCAGCCTGAGATTAAACAGTGTTTCTCAGTGTGTTGCTTCTGACCCAGAGGGCAGTGACAACTGCCCCCAGCCTTGCGCCTTGGGGAGGGATCCTCCATGAGAGGGGTCGGTGGAGAGGGCTCTGGACCGAAGGGCTTGGTTCAGTCCTCCCTCTCTCTGTTGAACTGAACTCACCAAGGCTTTGCTGGCGTACATGCCTCCCACGGTGGGCTGATGGAGGACTCACACATGGCTTGCCGTGCGTGTCTGAGGGGCCGAGGAGGAGGTGCACGCGGTGGGAAGGGCCCAGCACACGACACGCTTGGGTGGCTGCTGCAAGAGCAGCTCTGTTGGTGGGAGAGGACACGCGTGTGCCAAAGAGGGCATGCGCTGGCACTGTCCACGTTAAATTTATGGGTGCCCAGTATAAAAACCTTTGTGTCTAGAGAGTAATTTCTCATGTAAAGAAGTGCTGTCCTCTTCCTCGAGCCGAAGGACCAGCATGGAGGTTTTAGGGTCCTTGCGGAGATCCAGGCCATCCCCACCTGCTTTCGTCAAGGGACTTGACCACTGTTGTCCCCTGGTCTGTCTCTGGAAAACGTGCACCCTGTTGCTAGAGATACAGAAAAACAAGTTTTCTGGTTGGTTTCAGATAAGGATGGTGGGCAGCGCTCTCGGCGTTAATTAGGGATTTAGAGATGTTCCCATGGACAGTCGGTGGCACTGGGGTTTCTTTTCCCCTAGGTGATTCCCCTCCCTCGGGCGTCTCTGTAGCTTCTTGTGCGTCTTCAACGCCCTGCAGCAGTACTTGAAAGCATGCCTTTAAAACCGGACCCCTCGTTTTACCGTAGCTTAAGGAGCAGAGGGGGCAGATTTTATGTGGAATAATACAGCTAATTGGAAATTGCGAGGCTTTCAGATGAACAGCTGTGTGTTGGTGCCATGGCAAACAAGGCAAGCTTACCGCCCACCCTGCCACGGCTGACCCGCTGGCGGGCTCCGCAGCTCTCCTCTTCCCCTGCGTGGTGTCTTTGTTGTTTCTTTGCTGACTTCTTGTAGCCAAGGACGAATTAAAAGTGGTGCGTTTTCCTTTACGACGGCGAATCTGTGCAGCGCCGGCTGGGAGAAGAGAGGAGGGTTTAGCCGGGCTGGCCGTGCCCGAGCGCAGCATCCCGTTCTCTGCCGCGAAACGCCGGGGCTCTCCGCCGTGCCTGGCATCCTGTTTGTTTACGAACCCCCCGGAGGAGCGGCCGGCAGAACAGATCTCCCCTTGTTGCGCCTCTCTGTACCCGTTATTCAGACGCCTGTTGCATGGGAGTTGGACGGGTATCAAGAAAAGGATCGTATCGGAGATGAAAACGTTTGATAGCTGTATGACTTGTAAAATGTGTGTGCAGTGGGTGGGGTGGGAAGCGAGAAGAATTCTCCAAAAGAAGGGTGTGTGTGTCTGCGTGTGTGTGTATTATTTATTTTATTTTATTTTTTTCAATTCCCAAGAGAGCAGTGGAGTAACCAGCCTGCGAAGCGGGTGGGGGTGTGTATGATTGCACGCATGAAAGCAGGAACTCGCTTAACTCTTTCCCTGCCCACTGACCCTGGGCTTACTGTAACTTTGTCCCCCAAAGAAAAAGTGCCCCAGGCCCATGGTCTCCTCCGTGAGGCTGCGTGGAGCAGGGAAGCTCCTCCCGGGCAACTTTGCTCCCGCTCCTCTTGAGAAAGCTGGCAGTTGGGGATATTTTGGTTTATGAACCGCTGCTAAGCGCTTCGCCAACAAGCTGAAGATGAATTCAGAAGTGATGCTGATTCTGGTGTGAATTGAAGTTTGGGCTCCCGGATACTCCCAGGGTCCCTGCGTGCCGCAGGTCCTTGCGCGCGGGAGAAGCCCGGCTCTGGGACGCGCGTTGCGGAGGGAGGACGGCGGCTCCCCCGTTGCAGCTCTCAGAACGCCTCCGCGGGGATGTCGCCGCCTGCCAGATGAGCACCAGCCCCCTCGGTGCTCGCAGGAGCTGCGGGGGCGGGCTCGGTCCTGCCTGTGCAAGCTGGCACTGGGACGGCCCGTGTTTGGCCATCTGAGTTTGATCTCGTTGGAATCGTAGTGGCAACTTGGATGTTGGGGTGAATGCTACCAAAACGGACTGGAAGAGGGTGGGACTTCTTGCTTTGATAAGCTTGAGGGATCACTGGGGCTTGGGGGTTGCTTTTCTTGCAATCGGTGAAGCTGAACCAAACTCTCCATCGCCTGTGGTCCTCCAGGCGCGCAGTCTGATCCGAGGTGATCCTAGAGGACACGGGGTGGGGGCGAGACCCTCGCCCGCCACCAGGCAGGAGCATCTGCTGTAGTGCATTGGGAAGGCCGGGCGGGCGACCGAAAGCTGTGTAACTGCGAGGGCAGGTGCAGTGCGTCTAGCAGATGTTTGCAGCCAGAATACTAAAAGTATGCACAGGAAGCCCTGTTACCGTACTTCCGTCCAACCGAGGGCAAACGAACTGCAGGGCGCTGGGGCTAGTCAAGCGTGCGCCAGACGGTGCTTTCTGCCGTGCAGCGCCCAGGCCGGGGGCCGGGTTTGCTCCGAGAGGTGTGGTGGGTGCCAACACCTACAGTAACATAGGCTTTTTCAGGCCCGATCCTGAAAATTTCTCTGCTGTTGATATTGCCCTGAAATGATCTGGTGGTCTGTGCATCGGCATAGGTTCCCCTGCGTCATTTGGTTCACTTCCAAAGCACCATGCTGCCTTATTTTGTGGTCTTCAGAGGCCAGTACCAGCACTGCAGCCTTAAACTGCGTGCATGCAACAAGTTGTAGATAAAATGCAATTGTTCTTTTGCCGCACCCTGAAGCAAACCTCTCCCTATGACGAGCCTGAGCTCCACCAGCTGGGAGCTGAGTACCCAGGTGTGACCGCAGTGACAGCCCTTGTCCCACTGGCTAAAGCTGGCGCCGGCGGAGGGGAGGCCCTTGCAGCCAACTTGCTGTGCTCAGGACAAGGGGTGTTGAGTCGTTGGGTGGCTGAAGGCAGAAGCTACTGAGGGACGAGGGACGAGTCTCTACGTTTCTCTGCAAGGAAACACTTTGCCTTCTTCATCAACTGCAAGTTAGGGGACCTCAGACTGGCGTCGAGCGGTTGTCACCTGGAGCGCGGCATGGGCTGGATTTGAGCGCATGTAGCTAGGCTGGACTCGGTGACTTGTTTGCGATTGTGCTTCTCCTTCGGTTCAATGTCATGACTTTTAAGAGCATCTCCTTCTTTTCTTTTTGATACTCCTGTGCCCGGAGCTCCCTCCCTGCCCTGATGTGCCAAACCACTTCCCTCTCCTCTCAAATCTCTCCTTATCCACCAAGCCGCAGATGCCAGGGGATCACCTGCAGAGCTGGCTCTGCCACCCTAAGGGCCACTTCTGCTGTCTCCTCTGCCTGCGGTGATGCCGACCCTGTGCTGAGAGCCAGCGCAAGGCCTGGTGTGCGCCCTGGGACCTTTCCGATTTCCAGAGTGGAGAGAAAATGTGTTGTCAGGTCGTCTGTGCATGGATATGGGATCTTGGGCTTGCACGGTCCGGGGACTCAGGTGCCGGCTCGGCCTTGTTTCTGGAAGCTGGTGAAACGGCCTGGGTCCTCACCTCCAGGTGGCCGCCTCCAGGCCACAAACAGGTGGAAGGGGACTGTCCCGTGCATGGTAGCCCCTGGCTCCTTGGCTTGCAGCAAGAGCAAAGGCTCCTGCTCCCGTCTGCCCGTGCCTGACCGTGCCGCTGGCCCCGGCCCAGCAGAAGCTTTTAGCTGTGCTGTGGCAACTTCTCCCTGCTCTTCCCCTTCCTCCCTGCCCTACTTACAAATCTGGACTGTTTATAGATGTACGATGTTCAGTGAAACTGAAAGAGCCAGAAACGTTCGTTCTGGGAAGTTTTTCTTTTTCCTTCTTGGCTGCCTTCCCCAGTATTTTTCCAAGGGGTCACATTTAGGGGTATTATGTTTCAGATCAAACGAGAACGGGCAGGAGCTTTCGTAACTCCCATCGTCTGCTTGGGAGAATTGGGCCGTTAGGGCCTTCGGTAGCTATTGCAGTGTTTTAACGTGCAAGGAAGCCGAGATATTGATCAGGGCATATATAAATATATGTTCTTAATGCACATGAAATTTATTTTCCTTTGCCTTCTTGATTTTCCTGAGCACTCCTTGCAGTAATTTTAGACAAGCTCGGGGAAAAAATTTTTCTCCCCCCCCCCCCCCCCCCCCCCCCCCGTAAAAACCTGTGATTGGTAAAACATTTACCAGTCTGTCAGTCTCCACAAAGGAGGGGAGGAAGAAGCCAGGCTCTTTTCTGTGACCCAACAGGTTTTGTCCATTGTTTGAAAAATGCCCGGTTTCATTTGAACCCCGCGAGATGTTTTGTCCTCGGATCTTTGAGACTTAATGATGCAGTGAAGATCATCACGACTGAAAGATGCCGACAGGCAGAGTCAATCTTTATATATCTTAGTGCTCAGTTAGTGCATCTGACATCACTTGAGCTTGACTGTTCGGTGTGTATGCCCTATGGGAAAGGAAGGAAGTATATCCCAGGTAATGCCACTTAAAGGGGTCTTTGAATAAATGGATCTTTTTATTCCTTAATCAGCCAAAGTTCTTCCATTTCTTTATTAAACTCTCCCGCAGATTTCACAGCCTATTGGAACTGCAACATCTGGTGATGAGACTGTCCCAAGGCCAAATGCCTCGAATTTACAAAGAAGTAATTAGCATTTCTTGAAACAGATTAACATGCGGTTGTAACCATGTTTAGCAGAACAGACAAAAAGTGAAGCTATCAGCCTGAAAGTGCTGACACTATCTGCCTTTGCAGATCCCACTCCCCAGGATAATTCTGCTCAGTGTCTTCCCCGTGAAAAAAGTTCAAGAAAAACAGGAGGAAAAAAAACCCTTCCGTGAAGAGTTGTGTTTAATCTTGGGGAAGAAGTGGAGTGGCCCAAGTTAGCATATCAAAGTATCGTGCCTGAAAACAAACATCCTGATGCAGAGATGGAGCCCGAGTGTCTCATGTCCGCTTTCCTCCACATCCCATGAGAGAGGACAAGTCTGAGGTGCTCAAAGGGAACTATAATTTGGTCGGTGAGTGAGGCCCCATAGTGCTCTCTCCAGATTGGTATTTTGGGTTTGGACAGCCACTTCTTGAAAGAAAAAAGTTATGTTTCTCAGCAAATAAACATTGCACGAGGAGGGGGACGGAAATAATGTGCTGAAACCTCTGCTTCTCAGCAGAGCATGGTTTGGACTGGGGTTGACATTAGCATGCTGCTCTCTCACCGTATCACCGTCTCTTGTGGTTCTTCGGGGTTTTGAGATGCTTCAGGTCCCCAAGCCTGTGACCACCAGGTCATGGTGACCTACACAAATTGGGAGACCTGTAAATTGGGGACTTCCCTCCTACTTCCACTTGGTGCCAGAAATGACAGCAGAGCTCCTCCTCTCCCTCCCCCCTATTCATGGGGAGGGGGGATTTAAAAAAAAACCTCAGACTTTTTTTATTCCACTGACTTTCAAAATGGGCTGCTTGTTTGCTCTTGGAGTACTTCCAGATTTTTTTTTCCCCTTTCAGAAACAAAATGATATATTTTTTCTGAAATGTTCCATATTTGCAAAATTCCTCTGGGTGACTCTACTTGCCTGCTCCAGACCGGGCACTGGGCTTGGTGTGCGTGCATGCAACAGTGGGTAGAGGGACTGCAAAACTTAATGAAAAATTTCCTGGAGTTACAGGGTGTTAGGCTTGTCTGTATGTGAGGCACGGGCTGTGCTGTGTGCACCAGATGAGGAACCAGGCAGGAAAATGGGATCAGATGGCTTGATTGCATCTGCAATGTTGATAGGGGACAATTTTCTTTTGAATAGGTTTTAAAAAACCTCTCTCTAAACCTCACAGGTGAGGCTGAGATGACTGTGACATCTGAAAGCCATCTGCATGGGTTGTGCAATGTTCTTAGCTGTCAATTTGCCTTTGGAAGAGCAGGCACATTTCTCTTGGAAACAGATGCCTTTTTATTTTCCAGCTCTTGCAGACTCTTCTTTGTGTGGCTCAAAACACGACGGAGGAGGGGAGATAGGGCAACTGCAGCGAGTGTTACTGTGCAGCTCTTTGCTCTACCTGCAGTCAGACAACAACGCTTACTCATCCTTGGTGCTTTGCTGATTGAGTTAATGAGCCTCAGATGTTGATGCTGCAGCTAGTTCATTTATGCTCTCAGTCTTAATGGTGTGTAAGTGAGACATTCTCCTCTTGACATCATTTTCTTCCTACTAATTATGTATTAACGCGTAATGGTGGTAGCAAGAAAGCAGCCTTAATGCTCCCTGGGTCAAGCTAACCATGTGAGCATGCTCCATGCAGTGGCATTTGTCAAGGTGTCCTATCCCAGGCTTGTTAGTAATTTTAGGAATTTTTGAGCCAACACGAACTTGGTAACTGTTTTTGCAGTTGTTTCCGTTAATGAATAAGGCTTGTCTGGGAGGCACTGTTTGATTTTAGCTCTGGTGGAGACTTCTCTCTGACTAACAGATGGTGGGGATTTCATAGCCTGTTACTCAAGTTTTGAAAAAGACGGTTAATACTTCAGTGGAAGGAGCTATGAGCTGGAAGTAACAAGTAAATCGGAGCCAGCGGTTTGCATGTTCTGGGGTTTGGGGATGGTGTTTTCCTTTCTAGTGCTAGGATAAGGCTTTGTCTTATTGCCTTGCTACTGATGAAAGCCACCTTCTCTGCAGTTCCTGCCATGTGGGAAAGCTTATTTCCAGCTCTCTACCTCTCCTGTTGCCCTCTCCAAGATCACTCCCAACTGAGCCAGCTCCTGAGCATCTATCTGACTTGAAACACATGAGGAATCTCAAAGCTGCACTGTGATGCTCAGTTGCTCGACTGCAGGCTAACGCTTGAATATGATGTAGCAGTGAAGACAACCAGATATTTGAATTCTGTGTTGTGTAGGTTGGCATAGATGTGGCCCGAGCAGCAGCAGTTTGTCCTGGCCCTCCAGAACGGTAGTGATGGAGCAGTGATTGAGATCTGGAAGCCTTGTGGAAGCTGTGTTATCTCACATCCTTTTAGAGTCCTCTTGCTGAAGACTGTCGAATTACTCATGAGCAGGGAAGGGAGACAGTTGCACCGATAGTTGCATTGTACAGTCCTTGAAGATGCAATGAATCTCACTTATATACAGAGTAATGACTCTGTTAGAGGAGTACTTTTCTATCTTTCTTGCTTTTCTGCATCTAACATATGTGGAGAGCACAGATACAAAATTGGAGTTTTGGCAAGAAAAGCTTTATAGAGTTTTTACAAGGAAAAAAACACACACGCATGCACACCTTACACTAGTAGACACTGAATTCTGAGAATTAAATCAGAGAGGGGGATCCTGGGAGGATATTGAGTGTAACTGCTGGGTGTGATCCTGGGGCGTTCCTGTGCACCTTGCCCTCCTCTGGGCACATACAGCAGGCAAAGCAAACAAAGATGATGCTGAAATGCAATTTTGAAAGGTATGCTTGAAGAGTCAGGGTGTGAGACAACTGACTCCAGGGCTGTTGCTCTCTTGTCCAGATGATGTACCTGAGTCTGATGAGGTGCAAACGCTCTCCAACGGAAAAGAGAAGCTCAGCCTTCCAAGCCAGTGGAGCATAAAGATTATTGAAAAAATTAAATGTATTTCTTTCATGCGGAAATAGTGCTTTAGTCCACGTACTTAGAGATTTATCAAAAGGATCTCTGTGCTCCAGAAGAAGAGCTGAGATCACAGTCCATTGCAGATGTGAATCGAACTGGCCAAATCCTATCCTTGGCAAATAGGAATAACCTTTTTATAGTGTCAGCGCATCTCAGATCGCTTACATCAGTTCTGCTCTGAGGCTCTCTTCACAGAAGCTAGATTTGTGCAGCAAATTGACTTAAAACAAAAAAAAAATCCTGTTTATGAAATAAGGTAATGAAGTTGGCTACAAGAGCTCTGTATGGGCATGCCGATGTGGGATGTTGGAAAGCATCAGCAAACAGAGTCCACCACTTTCCTGGCTCCATCAGCCCAGGGATGTTAGAGATGGCTTCACCAGCATGTAGGTCTGTTGGGTTTTGTTTTGTTTTCCAGCTGAGATGTTGGACCCTGCTACTGGTGGGAAGCTAACTTTGTGTTCGTTGAAATTGTTTAACGATTTGGGACAGTCTGGTTTTGTAGGGTGCCCTAGGGTGACAGCTCCTTTGCAAGGACCTGATTTTTGGGGACCAAGTGCTCAGTAGGACTAGGCTTTCATGATGTCTTAGATCAGGCACAAAGTTTTATTAGTGACTAGGAGATTCTGTAGTAGGACCTTGAATGGAAAGTACTGGCCTAGAAGGAAAAACCCTGTTGACCTTTGTGGCACTTTTGAGGTGCAGAAGGACGTTGCAAATCATACAAGAATGATTTGCTTGTATTTGATCTAATTTTTTTTTTTTTTTTAACATGCATATGTAGAAAAATCTACAGTTGGGAAGTGGATAAACTTTTGGGTTAAATCCAGCCTGCAGGGAACCCTGTGAAGGACTTCAGCCTTGAGGCCTCACTTCACTTTGTTTGTTTGCTTAGCCTGTTTCCTCCATCAGCTAAATCCCAGCGTGCGCTTTGCCTCCCACCCTCCTGCTTGCCTTTTTTCATAATGTTGTTCTAATTACTGGAGTGTGAAGAATTGACTCTTAAAATGCCTCCTGGCAAATTCCATTTGCGCATTGATGAAATTTCCCCTCGCTGCAGCCTCGCCAGTAACGCAAGGCTGCAGCAGGGCAGCTTTCAGCACGTTTTCTGATAAGAGCTTTTCATCCGCCCTTCCCTGGCAAACTGGGGCACACTAGTTATCGCATTGACTGGAGATGTAAACGCTAACGAAAGATAAAAGGAAAGAAAATGGAGGATTCAAGAGGAGGATGAAGGGTTATCGCTTCCGTCTGTCCTGGGTTCTCACCAGCTTGTGTTTTCACAACCTCATTTCTTGTACTCCAGATGAGCTGCAAAATGAAGTTTTTGGGGGGTGGCCTTTTTGCACTCATTCCTCCCTCCGTGAGGCCGTGCAAACATAGAAGTTTGCCTGGTAAAGACACCAGAATGGATATTGCAGTGCTCCGCCGTGCTGGTGGATGGCTGAGGGTGCAAGCCTCTGACCCGAAAAGCTCACTGGTACATGAGGGGAAGGGTTTGCAGGAGAGTTGCGGGCCAGAGGCTTTTGGAGAGGTTAAGCTTCGAACCCCAGTTGGAACGGGGATGTTTGCAGGCACTTTTCTGCCTACGTGTGGTCATGTCCTTTGCTTTCTTGTGATAACTTTTCCTTGAGGAAAGGGCTTGCTGGCTGTACCTGGACTTTCTGCTCCCTGGTTCAGTGCCTCTGCTCGCAGCAAACTCTTCTGCCCGTCTCTCTAGGCTGTGCAAGCACAGCATGGGGAAGGGTGTGCATGCTTGAAACCTGCTCCTGCCAGTGTGGTGGAGGGTGTGCGTGCTCGAAACAGTCCTCCATGCTTAGCTGGGACGGTAGTGCATGCAGTCATCTGTTGACTTTACAGAGAATTCGGGGCATACGACTTACATGCTCCCAAAGTGGGAGATTTCTGTTAAAAACAACAGTATAGAGTTGTTTTTACAGGCCTTTTTGTTTTTTTTCTCTGAGTAGGGAGCACTTGAGTAATGTTTTAGGCTTTTTCTGCAGCTGTGAGGGGCTAAAAACTTAAAAATAAAACTGAAAGCTCAGTTAGCAAGTAATTGTAAGGTTCCCAGGGCTGAGGCTTTAAGGAAAATGCCAAGTAGGAGGTTTTCTCCATAATGTTAGAGTGGGCAGTTTTGGACCATCTCTGGATTCCAGAGCATTTGTGGTAGGTCCGTGCAGCAAACTTAGGCTGTGAAATTACAGGATGCTTCTGTCTGGGTTTCCCTCTTTCATGCATTTGCAGCATGGGAGCTGGACCAGCAGGTCTTGGAGAGGAGAGCAGAGAGAGGGAGGGAACGAGTTGCAGGAGATTATTTTCCCTAGGATTGTTTATGGATTGTGCTTCCCGGAGCAAAGGAACTGGGGACGGGACGGGGGCTGCTCCTCATTGCCTGAAGCGAGTTGGGGCACTGGCCAGCAGTGCTGATGTGTTGGGCTATGGTGGTGTCTATACAGTTAACATCTGTACCGCTTGGCTGCGGTAGTCTCTTCCCTTCGTCCAAAGAAGTAAACCCAGTCTCTCTTACTGTAACCCTTATAGGATAGAGAAACAAAGGAAAATCCAGACCAATAATAGTGATTATATAATTGGAAGCTTTTACTTAAACGTGCAATTCTGCTTGATTCTATTTATCTATTTTTAACTTTTCTGTCAGTGGTTTTAATCAATTAGTCCTGTGGTTGCTGGAAAAGGCTAATTGTACCAAAGCTGGACTGCTTGATCCTTCAAAGGAAAAAGCAGAAACACAACAGAAACCCAGCAACACCAAACTGTACATGTGGAATCAAAGTAAACTGGAAATTCTTTGCTAAAGATGCATTTTCAAGTTGTTCCTTTAAAACTTTCCATCAAACTCTGCATTTGAGCTGCAGATGTGTTGTAGAGGATAAACAATGAAGGAAAACAGCAACAACGTGTAGAACATGAGTTGTGGGCACTTCTTTTTGCTGATGTGAAATGGGCTGCCCTTTTGAACTCTGAGGTATTTAAACTGTTGTCTAACTTGGTGTGTTTTTACATTTTCCTGCTAACAGCCACTGCACTGTAAGATCAGGCAACAAAGAAGGTGATACTGGGGCAATGTCTTAGAAAGTTGTTATCTCCTAAAAATTTCCTGGTGAGGGCACAGTGCCATAGACACTGAATTTAAGCCATCAGGTGGCCCTTGCTCTCCTAGGCTACTTTTTGCTAATCCTCTTAAAAGCTGCCCATAGACTGCCACATCTATGGACCGCAGGCTGAAGATCACTCTCGGAGAAGCTGGGATCTGTCCTTAGAAATGCGATGAGCTTCATGACTACTGTGAGTTGCGGTGAAAATTGTGAATCTGTGAAGGCCAAGAACCCATTGAGTTTGGCTCGCCTAATTCAAAGGGCTTTTCCGCCTCTGGAACTGTCTTCCTGGAAGTTCATTCGTCGCCTTCCATCTCTTCTTGTGCAGAAACCTCCCTTTTCACTCTGCTCTTCTCCTGAGCCCTCCTCAGCAAAGGAACTATTTCAGTCGGTCTTTTGAAGTCTCCTCCTTTATCGTAAGCTTCTTTACAAAACTTTCCAAGAATTCTCCACTCAGGAGACCCTATGGGCCACAGAGTCAATTGACTGGATCCCAACTGACTTTATCTAAGGAACTAAGCCAGTGGGTAGCTAAAACTCATCCCAGGGGCTCAGCCCTGCCTGCAGGGTGACTGCCAACCCCTTGTGTGTCCCCTGGGCTGGCTAGTTTGGGGGAAGGGAAGCTGGGTGGTGGGAAGCAGAGAGTCATGGCGTGGTGACAGCCAGATCCTCCTACCTCGAGCTCCTCTGCGGGGAGCCCATTAAAATTTGGGGCCTGTCCATGTCATGCAGAACGTGCTGTGTAGCATCTTATGTGTGTAGAAGAGTGGGGTCGGGGGGGAGGGACACTAGGATCCCTTGGCAGGAGCTCTTGGCTGGTGTGTGGAGTCTCAGGGCACCATGAGGGCAGGCAGTTGGCAGCACCAAGTTGTTATATTTTTTGGTGCAAACTTGTTTATTTACAAGGTTTCCCAAGCTATCTGGGAACGTCTGTCTCCCTGAACGACAGAGAGCAAGCAAGCAAACAATGGGGAATTTCCTCTCCCAGAACCCCCCATGCTAGCAAGTCCCTGCTCAAGGGGAATGTTTTTCCCTTCTCCCAGGGCCCAGCTCACAGTGGCTTTTCCAGGCTTTCTGCTGTCTCCTGGGAGCACATGGCGAAGCTCAGGGTGTTTGTGCTTATGCCGGAGCCTGTGGCCCCCGTTGCCCTGTGTGGCTGATGGATCATCTGCTGCACAGGGACAATTGCCCCTGGGAAAATCTCTGCTCCTCCGCTCTCGTGCTGCTCAGATTCCCTCCCTGCGTGAGTTGGGATCCACCAGCTGCTTTGGACAGTCTGCCCACTGTCTGTAGCAGTTTCTGGGCACATAAAGGGCTTTAATTGTCCCTTCCAGGAGTGCTTGGCACACCTGATGGCCTCCCTTAAGATGCCTCTTCTTGATCAATGACAGAATGCAGAAGAGCAATGCAGAAGAGCAGCTCAGGAGCAATAGACTGCTGAACCTTCAACACATTATCACACTGTTTTGTCACCTAATCTATTTTAGCCCTGATAGGGCAGAATTAAAAAAGGAAGGGAAGATGAGGAAACTCACCCTGGGCTAGGCTAAGGAGAGAGGCTGTCCATGCTGGCCTTGGTGGCCTGGGATGCTCAGCTTTGGGCTTCTTGTTTTCACAGTGGTGGAGGCCCTCAAAAGGCAAGAAAAAAGCAGTATCTGAAAGCCATGTCCAGACTCTGGAGGCAGACAGTTGATCACAGATACAGCCACTCAGGCTGCCAGGTGGTATTAACGGGGAAAGCTTTATCAAAGCAGAGTTGGGCTGTCACTGTAGCGGGGACTGTTAGGTTATGGGAAGCAGCAATCCCCACACCCCTGCCTTCTGCAATAAGGCACCTCTTTTTGTGCCCTGTGGCACAAGAGTGTTTTTGAATGCCGGTAAAACTGCCCAAAAATATTTAACTTATGGCACTTTGCTGGTCCTCCCAGCCGCATCTCCGGCTATATCTTGCCGCAAAAAAGCTTGTAAGGAGGTAGCAATCGATTAAAATTAGTCGTAGCAAGTTCCTATTAGTGTAAGCTGTCTGAAGGACGAGCAGATCTTTAGATTTTTGTGGTTTTGCTCAGTTCTATTTCTAGATGCATTAAATCCATGTTTACCCTGTTTTCTTCTGAAATATAAATGAGTAAATGTCATAACGAGGGCATACTCGGGGGGAAAAAAGTATGACTGTAAATGTGAGTGACTAAAAGAAAGGTCAGATAAGAGACATTACCCAGCAGTGTTCATTAAGAGCATCAGAGGGTGATTTAGCTTTCTTTTTACCTGTGTGTTTAGTAAAGCTGGTCAGACAAGAAATGCAAGATATGGGCGGGAGACTTTTCTTTCCTGTTTGTGTGCATAGTGAGCAGGAGCTGGCGTTGCAGCAGGTGAAATGGAACAAGGATTTTGATGCCGATGATTATCTGCGATGCATTTGGCTCTTTAGAAATAACCATTGCCTGCTTTGGGGGAAGGGGAAAGAAGGGCGCTCAGCGTGGACTCTTTGCAGAGCAGCCCTCCTGGTAAGCGTTTGGGGAAGGCAGGCTGCTGCTGGGCTATTTGCTTTCCAATCCTTGGTGTGCGCTGAACAAACCTGCCCTGCAATGCTGGTCCCTGCTGTGAAGTGTGTAAAGCCGTAAGAGAAGCAGTGGAGCTGGCAGCAGGAGGAGGGCACCTGGAAATAGTGAGCTGGCGTGTCTTCTGGCTGATCTGGCCCGGTGAGGATCAGTTCGTGGGTTCTTTTCCATAGGACTTTGCAAGTCTCCGATCCCTTCCCCGCACCTTGAACGATTTGGAGCCTGACCTGGAATTTGGGACTCGGGCGCCCTGACGCCTCGCGTGGCAGGCTGCCTTCCCTTGCTCAGCCCGGCCCTGCTGATGTCTACTCTCGCCTACGAAGCCCTGCGTCGAGGTCCAGGCGAGTCCTGCTGCAACAGCCCAGCTAAGCGCCTGGCTGAGATTGTGTGTCGAGATGTTGGCAGGTTGGGGGCTGCGAGGGCGGGTGTAACGAACACCGCGGATACGACTCGTGGGAGAGGAAGGGTGACAGCCAGCGTGAGCTAATTCAGCAAGGCAGGGCTCACCTTGCGATGGGGAAATTGCGTATATAGTGTAAGAGTGACAAAGTGCTGTTGTCCCTCAGCAGATGAGCATGCGCCTGCTTCCTTAGACTGCTTTCAGAGTTGATGCATGGTCTGAAGAGCCTGCAGCGCCTCCCCCCCCCGCCCGCCCCCAAAATCAGAATAAAATCCAGCTTGTGACCTAGTTGCAGATGAATAAAAATCAATCACCTTGACTTATGTGTAATAGTAAGCTGTGAGCTCCATGGGGCAAAGCACAGAGATGAGCATGCCTTGAAACATCTCCAGCTTTATGGACTGTTCAGTTTTGGGAGATAAGAGCATGCTAAAGGAAGGGCTGGTGCTGCGGCACGGGGCACAACTGTGCACCTCTGTTGTGCTGAGGGAACCGGGCGTCTTGCAAAGAAAGTGAAACGAGAGCCTCCTTGGAGACCAAGCAAAAAGCTTGGGGTTTTTTCCCCTAGATACACGCTTTACCTAGGAACACGTTGTAACAAGAAATGAAAACGACAGAACAGGATTAGACATTCATATGAAGAACAAAAATCCCCAGTTACTTAAGATAGAAACATACTGGAGATGGGCTCGCGTCTGGGAAAGCCAGCCCCGACCACGTGGGCTTGGAAGGGGTTTCCCATGGGGGTGTTAGGCGTAATGGTCCTTTTCAAGGGTTTTACATCTGTGTCTCGGGCATCTGTTATCCGTCTTTTTCTTAGGCAATATCTGCTCTAAATGGGCCACTAGTCAGCTGAGCTGTAGTGGGTTGTGTGCGTTAATGCTAATGAGAAGATCTGCAAGTGCTGTTTAAGCAGTCTGCTTTTTGAAGAGATGTGTGCTGGTTCTGGCTGTTGGACCTGGGCTTGGCTGCATCCACTCCCATCACTGCTGTGCTTTGTTAGTACCTGGTTTTCAAGCTTCCTTTTCCGCCTTTCCTTGCTCGCAGCTGCGGTTTCAGAGAGCCCCCTGCTAGAGGGGGTTTTGCATGGGCACGCTTCTCGTGGAGTCGACGGGGGCTGCGCTTCAAAGTGAAGCGTGTGAATAAATACTATCGTGACTCGAGGCTGTTATTTATTCTTTTTTCTGCCCAAAGCAAAAGAAATTCATGCAAGCCTTCTCCAGACTTAGAAATAATAGTTTTTGTTTTACAGCCGTGGGGATGCCAACGCTTCAGTATTTACGCTGCTTTGCTCAGACGATGACGCTACCTGTCTCTCAAGTGTATTTGCTTGCTTCCCTGTTCTGCAGCCCTTTTTGTATGTTGGGGGAAAATATTGTAGCTAGTGCCAAAACTGCCCCGTCCTGCCTGCACGGCTTCCGTGGGCCACTGACGCACGAGGACCGGCGTGACGGGATAGCCGGGGAGATCGCACTCCCCTCGGACGCGTCCCTCGAGCCATCCACCCAAACCCGCCGTTTTTTGGACGGTTTGTAGCTATCTCCCATGAGTGACAGCTGGGAATATTGCTGTGGTATCACTGGCCCGGATGCATCTTGCTGTCTGGTTCAACTCCCATCTGCTACTCCATGCAGGGAAAACCTCGTATAGAAAATAATAAAATAAAAATATGCCATGACATGTTTTCTGTATGGAGAGAGACAGGCTATCAATAGTCTGTGTTTTTTCATGCGAGCTCTCTGCGTTTCTGCTGGAGTGGCTGATGGCACCAATTAATTTTTATTGTGTGGAAATTCTCTGGGCCGTGTGATTTGCACGCACCTAGCCTTACGCTTTCTAATGATTTCTCTATTAATTTAACTGCTGCCGTTAAGCTGAAGACGCCTTTCGAGCGGAAAGGGAAACATGACCTAATACCGCGGATAAAACGTGAGCAAGAACAAATTAAATGCTGGTTAGCCGTGGTAGGAGCGCGCCGCTGAGCGCGGACGCGTGAGCAGGAGCCGCGGGGATGGTCGGTTGGGCAGTGCCATCGTTTTGGGCCGCCCCGCGCCTCGACCGCGTGTAAAACCTGCTTCCGTCTTGCAGGAGCCCGGAAAGCAGGTTTATACGTGCGGTTTCCAGCGCGAACGGGGACCAGTGACTCGGGCGTCTAGTAGCGGGTCAGTTGTCCTTTGCAGCGCTGAGCGTGCTGCGAGGAGCGGGAGAATAGCTGCGGTGTGCGACAGTCGTCGTCCCTAATCAAAGTGCAGAACGGAGCTTTTTAGCAATGGCGACTGTAGAAATGTCCAGATGCCCCTGGATTAGGCATGCCGCTAGGCACGTGCGATCCCACGCGCAACCTTGCGGGGAGCGTCGTCGCCTTCCAGTGACCTTCAGCAACTGCTTTGAATCTGCCCCCAAATCAAGGGAAAAAAGGGGAAAATTACGATAAGATCACATCAGCTTGTCCTCCTTAAAACTTTGGCAGAAATCTGTGCTTGCAGCGCGGCCCTCGGCCCGCTTGCAGTCCGAGACCGTCGCGGGTGCCTCCGGCTGACTCTATCCGTTGCCTTCTGTGAGGAAAAAACGTTCCTGTATTGCGCAAAAGTATAATCCGATTAATATTGTCCAAGTGAAACAAGAAGGGGAAAAATCAATGCCAGTTGTCACCAAAGTGTTTGTGGAAAGATTTATCTATCTGCGTTAATATTTCAGTTGCTGCGAGTGCCATAAAGGTATGCAGCTCCTGCGCAGAAATACGTGGCAAAACAGCTGGTGGTTACAAATGCGGGCTCCTGGGCTGACGGCTGGTGAAAGAAGCCACGTGCCTCGCTGATAGTGGGCTGAAAGCTCTGCAAAGAGCCAGGTGGTGTTTAGAGATGAGACTGGAAATGGAGAAGGGATGCCGGGACTGTGCTGATGGTGCCTCTCCTGCCGGTGGGAACGGTTGCGAGGTTGGGGCTGTACTCGCCGGCTACTCTGGCTGTTTTACAGACTTGTAATTAGATGCAGATCGTTGGGCAGACTCTGGACCGGGGATCTGCTTCACGCTCTGAAAGAGGTGGTGACCTTGGCTAGAGTGATTTCTGGGCGTTTTATTTTGAACAGTAACCTGGGAGGTATTTCAGCGTGGTGTTCCCTCCCCGACGTTTAAAAGGGCAAAACCATATGTAGACGCTAAGCCTTCCCCGAACTGCATCTCATGAGTGTATGAGGCCAGGGAGAAAATAATATGATGAATTATGTATAAAATAGTCCTCCAGAGTGATGGGCATGTGCAGGCCTATTGCCTGTCCGCTGTCATTTTTTTGCAAGGAGCATCACTGCCTGGCTGCAGGTACGGAGGGTATTTTGAGGCCGATCCTGCTCTCCGGCCAGCAGACAGGAAAGTTGGGAGCACAGGCTAAAATGCAAAGCACCACTCCGGCTTTTTAATTTTCCTTCTGAAGTAGCAGCCAGCGCCTGGCTTTGGATGCCTTAGCGGTCTTTGAAACGGTGATAAAACGCTTACAACCGGACCAGAGTCGGTGCGGGTGATTTCTGCTGGCCTTGGATTTTTTTGCTCTGGGTTCAGGATTATAGAGCTAAATCAAATCCTCCCTTAGGGTAGTGCAAGCATGAAGCCTACTTTAACTGACTTCACTGGGGAAGTTTCCAAAACTCAGTGCCTGTTGTGTTTTCTGAGTCATAAATATGCAAACCGAAGCTTCGTTTTCGTTTTTTTCTTTGGTCTTCCAAAAAAGCAAAACTTCTGTCAGCGAAAAGAAAAAAAAAAAACCCTTAATAAAAAAAAAAAAAACAAAACAACTTGCAAAATCACTAGCGCCCACCACCGCTGCAGCTGCGTCTCTAGTGCCGGAGCTAACCTAAACCCGCAGAGCAGACAAGGACTGGGAGGGGTATCTTTTCCTCCGTCACCGTTGCTGCGAAGGGAGCATGTCTGCTCCAGTTCGTAATTGATAGTTTTCCAGGCCGTTTCTGCTGCCCGGACAATGAGGACATTGAAAGCTGATCCTTGCTGGGCGCGCGGGGTGACGGCTGCTCAGGCAGACCTTCCCGGGCGGCGCGTTCGCCCGCGGCAGTTTTGTCCCACCCTGAGGATCAGAGCGCTCAGAAAATCTCAGCTTTGGGTCTGGTCTGAGTCGCTTAAACTTATACGTCCAGAAACCTGCCTTTCTCCCTGAAAACCCTTATCCGAATAAAATAAACTGTGGACGCTAGAGCTAGGGGTAAACAATGCTCTAGCGGGACGATGATGGTTTTCCCTCGGATGCTTGCTTTTCTCTCGTCGAATCTGATCCCCCGGTATTATAAGAAGTGATGAGTAATGGAGCTATTGGCCTTTTTAAATATGTATGAACTTCTCGGGGGAAGCCAGAGAAACGCGGTGCGGCCAAGACAGATGACAGATGCAAGATGGTCTCACTTTAGACATGCCTTTTTTTTTTTTTTTCTTTCTGGTGTCCTGAATCACTACTCATAGGCAAAGCATAACGTTTCAGTTCTTTTTATGTGGGGATTATTATCATTTTCATCTTTAAAAGGCGGCTCTGTCTGGGCCGCAGCTGTGATTGTAGTGTAGAAAGCTGATATTGCAGTTCCTCTTCTGTTACCTTTGGGTTGTTGAGCTTGTTACTGCCGGGGAACAGAGATGTTTTTACTGCTTGTTGGAGTCGATCTGGAAAGCGGCTCGGTCAGATTGGCCCTGTGGGACACGCTGACCTCTTCGCAGTGATTTCCGTGCCCGATCCGCGAGTGTATAGCTGGTGTCCCAGCGCCCGTTCCACCTCCTGCGTGGTTGGCGCGTCCTTCAGCTCAGTGCGGCTGGACAACCTGCCGCTCCCAACGCGTGTCGCTGGCCGTCGACGCGTAGGGCAGATGTTATTCCTTCTAGCGGCCGCTTTGCTTCACCGATACATTGCTTAGGTTATTCCCAAATTCTGGCGCAAGTAGTTGGGTGAGTATGGGAACGATCTTTGCTCGGCAGGGAGCGCGGGAGACGTCGGCAGGAGATCCGCGCGGGTTAGCTGCGGAAAGGGAAGGCTGTCGGGATCCGTCCCCTCGCGGACCGTCTCGTTGACTTTCAGCAGAGAAAACCATCTTGCTCGCTGTTGTAACGGTGCTGGCAGGCAGCAGGGTTGCAGCCGGGCAAGGTTGCTCTTGCAGCTTGTGTTTTCTAATCGCCCCCCAATAAACTGTTAACTGAAAACATTCATAAATTTGGCTCGAATGCAGCTAATAGCTTTGTCTGGAAAATGAATTGCAAACAAGGTTCACTTCATCGTCTTCGTACGGTATGTTTTTCCTTTAGAAGCAAAGTGGCATTTAATCCAAAGTCATTTTTTTGAGCGCTGCTCTGCCGGCCCCTACCTGCGGACCACGTTTTAGATTCGGAGAGAAGCAGCCACAAAAGCAAAGCGCTGGGGTCGCCCGCTCAGTCCCCTGCCCTTGCTCAGCCCTCGGACCCCCCCCCCCCCCCGCCTTGCTCCCCGATAACGAATTATTGACGCGGCTCTCGCGCGGTGGCCAGGACGACCCTTGCAGTCGGCGGGTAGCCTTTGATGCACGTGAGGGGAAGGTCGAATAAGCGGGGTGACGCCGGTTTTAAGGGGTCCTCTGCAGAGCTGTGTTTTCATGGCATGCTGTCCGTCGCCCTGCGCAAGCAAAGATCGCTCACGGAAGGAAGCGTTATGTCACGGAGAATGAATTCCTTGCTCCAGATGGCTGTCTCGGTGCAAGTGTTTGCGGGATTAGATCTTCTGGTGTTTGCATGCGCGCTGGGAATGCGCTGGAAATAATAACCCGTGCTACTGGAAATAAGCCATGCTAGTGAGGCGGGCGTTTCTGCTGGGCCGAGCGCTAGCCCGTAGCCCGGTCACCAGGAGAGACGCTAACGAAGCGATGCTGATGATGGGGGAGAAGTTTCAGCGAAGCATTGATACACGCCGCGATGTTTATTTTGGATTCACGGAGCTAATTTGCCTGTCTCACTGAGCATCCCGGCCCCTGGAAGGGCTAAATCCAAACTTCCTGCAAGATTCATGTCAGCACAGCACATCTAACATAGCTTAAATTTGTCACCATGATGTACGCAACGTACTTGGATTTTGTTTTTACCAGGGAAGGGAAGCTAGCAAGAGTAGGAGCTTGGGAAAAGAGGAAAATGGGTAGTGACACAGCAGTAGGATATTTTTTTTCAGGAAAAGCGTTCGTTACCTAGAGCGTAATAACGTATGACGTACTGTGGTACTATGCAAACCTGCTGCCTACCATTTATGCAGTGGTTGTGTATGTTATGGGAACCGCGGTTGGCTTTTACACGTGCATTTTGAATTATTTTTGTTCTTAAGGCTTTCGTGTTCTGGACTGCAGAAAACCTGGTGGTGATCGGCCTTCAGCCGCCGCATCTGAGCAGGGGATCGATACTTCTCCGAATGGGTTTAGTCTTGCTGTTTGTGCTCGGCGGATTTCTCAGAAACGGGCGAGGAGAAAAGATGCCGTTTCAAGATAATTACTGCGTTGCCTATCAATGGAAAACAAAAGTCTTTTGTCCTGTCAATCATTTGGAGGCTTTACCTTGTCAATCAGAAGGAAAACGTCTCCTTTTCACTTCTACCAGACTTTACAGAGTCCCAGTTCTCCTTCATTCAAAACAAACAAGTGCTGGGGCCAGCAGCTGACTTTTTTTTTTTTTAAAGAATTAGGAATATTTAATCGATACTTAGACTTGAGAGAAAGAGGTAATGCAAGTAATTGCAGTATGCGTCCTCTTGTCCTGTAGCTGAACCTAGGTGCCACGTTCTCCTCTGGAACGAGGTGGGAGGGTGAAGTGTCCTTGCTTTCTCCTCCCCTGCGTGCACGTGTGGGTGCTTGTATGTCAGATCGAATTACTCGTGCACGCGCTAGCGTGTTGGGTACGTGCCGTCAAGAGCCGCGGTGCGTTTCGGCGTGCGGCGCTCCGCGTGTCGTGCAGATGGCTGTGCGCTCAGGACAAGGGGAGGAGGACAAGTTCAGGCTGCGCCCTTGGAAAGGGGCAGAGCCGCGGGGCGTCCCTGCGGAGCCTCTAGCGCCCTGCAGGTTCCTGCCCTGGCTTGCCGAGCGCGAGCGTGCCTACGTAGGTGGGTCCCTAACAGGGTGATGCTCCTGTAACACCAACGGGAGGATGAGGGTTGGGGTGCAGGGCGGTTTTGCAGCCCCTTCGCGCACGGCCAGCAGGCGCTGGGGACCTGCAGCCTTTGGGACTTGATTTGTCGTTTTCAGCAGAGTGACAGATAGGTTTTAATGCAAGTGAGCTGCTCCTCCACGTGACGTTGGCAGAGCGTTTTGCAAGGAGAGGTGCTGCGCTCCCGTGTCCCCTGTGGATCTCGGGGTTTGTGGGCTTATCGTCTGCTTTCCTGGGCCTGCCGTCGCTGCCCTGCCAGGAGCCCTCTGCCTTAAAGGGTGCTTCAGGAGGAGCTGGAAAGTAATTTTTAGGAACAGTCTTCTGGCTAATGCACTGGGCTGGGCTTCTGGAGAGGTGGCCCGAGTATTGACGCTTTGCATGACTTTGGGTCCCTTCAGCTTTCTTCCTCCCTTTGCTGTATGTGCAGAGGGGACAAGAATACTTCCCCTCTCCTCCGTACGCCTGTCTGCTTTTTTGCGTCATAAGCCCTTCAGGGTGGGGGACTCGCTAAAGCATGGAGAGGAGAAGTCCAGAGGGTGACACGTGCCTTGCCCTGCATCAAACGCCTCCTGCGTGCACTGCGATTTGGGTTTTGCAAAACCGCTGGCACGCTGCTGCTGTTCCTCCTGCCGGGCAGGAGCGGGCACAAGCGCCGCTCGGGCTGTTGTAAGGAGACTTGCTGTCTCTCCAGCGCAACGGTGCACCGCGGGAGCCGCTGGCAGAGCGGAGGCGCAGGAGGCTGGTGGCCCTCTGGGTGACATGGGGCCTGCACGGCAGAGAGCCAGCGGAGAGCGGGTCGAGTGGCACCTTTTAAGGCAGCTTGTGCAGCAGGGCGTTCGCCTCATCCCGGCTGCAGAACCGCAGCGGGAGCAAACAACTCGACATGGCAAACGTCCAGGCTCGCCTGGGTTCACGTTGGGACAGGTTTCTTAGTCAGCCTCAGCCTTTTCAGTTGAAATGGGTTCTTGTTTAAATAAATCCGCTACCTACCAGAGCGTGGGCTGCAGTTAACCGGCGGCGGTGCGACTGGAGGCTGTCACCTGCAGAAGGCGAATTGCAGTAGCTTGGGTTTTCCATCCCTGTTTTCCTGCAGGGACTGGCGAAGGGGCAAGAACTTGAAAGTACCTGAAAGCTATGATGCGCTTGAAACGTGTAAAGTGGGTGGGCAGCAGTGCCATGGTCCTCGCCGGGCTGAACCTCAGACTGCTGGAGCTGGAGGCCCACTTGAGCTGTGGTGGTTTGAGCCACTTTGGGTCAGCGAGAGCCGTTGGAGCCGTCCAGGAAACCCCTTGGCCGTACCGGGAGAGTTTGGGAGAATGCAATTTTCCCCATTCCCGCTCCCGCCTGCTCCGGGGCTGCAGAGCAGCTCGGCTCGGCTCAGCCCGTGCTGGCTTCAGGCGAGACCCGCAGGCAGCCCTGCAAGGTCATCGGGGCTCGGTGCTTTGAAGACTTTCCTGAATTGGGCCGTACTCGCTGAAATTTGGTGTGGTGTTTTCCAGCTGCCATGTTGCAAGGTTGCGTGTGTCGGTGCCTGCAGTCAGTTATTAACCATCTGCTCCGGTCCTCCGCAGACCGCGCTCTCTGGACAAATGCAAGGTCCAGGAGCTTTTCCTCTAAACAGCCACCTCCAGGGGCTCGGTGTGGTGTCGGGAACTGGTATCGTCGCCCTCGGGAGCGTCAGGTTTCCCTTTTTGGCAGGCTAAATATATAAAGCTGCCATATGGACTTTGACTTTCTCTCTTGGGACCATCTTTCAGCAGGACACCCGAATATCTCACTTGCTCTGCACCAAGGCTCTCATGGTGGACTAAGGTCACGCAGCGTAGGTGCCTTTGAATGATAGTATTTTACTGATTTATTTTCTGAGTGGAGGCTGGAGCAGTTTGGGCAGGCTCCTGGGGATGCAACTCCTTGCTGGTTCCCAAGAGGAGCCTCCAAAACCCCAGCGGTTTTTGACTCTGTTAAAACACGCTGAAGTTGTATATGTTTCCGTGCACCAGGCTCCTAACCCCGGAGAGGTGAGCGTGGGCTGCGGGGTGCAGACCTGACGGGTCCGTCCCGGTCCTGCCTTCGAGCCTGCCTCGCTCTGCCTGCGCTCCTCTCCGTCAAGGTGCGATTGCACAAATGGCTTGTCTGCCTCGTGACAAGGACAAATGAGACTTGGCGTTTTCTTTCTTTTCTCTGAACCCAGGAAAATCTATCTTATCCAGTCTGTTTTTTAATAGAAAAAAAAATTGTTCTGCTTTTTATCTTCTTCCCCTCCCCTTCTGAAATGTAACAAAAGCTTCAGTGCATCGGGACCAGTAATGAGCTCAGCTCTTACTTTGAGTAACTCACCTCTGGAAGCTCGTGTGTGTAGGGAGGTTCGCAGACTGCGGGACAGGAGAATGGCCTTGGGGTCGAATTTGCATTTCTGCTGAATAAATTCGAATTACTTTCCTATGTCAAGTGAATTTCACTTGTCAGAAGACCACTTCATATAGGGGGGATGTTTGCGTGTTCTGAGTACAAAGTCAGACCTTTCTCTGCCGGCAGGATCCCAGGGAAGCGCGTGGGCATTGCGTTTTCGTGCAGCCAGAGCAGCGAGTCTGGGAGCTTTCTGGGCAACTGGATCCCTAACAAACACGCTCAGCTCCAAACCGGCCAGCAGCCTTTGCAAGCGTGCTGTTGACCAGCTAAACCCTGCGTATGGGCCTTTGTGCCAATGGCAGATCTCCGCGTGTCCTCGCCTCAAAACAGCATTTCTTATGTTTCGTGTAGGTGCTTTTCCACAGAGCCTGTGAGGGTGCAAGTGATGTTTCTAACCTCTGAACAGTCAGGGCTGCAATCCCTTTGCAAGCAAAAGAAAAAGTGTCCAAATGCCGAGTGCGATGTGTACCTCCAGCAATGGCTGTGTTCCTCAGCCGGGGGAGACATTTTTTCCGGCAGGAGAAGAGTGATGTTTGATTCCCCCTACCATCCGCTTTTGTGAAGCTTTGGGTTGAGAGTGTGTGCGTGTGAAGTCTCACTTGGGCACCACTTTCATCAGTAATAGCCCCTTCTTGTTAGTTTATTCAGGTATTTCACTGTTTTCTTTGTGTTTAATAACATCTAGCAGTTACTCAGCTATTGACTGCTGTCAGTGCAAGCCTTTGGTGTTGGCTTTTTTGTAAAAATAAATATTTTCTTGCATCTCTTGCCTTTCATCCTGAAGTATCCTAAAGCTTCTTGTAAGCGGTTGCTCTCCACGAAGGGAGAACGTTGCCCACTGCCAAAGAGGCAGGGCTTGTTGCCGCGTTGTGTTGCTGATGTCTCGGAGCGCCAGGAGATGCTCTGAGAAGCAAGCGAATTCCCTCGGCTTTGATAAACGAAGACTCTTGCCTTTTCCCCAAGGAGCTGAGGCTTCAAACTGAAGAAGAACAGATGGTGTTTAAAACGTCTCCCTTGTTGATGGCCAGGTTTGTTCAGTGCCTGATAAAACGCAGGTCACGTTTGAGAAGGGTCTTGCGGGTAATTGTCCTGCATTATTTTCAGGTTCTTCAAAGCCCTCCTCGCTTCCCAGTAGGAAACTGGGATGGCAAGCGTGCCCATCTCCTGCCTCTTTCCAGGCTGTAGATGACTCTGCTGGCTGATTGTCAGGACCGAGAGCCACAGTGTTGGGAAGGGCGGTGGTTCTATCCCACGCATGGACGCTCACAGTGTGGTTACACCACGGCAGTTCTTTGTGGAGGTGCTGACTGGAGTTTCACAGATTTAGTGAAACGTATGGAGTCTTGTGGAGGTTTTGTTTCCTCCAAAAAGTTTTTCTCGAGGCACCCTTCCTTCTTGTTGTAAGTGAGCTGGCAGAAAGTTATCAGCTCCGAAAGGAGCTGTTTCGCAAGTGTTTACTGAAATGTTGCTATTCTTCCTGCACATCTCAACCGCTGACAGCTTCATGCTTAGGTGGAAAGGGTACCAAGAGTCAACTAAAGAGCAGAGAGTCCTGTGAAAAGGCCATCAGATGCATTTTTTATGACTGTACACCATGCCGGTGTTGTAAAGGAAGAGAATTTTGCGAATTGTAGTTCTCGAGTTGTTATGCTTCTGTAATGATTTATTTCTTCAGGCAGAGCTGTGGCTCGTTCGTTCCTTTGTGCTTTCCCCAGTGCCTAGTCTGGTGAATTGACTGAAAAGGAGCGTTCCTTCGCTGCCTTGCCAGTACAGCTGTGGGTAAGCAGGTGAAGGTCATGCGTTTCGTGTCTCGCTGCGGGGGTCCCAAAGTTACCGCAATATCTGGAACCTACCCATGTCTACTAGAGAGAAGATAGAGTTATGGTTGGGTTTTCTCCAGTTGGATTTCTGTTGAATGAGTAGATACAATTTGTTTCCATTTTTACTCCTGATCCTGGGGACTTGTTTTCCTTTGTCACTAGTTCAGACACTTTGCAATTTGCTGTGGTTGCAAAGACCAGGATCCCCAGGTGTCAATTTATGAATTAAGGTGGAATCCTTGGCAGAGGAAGGGATAGAAATACGAGGATATTTTCCCTCAAATCGGCGGATTCCCCCTGCAGTGGTTCTCCACTGAAGTACTCAGGTTTAAACCCTTGGGAAAATCAGTGTCTTTTCCCGTGATACCTTCTTTTGCTCTCCATAGCACGGGATATAAAGAGTGAGGGAGCCACAGCTATATTCATCCTTGGCTGACCACCCTGTTGGTGGTAGCTGCGCAGTATAATTAGTCGCATGTATTGAGAGATTTTCTTTGCCATTGGCTAGCAGTTTGCTTTAATTAAAGGCAATGATGGGTTTTCTTTCCTCTTACATGGGATGTTTTTCCTTTGCTGGGGGGTGCAGGCTCCTCCGTGGCCCCAGGCACCGGGAGGGATGCTCTGTGGGCTGCAATAGGGCGCCTGGGAGCAGCTCTGGAGAGCAAATGAGGCACAAAATGCCCTTCTGGCGGGCCCGTCTCGCGGACCATGTCCAGGCTGAAAGCTGCGGGCGGGCAGTGCGGGAGCAGGTGATCGCAGGCGCATGGGGGCTGCCTGGCTGATTGCTTTCATCCCCCCGAAATCCCAGCTCTGCAGGCAGGGTGGGAGCGAGTCAGCCCTGAATTGTCCCCTTGATGCAGGGAATCTTATCCCAGGAATCACAGAACTGCAACAATACGGGCCTTGCTGGGTAGAAAATAAGAATAAAATTAGAGGAAACTGTTATCCTTCTGGGAAATTACAGTTTGCTGTTTGATAATTGACCCCATGATGGGCTTGTGAGTGATGGTTGCATTACGGGTTTCATGTGGATCTCTGCAGCTGCCTTCTTTGCTCTCCGTTTTAAAACACCTCCCAACGCAAGGGCTGGCACTGCTCCCCTCCTCCTGCTTTCCAAGAGGATCGTTGCATTAAATCACTTGGAGGTTCATTACCCACGTTAGAAAGTTGCTCTGTAGGCTGTGCAGCTCATCCTCTTCCAACAAGTGATTGCTTCCCGAGGAGCAGTCACTAGTGAGGAAAGGACCGCGCGTCTTCCAATGTTTTATTTATTTTATGTTCTTCCTCCAAAGACAGGAAAACAGCTCCGTATTCAAAACCTTGGGCTCCTCTGCCTTGTCAGTTGGGTCTTGGTAATCATTTTAATCTGCAGTTGGGATTGCCTGAAAATATAAGGATTTTTCAGTGACTGTCATTTTCTTCGTTACCTTCAGGCTGTTTTTTTAAAAACTCATTTCTCTTGGCATTTATTTACCGAGGCTGGAAGCAGTTGCACCGTGGGTGCAAAATGGAAATTGATTTACGGGGGATGGTGCGTGATCTAGAAAATGTCAATTTTTCTCTCTTGAGTCTATAAATTAGTTTTGATTACAATGAGGTTTTATACGATACATAAAAATCAGTTCCAAAGGAACTGTGCGAGTCTGGGAAATTAAAGAAGCCAAACAGCAGTATAATAACATTGCTGATCCAGCTTTATTGCAGCGTTCCTCCCCTGGTGTGGCGAGGTGCCGGGCTGGGGGATACTGAAGCACAGGTGGGTCCCGTCTGCCTAATCTTGCATCGTGGCATGCAGTCAGGGAAGAGGCTTTTGGCTGGGGAGAAAAATCAGTTGCTAAAATCCAAACGTGTCTTTAGCACACCAATTAAAAAATGAAATACGTCCAAGCTTTTTGGATAGATAAGGGTCTGCGTTTTCAGAAATGACTAGAGATTTAAGGAATCAGGCCCCGCGCTGAGTTTTGCAGATGCTTCAGCACTTCTAGCTAGCAGACCTCTAGGACACACCTCGGGCTGTGAAGCCACTAGACGTTTTTGGAAGATTTTGGTTGTTTTGACTTAGCTCAGCACTGCAGAGATTCACACGGCTTGAGCACCTCATGCATGCACGCGCTGCCAGGGATCTTTGGGGGATTACTGATGTGCAAAAGTGCTCGAAGGAGGATGGAAGGCTAAGAAATGCACCTTTCATCTGGTACTTCCAAATGTTTTGATTTGGCATGCTGTTGACTTAGAAGCAGAAATACGTGTGGGTAAAGATTGTGGTATCTCCTCGCAAATGTTTTGCTGGGTACAATTCATCATAAACGCAGAAGCGATGACAGTGTTTACAGAAACATTGGGAATTATAAGAAAGACCATCCCTCATCTCCCTCTGTTGTGATAGATATGGAAGTTGTGTAATTTAAACAGCCTCTCGGTTCCCTTGCGGAAGGTGCCCGGATGTGCCGTGGGAGCCAGCGGCCGTGACAGCCGCGTGAACTGCTGGGTGAAGTGCCAAGCTGGGAGCCGGGAGGGCTCTGGGTTATCGCTGAAACAGCTTCGCCACCGGCCTGCGAGCCGCCGGGCTGATGGGTCACCCTCCGTGCGCGTCAGCCCGGCCGAGCAGGGTGCGGGGAGCAGCAGGAGCGAGCCGAGGAACGGCTGCCACCATCCTGGCCGAGTAAGTGGTGGCGTTGCTCTGCTGCTCCCCTGACAACATGCTGATTTTAGTGAAATATAGACAAATAGATGCTTTTTCTGGGGACGTGTGGGAGCCTGTATCTGCCAAGTGGCCTGTCTCGCATGCCACGCTGGCTTGCTTTTGGGAGCTGCTTTGATGAACTTAATTCAAGCTCCATCAGCTATGATATCATCTTTACGTCTCGTCGGTCTGGATCGCTGTTCCCCTCTTTAGCTTTTGCGACTCTGCAGTCTGTCTCTGGTATCTGAGTTGCTTCGGCAGCTTCTCTTGCACGTACAATTGGTTTGTTGCACGCTTGTGTGACTCTGCTTTTCATTTGTTCCATCTTTGTGCCTTAGTTGAAACATTCAAGGAGTTAATGTAGAGCCATACAAGGATGTGCTGCGTTGCCCCTGATGCTTACTGTGGACCCCAGAGTCCGTGTTCCAGCTCCATCTTCTAGGTTAAGTGGTTCCTTCTGCCTGTATCTCCCAAACCCCTACTTGGGTGCCAAAACCTAATTTGAGAGAAGGTACAGTAACACTGTTATGGGGTTACTGTTGTAATCCCTGGCGTTCGTGCTGTGCTGCTTTGCTCTAATGCATCTCTAGATCTCAGAGCACCTTGCAAAGAGGAAAAATCCCCAATTTTCCCTTCTCTTTAATAAGCAGAGAAGTGATACAGAGCAGGGATGGGAGAGCTCAGATTTTCTTGGTGAGCCAGTGGCGTAGTTTGGGCTGCGAGCCAAGTCCTGGACTGTCAGTGCAGCAGCCGCTCCAGGGCTCCACATCTCCCCTGATTCTGAACTTTCCAGCTGTGCCACCTTCCTATTTATACCTGCTGGTGTAATACAGCACGGACACATGCTGATGTCTGTCTGCCCAGGCAAGTTGGGAGGCAAGTTCATTTTTTTTGCAGTAAGAAACTCTCAGAAAAAGAGCCCTTAGGAATTGCTATATGATAAAACTCCTCAGGCTGGGACAGGAACAAGTGTCTTTTTTGCACTTTCAGACTCGTAATGCACGTTTGTGGAAAAACACTGGCCTATTTTATTTCCTTTAGCTCTGGTAGTCGTCATCCTACGCTCAGGCTCTTGTGGCAGCTCGTAGGCTTTGTTTGGAGCAAACTCCTCCGGACCTGTCACCTGCTTAGGTGGCGTTCAGCTCTGACTCCGGCTTTGATCTCTTCTAATCTCCAGGGCCCTGGAAAAGCGAAGGGAGATCAATCTCATTTATATAAAAAGTTGGAAGAGTTTTGCAGGGTTTGTGACAGGAGGACCTCCCGGGCCAGATGGTGCCTCCTCGAGGAGGCAGGAGGACGTGGATGTTGTCAGTGCCGGCGAGAGGACGCACGAGAGGCTTTCTAATGAAGTGAATACAATTTTGAGGGAATCCGATAAAATACAGCAGCCAGTTCTTGAGACGCACAAGGGCTATTGCCAGCCAAGCGGTCGTGCTTGGTGCAGCGGCGAACGCTGAATTTGCTGGGAGCCTGCTCTTGTCTTATCTACTAACCACAAGCAACCGAAAGGATCCAACGGAGCTGATTATACTTTTTCATCGTTTCTTCTCTTTGTGTTGAACTTTCAGTTTAGAGCTGTGTGTTTGAGACTCTTGCTAACTTGAAGCAATGCTCGCCTTGCTTGGGGAACTTCTCAGCGTTATTTGAAATGGGCAGAAATTGTACCCTCAGGCCAGATCACCAGTGAATTTTGAAGCCTGAACATACTCTGGCGTTCATACCTTTCCCAGTACTTTGAAGTTGCTCATTTGGGCCCTCATTGAAGTTTTCATGATGTTGTGGACAGCCTGTGGGAAACTTGAGAGGTAAACGCTGTTCAGGCTGAAGGTTCCCACCAGGAAAGCGCAGGTGGGGTCGCGTGGGTCCGCTGGCCCTGTTGGTGTATGGACAAGCAGCTCCGGTAGCGACCGTGTCCAGAGCCGCCGTTAGTTGGGCTCTTTGGGAGTGGATGTTTCCTGCCTGCTCCCGGGCTCGTTAATGCTGCCGGGCTCATCCTCACTCCCCTTCCCGCCTTCTCTGACTCCCACGCTGGGAATACTGGTCTGGCCTCGTCTGCCCCCTAACGCTGTCTCTGTCCATACCAGAGGTGCTTTGGGAGGAACTGGGATGTTACTGGTGCGTGTCACGAGATGTAGAAAATACCTGGACACACTGTCACGACGTGCTTCAAGCCCTTTCTACCCACAGCTGGATCTTATTGCTGTCACTGTATTAGCTGCGTCGTTTCCTTGGTTTGCGGTGGCCCAGCAAAGCCAGGCTCGAGCGCTGGCCAGCAAAGCACTGATGTGAGCAAAGACTGGGATCTTCGTGCAACCAGTTCTCCGCAAACTGGCGTCTCCCGCAGGGCCATGCCGGGATCGCTCCGCTCCCAGGCGGTGCTCTCGCCGGGAGCCCTGGTGGCCCTGGCAGCCCAGGCTGGACGGGTCTAAGGGGACGGTCTGCGGTGCCACAATAGCAAACCAAGTTAACGCAGCTAGGCCTAACTTCTGCTCTCCAGGTTCGCTGGAAAAATTCAAAGTCAACCTAAAAATCTCATGGAAGGTGACAAAGTGATTTTGGCTCCGCTGCTTTTTTCCATTTGCGAAGTCATTAAAAGAGCGACGACAACAGAAAGCTGCGATCCCAACAATTAGTGGAGCCTATTTTCTTTCCCCCGCTGTGATTGCAGGCGCGGGGGCCGCGCTGGCTGCGGCATCCCCTCGCGGCTCCCCGCTCTCTCGCCCTTCCTGCCGCGTCTCCCGCACCGCCAGGAGCGACCTCGGCTTCCTGCTGCTCGGCGGCTGTTGCCCACCAGGAAATGATGTCTGCTGTAGGCTAATATTTATAACCAACCGGGAAGCGTGTGAGGTTATTTGTGGCAATATTTTTAGCTGGTTAGGAAGAAAGGCATTTGGTGGATGCATGGGGGTGTTTGCTTTGCTTTGGGTTCATTTAGCAAATGTTGATGATTTTTTTTTTTCCTTTTTTCCTTTTTAATTAGGAAGATGTAAGCTTACAGCAAATTTGAAACAGATGGAGCTGGTGACATCACTCTCTGTTTTATTCCTGTTAGTGCAGATTACCTACTTTGTGTTAAATCCTGAATAGGACATTTCAGGCTTAAACACCCCGCTCTCCCTTCTTTTCCTCTCCCGTCTGTCCTTCCTGTCCGTCCCGCTTTGTTCTTGCGTTACACCTCTCTCACTAGCTGCAGGCATCTTGCCTGCTTCAATCACACGCTGCTTCCCCAGGGTAAAATCCCAGAAAGCTTGCAACTGTTTCTCCTGTTCTAGGTGAACACACAAACCATCCCTGGCTTGCAGGGAGATGTTCGGGGAGGGGATGGACTGTTCCTCCTAAAGACCCTCGAAGGTCAGTGCTGCAGGACCAGAGCCCGCAGTTCCCATCCTGAGCTCTGCTGGACCCCTTCCCCCAAACCTAACCCCACATAGTCAATCCACGTGGATTTTCCTCTTCTCTCTCAGCGTCAGCTCCTCTCATCCGGTGGCCGCTCCTCTTCCTCGCTCCAGGCGTACCAGCCCCTTGGAGGATGCCTTGCACGAGCTCTTCTGCTGCCGTGGTGCTTCTCCTGCGTGTGGGCTGCCATGACCCCCTCTGAGGAGGGCCAGGCTGCTTACAGTCCCCTAAATCCTTTTGACCTGAGAAGCACAGATATGACCTTAGTAAGCAGTGACCCTCTGGTCTTTAATGTATTAACTTGCAAGCCCTCATGAAGGCCGGAGCATGATCATCTCGGTTTTGCAGATGGCAGAGGGCATGGACGCAGCACAGGGGCTGCGGCGGGATGTGAGCTGCACGTTAAAGCAAGCTTTGCAGTTCCTGGGCAAAGAGGAGGCTGAGACCCTTCCTGCTGAGGGGCGATGCGCAAAATTACTCCAAAGCAGGATGCGTTTGGAGGGGCACGCTGCAAGGCAGCTCTTGCCCAGGAGCTTGTTCGCGCACCCAGCCAGAAGTCCAGGTATCCGGGCGAAAGGTTACGCGACTCCGGTTCCGTTCCCCGCTCTGCGGTCCCGACGTAGCGTGCGACCCTCGCCTGTCCCCGCTTTGTCCCTTAGCCGGGTCCTCTGGGACTGGCCCTGGCCCTCGGCTGTGTTTTCCTCCCGCCGTTTTCACGAGCGGTTTGAAATTCTGCCCGAATTTCTGGGCCGGAGCTGGTTCGCCTTGTACGGCAGGGAGCGCCGCGGGCCCCTTCCGGGGCGGGCGGCCGAGCGGGCTGCGGCCGGCTGCCGCATCCCGGCGCTCTCAAGCCGCCTTTGTCTCCCCTTGGACCGCGCCGCTGCCTTTGTGCTGCGGCCCGGCTCTTCCTCGCGCAGCAGGCGCTGCTCCGCACGCAGAGGTGGGGAGGAATTTGCCTTTATCTCCCTGGCAGCACATGAAAAGTCCTGGCCACAGGATGTGTTTATGCGCGTTTTGCCGGGGAAAGCTGGGGAGGGGCGAGAGCGGAGGAGGAAGGGAGCTGAATTACTCTCTGGATCATCAAGTTGATTTTCAATACTTACTTTTTTTAATTTTTTTTTCCTCCCCCGAGGAGTTAAAACTATGTGGGTCCCCCCCCGCCCCTTCTCCAATGGTGCCCTTGAAGACTTATTCTGCCTTCTCCAACAATAACACCGCTCAGGTCCCGTTTGCATTGCTAGGCTGAAGTGGTTGGCACAGAAGGTTAGGCGGGATTGCCAAAAGTAAGCGCTCTTTAGCCTGCGAGAGAATCGCTTCCCCCGAGGAGCCGCCGGCGCGATGAATTGATGCGCCGGTCTTTTCCCAGTGGGAATCTGGACCAGGTCGCAGGAGAAGATACCTTCAACGGGCTGCAGCTCGTCGCCGAGCGGCCCTTCTCGGTTCTCCTTCGCCTGGTCCCGCTGAGCGCGGTCGTCCCCGGGGGCAGCCTGCGGCTGGCTTGGGGTAGTTGTTCGGGAAACGGTCCCGGTTAAGGCCAAGGTGTTTCACGCCGTTCCGTGAGCGCCGAACGTGATAAACGCTACTCTAAAAATATACATAACCCCCTTTTCCCCTTTGTGCAGAGCTGTATTGGATCATAGCTTTATGCTTTTATACCTGCTGTTTAATGCTCATGCATATAAATACAGCTCGGTTTTTCTTGGCCGCTCCAGGAGGAGCTTGGCTTCCTCTGTGCCTCAGGGCTTCCCGGCTGGCGTGCAGCAAGACGAGGCCCAAGCACGGTCCTTGCCTTTTGCTCTGGGCTGAATCACTCAAGCATCTTTAGGCCTCAGTTTTTCCATCTGAGAAATAACACTGACAGTTTGCAGTGGTGGGGTGGGGATTAATTAATATCTGTAAAGCATTTTGGGCTAAGAACTGTTAGAGGCAGCGACGGTCGCAGTACACAAGGCCGACTGGGTGTGTAAGACCTTTTACCGTGCAGAAGATGTTACAGGGATGTCTTGCATTTTGAAAATCTTCCTATAATAAAACCAGAGCCGCGTTCTGCTCTCCAGCCTGGAAGCAGGTTGCTTTTCAGTTCTCTACACCAACTTTGAGTGACTTGTACCAAAGCAGCTTTACTCCTGAGCCCCAGCACCAGCGGAGGATGCACCCGTTCTCCATCACTTTGGTGCTGTGAGTTATCTGCAGGTGAAAGAGCATCAGCGGGTACTGCAGGCCACAGAAAGCAGGGCCGGATCACCCCAAACTGCTGCCAGAGCAGCACTGACTTAGGTTTTTTTTAATAGATTTTCTGTTGCAACGCTCTGGTCGGTGTATGCCGTTTGCTTTTTGTCTCATCCTCAAAGGCTGCCGGTCTTTTGTGAGCATCAGATGTATGTTGTGGCTGTTGGGCTCTGGCTGGAGGCCTTGGCGGAGGCAGCAGGTGCCCCGTGGCGCCCGCGCAGAGACGCTGCTGCTCGTGGGGTGACTGATCCAAGTGACGCAGCTGGAGGTAAAGGCGCCCTTGTCCCGTTGCGCAGCCCGTCTCTGCTCCGCGCTTTCCACGCTCGGGCGCTGGGGAGACCAGAGCGCCGGGCTCCTGAGCGGTTCAACGTAAAGGGAGTCGTCTCCTGGGGACAGCTTCAAGGCCGGGCGCGTCGTCCTGCCCGTCCATCCTGCGGGGTGGGTAGGGAGGGATTGCCCCAATTCTCCGCACCGAAGCAGCGTGACCCGCGGGGGACTGCTTCAGCTGCAGGTAGAGAGCCCTTGGCAGAAAAATAACTCTCAACTACCTAAAAATTGAGGTTATAAAATCTCCTGATGCAAAGGCAGCATATTTTTTTTCTGTTTTATTTATTTATTTTTAATAATATACTTTTTAGCAATTCCGCACATGACAGCCTGGGGAAAATAGGTTGTCTGATATCTAGCATTCTTGGCTGGGTACTGCTAGTTAACCTTGACCAATTTTGAGGCAGGTATAACCTTCTGAAGAAAACGGCTCTCATCTTTCTTCCTCATTTAGATGTTATCGTTTGTGTTTGGTATAGAAGGTCGGTTCCTTCAGCCTGTGATCATCTTGCTTAGGCCAATGTCCAAGAAGACGCTATTTATTCCTCTGTTTAATTTATGCACAGTATAAACCATTGTGTCCCAAGCTGTTTATAAAGCAGAGAGGCACTTCCTCTTCTCATTTCTCATTTTTAATCAATGGTTTCTGCTTACTCACCAAGAGCAAAGCCAGAGAGGAATCATTTCTTTTGCCTTTTTCCCCTTATTAAATTAAATGGCCCTGGTGTAGGTACTGAAAACCAAGCAATCGTACAGAAAAAGATCTGAATTCCCAGCCCTGCTTCCTTTGGAGGCCATCAGCTGTGCTGTTATCGGGACAGAACTAAAATAAACGGTGGCACCGAGAGCTGTCCCGGAGATGTCTGGCGTGTCGCCTGTGACACCCCGTGGGGCACCCGGGTTGTGACGTTGCATCCTCATGTTTTGCCCCTGATTTGTTTCAGCACAGCGAGCTGGGTGCGTTTGCTGGGAACGGATACCTGGATTTGAATATCTGAGGGTGTATCCTTCCAAAACGTATAGGAGACGCCTTTGCATTGCCGTGCAATGGGATTTTGGTGCGACTGGGTGATTGCCTGTGCTGCGTTTATCCCAGGTGCCGTGGCCGGGCCGGGCCGTGGGTTACCCCAGCTCAGCTGTGCCGGGTGTCTCAGCAGCAAAACAGCCAGATCATCTTAAAATGTAAGCGATCTGGACACTTGGCAGCATCTGGCTGGGTTTCTTTTGTCATTGGGTGTAGGCTCATAAATTCAAAGGCCTTGGGAAAATTTACTCTCTCATTTAATGCAACGTGCCAAAAAATAGTGGTTTTGGAGCGGCGTTGTCAGGGGGTGGCGAGGGGGACAGGAGGGGGCTGCTGTGACTTCTCAGGCCCGGCAGGTAACTGCTGCTGCTTTGCATCGAAGCTTTTGCTGCCGGTTGTTTCACCTTTGTGCTTAAGAACTTCACGCGCCAAATCTGAAGGCACAGCTGATGGTGTAACCTTGGTGAGGTATTGACTCAGTGTGGGTAATTAAGGCACCTTCCGCTGTAATTAACAGATAGCAGGAGACGCTGACCCCGTTCGGGGAGGCGAGGCGCTGGCAGCGGCGCTTGCGGCTCCGTTGCGCCTGCCTGCGTGGGAATCGCGCCGAGCAGTGAGGTTTCCCTGCTTCGTCCGCAGGACCGGTTTTGCAATAAGTACATACAAACGAGAGCGGCCCCACGGATAATTCCTGAGTGAGGCAAATCCTAGGGCAGAGCAGATCTCTGCAAATGAATAAATACAAATCTGTCAAGTAATAAATTAGTGTCGGTTCTTCTGACTTCTGCCTTTGTTTTTCCCTCGGCTCAGCACGCGCCGCGCTAAGAAGCTTAGCGAGAGCTCAGTGCGGGGGCACAATTAGCCGTCACGCTGTGCCGAAGCCGGGGATGGCGCACGGTTGATTAATGGGCAGCGCTCGTGGCTGGAGGATGAAGAGGCTGAGGAAGGGCAGCTCCTATCTCTGCTGCTTTGAATGTGGGCTCCGTACTGCTGCCTCGAGCTCGCCTGCGGCACCCTGGGTGTAATAGCTGAAATACCCTCAGGGGCTGTATTTCCAAGGCCCTCTGTCCCCGCTGCAGTTAGCACAGTTAGAGCAGCCTTTTTTTTTGAACGTGTGTTTTGCTGAAGTCAGCGTTTGCTATTCCGTGATCTGGTGATTAACTCAAAATAATGTTGCCATTGTACTTACAGGGATGCTGACCATGTGCAGGCAAGCCAGGCCCTTGGGTGCAAAGCCCTCCAAAATTGAGGGGCTTTCATGTATTGGCTCCAACTACGACTCTGTAGTTGTATTGCACTTTTAGAAGTGGAAAGGCAGGCTGAGAGGAAGTGTTATTTTGATGCAGAGCTCTGACTGTGCTCGATGGTGGTGGAAGACTTGACATTTTTCAACACACCTTTCACGAGGACTTTATCGCGTTGCCTCTGCATGTGCCACATCTCAGTGCCCCCTCTTTGAGGCAGAGGTGTTGCTGCTGTTTGTTCTTTGAGATTTGTAGATGCAAAGCACTTAAGTAGGATGAAATTTTATGAGCCCAGAACTTCCCTGTTGCGTGCCTGGCTCCATGCAAAAGCAGCTGGGAAGCACGCAAGAAATTAGCTGAGGCCAAGTATGGATGCTCATCCCAGCCCAGAAAGGAAGAGCATAATTTGGGCTATTCTGGGAGCTTGCGGAAGGGTGGCCCTGCTATGGGCAGCAGGTCCCACGTTGCATCCAATATAGCAGTTGTCCAAGCTTGTGAGCTTTGCTGGACATGGAGCATATGGTGGAAGTCAAGTGTTTGCGTAGGTGCTCTGCTTACCGCTGGCTGTAGGATTAGCGTGATGGCGTGAACTGGAGGAAAGCACCTGATGAGCTCAGTGTTCAAGCTTTTGAGCGATGCCAGGCACCGGTGTGGCCAGTGTGGTCGGCACGCGGTCTACCTCCTTGGGTGGACATCTTTGGAGAGCACGCACTCGGTCACGCTGCTCCGTGCACTTTGGCTCTTTCCAGGCAAGATGGTCCACGTTGCAAGTCACTGGCTCTCTGCACTTGGGCCAGGACAGGCATTTAGTGGGATTCCTGAAAACGCAGCACTTCTGATACAAAGGCTTCATCAACAGCAGAGTCCTCAGCAAGATTTCCCCCTCCGTCGGGGTTCAGTCGTTTGGGATCAGTACTTTCACTGAGACGATGGCTCCATAGAGGATGTTATTCTACTGCATTTGTTAGCAAAGTTTCCTGTCTAATACCTTTTTTTTTTTTTTTTCTTCCTTTCCTCATTCCACAAGCGTCCGGGAGCTCAGGCAATTTCCTGCCCTGCAGTTCTGAGGAGCCGAGTGTCCTGTGAATCTCGACCACGTTCGTACGTGCTGTCGGGACTGAGACCACAGGGAATTGCAGGGACCTTGGGGGATTGCTCGGACGGGAAGGGACAGCCTTGGGCTTGTAGGACGTGGCTTTGAAACTTGGTCCACCAGTTAGGATTGCTGGGCCTGCTGG
This sequence comes from Struthio camelus, assembly GCF_040807025.1. Classification (NCBI taxonomy): domain Eukaryota; kingdom Metazoa; phylum Chordata; class Aves; order Struthioniformes; family Struthionidae; genus Struthio; species Struthio camelus. The sequence continues at coordinate 4,815,806 of NC_090961.1, forward strand.
GTACATCCCCAAACAGTCTCCACCATAGGGCTGAAAACTCGCCATGGCTCGCGTGGCTGATGCAGATGGTTTCTGCTACTGCTGTTCTTCAGTAATGAAATTAGTGTCGGACTTTCTAGCACAGTGACTGTGAATGTTTCTCTTTTCTTCATTCCCACCTAAGGAAGAGAAAGTGCCTGTGTGTCTGTCTATTAATAGTTGTATGAGGAAAGCTGTACGCAAGGAAGACGTTATGAAAAATATTACACTTATCCATATTGATTTTTGCTTTGTTTGCTGGCTGGTTCTGTTATAACCCTGGCAGAGCCGTGAGCAATGTCATCCCAGGCTCAGCTAACGAGCAAACATCAGGTGTTATCAGTCTGGCCTGAAAATCAGCTTTTGCTGTCATTTAAAAAACAACTATTTGAAAAATTTGTCTGGAGCTGTGGCGCTTTGTGCGCGAGCCTCTCCCGCACGTGGAAAACCCCGGCTTGAGAAGAAGCAGGTCCAGTTTCATGACTTTTTCCATGCACGTCAAGTGGCCAGAGTGACACAGGAAATATGGTCGGACGCTGTCGTGGGCGGGTGGCTGCTGGACCCGCTTGTCACTCCGGGAGCGCCGATGAAGGGAGACTTGTCCCCCGAGGGAAACCATCCGCGGCTTCCTAACGCGAGGAGACGGCTGCCGTGGCCCGGGGGTGACGGGAGCGAACGTGGCGGGCTGCGGGGACTCCTCCGACAGCCGAATCCACCCTGGGGTGCAAATTCAGAGCCGCCCTCTGCACCCCCACCCGAAACGGCACCCCGGCTCCGGAGGTGCCACGCGCTCTGCCCCGCTTGCTCCGTCCTGCGCCCGTCCTTGCTAAGCGGCTCGCGGCTCAACCCTTCTCCGTCCCGCTGTCCCCCAAGTCCTCCGCGATGCCGGCGTGAGGACCGCGAAGCACCTCTCCGGGTCGGGACGGGAGACCGGAGCCGTGTCTTTGCAGGATTAGAGCCCCACGCCGCTCGGAAGCGGGTGCGTTGCCCGAGCCCGTGCGACGCGGCCGCCGTCTGAAGGACTTGGCCTCCAGTCGCTGTCGGACGTTGCGTGGGTGAGACCGCCTTTCCCTTTGGGAGGTGTCAGTTTGTAAAATACCCGTGACTGTGGTTTAGCGGGGGAAAAGCCACGGCGGAGGAGGTGAAACCTTGAGCCGCTGTGACCTCCTCGTTTCCCACCCCAGCTGACGACTTGCCCAGCCGCTGGTGCGGTTCCCGGCGCTGCGCCTGGCTCTCGCCCCGCGCCGGGGCGTAACCTGGCTCCTCCCTGGCCGAGCATCCGCGCCGGGGCCGGGGAGGTTTGGGTCGGAGCTACCCCGTGCGCCTCTGCCCGTGACGCCTGACTGCTCCCGCTGTCTCAGGGCTCAGCAAAAACCGTGCAACCGGCTTTAGCGGGAGGATGGCCAAGGCCCCGTTAAACAGGATTAAACATCATCCTCCCCCAAGATTTGCAGGTCATCTCTATTCAGTGACCTTTTTCTTCCCTCCCCCTCCGAAAGGAAATGTTTGCAAATGCTTCTTTCATTTTAAATTGACCCCAGTTCCCAGTAGCAAGGGCTGGAGTTAGCCCTAGGGTCTCTGGTGGGAAGAGATTTGGGTTGTCTTGGAGAGTGATGTGCCTGGGTTTTGAATACCATTAATTAATTAGCATTTTGCAGCCCCTTGTCCATTCTGGAGCAGCAACTGCCTTCGTTAGTAAGGAGACGAACGCTACCTCCAGCCAGGACAGTGCAGTCCCGGAAACCTGCCCGCCGCCTCGCAGGAGAGCACGCTCGCAGCTGGGACTAGATTTACAGTACTAGCATGTATTATTCATCTCAAATAATACATATTCTAACTCTGCAATTGTGCAGGGCAAGGCAGAGTAATTTTAAGGATAGCTCCGACCTATCAATCTTAGTGTTCGAAGCGTTAATGCATTCTGTGTGCGCATGTGCTTGTGGGGGTACAAGTAAGTGGTCTTTGCAGAGAGCAAGGCACTCGCCCAAAATGAAATGTTTTGCAAACAGGCAACGTAGCTTTGCGTTGCCGTAAAGCTGCTCGGGTGTTTGGTATTCCTCTCTACTTTTAATAGGAGAAATCAGTGATTTGTGCGTGTATATTGAATCTAAATATAAGTTCAGTCCTCGTCTAAATATATCTGCAGATGCTTCAGGATTAACATACCAAACTTACGGGAGCGGGCTGGAGGAGGAGGAGATGTGCAAGGTCAAATCTGAATTTAGTGTGCTTAAAAGAATAAGAGCGTACAGTTTTGGGTATCTCTTTGGACTTGAGGTCAGGATACTTGGTTTAAATGCTGTTTATGCCCAAGTCACAAGAATAGCTAACCACAGGTACTGAAGCTGTAGGTTTTCTCATTTGTTAGTGGGATTACTTTTGTTTGTGGGAGCAGAAGAAGGGAAGGAAAATCTTCCAAAAACCACTGGGATTTGATCAGAAAATTAAATAAAAATTGCACGTCCCACTGGCTTTCTTAGACATACTTTTTAAAAAGGGGAGTGGGAACAAGCCAATTTATGTTAAGCTTATTGTAATTGAGTTTAAAGAAAAACAGGCATTGTTTATTTAAGAGCACTGTTCTGTAACGTCATTAAATCTCGGTATTCCCAGTAACGTGGCGCTCTACCCTTAGGTCTAAAATAGCGCTTGGAAAGCCCTTTTCTTTAACTGAGTAAATAAGATTTAGCTCCTATGCTCTATCTAGCTGTTTCTATGGAAACCAGATTTTAGTACCAAGTAGGCCGCTTGAAATTTGAATCGCTCCAGATTCAGTTGTGAGAACAGTGATAAAACTCACCCTAAATGTCAGGTGGGTGCTGGGGAAGCGCATGGTTCCCGCTCACCACGGGCCAGCGGGCTGGACTCGTGCAGTCCGTGTTGGGCAGTGGGATGACTGAGGACTGTGGTTGTCCATCTGTCCGTCCAGTGGCCAGCCTCAGCGCTCTGTGCAGTGTCCAGAGGTGAGCCCAGCAGCTGGAGCACCTTGCTGCGTGCTGAGGACCAACCACTGCAGGGCCACCCGCGCTTGGCGTTGCTGGGCTCCACGTTCCTACTCCAACCACGGCAATAGGTGATGCGCTGCTGTCATATAGCTGTTAAGGTTCCCCCCCAAAAAATTAAAAAATGAGGATGCAGAGTGGCCCCCTGCACTTGTGCACACCCGTGCGGTTGCTGATGCCAGGACTCCCTGAGAACAAGGCAGAGCTGCCTAATGGCATAGAGAAGTGAATTATTCTGAATATGAGTTGCAGGAGTGGTGTTGAACCTGGCAGATTTCTAAAGACCAGTGTCTTTTGCTAAAACAACACCCTCACCTCTGCCTGGAGGGGAAGAGGAGCTGCTTTGATCTGATGGACATCTGTGGGTGGTTCTCTGACTGCTGTTGGTGGTCCTGCTGGGTGTCCCTCCTCTGCTATAGAGAGGGAATATTCAATGGTGATACTCAGCGTGTGAGTTTGCTGGAGATGGGAAGGTGCAGAGAGCTTTGAGAGCCTGAGCCCCAGGCCGCTGAAGTCAGGGGAGGTGTTCTGGGACACTGCAACAAGCTCCGAGTTAGATCCTGGAAGCAATAAACGGACTTTAGTGTTGTTCATCTCTGGGTTCCAGTTCAAAGGCAGCTTTTGAAGAAAAGAGCAAGCCAAAAAGGCTTCCCTTTTCTAGTTAAAAATTACTAAAACATAATTATGGTCTTACACTTGGGTAATGAAAGATCTTTCTCTGTGGGCCCTAGGGCCAAAACAGATCAAACTTTTTAATGTTATTTTTAACAGTACAATTTTTTAGATGTGACAGTTCCTATTCTCTTCATATGCAAAGTGGATTAAGCCTAGCCATATGATCATCTTTATTAAAATCTCTAGCTTATTTTTGTTACGCTTGTGATTAGATAACGCAACAAATCTAAGAGTCTGCCCTGGAGAGAAGGGTGTGGGTAGAAATCATTAGATGGTTAAAAACAGTTGGTCTCTCTCTTCTTTTTCTAACCTCAAAGATTATTTCACTTCAGCAGTTGACTTTTCGGTGGAAAAACTGGATATGAAATGGCACCTGGAGAATCCGGGATGCTTTGTGCTTCCTCCATTTGGAGGAGAGGTTGACTTTAGCTCACTTGGTGGTGGTTGGACATCCCACAACGCTTGCGCTGGCTATGGTCTTTCCTAGCCACTTAGATTATATGAGTGCGTTCCAGACACTTGCCATGCCCTCTCCTGATAATTACATGACAACCGGAGCACCTTCTTTAATATAACTCATCCTCTGCCTGCTCTGTACTTCTAAATAACCCTATGTTTATGAAACCGTGGTTGGCTGCTGGGGAAGAGGCTTATGACACTGAAAAGCTGGTGATCCCAGTTGGATGAATAAACATCTCATCAACTTAAGGCACCCTGTTCTACGTTTGGGCACCAAGATCTTGATAATAACGAGGATTAATATGCCACTGTGATGAATTTGGAGCAGGCCGAAGTTTAACAGGAAGGACTGTGGCCCCATGAAGAATCATTTGAGAGCATCAGCCGTTGCTACTGTGAGCACAAGGAAATACTGCCCCGTTTTGTGCAACTGGTGCAGGAAAAATGCCTCTTCAGTACTACTTGATGTGACAGTCGCATGCGCTCCCCTGGACTCTTCCCGTGGATGTGTTTTTTTGCAGCCTCTTCTGCTGCTGCTTGCACGCTGCTTTTTGACTGACAAGGACCCGCTCGCGGAGCGGTGAACCAACGGCGAAGCCGTGCTGCTTTGCGCTAGCTACAAATGCACCACGTCGCCAGCGAGGCGCAACGACGGCAGGCCTGGGCACGCGTCGGGGGCTGGCTCTCGCCCAGGGTCAGGTTCGTGCGATACAGTTTTCCCTCTCAGCTTGGAGGGAAGGGGGAACGCATGAAAAGGTGTGAAGGGTTTTTCTGCACAAAACGCTGTGGCTGGACACTGTCTCTCCCAGGCTCTCACATTCCTGTTTTGGAGTGACTGTGATAAAAGGTGTTACACTCTTCATCCGATGTGCCAGCTGTGCTCTCCGTTAAAGGTGCATGCATAGCAGAGAGAATGACAAGTGGAGAATAAGGTGATGCTGATCACAGTGCAAACACCTATGCAGATGGCGGAGTCTCACTTTTTTTCCTTTTTTTTTTTGGGGGGGGGGGGCATTTGGCCTCTTCATCAGCACTGTCTGTGTCCCTTTTCCTTGTTGCAGCTCAAACCACCTGAATGATTGATGCACCCACCATGGACTGAGCAGCAGCAACTGAAAATGGCCCTCCAGATTTGTACTAGTTCAGATCTTGGTGCGTGTTGTGTGGCTCAATGAATAGGGCAGAAACCAAATCCTGAATCTGGAGGTTTTCCACTCTTTCTGCCTTGGACCCTTTTGTAATTTTAATGGAAAAAGAAAACCTCCCTCCCCATCCACCTATCCTTTATTGGAACTGCTAAACAGTCATCTTCAGTGACTTTCTAATAAAAGAATGTCTGTTAAATGGAGCCCCAGAGAGCTGAGCTGCTTTACAGGGAGCTGTTTGAACTTATTTCCGTGCTGGCTTTTTAATATAGTTTAATATAGTTCTGGTCCTTTTTCTGCGTAGATTTTTCCTATCAAAGCTCATCTCTTCCACTCTGTTGTCTTACTGTCACCCAGCTTTGAGTTGGACTTGAGGAGGGGGAGAAAGGGAGCAGCAGAGACCTAGATATTTATATCACGAATGCCAATTCATGAATGACTCAACTCTGTCCAGGTGGTGAAATGCTCTGAAGTTAAAATTCTGGTAATGAGCGTGCTTGTAGCACCACAGGCACTCGCTTAATAGGTTGCAGGTTTATTTAGCGCACTTCCTCCTTTGTTTATTTATTTATAATTTTATTTGATTTATTTTAAGATTGTCCTGAAGTGCAGTATCAATTGCAGACTAATTACACCTCACCGTACAGTGCTACACAAGAGAAGCTTACATTGCAGTTCTCAGATAAATGTATCCCAAGGCACTCAACAGAGAAAACAAAGGCAGAAATGCAGGCGTACTGTTAGAGAGACCAGCCAGAGGAGGAAAAGATACGGAGAGGTGTGTATTTACATGAATCTCCTGGACCCTGGCTGAAGATCCGCACTGGAGATCAAGGTGTCTGGTAAATAACACTAGGGTCTCGGGGATCATCTGGGAGCTGCTCTTGGAAAGACATGATAGGATGTCTGTTTGGTTTGAGAGATTTATGGAGAGAGCTGGCTGAGCGTCCTGTTCTAATATTTCATTTAAAATTCTCGTAGAGTCTTTGGAATGTGCTCTAGTGCTAGGGATAAAATCCAGCAGAGTCTACGCTGCTCCTGATGACGCTGACTGAGACGCCTTTCCAAGACGTGCGGCAGTTGTGGGGTGACACGAGATGGCTGCGTAGCATTAGATGAGGACCCAAGAGGGGTTGTGTGCGTGTTTGGGGTGGTACATGAGTTCATGGTGTGTCATTTTTCATATAGAAAATGTGCAGCGTTTTCTTAGGAAGGGCGGAGAAAGGGTGTCTGTATCGGACAGAGCAACTCAGAGCGCTGCAGGTGGGCACCACGATCTGGTGCTGTTGAATGCGTCTGCGTGAGCAGTTCCCAGTGGGGGCTAAGATGGGCAGGGAAGGTGCCTCAGGAGCCCCAGCAGCGCTTCTCACAAGGGCAGTTGAAGGGGGAATCCAAATGAGAGCTCGGCTGGAGCTGGAACGTCCCCATTCCCTTGGAGACCGCCTGGGAGTGTTTGGCGGCAGTTGTGCAAAATCTGTGGGAGAAGTTGTCAATAAGGAGACAGAGATTGATCCAAGCACTGTCCTCTTTGTAGCAAATGTCCGTAAAGACTAACATGGCTCTGCAACCACACACAGAAAAGATCCAGGTTTTGCTGAATCCCATGACACTGGTTGGGTCCCAGCTGCCAGAAACTAGTGTTACTCCACTGACTTAAGATAGAGCTGGGTAGACATGTATAGCTGAGTTGGTTTATTTATCTGTGTTTTATTTCTCCTATATACTGCCCTTTCCTGTGCCTGCTTTTTCACAGTGCATCAACTCCTCTGGACTCTCACAGTAGTGAATGGTGCAGCATGAGCATCCAGCAGTTGCAAGCAAGCGGGGCTGCTGAGATGGACTTGGTTCTTCCTAATCCTAGAGGTGGCTTTCTAGACTTCTTGGAAATCCTGGCCATACCCAAGAAATGCAGTCAACACCCGCATTGCTGCGAACAAAACCCATCTGGTAGTAGGTGAGGAAAGAGGAGGGGTGAGGCAATATTCCCCATGCCAGATGGATGTTGTATTAATTTAGATCACTCGTATCATGAACTTCTCAGCTTGGTTTAGGGGCTTGGAGGTTGGTCTTGATAGCTCCGACAGAGTCACCTCTTCAGCTGTAGGAGGCTGGCAGGGGGCCAGCCCGACTGCGTAAATGCTGTCGTTCATTCTGGGCAGTACTCATTCCCAGTAGGAATTTCCCATGAGGCTATCCCAAAGGATCAGCTGGAAAGCAGCTGCAGAGGCATAAGGGAGTAAAGACACTAATGACTGCCCTCAGCAGAGTCACTGAAATGTCTCCAGGCCTGTGGCTCTAATTGCTTTAGACGTGTCCCATCGCGTGCTCATCCAGCACAAAGTAGTTTTCTGATTCAGGCTGGAGTGCTGTTAATGCTCTCCAGAGCTGGAGCGAAGAAATCTCATGTCCTGGTTGTGTGGTGGTGCAGCTGATGGAGTTTTCCTGGCTTTCCCCATGCTGTTTCTAGGCAGCATGCTGGCAGCCCGTCTCAGGTGTGCAGGAGGAGAAGTGGCTCCCATGGACTTGCAGTTTGCTGTAGCCTAGCTTCCAGCTGGTGACTGCGGGGGAGAGCATCCCTCATGATGGGCTCAGGGGCACTGAGGCTGTCCTAGTCCTGGCAGGATGGCCAACATGATATTTTCTGCACGCACGCAAGGTCTGCAAGGCACAATCAGGTTACTCCGAGGAGTCTGGAGTTTAGGTGCGGTTATGAACCTGGCATCTCCTTGGTAGCCAGTTATTGAGTGATTGTCATAGGAACTGGGCATTTTCATTTCAGTATCTGATAAAATATTAATGTTTCTGCCTGTTGAGAATGGCAAAATAGTAATGCATTTTTGGACGTGGGCTGAAACAAGAGTAGCCCCTCTGCAGGGCTTGCTTCACATGCTGCCCACGCAGGGGTTTCTGCGGGGAAAAATTGGTATAGATCCAGGGGAGCAACCTGGCTCAGACCTGCTCAGGACTTGGCTCTGGGTGCAAAGGAAGAGGGCAAGATGCAGGGAGTTGGGATCACACTTTTTATGGAAGGGTTCCACTATAAATAGCTTGCATAAGCGGTAAATAAAAGTCTTAATAAATGATGAGTCATTGTGGCACAGGAGAGGTCAGTGGACTGCTTTTAACCATGGCTTTACAAATATCATTGCCACTTCTTGCTGCTGTGCTTGTGAACATTTATTACTGATAGTGCTCATGCCCATAGCATTAGAAAGCATTTTATGAAAAATACATTGGTGGGACCTTTGTTAGGAGGGTGTTGCCTTTGATACTCCCTGCTGTGATAACCTACTGGGATATTTTACTGGCTTTCCCCTCCTCTGTGATGCAATGATCACAATTTTCTCTTCTGTTCTCTCTAACCCATCACCCACCTTCCTTCTCTTCTAGCTTGTGTTTTCCCAGGCAGGGCCGCTTTGGAAGCAGGTGGGAAAGGGCTCAGGTGTGGAGCGAAGGGAGGATCTGGGGCTGGGGCTGGACTGTGGTGGCCAGGTACGCAAGGGCCCTAGGTTGGGAGATTTTATAGGCACATGGTGAGAAAAGGCAGGTAGGGAAGGAGGAAAGTGCTCGAGCGCGTCGTGTGTATGTGTCTCAGGTGGCATGATTACTGGTGCTGTGCTGATTCAGCATTTTGCAAGACCTTTTTCTTTTTGGGGCCATTTCTCCTCTTTTCCCCACCCTCTTCTCCACAGACACACTAATTCATAGCCGCACTTGGTGTCAGGTACCAGCCAGTGTAACAAAAGCCCCGTAATAAATACTGCAGATGAGCTGACGCAAGGCCGTGTTGTTAGGGCTTTGTTGGTAGGCAATAACAAGCGGAGAGGGACATCCTGGGCTATTTCCAGGAGCATCTTCAGCTTAAGGGTTAAGCTGATTGCCTCTCTTGAGGTCTGCCTAGTGGTATAGAGAAGTTGTCCCCAGTGTTGTGCAAGTTAAATGATGGAGAGCCCTATTTATAGTTCCTGTGTTGCTGGTATGCCTTGTTTGCTCGGAAGAGCTGTTTTGGAGCATTCATTGAGCGCTCCAGCTGGAAAACAAGTGGTGTTAACTGGTTTTCTGTTGGGCTCCAGCAGGGGCATGCTGAGGCTCAAAGTTGTGGGTTTATGCATGTTCAGTGTGTTCCCACTGGAGACTCTGCTCTTGCAGGCGTCCCGCAGTGGTGGGACCTGCAGGTGGTTGGTGCCGGAGCAGCTCGGAGCACCTCAGGCGGCTGAGTCAGGGTAGCAGCTCTTCCTGTCTGGCCTGGCACGACACAAACCCGGGCAGTCGTTTTTCCACATTCACCATCACTGCTACTCACTGACCCGTCATACTACTTAGAAATTTCGTTTGCAGTCAGGGAGAGAATTTGCTCCGTTTCACATTTTCTTTGCAAATATAATTTCAGGGAGGGGGAATACTTGCATAAATATACATATATTGTCTAACCATCGCTTTTCTTTTAGTCACTCAAACATGTGATTTTATTCCTGCAGCTGTAAAGTCAAGCATGCAAGTGTTAAATTGTTAAATAAGTCAAACATAATTATTCAAGTACCCAGCATAATGTATTTCAGAAGTGCAGGATCTGAAATCCAACACAATGCACACGGGTAAATGCTTTTGTATTCCCAAGGGAAATGTCATTTTGACAAGAATATATTTTTCCTCTTCCGTTCTGCAGCCTGTCTGGTACTGTCTTGATGCTTTCGTGGAAGTCGCGTGCAAGTACAGTTCATTTTGATGTGGAATTATTCAAACCTTTAAGATTCATCCCTGTGGACAGGCTTGCTCTGCAGCCTGATGAAATGATACAGGCTCAGCTCAATGCAGAGGGCTTGATGTTAAAACCTTTTTTTTTGCACTGAATAGCCTGAATTGGTTATCTTTTTGGTGGCACTATGTAATGCGCTTTCCTACAGTCCAGGCACAGCATCTCTATCTGGTGAAAAAAGATATTTTGAATGAAGAACACCTTTAATATCAGCTGAGGAAATACTTTTTTTAAAAAGTGACAATTTTTGGCCTTTTTGTCCAAAAATGGGAAATTTTTTTTTGAAGTTTGTGGGTTGAAGGAAAACATAGGGTTTTTTTGTTTTTTAATTAATTCTTGGACAGAAATGAAATGCTTATCAGTATCTTTTGCAATAGAAAGGCATTTTTCTTCTTGCTGTCCCACTCCTGGATTTTGAGATCTATGCCAGGCTGGACTCTCTCTTTGAGAATTTCAGCCGTTGCTGCTGTTAATCACATGCGGTTATTTGCAGTTATTTGCAATGGCTTTGCAGAAGTCATTTTCATAGTCAATGGCTTCTCAGCCCTGCACAGGACACCTGACCGGTGTCACCTCAAGCTGGGTTGATTTGGGGAGGGGGAAGACCGCTGCTTTGCTCTGCAGCCTGGGACGTTGCCCCAGGTACTTGGGATGTGTTGGTACAGCTGAAACCGGTCCCGTAAGAGATGTCCACAAAGCGCCTTTGCTTGAAGGAGCGTTTCAAGCCTTGAGCAGCTCCCTGCCAAGCGAGGCTTCCTCTTTGCTGAGTCAGGAGAGCTGCTTCCTTTGAAGCGGGCTGGATTTGGCTCCCGGCCCTGGCAGCATGGGGACGTGTGTGCGATTGCAGGGCAGATCCAACCACTCCCTTTCAGGTTTCCAGTAAGAAAACAGGCAACAGAGCTGATTGGAAACAAGTATTAGTTTCCCATTCCCTTCTCCCTACCGTGAACAAATACTCGTCAGAAATCTCCAGGAGATTTCCTGGACAGAAACCAATTTCACCTGTTTTATTGCAAAATAGCTCTATTCCGGAGGATATATGCTATATCTAACAGTCTCTAAGGAGAAGTTTACTGCAGACCATGGACAGTTAGTGGCCTGCTCGTACCTGACATCTCAGCATTTGTTTCTCCAACAGTTGCTCTGATCTCATCTCTGAATTTGCGTGAGTGGCTTTTGGGACGGAGCTGGAGGTGCTGGCTCTGTTTCCAATGCTGTGCAGTGCTCTGCAGACCAGCCCGCCTGGGGCGCCTCGTTCCTGGTCCTTCCTTCCCGTTTCTTCCATTCCCAGCCTGTGCGTGAAGTCGTGGCGGGGACCGTACCTCTCCTGAGCATGACCACGAGGGATCCTCCATGCCCTCTCGGGGGGGCGCTGGCAGGGATGTGCATCTGTCTCCTTGCTGCAAAATTGATGCCCTTTGTCAACAGGGTTATTCAAAACCCGAGTCGTTAGTGCTCCGGCATGTGTCGAAGTGACCCTGCGTTAAGTACAGTAAGGTACCTCCCTGCTCGCTCTTCTTTCCGCTCGACCCTAGCCTGACCACAGCGCTGCCCGACTGCTCTTGTCTCTAATGCCTGACTCAAAGGCAAAGAAGGGGCCCGTGGTGGCCAGTGCCGCGTTCTCCTCTCGCTGGATGCACGTGGGATTGTGTGTGTGTATTTCTGGCATTTCTTTCCTGTAGTGGGGTTGAAGCTCTCTCTTTAGCGCCAACGTGACTTTAATGTTGCGTGTTGAAATTCATTGAAGCTTCTGGTTTCTGTGCACTCCACGTTTGCTCAATCTGTTCGTATTAATTTTTAAACACTAACATTTTAGCAGCAGATAAACAGCTGGTGGTGCTTTCAGAGTCGTATTATATCATCCGAGACGCTAATGTAACTCTCCCAGCTTAACGTCCCGGGCCGGGGGGAGCGCGGGACTGCGCCGCAGCAGGTTGGGTTCTTCCGGCCCCTCGCAGCCGCGAGGGATTTGTTATCTTGGGGGTGCAACTCTGCCCTGAGGCAATGCTTCCCACCCGTCTCCCGCCGAGGCAGCTCCGCCAGCCGTCCGGCTCGCTTTCACCCTCGTTTTAAGCGGTCCCGTGTCTCTACTGGCTGCAAGAGCCAAGCTGAGCTTGTGTTGGACAGTCCAGTTGGGGAATCCGCCTGAACATCGTTGACAAAGCTATTTACATTCTCTGAATTATTGACTGAAAACATCATGCTCGATTTTCTTTCTTTTCTTTTTTCTTGGAGGCAGCCAAGATCTAATCTATGATTTTTTTTTTTTTTAATTTTTTTTATAGCTGTATGGATTTGTTAGGTCTGAAGGGACCCTTAGATCATCTTATCTCATCCTCTGTGCGGTAGTGACCATTCAAATCCATCCAGCTTCCCTTCCCCAGCCCTGTAATTTGTGAGCTGCGACTGTACACATCCCGTTAGGGGAGCCAATATTTCAGATACGTTTTACTTCAATTCTTTCGTACGCCAGTTTGCCAGCATGTTTTGAGTGATGCATGTTTCAGGCACCCATGTAGCAGTAAATGTGCTGTCTGCAGAGACAGCCAGGTAGAGCAAAGACTACATTTAACACATTCAGTCAAATCAAAGCAGCTTTTATGGGTATATTTATCCACTGTTACAGTATGCAAGCAAGGATGTAGTTTTTGACTCTGATTATCTCTGAAAAACTCTGCTGTGAATTTTTTTTTCGTCAGTCTGAAGCTCCTGCCTTTCTGTAAATAGATTAAAGTCCATCTGGATTAAGCCACTGTTGAAAATCTGGCCTTAAGCGTTGGCAGTTCTTTGTGCAGCAGCACGGCCAGCGTAGGTGTTGCCATCCTCCCTTGGGCTGAGCCGGGCTCTTCTCCTCCAGTGTCCAGCACAGAAACTGCCCTGCCCGAGGTGTGCCGGGCTCCAGATAAACAACAAGCCCTCTGTTGACTCTTCTAGGTATTCATATTTTTGAGGAAGTTGGTCTTTGCTATTTTGAGAACCATTCTTTGGGTAACAAATCAGAGAGGAACTGATGGTTGTTTTTGCAGTAAGAATATTACTGAGAGGAAAAAACCCTTTTTTTCCTAACTGAATTTTTCCTTCTGGAAGGCTTTCAACGGCATTTGTTCAGGAGCAAAGCAATACCCACGCACAAAAAAAAAATCCATTTAATTCATTTTGGAGGGTGGAGGAAGAGGAGGGTCAAAACTGAACTCTTCTCCAGGCAGCTGTAGCTGAGAGCCCCCGGGCTGCTCTTTCCCTGCCCTTCTTCGCGGCCGGATGCGGAGCAGGTCTGGCCCCTCGGCGTCGGCAGCCCACGCGCGGGGCCGCTCGAGAGCGCTGCTTTTCCCCCGCACTGAATAGCGGGCTCACTGCACGCCGACGTCTCGGGCGGGCGTCTTGGCTCTCTTGCTGCGTTTCACAATCTTAAGAGTCTCTATTTGTGCAAACCGTCTAATAATTGCAAGCAGAGAAAGTCTTGGTAGTATTCCTGAGCCTTACAAAGCTGTCCTTTTCTAGGTTAGGCTGTGCGCATATATGTGCTGTTGCTTTTTAAATAGTTACTGCAGTTGCTGGGAAGTTATGCAGGAATTGTGCAGTGAGGCAGAGGAGACAACCGAAGTCCAGAACCCCCTCACCACTATTGGCCCCCGGTTGGAGCTTTCAGGCTTACCGGATTAGAATTTCAACTTTTTTTAACAATGCAATTCCGTAGAAAAAGGTTTCATCCCCAAACTTGCATCAGATATGTGATATTTGCCCTCGCTGCACTGAACTTGCTGCAATCGTTTTGGTTTGGCTTCAGCACCATGAATTACAAATGATTTAGCAAAATCTTTTTAGGTTAGGTCCTTTGCGACAGATGAGTCGCAGCTAGGCTCAGTCATCTTCTCCAGTTAGATGAGAGCCATCCTACTTGCCTTGTTGCTGGTGCTAGAAATACGTAAGTCAATTTGCTTTTTTTGGCACCGCGTTTTTCTGCTGTTCCCCCTCGTTTACAAGACACTGGAGACTTGGTGCACAGACCAGCCGCATCCTCCCTGCCTTGGCTCTTCGAAACAACTTGCTTTAATTACTGGTGAGTGTCTGTTCTTATTTTTCTAGGAATTGAAAATCTAGTACAGTTACTTTCCAGGTCTACGGGGAAACTTGAAGGTGATGCTTTTGCAACGTGTGACAGAGGGCTGAAATGTTCGATGGGCTGATGCAGCTTGGAGGATCAAGACAGGAGCGTGGTGGTGTTGCACCTTTCTTCTGTTTTAGGTGGGCAGAACAGGGAGTGAAGGGGGAAATCAGTAGATAGAATCACCCAGGCGTGTGCACGTGAGAGTTCCTAGTGAAGCACCTAAAGATGAAGCCGGAGCAGAGCATCTCACAGCTTTAGATTTTTCTGTTTCAAGAGCAGTAAATGCCTTGTGAGGGCCTTAGGGTGGAAGTGGGCAGCTCTGTATCGGAAACGCCTGTGCTCATGGCACTTCTAGTTTACTCTCAGTAGCCTGCAGAAACTTCAGCAGTTGTCGCTAATGTGAACTTTTCAGTGCATGGCAGGAGGGGAGTGATGTGTGTCTTCTCCTGCCTTCGTCTGTGAGCGGCGTTCTGCATCGTTCCTGGAGAGAAAGCGCCTGGACCGTCCATCTCGAGGGCTCAGCTGCAGTTTGGAGCAGCAGGGGAGTAAAAATAGATGTGTTTACTAACCAGCACTTCTGCTTTGAGAGGGAGGGTGTCACTATGAAGGTACAAAACCAAGGCATAGCGGAAGGGCGCCGCAGAGACCATCGGGTCAGTCCGAGGTCTGTGATAGAGCCGTTCGCCTTTACGTGATTGCGTTTGGGGGAGTTCACAAATGGGTTATGGTTTTTAAGAGAGCTCCCGAACCCAGCGGGTCAGCGCGGCTGTCGTGGCTGTTGCCCGGTGGCACTGGAGCAGTGTTGGCTGCGGGGAGCAAGCGCGAGGCTTTGGCGACGAGGGTGTCTGTGAATGACGTTTGGAGGATGCTGGTGCCACGAGCAGACTGGGCACCTCGCAGAGGTGCCGCAAAACTTCCTCGTCGGCAGGAACAGTCTCCGGGGGGGAAAAGCTTCCGCGTGTGCGGTGTCTGCCCCACAAAAGTCTCGTTGGCTGAACGTCGATGAGCTGGACACCCTTCCTTTCCTTAGAAAAGGCCGATTTTTCGGTGCTGGAGGGCTGAAATTCATGAGTCTGGTTTTTCAAACTTGCTGAACGCTTGCAGAAGTTCGCAGGTTGGCAGAGGCGCTCCGCATCCCGGTGTGAACGCTTCCCCGTTTGCTTTTAGATGCCGAACTACAGCTCTGCGAGAAGATCAGCGTTCGGCAGTGCTGGGGCCGTGCCAGAGCCAGGCAGGAGCCGCCGGTCGCCAGCCTGCACGAGCCTCGGCAGCCGGCAGCGCGCTTGGTGCAGGCAACTCCTTTGGGGGAAGAAGGGGTGGGCGTTTTCATTTTCAAACAAGTCATAAT
Source organism: Struthio camelus (assembly GCF_040807025.1). Taxonomy (NCBI): domain Eukaryota; kingdom Metazoa; phylum Chordata; class Aves; order Struthioniformes; family Struthionidae; genus Struthio; species Struthio camelus. Next base: position 4,831,314 of record NC_090961.1, read on the forward strand.
CTGAGCTAACGTTTCATCGGTCTAGAAAAAGAGAAATTTGCTTCCTTGCATCCCACACTTGAACTGCTGTATCTTATTCTCGAAGTGAACTTTTCAAAGGTTACTCCTTACGTGTGAAAATGTGGTTTTATGTCTCTAGGTATTCTTAAGGTAAAGCAAGGATGTCTGTAGCACTGTGCAGATCTCGGCTCAAAGCGTGGTTTTAGTGTCGCGGAGCAGCCCCGGCCATGTGGTGGGCTTCGGTTTTGATTCCAAGCGTTGCCAGTGGCTGCAGAATTTGAGATATTTGAATAAGTTGATCCAGACGGGAGTGGGACTAGACCTGGGTGGCTTTGAGGAATTCTGCTTGGCAAGCCAGCTTGTAATAATAATAAAAAAACAAAGTTTACAAGGTGCTTGCCTCCTCTCTGGAGTTGGAGAGAAGATTAGAGTTAATGAAATAAAGCGTGTGTTTGCTTTGCTGCAGTTCGCTTTCTCCCATTCTCCCTTCTGCTGATTGTTTCTGCTTTTTTTTGGGAGGCTGAAGGATCTCTGTGGCATAGATCAACCTGATGCATGCACCAGCACATTGGATAGGACCCCCCGAATCATATCCCGGCATCTGGATATACCCACAGGGATCCACCAGTGTTCGGTGACGACTGTTTAGTCAGGAGGAGCAAGGCTGCAGTGACCTCTAACTAATGTGCAGGGGTAAGCCACGTCCTGTGTCAGTCCGGACTTTGCTCCAAGTCTTTCCTGGGAAAGCGAAGCTTGGAGGACAGGATGATGCGCGGTTCAGCAGAGAGCTGAGTCCAGCTCTCCCGTGTCACCACCTAGGGCCATGACCAGGGGGTCATCTGCTTTGCTAGGTCCCCTCTGAAACCTTGTTTAATGCTTTTGAAAAGCCCTCCTAGGCGTTTCCCAGAGCACCTGCCCTGCTGTGCTGGCAGCAAAGCAACCCGGCAGCCTAGTTGAAGGAAACGCTCACCGGCTTCGTCTTCACTGTAGCCACCTTCCAACACTGGTCTCTCCCACTGCGAACGTTGCTTCTGAGCAACATCCCCTGAAAATGAGATTAAGCAGAATTTAGGCAAACCTGCTTTTGACCCTCTCTAGCACCTCTTCTTCTTTCTCTCTTCCCTTCAATTATTTCTGTCATCCAGATAATATATCAGATGTGGCAGAAAAATCAAGTTTTCATTTTTTGGAAGCGCAACAAGCACACGCCCCTGTGCGGAGACCTCTGCTACCATTGCTGCTCTGGTTTTCTCACCGAAAACAGCGTCTCAGGTTGTCTTTGCATCTGACAGAAAATAGCCCCTCGGCTCTCCCCGAGGTTCTCCCGTCTGTGTTTCCTGAAACAACCGAGGAAGGAAAAGTGGCTGGTTTCTCTTGTGTTTTTCCTGCACATTGAGTTCTCGTGCCGCTTCCTTCTGTTCTAGCCTTTCCCTCCCTTTTTCTTTTACTTGGAGCTGTGGAAATGGAAATGCTTCTTCCAGGTGGAAGTCTGCTTGCTCAGAAAGCTCAGAGTGGTCCAAAGGCCTGCGGATCCCAGCAGGAATTTTGCTACAGGCCCCGAGTCCGGCGTAGCTGTGGGGAAAGCAACACGAGCGGGAAAGGTCCCGCGTCCCTGCAAACGTGCAGTTGCAGCAATTCCCAACCAAATGAAAAAAGCTGCCTTTTATGATGCGCTTGGAAAGCTCCTATTGCTTCCTACCTCTTTTGTGTACCTTAATATTACAGGATTTTCTTTAAGCTTAAACAAGTTTCTGCCAATTTGTGAAACATAGCTAGTCTCTAACGGCTTGTGATGCTTAAGCTGCTGCTTGTGCTCCTGCTGAAGGGCTTTGCGAGTGGCTTTGCTTAGAGGAAAGCTCCCTGGGGCAGAGGCAGTTTCTTTGCTCCCTGCTCGTAGCGCTGTGGGTCCCCGGTCGCAATTACAGTAAGCCTGCAAGAGGCACGTGTGAGTTCAAAGCCCAGGAAGGCTTCCCCTGCGCCAGCCAGGCTCTGCCGTGTTAACCTGCAAGCGTCTCCAGCCTGAAGCAGGAACCTGTATTTTTATTCGGCGCCACGGATTGCCCTGGCAATGGTGGAGCTGCGAGGCTGCGGCCCGACCTACCCGAAACAAAAAGCCTCGATGTTTGTGCGCTTCCAGTTTGCAGAAGGACTTTAGAAGTGCTTGAACATGTCCAACTTGCGGTGCTGGCATCTCCTGTCTGCCCTTCTGCACTGGGGCTGTGAGGTACTTCTACTCCACTGGAGAAAGACTTTGCCGTCTGGATGCTGTGATCATGCCAGAACTCAGGGAGCTCTGAAAAATCCAAGGAATTGGCTTTTTAGTACTGTCTATAGTCTTTTTTTTTTCTACTACTTTTTTTTCTTTAGCAGCTGGAATAAAGATGAAGGGAAATAAGCCAAGGAGAATTTCACTCTTTCTCCAGTAGGTAAATGACCGTTGCGTGAGTGAATTGGTTTCATATGGATGCTTCCAATTTTCTCTGTGCCTACAAAATGTTCATAAACCTCCTCTTTTCTGTGCTCCATATGTGTTTTTTTTTTTCCCCCTGACTGCCCAACTCAATTTCAGAGCAGTGTGGAAATCTGAACTTAAAGGTATGTGAAAATCTGTAATATTTTCTGCTTACATCCAAGGCTTTGATCAAAAGGGATTAAGCTTAATACAGACTTAAGCCAGATTCTCAGAAGGAGGTTTGGATATCCGTGTTATGCGTCTGACTAGCTGGTTTTTTCCATCTGTTTCAGCAAATCCAATCAATAATGGGGGATGGGGAATTGCTCCGCAAGCCCTTTGGGAGACAGCGTGCCGCAAAAATCGGTCTTTCATCCCCGAGGTTACGGGAGTCCTTTGAGCTCCCGTGGACTGGAAGTTGTTCGCGCTTGCTCAAGGCAGAGCCGATGAAGGCCGCGCTCTGCCCAGCGTCGCTCGCCCGTCCGCTTGCACAGCTTGCGGCTTTTTCGTTAAGAGCCCGGTTCAAAGCGTAACTTCAGGTCCAGGGACCCCTAGCAGACGCAGCCCCGCTTGGCCTGCTGTTACCAGAGCTGGGCGTCTGATCTTCTGCCACTCTGAATTAAGGCACGGCTGCTTTTTTCCCACGCTCTGTTTGTACTCAGCAACACTTGCAAGCGGGGTGCAAATATATATATATTTTTTTACAGGACCAGCCCCCTCGGAAGGGGACTATTCCCCTGGGGAAGGGGGGGGGAGCCACCCCCTTGGGTGGCTCCATCCCCAGGGGTCCCCTCTTTCCGAGACACACGATGAGGGATTTTCCTTAGGTACAGGACTTTGAGAAGCATGAGTTATGGATTGGAGTTAGAGAAGCTCCTTGAGCCCCTAAGTGCAAGGCGGGGATGAGATGGTGGAGCGGGTGCCCTGCAAGGTGGAGAGGAAACTTAACTAAAACAGCCTCAGTTCAAACCTTCAGTAAGTGCGGTTAGTTGCTGGCCCGGGTTCAGCCTGTCCTGGGTCTTCCCACGGGGTAAGGCAAGCCCCTCTGCCTGCAGCCGCTCTCCACCGCGTGATGGCTCCCGGAGTGATTTATGGTACTTGCATCAGTGCTCTGGAGTCGTGAGTTGGCAGCGGGAACCTTTCCCCCCGAATTGTCCTGATAATATATCCTTGCATTGCACAGGTGTGATAATGATGACCAAGCGGCGTAGCACAAGGCAGGCTCTGAGCTCTAGGGACAGCGGGTTCGCGCAGAGACGCTTCTCCAGGATCTCCAAAATCCGTAAAGATTCACGGCAGCCGGGCTGGGCTTTGGAGCGCCCTGGGAACCCCCAGGCGCGCTGAACGCCCGCTCTCGGCCTGCTGCCGCCCGCCCTCCCTCCCTCGCTCGCGTGGGAACGTTTCTGCTGGCGTCGCCTCCCGCGCGCTCGGCAGCGCGCAGCCCCGGCGCAGTGCCGCCGGCGCGGGGCCCTACGAGCCCGGCTCTGTTTGCCGCCATCCTGCGTGGCCCCGCTCTCTGCTGTGGGCACTGCTGACTACCTGTGTAAATCTATTTACCAGCGTTTTAAGCTCATTAGTGTTCAGCTTTTTTTGGTTTTGGTCCCCTGCACAGTCCGGCGGCCTTCAGCAGGGGTGTCACCCAAGGTGAGGTCAAAGCCCTTAGGGCCCGTGTCTTTGGAGGGCTTTCCTGTTTTCTCATCTCCTGTCCTTGTTCACACCCTTAGGCTAATCCCTTGATAAATATCGTACCTGCTTGTCACTTCTCCCCAACAAAGAGACAAGAAAGCCAGGAGGAAATGCGTCTATTCAGCTCGCAGGTTCATTTTGCAAAATGTTTTCAACCTGCGGCACAAGCGTGGGGGTGGCTGCGTGCTTTGCAAAGGAGAAGGACAACTTTCACGGCCGCGGAGCTCTCCCTCTCCCCTGGCCTTTGAGCAGCTGGGTTTATCTGGGGATTTTTTTTTTTTTTTTTTCTGCAAAAGTAGAAGGATTTTAGGAGGGAGGAGTGAGTGAAGTTGGGGGCAGGGGGAAATTGCTTTCAAACCACTGAGTGCTGGGAGTAGCTCACGGAGCGTGACTTGGGGCTCGCGTTCCCTTGTCTTGCTTTTAGGCACGGTTATTTTAAAAAAGTAGATGTGATTATTTTAAAAAAGCCCCCCAAAGCCATGGGGAGAAACGGCGTGCAGGGTGGCACCGCGGCGCTTCCGGACCCGCAGCGGGACGGGGCGGCTGTGCTGCTTTGTGCACCTCGGCGCCGGTCACGTGCAAGCTTGCCGACGCTACGGGAGCGTGATCTGCCGTCCTCGGTGCTGCCCTCGCCTGCCGGGCCTTGGGTGTCCCCAACGCGCGTGCGGTGGCGCTTCCCCTCGGAAGGTGCAATTCCATCACCGCGCCGTAGGAGCCAGCGGGGCCGGCCGGAGCGGAGCCGTGCTGGCGGGACGGGGTTGCACGACTGCGCCGGGAAGCTGAACCAACCTCCTGCCTTAGCTTATTTACCCTTTTTTTTGTTTTTTTCCCTATACTCTTATAGCTGACTTGGCTCCCTGCCGGCGCCGGAGTTGTGCCCCGTGGTGGGCTCCCACCTGCCTCGCGGCGCTGATCGGGGACGTGAGCAGGGGCTGGTGGTGTTGGCAGAGGGCCAGCGAGCCCGAGCTCGGCCTCCTCGGGGAAGGGTGAACTGGGTCCCTTCCCCAGCAGGTCTCGCTCGCCCGGCCCCGTAACAGCCGGGCGATGCTGGGTAGCGCCTGGGGCGTCTGGTCTTTCTGCTGCATCCTGCCCCGGGTGGTGCGGGAGCCTGGGCTGGCTCAGGGACCCATCTCCTCCCCATAGGGAAATGCTTTCTGAGGAGGGGATGCTTTCAGTCCTAAATCGCATCTGCGTGGGGTACGGCCTCTCCTGGAGATGCCTGGATCCATCCCCGCTGATTAATGAAGGGCCTTAGCTGCGTCTCTTTGGATGCCTCCGTGTTTGGAGGCTCGCTCAAGTTCATCGTAACCTCAGACTTGTAACGATTTGCAAGTAGCAAATTGTATTTTGAGTAAAATCAATAGGACTTTGAATGCATCCAAGTGTGCATGCATAAAATGAGGCTCATGCTTCCTTCCTCCTCAGGAGAGAGAAACTCTCCTGAGGACAGATCTCCAGGAGGCCCTGAGTCCTAGAGCTCTGAGAGGTGCATGTGTGTGAATAAAATTAAAATCACTAAATCAATGTTTGCACAGCATTGCATCCTTCTCCTTCCCCTCCTGAAACCTAAAGCAGGACAACTCCTTTTCAGATCAGTCTGGATTGGCTCTCTTGCCATGGGGACCTTTGGCCGTGAGCCATCTTGGACAACTAAAAAAAGCGCTTGGCCCGGACTGGACCTCATATGCTGAGGAGGGACGAAGCGTCCCAAGCGGACATTTAATCACACATCCCCCGATCCTTGGTTTCGGTTTCAGGTAGTGCCGCACGCCAGAGCTAAAATAGTTTAGCTTAATATTTAATTAATGCTGTTCCGTATCATGCGGAAATGTGAGATTGGCTGGTGTTACCTTAAACCCCACAGCTGTGGTACTGGCTAACGACTCATTTTCCAAATCGGCTTTTAGAGGCGCTAACAAGCCTTTCCCATAAGTAGTTTTTGATTATCAAGGCTTTTCGTTTTCCTTCCTTTTTTATGCTTGTGTTCAACGGTTGTCTTATTTCCAGTTATTTTGCCAGTCTGGGGCCAGTTTGAGCCAGACAAAGCGCTGGAGGGGCTGCGAGTTGGACAGAGAAGGAAGACGGGTGATTGCCAGGCTACTCGCCCCCGTGCCTCCTTCCGAGCACTTGTTCTCAGTAGCACGGTCAGGTTTTAGAGGATTCGATCCTAGGCTGGACTCTCCTGTTTTCATCTCGTATCCGGCCAAGATGATGTTCCTGGCGTTTCTCTGAGCGGTGGTGGAGCTTGCCGTGGAGCCAGAGCCAGGGATGGTGTTCCCAAGGGGAAGGACGCTTATGGCAGCTCGCCTGGAGCTTGGGGTATTTCGATGTTGCTCTCGGGTTCGTCCTGACCTAGTGGGTTCGGCTGAGCCCTCGCAGTCCTCTCGCCACCCTCCTGCCCTATGCCACGGCTTGCTGACGTTTTTTGGAGTGCTGCTGATTGGGAAACGTCACTGAATTCTCATTAGGACCCTCAGGTTCCATGTAAGGACCAAGCGTGGTTCGTCTCGTCTCTCAGGCCCATTGAAGGAGATCTCCTTCAGCAACCCAACTACGGCTGGAAGTGCAGCCCATGTCGAGCAATGGGCATTTTCTCAGGTCTCTTGACTTGTTTTTTTCCCTTCCTGTTGTTTTAAAGTCCTATCAAAGCCAGCTCCTCGCTCCGGTTGGTGCCAGGCTATCAGGTAACAATACTAAAAGTAACTGAACGAGACAGAAACTCGGCATCTGTGTCAGAGAAGAGGGGCCATTAAATAGCAGCATAAGTATTTATTGCCGTTGTGTTAAAGGAGCTTGCCAGCGTGAAAAAAGTGCTGTAGTCTGAGCATTAATTCCCGTAGCTGGGAGCGGTGGGCGGCGTGGGGAGCCGCACGGCTAATTTGGCTCCTCGTGCAGCTAGACGGCGGCCATGCTTATTTGCAGCTCCTGGTGCTTCTAGACGGCAGGCAGCCTTGCCTTCGCCCTCTCTGCATCAGCATCGTTTCCGTTTCCCCGGGAGGTGAGGGACCGGCTCCGTTAGCCTTGACTCCCTATGCTTGCTGGAGGATGGGATCTTCCATATCCCATAAGTAACCCGGGAGATAGCTCTGCTGTGGCACAGATGTAGGGTCTGCAGGTCCAGGCCCTGAGAAACAGTTGAAAATGTTTCCTCTGATGCTTGGTTGCTCCGTGCTAGGAAAAGTTGGTGTATCCTCACCACAGCGTGTGGCTTGTCCTTTTTCAAACAGCACTGCCAAGAAAAGCCCAAGATGGTGATTATCTTCCATTGTCCTCCTAGGGCTCGGACACATCTGCTCAGCTCAGCCTGACGCCGGTGAGCGTGGTCGCAGCTAATGCGTTCGGCGCTGGCTGGGAGCGGACGCCCGGGCCATCCCATGGCTCAGCCGACTTGCTGTCGCGCTCAGCCACGTGCTGCCAGTGGTGGGTTGCATCTCCTCTAGCTTCTGGAGGTCCTCGCAGGAGGAGGGCATGGCTAGGCAAGGGCAGGCAGGACTTGCCTGCAACTCACGGTTTGATGCTACGTCCGTTCAGTGATGTGTCACCCTGTAGCCAATGTACTTGTTGATTTACACTTGCCATGTTAATCATTGCGATGTTAATCAGCCCTGATTTCAGATTTTTTTTGGTGCTTAGGCAGGTCGCTGCCTTAAATATGGGAGAGAGGGTGTGTGTGTCCGGAAAGCTTATGATAGTGTGATTCAGTGCAGAGCTTTCCTACCATTTCCTATAAATCCACCTGAATTATTCTTTTCTCTTCCTAGTCAGGGGATATTGTTATTTTACAACAACTGCCCGATGTTGTAACGTACACAACAGAAGAAATTATGTCAGCCCCAAAGAGCTCAATATATGTTAACATGATCCAAGGGCTGAGTGCTGTTCCCCCTGGAAATCAGCAGAGGCTTTGCTACTGACTTAAACGGGAGCGTGTTTGGGTCCCCCAACACATCATGCGCCCAAATAATTGGTTTAATGCAAAATAATGCTGGGTTTAATAACCCTATTTTAAAAAGAGCAGCCAACCAAGTAGAGTATAATGGCAGCAGTGCTTAGCGCGGCACATTACAGCTAATGGACTTTGCAGCGCAGTGGTGCTTTGAAAGCTGAGGAGCTGTTCGTAGCCCTGAGAACTGCCCAAGTTATCAGAAACCTTTAACAGCCGGAGGAATGGGCTGTAAATCAGAGCATTCGACGGGAGTAGTGTTGATTTTTACATCAGTTAATGATTGGGTCCAGAAACTCCCTTTCCTTCCTCTTCCCTGGGCCCCGCTCCCCTCCTCTTTTCTAATATGATTTATCATCCCTGATTGATCCGTAGGTGGAACTTGCTCGCTGGAGAGCTGCTGCTGGTGCCTGTGGCACCATTAGGAGCCCAGCAGCGCTGGGAGGAGCACAGGAAAATCTGTTTCTCCCCTTCCCTCCCTCCCTCTGGGATTTTCTCCCTGCTGTCTGTGGAGAGCTGCTATGCATCAGACCCATTTTTGCCTGACTCTTCCTGCTCCCGGGAGAGCCTTTGGCTTTCATTACGTTTGCAGCTATCGGAGGCAAGGCTTTCTGGCACCAGAGGGGTGGCGTTTGCAGGCGGTATCGTTGCTCCCCAGCCACGTTCCCGAATGTTGCCCTTTTCCTCCTCTTGAAGCCCTGGAGATGGGAGAAGGAGGCTAAAGGCATCGAGCCCACAGTCCTTATGGAGAAGTGTAATCCTGTGCATATCAAATACGGATTTATGGGGGTGCCCTGAGGGCACAGCAGGAATTTAGAAGGAAATAACGCAAAACTTTAGTGCATGTTCCTCAAGCTCTGGTCTGGGAAGCATTTTTCAAAGGGGCTGGAGGTTTCAGGAAAGATGCTTTCATCTGGAAAGTGCATCTCTGATGCTCAGTTCTTGTTAAAGGGCTTAACCTCATTATCTTGAGAGGTGTAATCGCTTGTCCCTCTAACGCAGCTGTAACCATAACGTAGCCTGACACGGGCTCTCCCAACTGTGGCTAAGAGGTCTCGGGGCCAATCTGTGTCAAATGTTCGCTTGGGATTATTTTAACCCCTTCCTACTCCCATGGCCAAGAACATTTTTAGAAAAGGAAGGAGCCGTGTATGCCTAGCCTTCCTTGCTGGATTTCAGAAGCAAAATCCAGCTTATACCTGATTTTTCTGCTTCCAGTTTGCAGATTGGAAGCTCAGCTGGCATTCCAGTCCCCAGTGAGGCAGGTGGTCATAGCATCCCTGGCAAGCTCCCCACCAAACCACTGTCCGGGCTTTAGGACTCTGTTTACTACTTCCTTGAAAGCAACCCTGAATGGCAATTAATGCTGCAGATGCGTTTTTATAAGACCAAGGGAGCAGGAAACCCAGAGGGGTGCTAGAAGCTGAGCAGCTTTGTTGCTCCCTGCCTGCTCCAGCAAATGACTTTTGTTTTATATTCCCGAATCTTTCGTCTCCAAGGCCGCAAGTTGCTGGTTTCAGTATCTGCTGGTCTTTGAGATGTTTCACAGCTGAGGACCGTGCCCAGGTCTCACTGTATCACCAACTGCTGCCTCCCAGTCCACAACCATGCAGGCCGGTAGCCCTGGCCAGAGATTGGGCTAGCTGTGAGATGCTAAGACTTGCAGATCAATGGTTTGATGCAAATCAAAGGTAATTGCAAATTTTATCCATGTTTTCTATGTCTCCTGAATTCAGCCTTCAGAGCCCTCAATAAAGAGGGAAAAGCTATGTGAAATAGCTAAAGCATTGCAACAGTTGTGATTCATCTGTGAGCTGGGGAATTTATGTACAGGAATCCAGGAAACAAAACTGACATCCTTGAATGCTTTTCGATCCTGACCTGTTGGGCAAGTCAAGGGCAAAGATTGCGTACCGGTCTAAAATAGCAATGAGAGGTTTCGGGGAAGGCAGCCTCGTTTCTTGGTAGCTGATGACTTATCAAGGTTAATGCGGTTACTGCTGTGTTATATCAGGGAGCCGTCCGCTGCATGGGCGCTTAGGGGCCGTCCCACCGAGGGGAGGGGTGTTCGTTGGGTGCTTGCTCTCAGTTGTTTGGTTTCTGCTGCTTATTTCTGATAAATAAAGATGCAGTAGCTATTGCTCATAAACTTTCATATTCAGCAAGGTAAGTTGCCAAGTGAGCTTTATTAGCCCTGCTTTATGGGGAAGGAAGGTGAGACATGAGAGCTTGGCTTTCCCGGGGTGGTGCAGCTGCTGGTATCACAGGTTGCAAAACCACCGGTGCCTGGCTGCCAGCCGGCTGTCCTTGTGCCGCTGCCGGTCTGTGCCGCGATGTGCCCAGCAGATCGTGGCACTGTCATCGCGGGAGAATTTCGCTATCTTTGATTCAAAATCCTTATCAAATATATATCAACCGAAATCCACTCAGCTGGTGCCTCTCCAAACGCCGAGCGCCGGTGAGTGCCGGGCTTTGCCTGCACCTTGCCTTTCGGGGACCAGCGCTTTGCCAGCGCCCGCCCGAGCGGGAGGCAGCATCGTGGCATCCCTGGGCAGGCGGAAAGGAGCCACTGCGGAAATCTCTGAGGCAGGAACATCTGACCTGGAAAGGGTCAAGCTAGTCATCAAAATGGATTATTATTTAATAACTGCCCTCCTCAGCAGCCGGCCGAGTGGGATGGGGAAGCAGCGCCGTGCGGCCGGGAGGAGAGCGACCCTCGGCCCTCTGCGTAGGAAAACCAGACGGCTCCGAGAGCGTAACCGAGTCACCGCTCGTCCTTGGCGTCCTAAGGAAGTAAAGCACCGCCGAGTCTTGTTCCCTTCTGCTTAGCAAGGGGCTGCTGCTCTCATACCACAGTGATTTACAGCAATGGTCTTATCAGGTAATTCAGTGTTGGAGGAGCTGGTTGTATCAGGAGATGTTAATTTAAGGAATTCCCCGTGACATCTGTGAGATGCTCGCTTGGCGGTAGCCTTGGCTGTGCTGCATTTGGGGAGATGGCTATAAACCAGGCGAAGGTTTAGTATTCACTGTACTCACCGCATGTGTGCTATAAATATAAAGCCTTATAGGTATTATGCAATAGGCAATAGCATACGAGGAGCATAAATAATTGATCCAGAGTAAGGAGGTGGTTGTGTTTTGTGTATTTTGTGCTGGCTCAGGCGCTCTGGGCATGGCTACGCTGAATAATCAAGCGAGGGAAGGTTTCCAGGACTCAGCGCTGATTTAACCAAGGTGCTAACCAAAGGAGAGGTATATGCAAAGGGAGATGATGGGAAGCTGGAAACTTCTCGTGACACTTTGCTTTGCAAATAGCAGGACTTGACTGTGCACAGCCCTGTGTAGGTGGTGCAGCTGGGTGTAAAGTGCTCGGAAATGGCCCCAGATACATTTTCATATCTGCAGCAGCACGGGTGCTGAATACACGAGGTGACCAGACACCTCGCTGACCATTGCCACGTGCGGCAGCGCAGCCGCAGGAGAAAATGCAGGGTTGGCATGGTGGTGTGAAATTCAACAAAGGCAAGTGCAGGGTCCTGCAGCTGGGGAAGAGTAATCCCATGCAGCAGTACAGGCTTGGGGTTGACCTGCTGGAAAGTAGCTCTGCAGAGAAGAACCTGGCAGTCCTGGTGGACAACAAGTTGACCGTGAGCCAGCAATGTGCCCTTGTGGCCAAGAAGGCCAATGGTCTCCTGGGGTGCATTAGGCAGAGTGTTGCCAGCAGGTGGAGGGAGGTGATCCTGCCCCTCTCCTCAGCCCTGGGGAGGCCTCCCTTGGAGTCCTGTGGGCTCCCCGGTACAAGAGAGACATGGCGCTACTGGAGAGAGTCCAGCGGAGGGCTACCAAGATGATGAGGGGACTGGAGCATCTCTCCTGTGGAGAAAGGCTGCGAGAGCTGGGCCTGTTCAGCCTGGAGAAGAGGAGACTGAGAGGGGATCTCATCAACGTGTACAAGTATCTGAAGGAGGGGTGTCGAGAGGATGAGGCCAGCCTCTTCTCCGTGGTGCCCAGCAACAGGACAAGAGGCAACGGGCAGAAACTGAAGCACCCATCTGAACCTGAGAAAAAACTTCTTCACTGTGAGGGTGACTGAGCACTGGCACAGGTTGCCCAGAGAGGTGGTGGAGTCTCCTTTGCTGGAGATACTCAAAAGCCGTCTGGACGTGCTCCTGGGCAATGTGCTCTAGAGGACCGTGCTTGAGCAGGGAGGTTGGACTAGATGATCTGCAGAGGGCCCTTCCAACCTCAACCGTTCTGTGATTCTGTGTGCGCAAATGGTTCTGCAACTGCAAAATTAGGGACCGGGTATTTGCCCTGGAGTCTGGTGATTGTCACTGGAAACTTTTTTAGTATTAATTAAACTTGCCACCCAAGAAGGGTGTGTGCAGAGATGGGGCGAGATTGAGGTTTCCATTCAGGCTCATCGCTGCTCAGCTGAGCTCCTAATTTGCTTGGAAGCAAATACTCACTTGTTCTGGGAAATGTGAGGTCTCAGGAGGTCTCTTGGCGCGGCCTGTAAACCTGGCGGGAACGCATGGAAATCGCTCTGATTCTCCAAGCATTCTCGTAGCTTGCAGAAAGGTTGGGGCGTTTCTAGTATGCAAAGTGTATTCCAGCCCAGCTGGGTTTGTTTGTTTTTTTCAAATAACGAGAGAGTTTATTTTAGCGTTTTCTAGATGCACAGAGATATTGTCAGAAATAAACAATGATGGAGGAAGTAGAAGACCAGCAAGCATAATAAATTATCTTTATTTTGTTTTAGTTTGTTTTTAAATCTTTAGTTCGTAAGAGAAAGCTGTGACGTTAAGGAAGAGGAAAATTGGTGGTTTTCTTATGGTGGAGTGGAGTTTTTTTGGTGTCAGTTTTTGGTGTTTTTTGTTTGCAAAAATCCCGTTTTTTTACTCAGCCAGGATTCTTGCAAAGTGACTAGTGAATCTGAGGAACCCAGTTTGAGACTCCTGATTTTTTTCAGGAACTGCAGGACTTAACTGTTTTCTGAAAATCAGGGTCTCTCTGAGACCTCTGCTGCTTAGCCTCTGAAATCGTGGCTGCAATACCTCGGCCCTCTTGTTCCCTTCCTGGTTGTGTTGATTCGCAGCGATCCGCTCATACCATGCAGACTTTTCTCCAACGTACCGGTTGGTAAATGATCAACTAGATCGATTTGATCTAGCGATGTGTCAAAACCACAGGTGAGTTGGAACATCAGGAATGCAAGCAGCGTCCCTCACCTTGCGTGGTGAAATGCCACCAGAAATTTCCCAGTAAGACTTTGCAGGTCAAACGTGGAAAAAGTCTTATCTGTACGTACACCTGCACCTCATGCCTTCATAGCCCAGTTTCTGGCATCTTACTGGCAGCAGGACATTATACGTAGCTTGTATAGTAATTTTTGCATGCTGAATGCCTTTTTCTTGGAGGAAGTTGCGTTTTGAGACCCAGATGAAGAGCCAATTCTAACAACCTGCATAAACACCTGCAGTCTAAGCCTATGGCCCTACTTCCCCCCAAAGACAACCTAACAGATGATGAGAGTAGTTCCCCCCAAGCAGCATGTTTCAGTGACTTCGATAACCTCTCCCAAGGTGGTACTAAGCGCCGAGCTGATCTGCCCACGAGATCTTTGCTCCGGCTGAGGCCGAGATGCCCGCTGAGAGCGCCCGGCGCTGCCCCGGCTGATTGATTCGGTGCAGCAGCGCGGCAGGCCGGCTATAAAGCAGTGTTGATTATCGTAGCTTTTTCGAGTGTGGTTCGAGGGACCAGCAAATTCAGGAGTCGTTGCTCATGATTTCTTGCATGCGCTCCAGTAGCGCTTTAAAGATGCGGCGGCCTCGGTTCTGCCTGCTTCGCAATTTCGAGCAGCGCCTTAGTTTTAGGAAGGGAAGCCCAAAGGACTGCACTTAAGCAATAGTTAAGGTAAATCAGAAGTTAACTGATACCCCAAGGCAAAACATCTTTTTTTGGTTTTACCCTGCCTTGTGAAAGGACAAATGGCTTCTGCGTTTCCAGGCTGCGATAGAAGATTGGTGAGGTATAAATAACCCGAGAACTATGATTTCACTTAGGGTCATATCTGTATCAGTTGTATTAATACGTCCTTGTGTCAAAGCCCCCAGTGAGGTCAGGGACCCACTGCCCGCTGCTGCCTCTGCGCCTAATACAGCAAATCCTGCCCAGCCTCAAGAAAGTTATAGCCAGGAGTGGCAGGAAGTAGTACTGCGTTTCTCGGCAAATAAGAAGCTATTTTACAGGGAAAACGAAACACAGTTTAGCAAACACTTAAGGATTTACTTAGTTTTAAGAATGTTGTTTAATCCTGTTGAAACTGAGAGGATTACTTATCCTTAAATGCATGCTTAAACGCTTCTCTGGCTGGGGGCTGGCGGACTTGAGCGCGGGCGCCTGTAGAAGGGGCTGGGGATCGCTCTGGGCTTCTGCTCACAGCTGGCGGGAGGTGCTGGGGGAAGACTTAATGCCTGATGTTGGCACTGTTGGGGCTGCTATTCGGGCTTGTTTTCAGAAGTTTTGGAGACTCTTTGTACCTGAGCTCTTCTGGGGGAAAAAAAAAAAAATGTCATTTTTTTATATGAGTACCCGAACGTGAATTTGGGAGCCTAATTGTAGACAACAGAGTTTGTGCATCTGGCTCGTCATTAGAGCCGGGTCCTGGGCTTTGATGTGCCAGGATGTTCAGAGATTAGGGGGTTTCATAAAAGAACAAAGCAAAAATTGTTGGCGTAGAGAACAGTGTGCTTTTCTCTTAAGTTTCCCTGGAAGTCAAACTCTGCGGTATAACTGATTCATAAACTGTTTTTTATGCTTTATGAGTCTAAGAATAGACCACAGAAGAGTCTCATTCAGTCAGTCTAGGACTTCCCTTGGACTATTTTGGGAAATGTGCAGCACAGGCTGGGTCTGGGGCTGCCAGCTGGCGCTCCATGTTCCCCTCTGCCTTTGGTCGACTCATTTCCAGGTGTTGCTTGCCGGCCGCGGGGCTCTGCTCGACGGCCCCTTCCTCGGCGAGCCCTAGAGCGTTTCGCAGACGCTTACAGGCTAAGTCTCACCTTCTCTCTGAAACGAGGGAAAAATTAGCCTGGCTGCTTTTACAGGTGGGAGACGGAGGCATAGAGAGTTTGAAAAACGTGCCTGGAAGTGGTCTTCTAAGCTGCTGACAAGGCTGGAAATAGCACCTGGTTTCGACACCCAGTCATGTCTTAACCTTCTTTCTTCTCTTGTTAGTCATGTAGTTTTTTGTTTGTTTGTTTGTTTTAAGGGAAGGTCAGCCTTATTTAAAAATGCACATTAAAATGACAGCTTGAGCGTTTGTCCTCTAAAGTGTTAAGCTGGCTGCGGTGTCATCCACGCGGGGCTCCCAGGCCAGGCTGGCTTTGCTGCCTAGTGGGCTCGGAGGCGTTCAGTTCTCTGGTCGTGGAGCGTGTTTGCTCACTGAAGCGTGATGTTGCCAGAAGTCACATCTTTACTTGACGCGTCTTAAAAGCCAGAGCAAATGAGCGACTGGCCAGAGATAGGAGTGTGAGGAGGGCTCGCCGAGCCAGGCTTCCAAAACACTTCCCCGAAACGCAGATGTGAGTCTCCAGGCTTTGGAGCTTGCAGCTTGCTGGCAGAAGAGCGCGTGGCTGGAGTACCTTTTCCCAAAGCAGCCAAATCTTTCCCCATCTGCCTTTCCTGTGTGAGATTACACTCAAATGATGAGCTTCGCTGCATGTAAGATTATGGGACTTAATTTCTGCTCCAGAAGGTTGACAGTGCCTTTCCTAGTTGCACAATAGTTGTGGTCCATAATCAGTGACTCGAGGGCGTCCGACCGCGGCGAGGATGATGTTCTGGTAGCTATCCAAACAGGCTCTCAGGAGGGAGGAGGAGGCCAAAAAATATGCTCATGACAGCAGTAACAAAAAGGATGCTTTGTCCAATTGAAGAAATCCCTCATTCCTGTTTTCTGTTTAGAGAGAAGTGTCAGGGACAACGTTTAAAAAAGGAGGTCTGGGAGGGTGCTTTGGCAATGTCCTTTTTTGCCACAGATATTTTGTGCAAGACAGGGGGGGCTTCGGAGGTGAGAGGAAAATTCCTTCTTGCTCTGGAGTTACTTTTCCGTGTTGAACTCGCGTTAGTGACCTTTTGTACCAGGGAGAAACTTGGCCAAGTTTTGACATTCACAGAGTCTCATTTGACCTGTTGAATAATTCAGCATCTCTATTCTCCCTGTGAAAGTCAGCTGTTAAATGCCAAACTGTGGCAGAGCCTTTGTTGCCGCTCGGGCTTCGCTCCCGAGCGCTGGGTGGCAGTGGCCGAAACCCCGGCAGGTCCCCGCGGAGGGCCTCTGCTCGCTCGGAAGCGCCGAGCCCAGATTCCTAAAGATTAGAAAAAAAAAAAGGTTCCCAGAGCATCGGGCAGAGGGATGAAGGTTGCCAAAGGGTGGAGGAGAAGATTGGGGCTTGGGGCACGGAGCCTCGGATCTGCTGAGGCAAACCCCACGCCCTCACCTGGGGTTTTTCTCATTCTGTTACTAATCCTTAACGCTAGAGGGGGAAATGGCGTTGGGACTTGGTGTCCGAGGTGGTCCGGCGGAGCCGGGCGCGCGAGCCGTGCCTCCAAGATCAGGCAGGCACACGCCGCGCCGCTTGCTCGGGATTTGCATGAGGCTCCTCGCCGCGGCTCTGATTGACGTGCTCCGGTAATAGCGTGGGAGGGAGAGAGGGTTTGAATAACAACAGCGATCCCAGGAGAGACCTCAGATGCTTATTCACTTAGGGCACGTGCTCACCTGGGTGATGGATTTGAAGGTGGCTTAGCAAATGCGGTGGGGAGCCGTCCCTCAGCCCGGAGATCATCGTCCCTAAAGACAGCAGCGTTTATGGGTGCCGTGCGGCTCGGTTAGGTGCAGGGGAGTCGTGGTCTGACGTGAAGAACGAGCCCCCCTCGATGCTGGTGGAGCAGTGGCTGTTTCCAGCAGGGACAGCTGGACTCTGTCATGCCCCAAGGAGAGCCGGGGGGGACGTGGGAGCTCTTGACAGCAGGGACCACTCAAGAAGTCCTTTATCTGCGTCCCTGACACACACATCTATATTCATTCCACTGGGTAGGAACCCCTTCCAAAAATAATAGGTTTGTTTTTTCATTCCTGAGCTTTATAATGATGAATATGCATAAGAGTAAAGCATGTTTTCCATCTATAAGTGACTA
Organism: Struthio camelus; assembly: GCF_040807025.1. Classification (NCBI taxonomy): domain Eukaryota; kingdom Metazoa; phylum Chordata; class Aves; order Struthioniformes; family Struthionidae; genus Struthio; species Struthio camelus. The sequence continues at coordinate 4,848,602 of NC_090961.1, forward strand.
AAAACTTGTTTTTTGTGTTCACTGAAAATTCTGCATAGCAATTAAAACATAAGGGGATGTCAAAAATGAGAGTTTTCACAGAAAGCCAATGGCTTTACTTTTCCTGATTGCAATGCTGGTGAAAATATTTCACTGTTGACCCACTTTTGGCTGTTCTTTGCCAACAGTCTCTACTCACCTCTAGCAGACAGATGATGTATCTTTATTGAAAGCCAAGAAGTTAAAACCTTTCAGTGTTAGTAGGTTTGCCTCAATGAGATCCTCTCGCACAGAGAAAAAGAGCAAAGGAGTTACCAACCTTTTGTAATAAAATACAAAGCAAGGCAATTTTCAGAGGTCCTCAGTCTTGCATAAAACCCGCTAGAGCAGATCTGGAGCTGTTGCATGAACTGTGAGGTGGAGTTTCCTTGGATGGTGCTGCAGCAGTGCAGGGCCAGGTTGAACGGTGCTGGGCCGGGCGACGCTCCTGGGGCTGCTGTGCCATGCTGGGGGACACGAAGGCCGATTTCCCGGGGAACGGAGGGAGCAAACCCGTTTTAGTGGACGTCTGGGAGAGCAGAAAGCTTGGGTCCGAACGCCGTACTGTGAGTCCCCGCGTTCCCACCGAAGTTTCCGTTGTTTTCTATAAGCACACCACGTTTTTCTTTTTCTCTCGTTCCCAGGTGATATCTGCAGTATCCAGACTCTCCTTCCACAGTATTGCTCAGACCAAAGGAATTAGGTAAGATCTTTGCAATATGATGCTTTAGATAACGTTTCTCTCTCTCTCCCCCTAGTATTTAATCCCACCCGATTCTTGTTAATATGGCTGAGATGAATATATTAGGGATAAAGAGCCATCGGTTGCGGGGGGGGGACTTCCTTTGGGGCGCAGGGCGCTTGTAGAAGCCCCTTACTTGCTGCTCATGGAAAGTTTGCAAACGTCCTTCATGCCTTCAGAGTCTTTTGCTCTCGATACAGTAGGTGAAAAGTCACTATTTATAGGTGAGGTGCTTCTCCAGGCGTGCTGGGGAAGGAAGCATCAGGTGCCGGGCATGGTGGGTTTTGGTTGCTCTTGCTGGAGGTTTGCTCAGGTCTCCTCTCCAGGGTGCGTCCAGCTGTGGATGGGATCCCAGGGGCCCAGGAGAGTCGGAAGCACCCGTCCTTTTCAGCCGGCCTGAGGTGTCGGTGGGTGGGCGGTTGTGCCTCACTGTCCTCGCTCGTCACCTGCCCTGCTCACCTTGACCCTCTCTGCTATTAATGCTAAGATTTAGCACCGTCAGGAACTCCAGAAGTGACTGGGGTGGTTTTTTAATTACTAGCAGCTGGTAAACTTCTTCCTGGGCTTGACAAAAGCACATTATTGCTGAGTGTAGAAGGGATGTTAATAAGTAACCCAGGCCTGGCTGGCGGATGTGCTGCCCCGCTGCTCGGGCTCCTCCTCTGCTAACGGAAGGAACAATAGCAAAGGACTTGAAAGAACAAACGCAATGCAAACAACCCTATGAAACAGGGCTGTTATCCACAAAATATTTGCAATCGGTTTTCTTATTTGTGTGAATCTTTATTATTAATCTGGTAATATCTCATCACTAAAACAGCTAGTATAACTGGGAGAAGTTCTCGGCCCAAAGTGCTTTTCCTTCCGTTTGTTGATTATTTTTTCCCTCCCAGTTATAAAACACATTTACTTTCCTCCACGAACTTGTCCCGTTGCTATTCTGGTCAGGGTGTAGCATAGCGCTGGTTTGCCGCAGTGTCCTGGGGCCAGCAACAGCCCCAGCCAGGATGTGGGGATAAGGATCAGATGGGGCTGCTGCTTTACACCTAGCCCTACCGCCCGTGCTAGCTGCCCCAAGCCATGGTTTCCACCCTTTGAATTTTGTTTTCTTAACAGTAAACGTTATTTTCACTGCCTTCGCTGCACTGATCTTGCTAGAGGGGAGCAACTCTGTGTACCACAAGCCCTGAATCTTCCCATCTGTTAAATATGAGCCTGGCAGATCCCACCAGGAGTTTTGGAAGATTCAGGGAGCAGAGGTTTGTAAAGCGCATTGAGGAGTAAAACACATGGCATAAGTTAGGGACTGTTTATTATAAGGCTAGTCTTGAGTCCAGGAGAAGCCTGCAGTGATTATTATTGCAAGGGGAAAGAGCATGCAAAGCGTTTTGGAGGCAGGCAGCAACGGGGGCATCCCGTGTTGCCCTGACTTTGCCAGGGCTGCATTGAACAGCCAGGGGCCCGATGCAGAGAGTTCTCGGCACGTCGCTGGAAGAGCCCTGCGGCGTCTCTCGCCCCTCGCAAAGCCCTTCCCTGGGCAGGGGGTCGGTCGGGTCGTCACTGCAGGCGGTGCACGAGCTGTCAGGTTTCTGTTATGTCTTGGGAAGGTCTCCAGCTGCAAGGGACGGGGCTGATGGGGGGCCGGTTGGTAGCTGGATCCAGGGGCAAGGGCACGTGCGAGCTGTGACGTTTCGTTTCTTGTGGATATGCTGATTTTTTTCCTTTTTACTACTAGTGCTTTTAATTCCCGCTGAAGCCTTTGGCCCCATAATTATGCAAGAACAACACAGAGCTTAGTGGGTGTTTGCCTATCCCTCCGTGCGTGTTAACCCTGCTCCTCCTCCCCGCTGGCCACCCCGGTAAGAACAGCAAATGCCGTCGCTCCCGTTAGCTTGAAACAAGCCCTGTGGGGGGGGACTCATCCCATCGCCACTGGCCCCTGAGTGAGCAAGCCCTCATTTTGCCTACTGCTGCTGTTTTTTTGCTTTGTTTTTCGGTTTGATTGGTTATTTTTTAACTAGATGATTTCTTGCAACACCATCAGCTGGATCAGGATGGGAGCTGGACTGTGCGGGCTTCAGTCCTGTAGCGTGAGCGTGGCTCTGCTCCAGCCTATATTTTAGGTCTAGGGCTTCAGGAACACACAAATCAAGAGTAAAATAAATCCCTAAGCCTATTACTTGTCCTTAAATATGTTCCACAACATGAAGGGTAGAAAAATAAAAATGAATCTTATGTGTTATTCAGTGGGAAAAAAAGTAATCTTTCTGTCTAATAATTTCTGGATATGTGAACCTTGCCAGAGGAACCCTGTTTCGCAGAGTAAATCAGATAGCTATCAGGATAGCTGTGTTGGGATGACAGAGTGTTTCTTCCAAGGAACAAGCTACAAATAGCAAAACATAGCAAAAAAATGATCCTGCATGCAATGTTTTGTTTGTAGTACACTGCAAAGGCTGGACTTAATATATTGCAGCTGTAGCTACAGCCCGTGCTACGTATTTTGTCCTCCTGCCTGTTACAATTTCAGTTGCAGATTTCGGATCCCCTTTGGAAAGCAGTGTCACCCTTCAGCATGTTGCATCGTTGATAGCAGGTGGCTGCCTCTGTTGACTGATAAAATCGAAATGAATTTATCTGTTGCACAAGGCTGTTGGTGCAAACAGCGCAGATGCTACATCTTCTCGCGTTCGTATCTCCACTAGTTAAAGCAGCTTATCGTCACAAAGACCACCACCCGCTGACCGCTGCACGCCGGCTCGCTGCCGGGCAGGGCAGCCCGGGAGGTCCAGGTTGGTTTCAGACCATTGCATGCCACAGTGACAAAGTCACTAAATTTTTTCTTTTTTTTCTTTTTTTCCTGATAGTTTTGCATGTGGAACATGCCCCTCGCTTTTTGGTGCCTCCTGGAAAAAGGCATGTTTTCTCTCTTTAGCTTAAGGCCTTCAGAGAAAAGATGGTTTTGTGCTTAAGGAAACGCGCTGAAGGAGGAGCGGATGCACGAAGCTGCGTTCTGATCCCGGCTCTGCCCCCAAGCGCGGTTCCTGGCCCTCGGCAAATCCCTTAGTTTCGCACGTCTTTCCCCTCCTCGAAAACGGGGAGGTGAATAACGCCTGCGTTTGCCTGGCTTAATTGCACCAAGATCTGCCTGTTCACGTGGGTGTGTGCAGCCTTGGGCAACGCCGAGTTTTGATCTTGTTTAGGAGCCCGGTTTCTGCAGTAATGCAGTGATACCCTTTTCCTGTAGTTTTTATCCGTGCATCGCTTGGAGGGGAACGTGGCGGAGCTGTATTTGGGGACAAAGAAAAGATTGCCGTTGTGCTATCTGTGCCCATCACCTAAGGAGAGAGGAGATTTTTACTGTTTTCCCGTTTCTCTCCATTGCAGGGTCTAAACATGCACAGCTGCCTTGCTCCTCTCTCCTTCCTTCCGTGGGTTTCTTTCCGTATTTTCTTCCCTCTTGCACTGGCGTGCCGGAGCCCCGTGTCCAGAAGAGCACGGCACGTTCAAGCGGCGCCAGGTTGCCAGACAGCCCCATAGCACCCACCAAAGTGACAAGCGCATCTCGCTTGCTTTCCCCTTCCCTTTTTTATTTGCTGTCCAAGGGATGCGACGCGGCTGATATCTGTAGAAGGCAAACGAGGAGGATGGCTTCTGTCCCGCGCCACCGCGCTTGCAACTGCCTCGTTTGGCCGAGGAGGAGCAGCGTCCCCGCGCTCCCTCGGACCTGGGGGGCGCTTTTCTTCCAGCGGCGGCACCGGGGCTCTTCCCAGCCGCTTAATCGCCTGTGAAATCCTCCTTTGGTCACGCTGCGGCTCGTTTCGTCTCAAGAAAAAAAAAATCACCGGGAAGGTCTGGCAGCTCGGAGGGAGGGGGACACGGTTGCGGCGACATTTCTCGTGTTTTTAAAAGTCGCGAGGATTGTTTACGGTCCCAGCAAGACATTAGCACCCTGCTCCGCTGCCGTCCTTGGCAGGCTCCGAACAAGGAGGCTTTATTTCAGGGCTAGGAAACTGGGAGTTTCCATTGCGGGCCTGACTCATGGCCCGGTAAGTCCGTTATCCTGTTTCTCATCGTGGCTGGCACCGAACGCTTCCAAGTCAGACGTAAGAAGTTTGTAGCGGACAGAAATAACACGATCTTGCGGGGGCGCAGCACAGAGGCCGTCCTGTGCTCTGCCCTGTGAGTCTTCATACCCTTTCCAAACGTTCTTGTGCAAAAACCTTAGCTTCGTGGAGGACAGCAAGAACTTTTACTGCGGGTCCCAATAAAGCAGGACTTTTCCCGTGAAGGTTTTCTTCGTAAGCCTTTCCTACACCAGTCCTGGCTGATCTGTGCTTTGGCGTCCGCTAGGCTCCGGCCGTTGTTGCACCTAGTGGTGGCAGCTCCGCGGCGGAGAGGGACCGGTGAGAGCGGCGAGGGGGGATGTTTTTCCATCTCCCTGAGATGTATGTTTTTCCTGGAAGCAGAGTTCTGCAAGCAAAGCAGGAGGTTGAGGAATATTGGCTCATGCCGCCTTCATGCATTTTTAATGTGTGCACAGTGAAACCATCATCTGAAAACGGGAAGGAGTTAGCATGTTCAACGGCCTTTTACCGAGGCCCTTTAATCTGCCTAAGTCCTTTATATATGAATCGAACCTCTGAAGTGACTTTCTGCGCAAGACACTGCAGTTATTAAAATACATGTAAAAACTTCTGCAGAGGGAGAGAAGAGGGGTGCAAAGGCCTATTTGTGAAGTGAAGGGCGTCAGGTCTGGCTGTTCGCCCCGTCGAGAAAGGGGCAGGATTTAACGTATGCTTTTATCCCTGTTTAAAGGAACCGGACTGGGGAAGAGACGCCTTGTCCCCGGACTAGCTGTCCTGCGCAGTGAGGCTGGTTTAGATCAAGCTGGCTGTAGCATTGGGCACCAGTGTGTGATCCAGAACCTCTGTCCCAAAACCTCCATGCTTGCTTCAGCAGTTCAGAGTTGAACCTCGAGTTTTGTCTACCTTGCAGGACTTGAATCCGTTTCCCTGTCTAGCTTAACCCGCCTGCAGCGTGGGAATAGCCTTAATTTTGCAGTGCAGGTGGCACTGGATTGAAACTTGGATCCTGCCCGCAAAACCCAGCTCTCGCAGAAGGCAGGACCGCACAAGCCCTAATGAAGGAGGTGGTTCCCCTTGCCGTGCTGGAGGAGGGACGGGTGATAAGTGGAAATCAGGCTTCATGCTGGTCTGTCCCCCTGCCTTGGGTATGGCAGCTCAGCCCGGGACGCAGATCCAGCCACGTGTGGAAATGACAAGCGATTAAAGTCTCTAACGATTAAGCCCTGGAGTGTCTGCAGGCAGCGTTTCTGGTGAGAAGGCGGTTACAGGATCCCTGCTCCTGAAAGGCTGGTTTTACAAGGACTATTTTATTCATTGCCAGTGCGCTCTCTGTAATTGCACTCTACCCGTTATTTTTTTTGCTGCTGTTGTGTATCCATTGTGCACACTTTAAGTGTTGCTATAAAATGGATTTAGAAGACTGCGTAAGGAAACCGTGTCTTGAAAATGCATACGGTTACTTTGCAGAGCGCTCCTGGGAAACTGGGACTAAAAACCCTGCTCTTCCGTGTCCCAAAACACTCACCTGCATCATTTGAGCTGATTGAAACCATCTCTGCCTGTCCAGCCCTAGGCTCCTAAGGCTCATGCGGCTGCCTTTCTGAACATCAGCCCTGACTAACGCAAAACCACAGAGGTTCACGTAGTCCTTGCGGGGGGAAGGGGGTGTAATGTACATGGTTTCCTGTGATATGAACAGACCTTCTGTAGGAGGACCGTAAAGCCAGAGAGGTCCTTCCATTGTCAATAAGCAGGATCCTTTGCTTAAAGCTGTTAGTCTTCAGCTAAAAACATTTTTAACAGATTTATTTTGGCAAGCGTGTGTCCTCACCGACTTGCTCCTTAGAGAGTCTGAAAAATATCATTGCTGTGTTTTTCTGTGCGGCTTCTTTGTAGGCTTGGGAGATGCTGAGGTCACGCTGTAAGCATCTGCTAATCAAAGCAAAGGCGATGTCTCCCTCTCCCACCCGCCCATCCCCTAGCAGCTTTGCATAACGAAGACACAGTCCTGAAGTGCACAGCTCTGCTTAATAGTCCCGTTTGGGGCTTGATGACTCTTTGAGAGCACCTGCCTTGTCTCTCATCAACTTTGCCCTTGTCCTGCTTCCCGCAGGGCTCCCGCCTGCATCGTGGGCCGCCGTGGCGTCATCTCACCTTGGGGTGCGACGGCAACGTGCAGACAGCTTTCTCTCTCTTTCAGTGTCAGTGCATGTGGCAAAGGTGTTGGAAAGGTCCTTCCGAAACGCGGCCCTTCCTCCAGTGGTGGGAAGGGCCCCGGCTCGGCCGGCCCAACATGGGGCTCCTCCCGGGGCGGCGGGCTGCTGCGGCTGGAGAGACGCGCGTTCAGCTCCCGGCTCAGCCCTTGGGCGAGTCGTTGCTCTTTGCACGCCGCCGGAAAGGGGGAAGCGCACAGCTCTGTGTTCCCTGGGGACCACGCGGCCCACCGCTCAGCTCATCACTCCGGTGATGTGTTCCTACGCCTTCCCCATTGCTCAGCAGGACCCTGGCTTCGACGGCTCGTCCTGGAGGTGCTTCCACGCAAGCCGCAGAGCTGACGCTGGTTTGGAAGCAGGCAGAAGCGGGTGTTTGGGTAGATGTTTGCTTTTCTTGGCGCATGTCTCTTGGGTTGCAGCAGCTCAGGTACAGCAGAGAGAAACTCCACTGCTAGGCCTGCTAAAAGGTTTCCTTGTCTTGCTTTGCAGCAAGAAATAGGGGAGTGTAAAAGGTTTTGCTTTCATGTGAGCTGTTCTAAAATCCAGCAATTGCAGACCGTTGCGGGGGTGTTTGTTGATATACCATGGCACGCGTCCTAGGCTTTAATGTCCCGGCTCTTGGATGTGGAGCCCTGATTTATCTTGTTTCTCGGTTTGGAGCCCACCTGTGAGCTGCCAGGGCACCCTCTCCTCTGCCCCGCCGGCCCGCGCTTTCCTCGAGCGCTGAGCACCGCTGCTCTGGCTGCCAGCGGCATCGGGAACGCTGACGTCGTCCCTTCTCGCTGAATTTGCCGTTGGTTTTTAGCTACGGCGTTTTCAAGCCTGGTTTTGCTTTTGTGAGCCAGAGACCTAGGCGGAGCGACTGGTCGCACTGCTACCCTAGGGGATTTTTTTTCTTTCGAGAGAGAGATGTTTCTAGATTCCCCTTTTGATTTCATCCGTCTGTTGTTGTCAAAGTGGAGCTGAAGTGAGGGGAGAATCACGCCGCTTTGTAGAGCGAAGCATTGGTACGCGAGATTTTTTTTTTTTTTTTTTTTGAAGTGCGATAATGTGTTGAAACATAAAATTACACGAGCTGTTATTTTCTTGTCTCATAACCTCCAGAAACACTTGGTTCAGGTTTGGGCTAAAGATAAACCAGGGTGTGCAGCTACCCCTTGGGCACTGAGCGCTGCGCTGGGCTACGTTCTGTAAGCGCTCTCCTGCAAAATCCTCATCTCTGTGTTGTCTGGTTACGTCGCTTGCTGTTTCCCCCACTGAGTTTCTATCAGAATTAGTCTTGTGAGAATTTTTGCAAGTTCCAGACCACAAATAAAAGCAAATTATAATTTTTCAGAGGACATGCCTGAAAGTTGGCGCAGTATGCGGTGCTTTCCAGAGATGAGTAATGTAGCACAATAGCATGATTTTAATTAAATTCAGCAGCTTTTGGTACGCTCCAGCGTGCCTTGTTCTGCAGGGAGAATTGATTCTGTTCTGCTTTATAGAAGTGGCTCGTGGGCATTGATGGTGTGATTTTCATCCGTCTGGCAGCACTTTACCAAAACCGTTCTCTGACGTCGTTTCCATTTCACAGATGGGAACCAAAGCTCGAAGACGCGCGGCTGTGCCCAGTGCTGCATGAGTCGAGAGCGGAGCTGCTAAAGCAGCCTCAGGTCCCCTCTTCCCTCGCCCTTAGTCAGCTCACAGCCACCTCTTAATACAGCAGTAAATTAAATGCTGGCTTAATCTCTCTAATCCCATTGAAGCCCATGATGAATGCATTTTCAGTTGTGTGTAAGTCTTGCAAAACCACATGGTTTTCTTTGGACGGCTCCACGAACACTGGGCTCATGAAAAGCATGATGTCGTGCGTCATCCCAGGAGGCCCGTTAGGGCTCCAGGACACCAGAAGCGATGGCTGACAAGCGACCGACAGGCGCAGAAAGGGGAAGGGGAGATGCTCTGCTCAGGGAGAGACTTGCCATTTGGAATAAAAAGAAGGGGGGGGGGGTTAAAAAAAAAAAAAAAAGAGAAAGGGAGGAAAGGCCAGATCTAACAAAACGATACATTGCAAATGGCCAAGGTCTGAGCACTTCCCTGGGAGAAATATGCTCCAAGGCTGGAACCACGTTAAACCTCGGTGCTCGTCGGAGCATGGGGAGCCGGAACAGAGCTGCTTATGTGCAGAAAGCGGTGTCTGCTGTTTGGGCCTTGTATTAATTTGGAGGCATCATTTTGAATACTTTTGCAAGCCAATCACCAAATGGCACTGAACAGGCATGTTAGTAAGGAAACCGATGCTGTTGAGATGCTCGCACTGCAGAGCTTTGAGCGTTTCTCCCTTTGGTTCTCCGGAAGCGTTCCTCCTTATTCCCTCTTACACGAGCACAGATGGATGCTTGGGGAATAAAAACGCCTCTCCAAATCCATGCCCTGCAAGTGCAGAAGCAAGCAAATGACATATGCTGGTGGAGGCGTGCGGAGGTGGGTTGCCAACAGGCTTTGGTTGACTGGTGTGAGTAGCAATGCTCGGATAGCAGCTCTGATTAGCAATGCTCGTTTGAAAGCGTGGGAGCTGAGACCGGCTGGTGACCCGACACCCAAACTCTCACCTAAAGCACAGCCGCAAAGTCCAAACCCTTGGTGAAATCATAGATGTCTCTAGAACTTCTCAGTCTTGCTGCGTTGCTTTCTTCAAAAAGGGGTTGTCGGAGGATCTGTGCGTCCGACGATGCATTTTGCAAATGACGGCAAGGTGTAATTGCAGTCTACAGCTACCATGACGTTAAAAGATTTTTCTGGCTGGATCCCGAGCTGGGAAGGCTCGGCACAGCCCTGTCCCTGTCGGCAGAGCTGCGGAAGCCCCTTCGCGCCAGCCTGAGGCTCTGGTCCGTCCCGGGTATTAAGAAACCCCATGTAGAAGGGGCAGCAGATGGAAGCAGCTCGTGTTTCCCTGGTGTCACATACTCAGCCTGCTTTTTCAGTGACTGAAGTGCAATCACTGGACTTAAGAAAATGGGAATAACCCGGTCCCAGAAGAGCACGCCAGCTTTTGGAGGCTGGAGTTCAGCTCCCGGTAAAGGATGACTCATCTCGTCATAGCTCTTGTGGATGTTTGCCCATGTAACGAAAAACCGTTCCCACAGACCTGTCCCAGAGACCGTCTCCACTGAGGGAGGCCTCGGATGGGAACAGCTCGTCGGGGCCGAGGACACCGAGTGGGGAGTCATCCCGGCCGCGCTGGTGTTCGCCTGCCTGCCTTTCGTCCAGCTATCGGGTGTGCTCGTTCACAGGGCTGGTGTTCGTCCCTGAGAAATCAGAATGGAGGGAGATGGGGGGGGAAAAAAAGGAGATTGTGCAAATAAATCACGCAGGATATTCCCTGCTCTGTCGCTCACTGTTTTGAGGCTGACGCGCTACTGCAGGAAGTTATCTAAGTAAAGCAGACCTATCCCTGACCCTGTGTGCTCTGTGATGCTATCGACAGGGGTGAACAGCTGGTTTTGGGTTGCTAGGACAAGACGCACGGATGCTGAAGTGTATCCATAAATAAATCTTCCTGCTTATTCCTATTGTAACAGAATTGCAGCTTACCTACGTTCTTCTCATCAAATAATTGAGAGGAGAGAGCAGCCAGGCACTATATTGAGCTGCTGCTCCTCCCCACCGGAAGGGTTGCCGCCGAGGAGTGCGTGGGGGTGACTGGCGAGAGGGTTCTTCATAGGAGGGATCATGGGGCAACCCAAGGGACTGCTGAGAGCCAAGGAGGCTTTTGTGTTAGGTGCCTCATGAAATATTAATTGATTATAACCCTATGCAATGTGCTGTGGCTTTGGATGGTTCCTGCGTTGCCTTGCGAGTTGGTGCATGAGCAAACTCTCCAACCCAGAAAATAGCCTAAGTGAAGATCAAGCCTAAGCCTTGATCTTCACAAGATCAAGGGCTTTTTGCATTGCGTGTCCAGAATGATCATCATCTACTGTAACTCTTTAGAGCGAGAAGCTCGCTCTAAATTCAGTAACAAATTACTTGGTCTTTCCTTCTTTTTTAAACTTTAAAACAAACACATTGGACCAATGCTGCTTGCATTCAGTTCTTTGATCTCTGCAAATGATGCTGTTGAATGCGGTGGGTTTTGTCTGTGAAGGAGTCTGCTCTGGGAGGTTTGTTATCCCTAAGAGCCTGTTCCAGCATGGTTTGCTGTTGCTGGGGGTTTTGCTGTTCACCTGAGAGGGACTGGCCTTGCTGCAGCCCAGGCCCAGGCTTAGAGAACATATGGCTCAGTAGGTGATTTTAAGTGATGCTGAAGTAAAAAGTCTAGTTCTTAATTAATTATACTAAATAAGAGGAATTTTCTAATGAATGCAAACAAATTGGGAACGCTGCAAAATTGTTGGGTTTCAGTGAACTCCCGATACTTGACTCTAGTACTGCTGGGCAACCCTGGCCATTCTTCTAAGGTGCAATTAATATTGTTTATCAAGTTGCAATGTATCTGGAGGTTTTAAAGAATTTATCAGGGAGTTGTTAGCTTTTAGTCCCCTTTGGTTCCAGTGTTTCTGCTCTTCTTTTAAATAATGCCATACAGTCTGGTCCTAAACAGCGCGGTAGCTCCAGGGAGCTCATGGCTAGAGGACGTGCAGCATTGTTGCTCTACCGGATGGAGATGCTTTTCTCTCCGTAGTTACAGGCCAAGTTATTAATCTCCATACATGTCTCAACGCAAGCCCTGTGCTAAACCCTGATGTGATTGAGGGAAACCCCAGTAAGAAACACCAGGTTAAAAGTTCACTGGCTGGGTTTTTCTTAAGAGTTGCGCTGACCTGGATATGGCAGGGCAGAAGTGAGAGAGGGGCTTTTCTCCCCTGGCCGCTCCCCACCCCGTCAAATCTGTTTCTGCAGCCCGCTCGAGTGGAAGACGTCGCTCTGAGACAAGTGCCAACCCGCGGCGGAGGCGGCTGCGCGGGAAGGTGATCTGATGGGAAGCGGCAAAGGCAGCGAAGTGCTGGAGTAATGGAAGGGACAGGGCTGGGGCGTGCAGTCCACCTCGCGTCTCCTCCAGGCGCCGGCGAGCACCTCGGTGACCCGTGCGGTAGCGCTGAAAAGAGACTACGTGGAATAGTGCTAGGAAATGTTAGAAATGTTTTTCAGTAGCTGGTTGTTGGAGGTTTCCTGTAACAGGCACCTTGATTGAGAATGAATTTTTGCTGTGTTCAGTGAAGAAAAATAACGCAAACAGGTGCGTAAGGGAACATAAGCCGGAAGCAGGGAGAGATTTTAAATGTTGACTGTAATTAGTGGGGCTAAATTAAATTGCGTTGTGGCACGGAGGCCTAGCTCAAGAGCAAGAGCTATTTGACCCAGAGCTGTCTGAACCCTGCGACAAGAGGTCCCTGCCCCAGGTAACTGGTGGTGCCGTCTAGCGAGGGGGATCGGAGGAGGACGGAAGGGCTGTCACCCCCTTTTGGGGAAGGGGAGATCAGAGGCGGGTTCCTGTGGCAGAGGGGCACGGGGAGCAGCGTTTGTGCGGGCAGCCGGGGACGGCGGCATGAGCAAAGCGCAAACGCAAGGCTCTCTCCAGAAAGCCATCCTTCACCTCTGGGTTTTAGCCTGTTCATGTAGTAAACTTCTCCTCGTTGTGACTTTCCTTTTAATTGCGTTCTCTGCATCCTTATTTTAGCCGTTATCTGCTATTGCACAGATACAGATTATTAATTCCTTCTCTGCCCTGACTTTCGCTCCAGTGCTGTGCCCGCAGTGAAGGTGAAGCTGGGAGGGCTTGCGAAGCTGTCGTCTCCCAGAAACTCTTAATTAGAAAATATTTGTCTCTCTTTGCTGTCTCCTTCTCTTACACAGGGGACTTTAATCATATGAATTGATTACACCTTGAGCCCAGATTTATGGTTGGAAAGGTGTTCTTGTGGTTTTAATATTCTTTAAGACTCTTTTACTTCTCTATTTCTGGCATGGCGGCCACTGGAGAAGGGAATCGTCAGAGATTAGAAGTAGAAGATGCATTTCAAAGAAGGGAGGTCAGGCCTCAAGGTGGACTTTTATTTTTTTAAAGCTAGTGTTGTTTTAAAAAAAAGAAGTCACCTGCGGTGCCTTGTTTCTGCCTGGAGTTGTGCAGGATGGGGTAACCCTGCGGCACAGTCGCTTCCCTGTTCCCCTCGCCTGGTGGTGCTGAAGTTGGAGACCGGTTCTCATGATCTGCTCCGCCACCTGCACGAGAAGCTGGTGGCTTTTTTGTCTGAGGTTCACGTGGCCTTTGCATTAGTCACTAGGCACTAATCCCCCGGGGACAGCATGAGAGGGGAAATACAGACACGCAAATGCGTTATGTAAAGATCCTTGGTGTCTCCTGTTTTCTAATTGTACCTCTGTGCTTTAAAGTTTCTCTCCAAAAGGCTGAGGGCTTCCCTCCACATCTTGCAAAAGCTCGAACATCTGGTTCTGGCAGAGGTTGGGGTGCTGAGACAACTACTGAGCGGCACCTGCCTTGCAAAAAGAGCAAGACAGCGGACAGGGTCCGGGCTGCTCTTGCCACCCGTCGCCTCCCGCGTGGCCGCTTTGCACGTGTGCCTGGTCAGAAAGAGCAACCTGGGGCTGCGCTCCTGAAGCCCCGCGGGTTTGTGCCTCGCGTAGGGGCACAGCAGCCCTGGTACGCTGCGGAGCAGGAAATCATCCTGCTTTGTGGTGGGTGGGAAATGCTGCTCTTCTCACTTTGAGGCTCACCACCTGGTTTGAACTGAGCTTGCTGCAGGCTGAAGCCCGGTTTGAAAACACGCTTGGTCTGAAGCTGCCCACCAAGGGAAGGAGAGGGAAGTAGAGGAGGGAAGGCGAATTATTGCTAGAGACTGGATCCAAGAATAGCAAATCCTGGGGCTAGCCAGGCTGTGCGTTAAATCTTTCAGGGGAGGCAATTTATCGTGAAACGGGGAGGGTGGGAGAGGAGAGGAGGAGATTACACTTGGGGGCAGTTAAAAGTTCAGGCATATCCAGATTTGCTCACCCACAACATAAGCATCCGATCCCGCCTTGCTTTCAGCGGGGCGATGCTCCAGGGAGTCTGCTACTGCCGGAGCGCGGAGTCCGTGGACTTCCCGGCGTCCTGCGCGTCCTCCTCCCTGTCCATCCTGCTCTGCCATGCCATGTTTGCGGGGGGACGGGCTGAGCCCCCGTTCGTGGCCTGTATTTTTGGCAGTCCGGCCAGCAGCTCTGAGCGAGGCTTGGCCCTCGCTGGCGCGGGACGGCAGTGCCAGCGGCGCGGGCTCTCGGCGAGAGCGCCTAGTAGCTAGGTGCATCCAGCCCTACCAGAGCCATGGCCCGCTGTGGCTCTGTGCCAGCAATAATACATCCGGTTTAATTAAAGTGGTATTTTTTCATCCCTTTCCTGTATTATTTGGTTATTACTGCAGGAAGAGCCAAGGAATTTTTGCCTTCCCCACCTCCCTCCCTCTCTCTTTTAATCCGCTTTTTTCCCCCCCCTCTTCCTTTTTGCCCTTTTGGTGTCCTCATCCCCCAGGTTTTCACTTCCTTGAGCTGTTTGCACGCTGTTAGCGTCGGGAAGGCCAGGGGCAGGGAGGGCTGCTCCGCTCGTGCCTTGCGGCGGAGCCGAGCGCGGCGCTTGCTTCCTCGTCCCGTCGTGCCAGCGCCGACCCCAGGAAGGAGCAGAGATGGTGTCCTCTTGGGAGGCAGCGCCTCAACAGAAACAAATGTGTTTGCAACGAATGCTTTGTTCCGAAAAAACTTCAGCGCGATGCTCGAGGATGAGCTGAGCTCAGCCGGGGCTGCTGGGGCGGCTGCTGCAGGAGGTCAGAAATACCAATAACGCTCTAATTCATCTCCTTCCCCAGGCCTTTCCCTTCGGAGGAGACCACAGAAAACGATGACGACGTGTATCGGAGCTTGGAGGAGCTGGCGGAGTAAGTGACCTTGCCTTTTAAGAGGGAGGGGATAAAACAAAAACAACCAAAAAAAAAGCGGGAGGGCAAAGTCTGATAAAATATGACAGCAGGGCTTGGAGGGCTGGGCTGCCTGCTTTGATCTTCTTGCCAGGAGATTTTTGTACTCTTTCAATAGTCTGTTTTTCCCATGTAGAGCCCTGGGAGACATCACTTCTGATCGGGTTCGGTTTACGAGTGGCTCGGTGGGGGGCAGTGGGGGCCAAGCCATTGGGGAGTCCTTCCACGTGCTAAGTCCCGTCTTTAACTGCAAAAACCCTGGACGTAATTCCTCGAATGGACAGAGCAGGCGTTTCCGCCGAGTGTTTTCTGCAGGCGTGTTGTAGTCTTCTACCGTTAACAGGGGCAGGTAGGTAGGAGCCTCCGGATTAGTGAATAATCTGTACCAGGAAGCGTTGCACAAAAGCGTAAATCTGGGAGATCCACGTGGCTTCAGCCATGCAGTTTGCAAAAACAGTTACCTAGGCAAAAAACGCTTTATAGCTTTGGCACCGAGGGGACGGGTTGTGCTGGAAAACTCGGAGCTGGCGAGCGGCCTGGTGAGATCAGCGAGGGGACGAAGGGAGGCGCCTGAGCGGGGCAGGTGGTACCCATTTCCGACATCAGTGCCAGACCCCATTTGAGGTTTTTTTGGTGGCCGCAGACGCTCCGGTCTGCACCTCCCTGCAGCGCTTTTTGAAGGTGCTGGCCGGTCCTTGGCTGGCCTCTAGCACGCGGTGGCTCGCGTGCATCCCTGACGTCCGGTGTGTTCTGGGAATGCCTCTAGGCTTTCTGTTTCTATATTTATCCGTATCTCTGGTGTCTGTGTTTTGCCGTTCCTGAGCTGTGGTGATGATATAACAGGCTTTTAAACAACCTTGAACTAAAATATATGTGGTGAAGCACTGGCCCTATTGGAATTCAATGGCAATATTCCTGTTGACTTCAGCGGGGCCAGGATTGTACTTATAAAGTGCAGTCTGTTTCATAGGGAGAGCAGATCTGTATGGGTGGATATGTGGCTTTATACCATCAAATATTATTGTTCCACAACATAAATAATAAGGCTTCTTAATCCAATGAGTTCCTTATGGCTTTGGTTATTACAAAAGTAAATCATAAATTACTAGTACAAGGACCAGACTATACTGGAAACCTCAGCTCGTGGTTTGGTCCTAGCAGCTCCAGTTTAATAAATTTCAACTTACAAAGAGATCCTCTCAAAAATAACATATTTCCCCTCTCCTAATGTTCTTAAAATCCCTTAAATATTGGGTATTAAAATTCCTGATTCTCACACATAGGCCTGCTTTTAATTGGAGAAACATTTGCGTGTGAATTCCTGGCGCTTGCGAGAGTTGGCGGCGCTCCAGACGGCGCGTGGGCAGGCAGCGCTCCCCTTAAAACCCGGCTGGTGCGCTCAGCGCTCGGAGCAGGTTATGGTGCCTTGGAAATGGAGCCCCAGCTTTAACTGCTTTGGTGCTGGTTTCTGCAGCGCGCCCGCTCCCTTGCAGCGGCGCAGGCGCGGGCGCAGCCGGTGCCGCCGCCGCCGCTCAGGGCGCTTTGCCGGTGCCGATGGACTTGCCCTTTGGAGGATCACTGGGGTGAAGGATTTCCAAAGTGTTTCTCGTCCCTTTGCTTGTGGCTGGGAGTTGGTCTGTCTCTAAGGGGTTTAGGTGCCTGAGTCCTGTATTCAAAGGACTTAAAAGTTTTAATTCGTACTGATTGTCGGTGAGATATAAGCTCTTTTCTCCTCTTTCCCAGCTTGTCTCCAACTTCTAACTTACTTTTTTTTCCCCATTCTGTGTTGATATCTTCTTCTTTACATCCTCGGATGGGACTGCTGGGGGAAGATGCCTCTAAAAAGGCAGAGGGATATTTGGTGGATTGTTTAATGCACATCTGCACTGCTGGTGCACGGGAGTCAGCGCTGGAACGAATTGGAGGTGAATCCACCTGTAGCTGTAAAGACTCTGGAAATACCCTGGAAAGACCCTTTGCACTAGTGTCACAACCCCAGCCAGGCTGGCCCGAGCTGCACGATGGCACACTAGCAATAGTCCCTCTTTCTCCCTTCTACAAGGAAAGTTTCTCTGGGCTTTACAAGGAAACTTTCATTTGAAATTTGTCGCTCACAATAGTGCATACTGGGCACCGATGTTGCACGCTGCCAAAGCACGGGGTCGCATGAGAAAGCTCTTTCTTAGCTGCTCCCCATCTCCAGCTGGCTGGACAAGGGCGTCATTCATGAGCTAGGAATGATTCAGTCCGTCCAGCATCTTTGCGTTTCGTATTGCTCATGAGCCCAGCTGCCTTGGGAAGATGTGAGCGCATCCCAAATGTTTTGTTGGAGGCGAGGAAATGATTTTTCACAGCACGCCATGAAATGACCCGACGCTCGGAAGTGATCACCACCAAACAGCAAAACCACATGTAGCAACCCTCGCTGTTGCAAGAGAAAGCCCTGCGCCTCTCAACGGCTCCGTGGTGTTTGAGTGAGCTGCACAGACGTTGCAAGTTGTCCGAGTGCTTGTTCGGGATTGCTTCAGAGGAACGCACAGTCCCATCCTTAAAACCGCTGAGAAATGTGCTGCTGCGAGGCCACAGCCTGCCACCGCCTTGGGCTTCAGAGGGGCAGGGTGCAGATGAGGGAGGCACGGCTGCAGAACCGATGCCTGGACTCGGCGCTGTCAAATCGTCCCTCTGGCGAGGGAGGTCTCCCAGGCGGCAGCTCTTTTGGGGTGTTATGCTGCTAAAATCAAAAGCTCAGGGTAAATATTGAACTGGTGCAGACAAGATGTCTTCGGGGCTGATGCAGCGGAATGGGATGAAAAGTTTCATTTTGGAGAATGTCAGGATGCTGCATTTCAATCTTAGGTAGTTCAGTGGAGCAGTGTGACATTTTGGTTGCGTTTCTGCTCTGCAAAGCATCCAAAATACGCACGTGTCGTCGGACAGTTTGTAATGGAGGCTCCAATTTGGGAAGCAGGAGGAGCCAGACTTTGTCCCTGTTGTTCACAAAGCTTTAGAAAGCGGGGACCTACGTGACGTTGGCAGCTTCGACATCCTGGTGGGCGACCGAGTCGCTGCTGCTGTCCCCGCCGAGGCAGAGCCGCGCCAGCCCGTGACAAAAGACAATTTGGGCTCCTCAAATGGGTGAATGGCAATGCGAGGAGGGCAGTTCACACGCGTTGCAGGAACAAGCTGTTTCAGTGCCAGTGAGATTTGCTGCAGGGAGGTTAGTGTGTATAAAGGATGTTCATGCCTTGATGAACCCATTGTGCTGCACCTTTAGCGTATCACAGAGATTATGGTGTGCTGCCCCATGCTGGACTGTGCCTCCAGGACATCAAGACAGATAATTGCCTGGAAACAGCAATTTATTTAAAAAAAAAAAAAAAAAAAAGAGGATATCAGACCTGGAAAGTTCTCCAATTTCCTATCCTGGCTCCCCTGCCCCTCTCTTTGCTTTTCAGCTGGCCAGATGGCTGCCTGGAGAAAGCCAGGGCAGATGGCGAGGGCCTGCGAGTTTTTAAGTGGTGCATGATCGATACTGGGAGGAGCAGTAAAGGGCAGGTTTTCCTCCACCGAGGAGCAGCAGAGGGCTTGCAGGAGGATGCCCCAGGACCTCAGAGGGGAAGAGGTCTCGCCCAGAGTGTATCTGGGGGTGTGATGACATGCGGGGGCTTTCACTGGAGCCTGCTGATTTAAAAACAAAAAAAAAAAAAGAAAGAAAAAAAATCAAAGCATCATCTGGCCTCGGGAGGCTCCAGCAGATCTATGGACGCTTGTGCCTCTGTCCATCGTGCAGCTAGGACTCCTCTGAAGTCACCGTGCTGGATAGTCGCCTGCCGTACCACTGACAACTGTTTTTTCCATCTCTCTTGATGGCTTTTTCAGGTGCCGGTTAATCCCCGTCCTCTTCACAACATCACCTTTATCATGACCCTTCTCCACTTACCTTCCCTTTTTATGGCAACGTCCCTCTGTGCTGGTCCAAATCCCAGCATGTTCTGGTGGGCTTAGGGATAGGGTGGTGGTTTCATTTATTTGGCAGCTATTTGGAGAATTCAGAGTTGAACAGAAATGCTATGAAGGTTTTGAAATGAAATATTTCAAATTATGGAATTTTAGCTTTTTTTCTCTCATTTAACACTGAAGTGATTTGAGCCGAAAAATGGCAGTGTTGCAAAAAGGCTAAAGAAATAATATTTGGAGCAAGGCCTGGGTTGGGGAAGGCCTGGGACACAAAAATAGAGATGTTTAGGGAGGGACATTGGAGCAGTGGGAGCTGGTGGCAGAAGCCCAGGTCCTCCCGGCCCTCGTGGGCTCCCCGCGCGGGGAGGGGAGCGTGGGTGCTCCCGTCCCCATGCCGCGCTCGGCGTGCAAGCCGGCAGCGTTGCGCTCAGGTGGGGGCTGCGCTGCGTCCCGGGCGATGTGTTTTCGGGTGCAGGGTTGCAACTTGGCTCATCCAAAGCCGGCAGTTGTAAAAACGCTGCTTTGACGCTCAGCCAAAATGCTAATCCCTTCGAAACCTGGCGTTGCTGTTAGCCTTGGTATTACAGGAGCATCCAGAGGCTCCTGCTGAAATCAATAACCCGTGGCGGTGTATAATCCCTTCCTCACCGAGTTTATCCTATCACACGGATAAAGCCTGGAAGGGCGGCGGGCAGGGGCGCGAGGGAAGGGGAGTAAAAAGATGGGACGATTTGCTGAAGGCTTGAGCGAGCAAGCCCGTCGCCAGAGTGTCCCCCTTGCCCTTCGGTCTCGATGTCTCCCTCGGGTGCGCCTGCCTTCAGCTTGGGTGCCCTCCTTTCTACCCTAATGCCGTAGCTAAATGAGAGCAGCCTTGCTGGGTGAGCCCCGGTGCCTACCCAGCCGTGAGCACCACCGAGGCGCGGGGACGAGCGTGAGGCCAGGGCAGGCTCTGCGTGGTGCTGCTCAAAAGGGCCCTGTAGGTGGTGCGTTTCCACAAAACATTTCATCTTGGAGGAATAAAGTTGCAGAAAATCTGCTGACTGGCTCTAGTGTTGGCCCAAGCTCCAACTGATGCCGTTCATTTGGGTGCAGACTTTGCCAATATCCTATCTCCTTCCAAGAGCTTCTTTCTGAAGTTCCTTGTGTTTCTCTTACTGCTGTCATCAATGTTCCTTCTTTGTATCTTCCGAAATAGCGATGTGATCAGCAGAATTTCTCAAGTGCGTTAAAGAAATAATGATGAATAGAGGAGCCAAGGTGCGATGATAAGTTAGCTGCCACTTTTCTCATTATTTTTGCTGTGTTGGAAAAACCACACATGCCAGCCAGTTAAATAAATGGTGCTGTGGTACAAGATATTCAAACCATAGCTATTGTAAACACGTCCTTTCTTCTTTGTCACTGGTTAAGATTTGTGTATGTCCTGCTGGTGCCAACTCTAAGATCGTGTTAGTTGCTGTAACTGTTGGTGGCTCATTTTTGAGATTATAGGGTTCCACTTTCAATGGGGAACATATGATCCTGAGCAGAATAGATGGGAAAGGCCTCTCTTGCTATTTCCAGCCATGCATCTAAGTCCAAATATTGTCTGGTTAATTAAAACTCTGTAAGATCTCAAGTCCAGAGACTGTGCTGCACATCTTGCACTCCCTCCCCCCGAGCCTGCCAGATGTGGTGCAAATATAGGACTTTAACTGCTTATCCTCGTTTGTCAGGGACCATGAATGAGGGGGTTGCTCAGATGAGCTGTCTATTTATAGCTCTAAGTGCAGAGTAAGAATGAGAAAGTGCAGGATTACTGGGGCGAGCTGGAGCCTGGCAGCTGTCTGGGAGACGCGGCACACGCACTTCCAGCCCGGACCTGGCAGAGGCTACCAGGTCCTCTGCATCTTAAACCCTCCCAGCCACAGTGCTGGAAATCAGCTTTCAGTTGTCTTATTTTAGCTGCCTCTCCCTCCTCCTCTTTCTTTAGCTCTTCCTGGTAGTTCTGGGTCTTTCATCAGCAGAGCGAAAGCAGTGCTGTGGTTTGGACAGGGCTTCGGTGTGGTCTGCTTGCCCCGAGGGCCTCGCTTGGACTGAGGTGGTTTTGGGCCCGTCCTTGTGTTCTGGCAGAGGAAGAGGCTGGTAGAAACTCATTGACTTCCCTGAGTCCTGGAGCAGCCTTTTTGGATTAAGAGATCCGTGAATAGTCCTCAAGCTCTTCAGCTCTTCTTCATTCACCCTCCTGGTTGCTGGTGACATGCAAGCGCGATGTGCAGTGTTCCTTTCACGTGGCAAGGTGGACCTGCCGCAGAGGATTTGCCACCCGTGCCCCAGCCCTGAGGCAGTCGGCTCTCCGGGGCAGAGCTACAAGCTCGGCGTTCGCCAGGGCAGCCCCGTGCCAGCGGCTGCCCCGGACTTTATTCTTTTGCTTTCAACGAGCTTTTCTATCTAGGGGAGATAACTGCCAGGCCAGCCAGTCCAAAGCTGACTATATCCATCCTAATAACAGTAACTGCGCATGCTAGTGTTAACTCTGAAGGGAGGAGAAAATCCCTTTCCTCAACCCAGAGCTGTCAATGAATCTCCTAATCCAGGCAGTAGATTGTAGGCTCTGATACACATGGGTAACTTACAGTTTCGCCTGGTTTTATTGAAGGAGTAAGCTGCCTTTTTTGCTGGAAAAAAGATGTGAGGATCTGGCTTGCCATGCTCAAGTTGTTCAGTCCCAGCGCACCATGCTTGGGATGCTGAATTTAATGCCTCCCACCGCAGAGGACTCTTCTAAAGCCTGCAAATATCTGTCCCTCTTTCCCTTCCCGTATGGCATTTAAAATTTAGTGTGTTCTTGGGTTGCTATTGGCTAAAATCCTCCTGATGCCTGCTTTCTTTTTTAATAACGGAGGGAGTTTTGCGTATTTTCAGCTCTGACAGACAAAACACAGAGACCAATGAAAATCAGTACGTGCAAAGCGCTGGTGTCAACAGCAATCACGCACCAGCAAAACTCAGCAGCTCGCAGGCTGCTCAGGAGAGGCTAATCTGCACGTTTTACAGTTCTCCATAAAACTGGCAGTCTCTGGTGTTTCTCAGAGATGTAGCAGGAATGCGCTTTAATAAATAAGGGATCATCTGACAAAGGTATCATTATTTTAATACCACCACAGCTGTTGGTTTGGAGCTTCTCTAGCACTTCTCCCCTAAGCTCAGAAATGGAGGCATCCTTCCAAATGTCGCTCTGCAATAGGGATAGCTGCTATTCCCCCCCTCTCCTCCTCAGGTAAGGAAATGGAGATAGAAGGGGGTTGCACTGGTGCCGATAGGAAGGAGAGCGCGAAGCAGAGGGAGCTCGCCTTCTTGCTCAGGGCGACGACGCCGGCGAGGTGATGGCACGCGGGTCACGTCCGATGGTGCCGGAGCTGCAGCTGCATGGCACTTTGCTGCGTTTGCACTCACTCCCGGCCTTGTTCTTCTTCCGTTCGTTCTTCTCCCCCCTGAACAGTGCGGTGGAGATGTCTGCAGCGGGCTCGTGCCCAGCCCCGCTTGCTGCCCTGCGGGAAACGGCCGTTGCAATATTAACTCAACCGGTCCTAACGATCTTCTAGCTGGAGGAATGATGTATGGAGAGGCAGCCAGCGATCTGAAAGGTGCATGCGGGAATGGAAGATTAATCAGGAACCTGGAGTTACTTGCTCTGGATAAGGAGAGGAGCTTAGAATATAAATATTGGTACAGATAATAACAGTGGCGGCGACACTTGGGAAGGGGAAGATGGATCGCCAGCCATTAGTGGGCATTATTACAGCAGCTGCAATGTATCAGTCTGGGAGAATGGGAATGATACATCATGCCAGTGCATTTATTTAAAACCCCCAAACTTTTATTAAATAAATCTATTTTTAAAAACAGAAAGAACTGCATTTAGAAAAGAAATAGAGCCCACTTTTGCAAAAATATGTGCATCTGCTGCTCAGTGCTGAGTGTATGTTACAGAGATACTGAGGGTTACGGTTTGAGTGCAGTTTTACACCTGAATATTTGTATGTAATTAATACTCATATTGAAAGAGACAGCTCGTAAAATACCAGAAAGTTGTTTGATATTCCAGTGCTTTGCACAGTCCTGATCCCAAGAGGATGACTTCAGTGGAAACCATTAGCAATCAGCACCTGTAGGTCTAAGCGCTAACATTATTATTTTTAATTAGTATTCATTATGGTTTGAATTTTCAAAAGTGCTCTATGACTTAGGGGCCCTTAGGGGCATTTGTACAGGCTTCGATGACAATTAAGTACCCAGCGTCACCAGCTTTGAATAAAAGTTGGGCATTATGTCTTGTCAGTGCCTTTAAAAAGTCTCTTCTCGCAAGGGCAACTCCTCTGTGACTTGGCCAATTCTGAAAACGTGACTTTGTTGCTTGGTTCGCCCGCGGTGTAAATGTGGGTTTTGGGATCTGTGCAGCACTGCAGCCTCGTGGGGCTGAGCATCGCGGAGCTGAGTCTGTACAGTGAGATCTCGGGCCCCAGCAGCACCTGCTGTTGGATGCGATGGTTGCTCTTCCTGCTTTGCTTCCATTCTGATTTCACGTGGAGGTCCCTGCCTGCCTGAGGGGCCCTGGTACATCTGGCACGTCTCTGTTGGTAACATCGAGCAGGGCTTGGGTGCTTTTCCACCAGCAGTCGCGTGGAGGTAGGGTGGCGGTGTAGCAAACACTTGAGGACCACAGCTGTGAAGGTGGACAGGGCTGCTGCATGCATCGTGTCCCCACGCACAGAGCAGGGCCGAGGGGCCGTTCTGCCCCAGGAGCTGCACCGTTTGCACTTTGTCTTCTGCCAGGCACGAGTAGGACGTTGCAGCGGCATGGAGAGGAGCCATCTCCTCACTCGTTGTGTCCCACCGTTTCTCCCTTCCGGCCTGGGCTCTTCCCGTGCTTGCTCTGAGGGAGTCCCTGCTGGTCTGGGAGAGGTTAAAAATGAGCCTTGTTGACCATCAGAGCAGCAGCTGTGTTTTATGGGAGTTGGTACATCACCTACTGAAACCAGATCCAGAGGTGTTAAATGTTTATGCAATACCTCTAACATGGAGGAGCATGTGGGCTGTTGCTCAGGGCAGCTGCCTAGCCCGAATTCGGCTCCGGCGTTAGAGGGGCAGCTTGCTGGCTCCCGCCCTTCGTGCAAGGGTCCACGCAAGGTACCCAAGAAGGGTGCCCGTGGTCAGCACGGCGCCGTTCACAATGGGAGAACTGCACGTTCAGAAAAACTTTAGACTTGCTCCTTTGCAACCTCTCAATTTCTGCTGAGAACCAGTGTAGCAGATTGGCCACGAGTTTGGGAGCAGGAGTGGGGGAATCCTGGGCTGGGCTCAGCCGGTCAGAGGGTCCCAAAGAAGTCGGAGCGATGCCTCTGCTACGGTGCCGGCTCCTATTGCACAACGCTGCGCCTGTTTGCAGCCTCTGGACGCGGGCGAGCGGGAATAGCCGTGCAGCGGGTGCCGATCCAGGGAAAAAGACACTTCTTAACGTAAACGGGGAAACGTGAAACGAGGATGTTAAAACGTTGTGGTCCTTGAGGGCATTTTTTTCTTTTTTTTATTGTTGTTGTGCTTATTCTCCCTCTTTAGCAGGCGCAGTTGTTCGTTCGCCCGATCGGGTGACAGCGAAGGCGCCCTCTTTATTATCGCTAAATGGTTCTCATTCTCGTTCCAGCGAACATGATCTGGGGGAGGATATTTATGACTGCGTCCCCTGTGAAGATGAAGGCGATGATATCTATGAAGATATCATCAGAGTGGAAGTTCAACAGCCCATGGTAACAATTTATATGCCCTTTTAAAGCTTATGGCTTGATGGGAGGGGAAGGGAGAGGATAAAATTAAATAAATAAGCGATTCAGCAATGAAGGGTAGCAAAGGAAATCCCTGTGCACCGTTCCTTGAAGCTGAGCTGCCTCATGACGGGTAAAAATAAGCTGGAGTTGGGGCAGCCCCGGCCCGGGGGGTGCTCTGAGGAGCTTCTTCGCCTGAAGAAGTTTGGGGAGAGCACAAATCGTAAAAGATAAGCTAAAAGCAGTAATTCACTGCTGCGCGAGCGCAGCGCGTGTCGCTGCAGCCCGTCCTGGGCGAGAGGGGAGGCTCGCGCAGGCTCGGTTGGCCAGATGCCGTCCCGCCTAGCCCAAGATTCGTAGGTCTAGACGAGCGCTGACAGGTCTTTGCAAGGGGCACCCGCTTTGCGTGTTTACTCCTGCCGGCGCGACGCAGGGCGATTTCTAAAGCGGGGATTTTCGGGGCTGGCCCGCAGGGTGCCGCGTGGCTTCAGGGCGAGGTGATGGTCCCGATTCCATCCGTCACCCTGGAAAGCCTCTGGCTCGCCGCGAGCAGACGACGGGGAAAGCCCGGCAGCTGGCATGGCTCCCTCCGGCTCTCCTCGTGGTCCTTCACCGGCAGCACGTGGCCTGGGGTGGGCAGCTCCTCGGGGAGCCGTGACGTCCACGGGGAGGGTTCGCAGACAGGTTGGTCTTGGAAGAGCCCCAGTGACTATGGCAGGCCCAGCCAGCCCAGCCCAGAGCTCACGGAGGGACTTGCGTTAACTCTGGTGCAAGCGTCCTGCTCCAGGAAGAGCCAGAAAAGGGAAGGAGGCCCTCGAATCTCCCTGCAGGTGTATTTTGAGGAGTTGGACGTGAGTCCTTGCGACATGTCTCCCCAGTGAAGCGGAGGGGGCTGCATTGATTTCTGCTGATGCAAAGCTGAAAGGGAGATTTTCACCTGAGGGCGAGCTTCCAAATTTCCTCCCTCCCTCTGCTGTCTGCCAGCCCTCGGATTCACGTGGGCTCTAATTACTGTCTCCTGGCCGCAAACGGCGGCTGACAACAGAACATAACTCGCTGTAACGAAGCAGGAAAAATGGACAAGTTCACTGATCAATTAAATCCCCCGAGCTAGAACTGTGACTGTGCTATACGAGGCGCTCGGAGGTGTGCAAAGGCAGAAAGTCACTCCACGAAGCCCGTGAGTCCAGGCGATGAGCCGCGACCTTCGGCAGGACCTGCCTGCCGGTTTCTCACCTAGCCTGAGTACCGTGCAGCCCCCGTTGACTCCCAGTTTAATGGGGATGCAAGTCCCAGCCTGGCTGTAAGTGATGCAAGGACCGTGATGAAGCTTGTTGAGGCGTCTCATCACTTGAAGCTGTGTCTGCAGCCCGAGTCGCTCCCTGCACTCCTCTAACGTTTGGCTGTGGCGAGTAGTAGGGCATAAAACCTTCCCACTGATCTACCCCAAGGTGCATGGGGCTGTTTGGAGCCACGAGTGGCAATGCTGAAGTCAACACAACTCTTTGGCCGCTGGTATTTTTACCGTTGTGCCAGCACTTTTGCCCAAGATTTGCCGATTTGCCCAAGAACTGACCCTCGAGAAGCTTTTCCTGGAAATTTTTTGTATGAAAGGCTACAACAGGAGAAAGCGCCCTCCCTGCAGGTGCCCAGCAGTCAGGACACTCAGGGTTAGGTCAGTGGAATTAGCTCCAAGAGAGCAATTCCTGCCTGCTTTTCACTCTGAGGCCGCAATTATGTCCTCCTCAATGTCTTTGTTTTCTTTGGCACTGGCGGCCAGCGAGGGAGTCAACGAAAGGCAGCTGAAGATGTGGCCCACGGTGTCTTCCTACCTCTGATTCCCTTTCCTCCTCTTAGTAAAAGAACCTGCTGTTAATATAACAACCCGCGTTTCCGTGGGAATGTTGGAAACATTTTTCTTGGCTTTTTTGTTTGTTTGTTTAAGATGCGTTGCAATAGGAAGCGTATAATGCTAATTGATTTCTTGTGTTTCTGCACGCTTCAGATTAGATATATGCAGGTAAGAGACTGATTAAAATACTGGTGTCCATGTAGCTGATAGAGCTAAGCTGGGAGTTATAACTGGGTGTAGAAACGCTGTTCATTCCTATGCACGATCATTAAAAACCAGTCATTGAATTGCTTCCCAAATTCAGCGACTGTACTAAGTGCACCATCTCCTAATGCTTCTCTTTACAAATGTAAGAGCTAGAGAAGTGACTCCAGGAGCTGGGGCTTTAAGAAGTGTATGTATTATCACATCTGACCTAAAATAATGAGTATTGGCAACCCTGAGAGGGGATTTGTGTAAGTCTAACGTATTACTTATGACGCGTACAGGCTCTATTGTGAGTTTCCTCTTAAGCAAAAAATAATAGGGGAAAAAATGATACTTGTCTTTCATTTATTCTGCTTTAGCTGATGCCTTGTAGCTAGAGTTCCCTATGATGATGTAGCTATAATAAACACCAAAAACGTAATGCTTGCTATGTTGAGACGTACTTGATTGTAGAACAAGACGGTCTTCCTAATTTTTTGGAGAAAAACTGTTTCTGTTGTTATCAACCATTAAGGGTACGCTTCTGACTTTCTAACTTGCATTTGTTACGAGTTTGCTATCACTGAAGGCTGAACCAAAGCTCCACTCCACGTGAGCAGGTTGCTGGACCACTCTTACGAATGTCTGAACGTGCATTATTTTTCCTTTCTCTAGAAAATGGGAATGACAGAAGATGACAAAAGAAATTGCTGTTTGCTAGAAATTCAAGAAACTGAGGCCAAATACTACAAAACACTTGAAGATATAGAAAAGGTAAGAACCGAGCCATTTTTTTATACCATTGTATTCCACGAGATCGTGCATTAATCGTACTGAGTTAGTTCTTGCTGCGAGAGCTGGCAGCTCCGAGGCAGGATTGATGCAGTCAAACGTAAAATTGCGAGAGAAGGAAGATGCAGGAAACCCATATGGACAAGCATAAATGGGCAGCCTGTAACCGATGGGCCAAACAGCATATTTTTCTGATCGCTGCGTGTTGGAAAGAGGCTGAGAACCACCCTGCGGTGTTCAGAAGAGCCGTCCTTCCCCACCCCTCACCCCAGGGTAAGAGGCTCCCACTCCTCGCTCCGCCAGGCCAGTCTCTCCGATAAGACCCGTGTTTGTAGATACCTTATCACTTTGATTGCTGCTGAATAATTTGAAAGAGGCTCTTTATTCTGGGCATTTCTTAAAAGTGCTGAAGCTGTGCTGACTTGTCACTGAAACTAATTGGATTAGAAGTAACATTTCACTGCTTGAATTCATGGATTTTAATTGGTTTTGATGAATTATCGTTGTGCCTTTCTTTTAAAAAATGAGCACCTCAGCAAGATAGTGAAGGCATAGATGCTGCAGGAGCCTGGAGATTGTTTTTACTCGCAGAGTAAAGTAGCAGGAATAAAGAACGATAATAAAAATGGAGCTGCCGTTTCTAATTGTCCTAATGCTTTTGTTTCCTCTCCTTTTGTTGCCTTAATCTGTTGAAAGTTCTTGCACAGAAGCTGTGAGAGAAACCAGCACATTAAAAATAGCATTTCACATTTTCCAAAGAAATGTTCTAACGCACGTGTTGCTTATGTAAATAGCACTTGTTCTTTGAAAATAACTACAACCCTTCTGTTTCAGCCCAGAGAAAGAGTTAAGTTATTGCTTTGATATGAATTAAAAGGGCTTGCGAAGGCTAAGGAGACTTTTCTGCCATGTTGGGGGGTAGAAGGTCCTGTATTCAGTGCATTGCATCTGTGTGTTTTGTAGTTACAAGCCATGCAGACGTTTCTATTAATATGTATTTGTTCAGCAAGGCATTTCCAATGCAATCATATCATCTGTGCTTTTCAAGGGCAAAATTCCAGCAAGATAATCAAAGAGCTAAAAAGATGCTTCCCAGCTCCTCACAGTTGCAGCTGAGAACTGCCACGTTGTGCAGAAACTAGCAGGTTGATAAAAAGCAAAAATAAAATGACACAGACATGCGCACGCACACACATACACCCCATGCGGGCGGTCATCCTGTATCTCCTGATGCCTAGAAGTGCCTGTGGGGTGAAGCAAAGGGAGCTTTGGATCAAGATAAGCCCACAATGTTTCCTTGCATCCTGCTTGGGCCTCCCTGGCACAGGCTGGTCTTGACAAACGTGTTGTGTTCATCTGCCTTTACAAGAGTTCAAATTCATTAAAACCTGACTTCTCCCTGCCTAGACAAACGCAGCCGGTGAAACAGAGAAAATATCGCCCTTACACAGAAAGAAACTTGTTAACTCTTCTCCTTTTTTTTTTTTTCCATTTACCCTTTGCAGAACTACATGAACCCACTGAAGCTGGTACTGACTCCCCAGGACATGGAAGCTATTTTTATCAATTTGGAGGTAACGGAGTAAACCCTGTTGCTTAAAGCTTTGCTCTTTTCATGGCAGCTTAGCTTTCTTCCTGCTTAAGAAAGGACTTTCAGATTTCATGTTTGATTTGCACATTCATCTGTATAGCTTCAGTCCTCGATGTGTTGCAGGGCTTGAATGGGTTTAGGAGACGTTCTTTAACGCTCATTTAAAGTTGGAGATTATATGAACTCTAGGTAAGAAAATAATTTGATGCCAAGGATGTTCCGTGACTGGGACTTGGCCTGCGTGTACTTTAGCTATGCTTAGAAATGCTTTGGAAAAACAGTGGATATATTTCTGAATTAAAGCATGTCGGGAATCGGCAGAGTGCCCCTATTCCACGTTGCCCAGGAGCTTGGGGCACCTGGATTTTAACCTCTGGCTTTGCTACTCACCTACTTTTTAACCTTAAGCAAGCTGATTCCTCTGTCTTAGACTCCCTCTTTCCAGAATGGGGCAGAGTAGGGCAAAAGCATGAATCCCATCCCTGGAGCTTTGCACCCTCAGGGGGAGGGAGCCCCCCCCGCCGCCGCTGCCTCAGCCGAGCCGGAGAGGGGGTCATGGCTCCAGGCTGGCAGAAGCAACGCAGGTTGGTGCAATTAAGCAGTTATGTTCCCTAAGGCAAGGTGACCAGATACAGCCCGTGCCGTTATCAGTCCAGGCGCATCGCGCGACTGAGCGATTCGTTTCCAGGCGAGCCGTCGCTCTGCTCCCCGACCTTCTCCGCCTGCTCGGACAGGGCTGCCGTGCGTGGGATCCCGGTCAAAGCCTCCCACCAGACCCAGTAAAGGGAGTTTAGTATACATGGAAGTCCTAGATGTGTTTATCATTGTATAACCTTCTAACTGAATTACAGTCCTGCATTCATGGCAATTGAGGACTATATCTCACTAAAATGGCTCATATTAAAAACAGTTAATGGGTAAAAAGAAGAGGAGAAAATGACTGCCTGATTAAGTAGTTGAGTGTGTTTCTTTAGGCTTTGCATGCACATTTGCTTTGGATGTGTTTAAAGTATTGATTGTTTCTTTGTTTTAGGACCTAATTAAAGTGCACTTCAATTTCCTGAGAGCCATCGATGTCTCTATGATGTCTGGAGGAAGCAGCTTGGCAAAAGTGTTTCTGGAATTCAAAGAAAGGTAACAAGAAACCCAATCTGCAGGCAACTCCGGGTTTAACAAATCAGCATTCCTAACTGCAGGGCCCATCCCAGAACTGTGAATAGAAGTGCCAGTCGCAGCCAGCCAGGTATTGTATCCTCAGTAGCTTAGATGCTCTCGGGAATCGCAGACATCACTTGGTCCCGCTACTGAGGCAAGCAAATCAAGCCGCGAGCGCGTCAGGTAATCCGGGGCAGACTCCCCTTTGCAGGGGACTTCAGTCGGGTTAGACCAAAGGGATGGTTCACTGTAGAAAGTCAGGTGTTTGGCGCTGCTGTTGTCCCACCCCTACTGCATGATGAATAAATATAAAAGTTGCTTTAGCAAACATAATAGGTTCTGTGTTTTGGCAGCTGCAAGCAGGAGTGCCCTGGAACACAAAGATAAGGTTAATAAAAGCCTTTAATATCCTTAATTTTAATCAAAGGTCTGATTCATTGTGGAATCATGCCAGGGTGTTATTTCACTGTGATTAAACCAATGTCTAGACATAGAAATGCCATTCAGAAGTCAATAACTCCAGAAATACCATCTGCATTAATAATACGCCGTAAGGTCAGATATTCCATCATTCACAGTGCCTCTTTTAGAAAGTGAATGTTTTTTCGAGTAAAAAAAAAAAAAAGGGTTTCCAAAGAAGAATGCAAGTAATTTTAAAACACTCATAGAACTCACTTAGGTGTTTTTGATCTCCTCCTCCTGGCTGTGCTTGTCCGCGTGTGTGCCGGTATTGTCCCCGGGCAGCAATCCCTTGCTGAGATGCCGCAGTCGGAGAGCCCGCGCTCAGGGCAGAGCTGCGTACGCAGATTGTGCACGCGTGTCTTTTGGGGACAATTCCAGCATAAGCTGCTTCAGCCAGTCCTTTGCACCGCCGCGACGCTCCTGTGCTAGGTCGGTTGCAGTAGGAGGAAATCTCTGGGGAAAGAAGAATAAATGCTGTCATACCGCTCGCCCTCGAAACAACCCGGAGGATTTGCAATGTGGTAGAAGCTAGTGCGTTGCCATCTGCCAGGCAGCGTGTTTTAGGCATGGTGGTGCTGCAGCGACCTGGCCGTACCCTTGAGAGAGAAGGTTCGCTTCTGTTAGCGTGCGGCGGGGGGCTCAGCGGAGGCGGTTCTGCCGCTTGCCGTGTTGTAGCGATGGGTTTCATGCAGCCTGGTGAACGACCTGAGCTGATTTCTGAAGTTTCTGAGGCGCCCGAGAGCCTTCCGGATAGGCGAGCGAGGGAGCCAGCCCTCCGGCCGCGAGCCGCGAGACCCTGCCCGGCAGCTCCCAGTGCGCCTGCAGCCCGCGGAGATCTCGGGGACCTAAACGTCCTGGGAAACTGCTGCTCGCAGAGACTTCCACCTGCAGGAGCGTTCACGTATGCGTGTTTTGTATTAAGTTGTTGTTTTGTATTAAGCCTGTCCTTCCCCATCTGGAGCAATCCGTGCTGCGTCTGAATGATGAGGCCAAACTCTGGAACTGAACCGGTGGCGTCATGGCCCTGCTTCGAGCGCTTTGGCGGCGATGGTTCGGCTCCCTGGAGCAGCGCCGGCCCCGCTGCGAGGTCCAGGCCGGTCAGCCCTTCAATCCGCTTGTCTTAGGGAGCTGTTTGCCCCTCAAATGGCAAATTTGATGCTGGTAAAGTGAAGCATTCCCTCATTCACTTCTCACCAGCTCTGTCCGTGCCCCTGAGTTGCTGATTTCCCTGCAAACGTGCTTGTTGCTTGAGACGCTGGTCCCCCATTCCCTGCGAAGCAGTTCAACGCTGTTGCCCCACTTTGCCTGGGAATATCCGTAGCTGTGCCATGTGCCGTGCGTTACGGAGCTGCTGTGTGGTGGGAGACGGAGGGCATGTATTGCTCTTGGACCGTGGGGTCATTGCTGCAGTGAATTTAGCGTTGTAAAAGCTCTCCCATGATGGTTGGGTGTAATTCTGCCATGCTGATGTTGGAGTAATTTTCCCATTAAGTGCGGCAAGGCTGGGATTTCATCTTCTGAGATGGGCGACTGCTTTTTAGGGAGCAGTTGTTTGGAGGTGGTATCTGCAGGGGGCCCCAAGGATGAAGAGTTTGGAGTATCCTGGTCTAAATAGACAGGGTCCTTCTCTACAATGCTGGGAGAGTGCTGGCGAGACATGGTATTGTCCCATTTTAGAGAAGGGAAATGGGAGTATTGCCCAGGAAGGGGCAGTGATCTCCCCCCCTCTCGCTTGGGGCAAAACCGTTGCCCCACCAAGAAGCAAACATGGAGCCCCAGAGTCCCATTGGGTCCCTTTATATCAGGCCTTCCTGCCGTCTAACGTATTAGTGTCAAACAGCTCTTGCTTCCATACGCATCCTCAGAGACATCCCAGCCAAATGATGCATTGCTCCTCTGCTTTGCAGATGTTTTGTTTTGTTTTGTTTTTTGGAAGGAAATGGTTTGTAAATCTCTCTCTGTGAAAGGTGGAGGTTTGAATTTATGCTCCTGGAGCCTCTTTGAAACTCTCCAAGTGCTGGTACGATAGATATTATTGTACGCTTTCAGAAGTTGTCAAGGGAAAAAGGTGGAAGAATAATCTGTGTTGGCTGCTGCTTCGTCGAGGATTGCGGATCCCATAAATCTCTCTATTCAGTTACCTGCCTGGGTCTGCGAATCCCCCGTTTACGGAGCGACACCAGGGCAGGCGCTTTGCGATCGTCTCCCTCGCGAGACAAGGCTCTGAAATAATGGATGAGTTGCAGCATGTGATTGAATATGTGTCTTATCAGCCGCAATACAGTTAACAGCAAGAAAAGGAGGGGAAAACCCAAACCTGTCGTGCAGGATTAATGAGTGAAATGGTAGAGAAGGGGGAATCCACAGCAAAACCAGACTGCTTGTGTCAGATGTTTAAATTTATAGCCCAGTGCGTTCTTACAGAGCTTCACTGTGTTGCCAGAGCCTGTGACAACCCACTTTCCCCAAATTGTCCGATCTCTTGGTCCCTGTGGCCCCTCCTGCAAAGAGCATGCAACACGCACTGCTGCGCGCGTGCAGCTTTCTTACGTAGGTGTCAGACAGATGCGTCCTTCAGTTTTAAGGGGACTTGAACCCTCCGTTTGTCCAATTCAGTGCAGATAATTCCGGACACATCTCAAGAATGAAGTGTTTCTTCACTTCATCCTGATTTGGTAAAATATCTCCAGGTCCTCAAAGAGAGAGGCACAACCGTGGTGATGGCAATTGCTTTTTGGGAAGTGAGCAGCTGTGACTTGGGAGACGGAAGATTTGTTCCGGAGCGTTTATGCAGTACATAGGCTCCCCTAACGCGGGGAAGCGGTTTGTTTGCAACACGTACGTGCTTCTGCAAACCGTAACGCTAACGTGACGTAACAAGAAAACCAGAGCGTAGCAGTCGGGGAGGTGCAAGGTCTATTGAGACATCAAGAGGATTATGGCGCTTGTTGTAATCCTGAGAAAAAGCCGACTCGCAGCTGAACAGCGAGGCGTTGAGGCGTGCAAGCTGGGCCGCGGCAGCCTGCAGCGGTTCAGCGCTCGCCCGCCTCCACGCCGTTTGCCGAACCCCCAGCCCCTCGTTTTAGTCCAGGCAAGAGAGGGGGCTGAGCCGAGCCCGGTGGAGGACATAACGCGTTCGTAATGGTACCATTCGTGGAGCCACTTTGTCGCCCGCTGCTGAGAAAGGTCTTTCGGTATGGAGCTGAATTTCTATTTATTGTGGCACTGCGAAAACACAGATTTTGCAGGAGCGGATGTTTAAGTATATCATAGTTGTAAGCACAAGAGGCTCAGCGCATGCTGATACTGGGTCTAAATACTTTCTTTGGTGAAAAGAAAGTGATTTGTTGGCCCCGTTTTGGGGCATGCAGAAGAGGAGAAGATATTTAAAAGGAACTTGTCTGCAGAGAGGAGCTTGCTGTTTGTGGAGCAGGAGCTAGGCAGAGGGCCCGGCCAGGCTTTCCAGCAGCTGCTCGTTCAAAGAGGTAGGAGGAACGGCCGGATAAGACCTGATCCGGGGTCTTTCCCTGAGCGTGCATGGAAACTCTGGAGCGACGGGAGCAGCGTCGCACTAGCCATGCTCCACAAAAAAATTATGGTTTTATCATCTGGTCTCCCACAGACAAAGGTGGGTGTAGGGCAGTGTGGGGCTGAGGCTGGACTGGGGCTGGGACTCTGGCGCTGAGATGTTGAAGGATGAGCCTTTGTGCTTCCTAAAACGGGGCTTGCCCAGGCAGAAAGCCTCTTCTGCTCATTGGGAGCTGAATCCCCCCAGCGGGCTCCAGCTTGGGAAACTTCTAAAAAGGACTTAACTGTTGAAGACTGATGTAGTAAAAGAGTGTTAATACTTTGCTAAGCAGTTATATGGGGGAATAGCTGCTTGCCTTGTCGTTTCACCGTACATGCACATATATATACACTTTTATAACAAGTTATAACTGCCAGCAAGTGTTTCTGATTAAATCTGTGATTTCCCCCTCTACAGGCTATTGATTTATGGCAAGTACTGCAGCCACATGGAGTATGCCCAGAATACTCTGAATCACCTCATCGCAAACAGGGAAGATGTGAGGCAGAAGGTGGAGGTGAGCGAGCAGAGGGAATTTGGGATGGGGCCGGGGGCACCCGCGCGGGAGCACTCTCCGCCTCCTTTCCGGTGCTCGCTTTGTCACTGGGTTTTGGAAGAGCTGCTGACGCTGGAGGGGTGGTGGAAATGCTTGACTTGGCGAGAGAGGGGAGGAATTTGGGGATAAGTTTGTGCTGTCCCAGGCAAGAGGGAACAGAGAAGGAAGAAAGCTCTGCATTACTGAGTCGTGGTCTTGTGCTGGCCCCTTCCTCTCCCCCCACAAACACGTTCTCTGTCCTTCCTCCCCCACGTAATTAAAATGGGCAGCTTTATTTGGGTTGTTCAGGAGCTGCTTTGCTGCTGGGAGCATCCCTGTTAGCGTAGCATGTCTGTTCACCGCCAGTCTGTCCCCGCTCCCTTCCCCGGCCAGGGGCTGCGCTGGAGCCAGGCTGCAGCTCTGTCTGAGGGCTCGGATCTGCCTCTCAAAGCTGAGGTGGTTCTGCACTGCACCGCTAGCAGCTCCCATGCTCTTCGGTGGCAATGTTTCATTTTGAGCATTGTTTTGCTTTTTCATACGCTGGTTTAGCAACGGGAAAGCCCCAACAACCCTGCTAACCAGCCAGTTATCTCCATCAACCACAACCACACGTGGCTGGAAAGATCTTCTAAAAGAAACTTGATTCATCGCCACCAGCCTTGTGCCAAGCACCCTCCTTCCCGCATGTAGCACTGTGGCTTGTCAGCCACAGGGTCGCTTTGGATGCCCAACGCGGGCTACGAGCAGGACTCGCTGAGCATCGGGTGTGCTGTGCCTGGATTGCTTTTGAAGTCATGCAATGAGGCCCTGAGCGCTCCAGAGCTGTAGAGACACGTATTGCAGATCCACTAAGGGCTGGCTAGCTACTCCGGTGCCTGGGTGCTCATAGCGTATCTTCACAGCGCCCTTCTGAGAGAGGAGAAGTGGTTTTGAAGATGGGAAAGCAAAAGAACCAGAGAAATCAAGGGCTGGATCCTTAAAAGCATTGAGCATCTAAGAGCCAGGACCCAAATGGCTTTCCCAAGGTCACACGCTGTGTTAGTGACACGGTTGGGGGCGAACCCAAGTCTCCATGCAAATGCTCTGATTCCTCCTTCCCAGTGTAAGGGCTTAGCGTAAATAGGGTCTGATCCAGATATTAAGTAAATCAGAGAAGCCCCAGGAGGGATGCTTTATTTGAGCTGCTGTTTTTTCCCAGCTTTAATTCCCAGCTTTGGTCTTGATGCTAATCTGAATTTGCTGGGCTGTCAGTGTGTGTTACCTTGTTTACCACAAACACTGTTTGATTCTCCGTGCAAAAGCAGCAATACAATTCAAGGATAAAGCTATGTATTTACTAAGTTTTTTTAAACATACCTTGGTTTTTGCATCAAAACGTCGCAATCTGAACTGCACCCTTGCGTCACCTCAGCTTATCGCTCTGGGGGAGCCACTGGAAAGGTTGTCAGCCAGCACAGCAGAGTCTTGTATTATTTAAATGGGTCTGGGCTAAGGTAATAGTCGCAAAACTTCATGCGATCACATTAGCACATCTTAATGACTTAATCCTTATCAGCAAAGCCACAGCAACTGTCTGCGTGCTTGCTGCTCGCCCCTTGCAAATAAAATGCATTAGCTCGAACCGTTGAGGAGGTGAGTTAAGCTAATGTATTTCATTTGACATTTCCCGAGGTCTAAGAGCACGCGTGTGCTCTCCTAATGAGCAGTATCTCATTTAGCTGAAGTAACTCAGTTGAGTAAAAATGTCTGTGTTTTAGGGGCCAGACCTTATGTTTTATTTGTGGATAGCTTCTGCAGCTCAGGTCCTGGCATTGGCTACCTGCATGCAGAGACTGGGAATGGTTTCTCGTCAGAACGGAGTTTCCACAAGTAAAACATAGCATTAGGGTATTTAAGGCTTTTTTTTCAGGAGGCCGTCATTTTCCCCCAACTGCTTCTTCACTATTGATTTATTGATTCCTTTAATAGGAATGCACGCTAAAGGTTCAGGATGGGAAATTCAAGCTGCAAGATTTGCTGGTGGTTCCAATGCAAAGAGTTTTGAAATATCATCTCCTGTTAAAAGTAAGTGTTTCAGCATTAACACTTCTCTCCAGCTGCCATCCTCACCGTAGCATCTTTCAGCTTGTACAGCGGAGGATGAATCATTGCCAGATGCAGAGTGAGGGGATGTTTCCCTTCAAATGAAATAATCACTAGAGCTACTTAACACGACATAATATTTGTGCCGTCTCTTAAAGTATGATGACCTAGGGTAATTTCGCACTTGTTAGCCACGAGAGGCAGTTAATGAATATAAAATAAGCTTGCATATAATCTGATTATGTGTGAAATTCCTCCCGTCAGCTCTGTGTAACACATCTCTCGAGCACCAGTAGCTGCAGGCTGCTCGGCCCCGCGGTCCCGGCCGCACGCTGCCATCGCCACCCGGGTGCCCGGGAACGCGACGTGGGCAGCCTGCCTAATGCACCCGCGCTGTTTTTTTCAGGAGCTGCTCAGCCATTCATCTGATCGGCCGGAAAAGCAACAGCTCAAGGAAGCTCTAGAGGCGATGCAGGTAGGGGAGGGCGAGGGCAGCGTCCCGGCGGCTCTTCTGCCTGCTCTGGCAGCTCGCTGCCGCCCAGCGAGAGCGTAGACGGAGAAACAGTCTCGCAGCCCGAAGGAAGGAGACTTCTCCTCCTCTAGGACATGTGGATGCATATCGATTGCTGTTTAATGGCTTTGCTTTGCAGCAGATCTGTAGTCATCACGGTTATCTTCCTTCTTAAGCATCTGGGGAAACTGATATTTGTTGACAGGTTGGGACTTTTCACTAATTCCTGTTGTGTATAAATACGCCGTGCTGGATATGGCTCTTGTTTTTGCTAGTAGAAACCTGGAGGAAGTTCAGCCGTATCGGTAAGTCTGGAAGTGGTGCAGAAATTAAAGCTAGGTATTGCCTGTGTCTGGGGGGAGCAGAGCTGCCTACACGCTGCCATCCAGCCACTGGCTGGGAGTCCTTTTAGCCATATATTCTTTTCTTAAGAGGATAATACTGTTTCTACAAATGCAGAGCTCTCACCCTGCAACCCCCAGGACCTGAGGAAAACCTTCTGCAAAAAACAAATAAAAAAATCATCCAAATGTTTTCTGACTCGGCTCCGTCCCCCCATGCACACGCTCAGTTCGCAGTGGGATCATCGTCAGCAGAATCTGACTTTATGATGATGGATGGTTATATCCAGGTTTTCTCTCTTGAGAACGCTGAAGGATTTATCCCTGGGCTCACTTCTGTTTTCTGAGGTCATTTTGTTTGTTTTCCACCTCTGAGGCTCAGCTTTTTTACTGACGCTGCGTTTCCTAGCACTTACATGAGTTTGGTGACCTTTTTAGCCCTTACCCCTACAAGGCAGTGAATCCAGAGCCAATATATAGGTCGTTTTAAAGTTAAGGTTGTTTGAAGGACATTGCATTCTCAATCCACCGCTGCACGATACGTGATCGTGGCTTTGAACGAATATGCTTGGTGAGAGGAAGAAGTATAGCAGTGATTTCCTCTCACGCCAAAAATCACCTCTGTCCCCTAAACATACTGGCCGACGAGATGAAGCAGCAAAACCGGTGACAACTGTTAAATCCTGCCTGTGGTCTCATCCTTTATGGAGTTTGACATGACATACGGATGCCGGAAATGGCTGTTTTGATTCACGTGCAGCCCTGCAGGACGCTCAGACAGCAGCACGCGCATGAGGCCAGAGCCCGTCGTTCGGGGGTCTCACCCTGAGCATTGGCAACTGCAGACTGGAGAAGCTGCTTTCTGTAATACCAGTTCTAGTAAGTAGACGTATACAGTCTGGCTGCATTAAGGACTCAGCATTTTTTGCAGGAAGCTGCAAAAAAAGCCATCAGAGAGGACTGTCTGCTTTTGTTGCCCCATTGTCAGGAGAGCGTGGATGTGATTCAGACTGTGTTGGGCTAGCCAACGGCGTAGGAAGCGGTGCAGTTCGATTTTAATTGATCTGCAAACAAAGGCTTAACTTAGAAGTAATGTTTTTCATCGTGATTGCAGCCTTTCTGTCTGGTGTGCTGGTAGATGTCTGACACTACTGCTGTCTGGTGTGGGAGAGCGGTGCAGGGGGTCGGAATATCTTCAATTAGAGCTACATTTCCCACAGAGATTTACCTCCCTTTTATGTTGCATGTTTGGTTGTTTGCACGAGGCACAGAGGCAGGATTTGCACCAGAGGCAGAATTGCACGTGTGGATATTTGGCCCATGCATCTTCCCTCGTCTTGAGGGTGCTGAACCCAGCGCCCAAGTGACGGTGGCGGCGAGGAAGGTCCCCTGCTAAATTCTGCAGACCCAGTTTGCGCGTTGCTGCCGCTGTTTCAAGTTAACGTAGATCCTGGGCTTGCGTTTCCCCTTCGTGTGTGAGAGGGTCTGCTCAGCAGAAGGAGGCAATAGCAACGCTCCGCTTAACTCTCGCGCGTGCTGACAGGGGACGCTGGCCTCGCTTCGTGAGGCTTTTGGTTTTGTCGTTCTTCATAACTGTCCCTGCCGCTGGCTCGACTGGATGTTGTGTGATGTTATAAGTATTGTCACGTAGATCTGCGATTATCATCCGTGATTAACCCTTCTTGTGTTGGGAAGCTGAGGAAGGTCGGAACCTGAGGGGATGTCTTAAAAAATTCCGTGTTCAGATTTAATCCAAGGTGACAAGAGCTATGGTGGAGAAAAAGCAGGCAGGGGCCGGATAAGGAGCACGCAGGCAGAGGAAACGTGCTCCTGGGGATGTAAGAAGTGCTTTTAGTGTCAGGGTAGGGTTCTCTCACTTTGGGTCAAAATTTGGGCAAGCAGGGAATTTCTCCAGGCAGAATAAGGTCTGTTGAGAGTCTGCTGATTTTACAGAACAGCATTTGTCCAGTTGGAGATGTCGGTAATCCAGGGGTGCTGGAGACGTGGCTCTCGCAACGGGTTCGGGGTGCTCCCGGGAGAGCAGCCTGCGAGCGTCCGAGCGCTGTCGCCTGCTGAGCCCCGACGCCGCGAGCGCGGGAACGCGCAAGCGTCCATGCCTGTCAGAGCGAGCGCTCAGCTGAGCGTCCAAAGCCGTCACTAGACAGACGGACTGCGCGTGTTTTGCCAACAAAGACGAGCCTGTTCCTTTTGTATCCGGAGGGGAAGGCGGTAATTCTGGCGAAGAAAGCTGTGAGGGGAAGGAGAGCGGGCCGAGGAGCGAGGGCGACGCTCGGCTCCTCGCGCCGGCTCCGGCTTGGGCCGCGTAAAAGCCGTGTGTCAGCGTGGCCGGAGCCCGGCTCTGCTGCCTGCGCGGGGCCGAGTTAACATATTGCCCTCTTCTGGGAAATGGGTAAAATCGCATCACCCGCCTGGTGAAGTCCTGCGAAGGGAAGAGGGGGCAGAGGACGGGGACGGGTTTGCACCCGGCGTCGCGGGAGGCAGAGCAGGAGCACGGCGCTGCCGGCGCCGCGCTCGCGGACGGCTCGCGGGGCCTGCTTCTGCCTAGTTTTCATTGACAGGCTTTTGTTTTCCGTTCTGCAGAAATATTTTGAGCCGCTTTTCCTCTTCTGCTGGCAAAGCTTGCGTTGGCGGCGTCCTAGCTTGCAGTGGTAATTCTTGCGGGCTGCTTTGTGCTCCGGCTCCCGAGGTGTTGAGGAAGGGAGGGGATGTGTCTTCAGGGAACAGCGGTCATGGGTTTTCTTTGTTAATAAAAGTACTAGTTTTGTCTGGAAGATGCTAATCAATATTCACTTTTCTCTTAAGGACTTGGCCATGTACATAAATGAAGTAAAGAGAGACAAAGAGACTTTAAAGAAAATAAGTGAATTTCAGAGCTCTATAGAAAATCTGGTAAGTTGGAAAATGCTCTCTCTTCCCACTCCCAACTTTCCTTTGACCATCATTGTCATTTCTGCTTTTTCGATGCAATTATTACTGAATCCGATGTGCCATCTCAGACGGACGCTCTCGTGTTTGGACAGACCCCCTATCTTTTACAGCGTTTTTGCTGGCAGTCCAGAAACAGTTGCTATATCACAGTATCAATTTGGCTGTGATATATGGTGGCTTTTGCTGGTGGTGCTACACTGAAAATGTTTCTCAGACTTTTTCTCCATGTCACCAGTGCCGGGGGACTCAAGGATTCCCCGAGTAGGCTCTCAGGCATCTGCCTGCTATTTGAAGTGAGTTTGCTTTTGCTGCTGGGAGGATAGCGAGGTCGACTAAATGTTCTGACACTTGAAAGTTTACCAAGGCACGTTGGGAAAAGATTGGCATGTGTAACATGCACGTAATCTCAAATCTTCAGCCAGATATTTTAAGGAGAATCTCATCTCCCAAACTCCAGAGGCCTCGGACGCCCGATCCCGTTACTGCTCATCGACCAGCCCCAGCGACCGATCGCTCACATGCTTTTAGCTCCAAACAAGCCCATTAGTTTAATGTTCAGGGAAGAGCTTCAAGCTAATGAGTTTTTTCCCACGTTTGCCACGGGGCGCGGAGGGGAGGGTGGTCAGCTGCAGAGGCCCAGCTGGCCTGCGGCAGCGCTTTACCCTAGGGTAATGCGTTGCGGGCTCTGCCACCTGAGGTGCTTTCAGAGGGGCTGAGCTGGCTCTCAATCTCAGTTGTGCTCTGCTTTCTGCAGCAAGTGAAACTGGAGGAATTTGGGAGGCCGAAGATAGACGGTGAACTGAAGGTCCGCTCCATAGTGAACCATACAAAGCAGGACAGGTGAGTGCGCAACAGCGTTCTCCTGAACAACAAACAAAAAAAAGTGGTACAGACAGCTGAGAGCAACAGAGGGTCCCTCAGGGCAGTTATTAATTGTCTGTAATGAAGCAGGACCAGGCAAGTGCCTGCTAGGGGTGACACAGCCAGAGGTGTTGGTTTGT
This sequence comes from Struthio camelus, assembly GCF_040807025.1. Taxonomy (NCBI): domain Eukaryota; kingdom Metazoa; phylum Chordata; class Aves; order Struthioniformes; family Struthionidae; genus Struthio; species Struthio camelus. The sequence continues at coordinate 4,890,392 of NC_090961.1, forward strand.
AATCAATGGTCTGTGTGGGAATCAAAGAGCTACAGAAACATGCAAATCAAAATTTCTTCTTTGAGAGAAAGCAGTGGTCCCAACGTTTTGCCAAACAAAATGCGCCCTTCGTTTAACGAGTCAGAAAGCATCGTCAATGTAAAATTACAGCACAGTTAGAGCATTTAACTCTGCTGGCTGGGGAAGAAGGCCTGCAGAGCTCTCCAAATGCTGTCCCTGAAGGGTGAACTTAAGTAGACGTTTGACTGAACTGCTTGTTTCTTTGCTTTGGGCAGGTATTTATTTTTATTTGATAAAGTGGTGATTGTCTGCAAAAGGAAAGGATACAATTATGAGCTGAAAGAAATTATTGAGCTGCTCTTCCACAAGATGACTGACGACCCTATGAACAACAAGGATATTAAGAAGGTAGGTGGAACAGGGACTAGCTCTGCTGGAGAGCGTTTTGGAGGCATATTCCCATTAGCCTTTTAAAACAGAAATAGAGCTTGCAAAAAGCTGGAAAAAAAAGGCTCAGATTTCAGGGCAGCCTTACAGAGAGTTGGGAAATGTTTATTGATATGAGGCTGGGCTCGGTCCTCTGACCTCCGTCCTTGCAAAACAGCCGTCAAGATGTTGGAATGATTTGACTTAAGAGAGCGGAAGCTGCTCCCTGCTTTCTGCCCAGCCGGCAGTGAGGGACCAGCAGAGAGCAAACGTCAGGCGGGGTGGAGAAGAGGGCAGGGTGTCCAGACGCTCTCGTTCCCGAGAGGCGCTGGGTGGAGGAGCTTGGAAAGGCAATGTGAGCGTTGCCGACCGGTCTGCCAAAATCAGCGTTCATAGAGCGTGGCTGCCACTAGAAGAATATTGTTCTGCTGGTGGTTTTGGACTTAGTCAGCAGCTGTGAAGGAAGACTGGCCTCCCAGCAATCAGTTAAGCAAGGACCTGTTAGCTTAATGGCTCCATCCACTTATGTGCTATGCAAGGAGGTATCGTGCAGATGGGATAAGTGACGATTGGGTAAGAATAACCGATTTTGTCACTTGGATGCTGAGGAAATGCTGCTAGCTTTGTGTTTTAATGAAATATATTTCCACTTTGCTCTCTTATGCTTTCTAGTCTCATGGAAAAATGGTAAGCAAAGCACACAATTTTCTCTCTTATTTTTCTGTGCAATGTTGTGATGAGACAGCCAGAGCATATGTGCACTGGGCAGGTCAGATGTTCCTCCTGGGCTGTCACTTGCTGTCAGGGAGAGATATAATGGCTGGGGAGGATCCACTGGAGCAGAAAAATCTGAGTTCTCTCATCTGCCACCATGAAATCCTATTTGGCCCTGATGCACGGTGCAAAGCCAATCTGTGCATCATCGGCTGTGATGTGCTGTAGAAATGCAGAGGTATTTTTCCTTCTTCCCTACTGTTATCTTTAGAAAGGTTCAATAGCCCTTGAGAAGTAAAGAAGGGGGAAGGCACTGAAACCAGCTATTGAGATGTCTGAATAAAAGTGCCACAAGTTTTGCTGCTTGGGTATTCAGGGCACAGCGGTCCACCAGTTCTCTCGTTGTCTGTTGCAGTGGTCGTACGGCTTCTACCTAATTCACCTCCAAGGAAAGCAGGGCTTCCAGTTCTTCTGCAAGACGGAAGAAATGAAGAGGAAGTGGATGGAGCAGTTTGAAATGGCAATGTGAGCGTGGCAGGCTGTTGTCACAGAGCACAAGGGCAACGGTGCCTGGGACTAGCAGATTACTAGAGCCCAGCTCTGATAGCGAGGCCCGTGAGCGCAGCACTCGCTCGGACCTCCCGGGCAGGGCACCGCGCAAGGGAGTTCGGTTCCAGCACAAAATCGCCCACCCTGAGTTTTTGCGCCAAAGATTGAGCGGGTGCATGTCTGAACCGACATCCGCAGTAATTGCTGTGGTGTAAGGGATGGATGTGTGAAGAACTGAGCTGTGCTAGAGTAAAACATTCCTGAAGGAGAGCTTTCGCTGCAGGGAGCTAGTCCTCTTCAGGAGAGGGGTTAGCACCATGCCGACCTGCACCATGGGTGGATCTGAGGTATTGGCTGACTCAGGCGAGGGTCAAAGGAAGTTGAATATGCAAAATCTTCTCTCAACACAAGCCCTGAGCTTGCTTTTACACTTGATTTCCTATCAGTCCATGTGGTTTCCAAACTTTGACTGAAATTTGCAGACAGCAACTGATGTGGCAGATCAGAGTGTCGAAAGACTCAGAGGGACAGGTTGATAACCAACCCCCCCCCCCCCCCGCCCCGTCCTCTTATCTCTTAGGTCCAACATAAAGCCAGAGAAAGCCAATGCAAATCACCATAACTTTCAGATGTACACATTTGAAAAGACTACCAACTGCAAAGCATGCAAGATGTTCCTAAGGTGAGCAATATCTTTGTAGCTTTTCTGTATCAAATCTTATTAAAACATGCAAAGAAAATCTCAAAGCTGGGACTGAAATTAAGACTTACTGACTTCTTTTTTGCACAGAGGAACATTCTACCAGGGCTACCTTTGCCCAAAATGTGGAGCAGGTGCTCATAAGGAATGCTTGGAAGTCATTCCCCCCTGCAAGATTGGTAAGTTATTTGACATCATTAGGAGCTTTTGACAAGGAAATAAATCTATGTGAATGATCTGAACGATTCTCTTTAAGAAGCTCTGTCAGCTTTTCACTAAACATGTAACAAAATCTGAGTACACTCCCCACCCATTTCCCAGGGCTATAATTCATAATAGCTGGTGGTTTCAAAAAACAAACAAACCAAAACCCCAAAAATAAACAGTTGAATCCCATGTATTTGAGAGGGCTGTGGAAACTCTGCATACTATATGGGATGCATCAAGCCCTCTAGCAAACTGCAAGGGTATTTACCAGGGCTGGCTGATGATTTCTTCATTAGAAACCATTAGTTATTTGAAAGCAGGAAGATATGCTCCGGGTATAGCGGGGACAACACTTTCGATGAGAATGAGAGACCTCATCTCCAATTCCCAAATACCCCTTTGTGCTGAGGTGTGGGAGGCAAAGTTTAAGTCCTTGAGCTGAACGAGGCAAACCTGTGACTCACATCTTTATTTCCGAAAGCCCTGGCCACTGCTCTGAGCTCTCTGCCATGGGGCTGAGCTGCAGTGGATTTTCATGGAGAAGCTTTGAGAAGTTTTGGGTAGGGAGTGGAATGTGGAACAAACAAAACCTCAAAACTTTGTGCAAGATGAGAAAATGTCTTTGTCCAGTTCCAGTCCCTCCCCTGCATCTTGTAAACTCGGGAAAGGGGCAGAGACTTGACCTGGTGGCAGAGCTACCCCCGGCCTCTTGCTTTTGCCTCTTTGCTCAAGATGTTTCAGTATTGATGGCATTTTATTGGTACCAGTAGTGTCAAGAGAAGCAGAAAATGGGGTCTGTTGCCTTTTAAATTAACCATTTATTTCACTGTTTCTCTTACAGGTTCTTCAGCAGACCAGGTATGTTGTGTGATGGCTCTTTTCACACATCCTTCTGTCCCGGGGGAGCGCCGGTGCCCTTCCAGGCTCAGTTGCTGCAGTGTGAGCTCTCTGCTACCTGCAGGAGGCTGGCACCAGCCTCGGGGGGTCCCAGCAAACGGCGAGCCAGGTTTAGAGACAGGCGTCCTTTCCTCCAGGCTAAAACTGGCCCACTCGGCACGGCACTGCTGTCTCCGTGCCGCTGGCCCTGGGAGGTGCCAGCGCTCAGCTGCAGCAAGTCCTGTGTTTTGGGACGTGCCAGTGAGGCCAGAGGAGATGATTTCTCATCCCTGTTGCTTCCAACGGGTGCTCGTGTGGAGAACAGAGACTGCTGTGTCCTCACTAAGACCTTTTCCTCTCTCTTTGCAGGAGTCCCTGGGCGCCGGACCGGGTAAGGGCATTGTTGTGTTGCAAGAGGGCAAACAGGGAGAAGGCGTCTTGATTTTGGTTGAAGGTGTCAGTGAAGCTTGAGCATGGGGGATGGAGAAAGCTTCCTAAAACAGAAAGGAGGGTTAATTGGTGCAGATGGGTACCCCATGTGGTCTGCACAGCAAGCGATGGCGTTCAGGGGTGTCTGATTCTTCTGCTTCCCAAGGCAGCAGTTGCGAGCGGGTCTCCTGCGGAAAGACCCTTCTCCCTGTGCTCAGCCCTTTGCCGTGCTGGAGAAGGGCTTTCGCTCCTCCTCTGCTACAGCCATCCGTGCCGTGCCATTTGTTTTATTGCGCTTGGGCCACTCAGCCGCTTACCTGCCTTGTCATGCTAGTACGACTTTTACCCCTCACACGAATGATTCCCTCCCCTCAAGACAGAGAAGGAAAGCTCAGGGAATTCCTTTGTTCCTAATCTTTGTTTGGAATAAACCAAACTTGTCCTAGCAGAGACACTTGTTAGTGACAGGCCCGGGGGAAACATCTTCCGGCAGGAGCATCTCCCTGGCGGACTGTAGTGATGGTGCAGCTCCCAGCACTGCCCTCTGATGGGATCATTGGTCATGATGGTTGTTGCAAAGCTTTTTTTATGTTTCTTTGCTTAAATCGAACCTTGACAGACTGCTGGGCTTGTCCTGCCCATGCTCTGTCTTGAAGGAGAAGGAACAATTTGTGTTTTTGTGCTTTTTCTGTTTGAAGGAAGCCAAGCCTGGAAAAAAAGAAAGCTTACTCAAACTGGTAGTTAAAAAAAAAAAACTGAAAGGGCCCAGTGCTCTCCCTAGGCAGGGAGGAGGCAGCTGAAGGCAGAGGTGGGGAAGCATTTGGAAGATAAACACTGTGGTTTTAGTACAGTTTCAAAAGCTTATTTAATGTGCAGTTGTTTGCAAGACAACCGGACTTTGGCTGCAAACTTCCAGGGGCCAAGGGGCATTCGAGTCCCAGGTTCTGTTGAAATTTGATGGAAGCTGAGTGTTTACTAGTCTCTTTTGCAATCCCGGGTGTCACTGCTGAGCCTAGCATGATTTGGTGCCAGTCAGGGATTGCCTAACGAGGCTCTCTGAAACAGCAAAGTTCAAGTCCAGGTGCAGGGTTTGGAGCTGGAGCTTTGGCTTGGCTCTGTTCTTCATTGATTTATTTTTGCTCATTGAACTCAATCATCCATGCAACTTTGGAAGCTGAGACTGCATGCCGTGGGCACTGATCCTGCCCGCTTTCTGCCCCCAAATCCTGCCTGCTGGGGCTGTCACATTTGCGGTTCACAAGATAAGGAACAACAGCCGTCGGAGGGGCTTTTTGTTTTGTTTTCTCTTAAGGGGGACTAGATAACAAAATGATTCCCCTTCTCTTGCAGGTCCTAAAATGGTGGCAGTTCAGAATTACCACGGCAACCCCGCTCCTCCCGGGAAACCAGTGCTCACGTTTCAAACTGGAGATGTGATTGAACTGCTGAGGGGCGACCCGGACTCGCAGTGGTGGGAGGTGAGAGCCTCTCCCTATGGGAGATTTCCAACCAGTTTTAAGCCAGTGGCTTCTGGATTGTCTCAGCCCCCTCTTAGTTCTCTGGTTCTCCAGTAGCCCCAGGATGTGCCGGGGTTTTGGCGCCTCCCCAGAGGAACGATGGGGTCCACGAGGCACGTGCAGAGCTTGGGCCTGCTCCAGGCGCTGCAGGGGGTCAGTTCCCTGGACCTGCACAGCAAAACCACTTCTCCTCTGCACGTATCCTGGGCTCATGCCAGCCTTCATTGTTTTACAGGGGAGGTTGCTGCAGACAAAGAAGTCAGGCTATTTTCCCAGCTCGTCGGTAAAGCCCTGTCCTGTTGATGCAAGGGTAAGCGCTTAAAACCAGACCTAACGATGCTGGGTTGGCATGGTACAGTGCTTACAGCCAGAAATTTTGCTGGTGGGTCTTGCTGGAGACCTTGCTGGAGCTCCCTCTGATGGTGCCTTTCCTGGTTCTCTTCCCACAATGGTGGGATTTCGTGGCCACTTTGTTTTTAGATTTTAGCAACCGATGTTTAATCAAAGTGCTGCTACCTCTTGATTTAATTAAATAAAAAGCTTTGCGGCTTCCTCTGAGGTTGACTTTCACTGAGTCAGGGGGTGGAAGTCAAGTACTAAAACAACGATACGGTATTTCTGCCCCCCTCTGGGGATTATTGGTGACTTCCATGCTCTGTTTTCCGGTGGCTCCAGTCATCCTGGCTGACAGCAGTCATATTCTCCTCCATTTATACCTATCTGTGAGAGCCCAGAAGATTTTCAAGTGAGAGCAGTTGAAAACGCAGACCTGCAGTTTAGCGTGACCGTCTTCCCTCAGGACCGGTCTCTGCCCAACGTGGGAAGTGTTGATAGAAAACGTTGACTTGTTTCACCAAAACACATGTTGTTTTCCTTCTCCCTCTTCAATGAGGCGAGCTGCTGGGTGGTTAAGATTTCCTCAGTGGGGGCAGTTTGAGACCAAACTGATTCAGCCCATCACTGGGCCAAAACGTGCCTGCGTGTGTGAGAGAGCTTGTTTTTTCCATTAAGCCCATGGTTCTCAAAGCAGGCCTTTCACTGTGGCAGAATTAGTGGAGAAAGTAGATTCCCTATCCCATGGTTGCAAGTCTCCTTGCAACCATCAGTTGCAACGATCAGTCTCGTCCCTCTGTTCCCAAACACGTGGTTGGCGTGACCAGGTCCAGATCTCTGCCAAAAGACAGTGGTGCGGACTTGGTAGCAGAGTACTTTGAGATCAGTCACAGTACAGAAAAGCTGTACTTTTTTTTTTTTTAAACTATTCTTTGTAAAGCTGTCAGTTGCTTCCCCGCTACAAAAGGCTCAGATAAATGAAAAAAATGCAGTATGCTTCTCACAGCTGTTTTGGATAGGGAGGATGAGAGAGCAAGTACTTGATTATAGCACTGTCCTCCAACCCCGAGGCCAATAATTCAGAAACTGCTTGACACATAAAAACCCTCCCATAGAGAGGAGCATCTCGCAGCTGATCTACAACCTAATTAGGCGCTGGGCTCTGCAGTAATGAGCGATGTTCTCTTTGCTCCAGCCTCCCAACAGCCGGCCTCCGTCGAGAGAGATAGACTACACGGCGTACCCTTGGTGAGTCGCCCTTTAATTGGACAGCACGATACAAATGGCTTTCTCTGGACATAAAGATACATCACCTTTGCTTTTTAATTTTGTTGCATTGTCACAAATCCAGTCTGTAATAACAAATTATGAATGTGCTTTGGAAGTGCTCTTCCTCCTGCATCCCCTACTGATGTTTGGCAGCCAAGCGGGATGCAGGAGATGGGGCTGAGCTGGCCTGGCCACGCACTGTACTTGCCTTTCGGTGTTGAAACCTGAGCTCAGCTGAAGCTCTACAGCCAGATCTTGCAGCATCGGTGGGGATTTCATCCCTGACTGTGGTGAGGGGGGCTCAGACAAAAGGAGAGGCGCTGGTGTCTCTTCCCCTCTCCCATATATTTGGTGCTGAGTCCCCATCTCGCTGGCAGTCGCACGCAGTTGAGGGAGGGAGGAAGCAATACCGGGGCTCTGGCAGACTTGGCAGGAGAGGCTGATGCTTCACTTGCCTCCTTTTGCTTTTCCCTAGCTCCATCCAGTTTTCCAAATTCACGGATCTAAATCATCCCCTCTCCCCAACCTTTGCTGAAGCCTTATTCACCTGCAGACCCATTCCCAATTAGTGGGATTTTCCAGGTGCCCTGGAAACATAAGAGACTTCAAAGGCAAGATGTCGCACTCCACATCATTCAGTAGTTTCTATGCAGTGGCTAAACAGCTTCTTATATGTCTCTGGGCACTTTCATTTCTGCTTACAAAGTTTTGGATGAGACTTGTTTCTCTACTTGCCTAGCCTTCTTGCCTTTAAAAAGGATAGAGGTTTTTGGCTAAAACATGCCTATTTTTAAAATATTCATTAATTTTTAATTAAAAAAATGAACGTGCACAATTCTAGAGGCCCTGGTCCGTGAAGAAAGCCTCTGAATGAGTGTTCATGCTGTGATGGTGCACGCTTCAGAGACGGCACCTCTTCTTCCTGCGTGCTTGCCTTTGGCAGCCTCACTGCCATGTAGTGAGAGGGGGAAGAGAGAGTGAACGGGATTTGCATGGATGCAATGAGCTTTTACGTGCTGGCTTTTCACAGAGAGGTGGACATTTAAGGGCCCTTTATGCCTCTGAAAGCTACTTTTTGAGCCATTACCCTGAAGAGGCAAAAACTTAAGAGACGTGGAGCAGCACAGTTCATCGCGCAGGGGAGGAGTGGTCACGCACAACGCGGGGAGCTGCTGGGGCCGCAGAGCCGCTGTGGCGCGGTTGGGCACGGGGCAGGCCCTGCGTGCGTGGCATCTCACGACGTCCATCGGCTTAGGTTTGCAGGAAACATGGAGCGGCAGCAGACGGACAACCTCCTGAAGTCCCACGTGAGCGGCACCTACCTGATTCGAGAGAGGCCGGCAGAGGCTGAGCGCTTTGCAATCAGTATTAAGTGAGTACAACTGCAAATGCTGACGTTACACCCGTGAGGTGCATGGCCAGTTGATTCGTCTTCCCACTAGGCCGGCAGCATTTAGGCACAAACCCAGTCCTGGCAGAGGCGTGCTCTCCTCTTTCCCAGCTCTGCCTCAAGAAAAGGCTTCGTGTGCCAAAGCCGTAGTGACAGCAGCAACCATTGCATCATGCTCTGCAGAAAACACTTCCCTTCCTGATTTGACAATGGCAAGTGCTGTCCTGTGGCACTGATCTGCAAGCTGGGAAACATACATCTCTCTGGTCCTGCTGCCCAGGATTAGGATGGGATCATCTAGTTCCCTCTGCGTTTGGCGTTGTGCATTAGCTGGGTGAAGTAATGAAGCTCCTCTACAGGGAATGCAGCAAGAGCCAAAGTGCTGCTGAGATGCAGACAGGGCCCTCTGAAGCTGGGAGCATTCCTGCCATGGTCCTTGAGGAGCAGACGTCCAAGCAGCAGACTGCTGCTGCAACGCCTGTGTGGCTGCTTGGGCATGGCAGCGCCGTCCAGAGTAGCTTGCAAGGCACCTTTCAGAGCCATCCGCATGTTGAGGGTGCCGCTTGGCTTCCACAAGCACAGCCCTTGCACCCAGCTCCTTCCACCCGCGTTGCATGAGGGTGGAAGCCCAGCTTCCTGAGTGGCTGCAGCTAGTGGAGCTGCTGCTACGTCCCATCACCTGCCCTCCTGCTTCAGATCTCCGCTGGAAAGTGGTGGGGCTGGAGGGCAGATGGTGTCCTCAGAGGGTCTGCCCCTTGCATGGGGCGAGACAACACTGAGGCGCAGGTGTACGTTTTCTGAATGTCTTTGCTTCCTGTTGCAGATTTAATGAGGAAGTGAAGCACATTAAGGTAGTGGAGAAGGACAACTGGATTCACATCACAGAAGCCAAAAAATTTGAAAGCCTTCTGGTATGCTTTTGAAGCCACTTTCAACCCCCCATGCTGTTCCTGCCTCCATGGCTGGCTCGCCGCAAAGCACGCAGGGCACCGCTCATGTAACCGAGTGCCCCTTTGTCCTTTCTAGGAGCTGGTTGAATACTACCAGAACCACTCACTGAAAGAGAGTTTTAAACAGCTGGACACAACGTTAAAATACCCGTACAAATCTCGGGAACGTTCTACCTCCAGGACCTTCACCCGCTCTCCAGGTAAAACCGAGGTTAAATGTGGTAGTGGACACCAGTAAACCTAACTCAGATATTTAAAGGAAAATTGCATGCTTGCAGTAAGCTGTAGGAACACTGTTAAATGAAAGGATTTGTAGCGTTGCTGGGAGGCCAGAAGGGATTTTGCTTCTCAGATCTCCAGGAATGCACCCACAGTGGGCCTGAGCCCCCACTTCACAAGCGAGGCTTCTGCTCCACTAAGTATTTTGAAAACTGGTCTCGCAGGTGTGGAGATGGTGCTTAGGGACCACACTGAGTTGGGGACTCTCTTTGCTCTCTCTCAGCTTGTTTTGGTTCCTTGTAGCGGGTGGCAGCTTCCAAGGGAGGGTTCTCGCTGCCTGTGGCTTGTTTTCCACCCTGTAGTTTTCCAAACTGTGCACAATAGTGGTTTGCCATCATTTTATATGGTGCAAGCACTCTTGGTTCTGCCAGGAGAGCATCTTCTACTGCAAGATTAGACCCATCTGCCTGTGCTTAAATGAACAGTGATCTGTTTCACCATTAGCAGGATATTTTGTGTCTTATCTGCCCACATAAGTTTTTGTGCATGGGTTTTAATGGATCCAATTCCAATGTCGCTTGTGACAGTTTTAATCCCAGTGGGTTGCCTTTAATTGAGCTGATGGGAGAAATGGTTTAAAAAAAAAAAATTGAAACAAATGAAAAGCAAAATTTGCATTAATGCAAATTGGTAAGTTTTACCTGAAAGCTTGAGTGCAGAAATTAACTTCTTAATGGGGAAAAAATGTATTTTTTAAAACTTTTTCCATCTTTAAAAAGGCTACCAAAGAAAAACCATTATAAGAAGTGATTAAGTTTCCTTTCCAATGAAATACAACCCTAGGATGAATTGGGAGTATGAAATTTTCACTTGGTTCAGAGAGGCATTTTCCATCAGGAGAAAATAAAGAGGAGTCTTGAGACCCCTGGGAGGGAGAGCTGCCCTGGTCTCCTGCGAGGGCAAGACCAGCCCTGGCCCACTCCACTGGCCGCGAGCGCTTGCCGTCCCGAGCCCTTGCACAAGACCTGCCGCGTGTTTTGCACTGTGTTCCCCCGTTGGCTTTGAGAGCGTTGTGCTTTTTTTTTTTTTTTAATTTCCTTTTTAATTGGTGTTCTGCCTCTTTCTGTTTCTCTCTAACCTTTTTGCAGCCTCCTGCGCTTCCTACAACTTTTCTTTTCTCAGTCCTCAGGGCCTCAACTTTTCTTCTCAGACTTCCTCCACTCCCTTCTGGTCAGGTACTAGCACCTTCCTTTCCTGGGAGGGAAGTGCCTCCTAGTGGTCCTTCTCTGGAGGGAGAAACCTCCTGCCTTTACCAGGCTACAACCATCACCAGCTTGAAAGCCATCACCAGTGGGACCCGCGTGGACCCCACTGCCCCTTCTCCACCCGCAGACACTTGAGGGGGTCACCAGTGCTGTCCGGGGGCATAGCTTGGAGAGAGAAGGAAAAAAAAGTCAATTGATCATGACTTTGCCGGAAGTTAAATGCACTGCCCCCTCTCTCCCCCAAAACAATGCAGGAGGAGCCAGAGCTGTAACTATTGAGAAAGGGGATGAAAATTTATGAGAAAGTAAATCTAGTGCATTGGGATCTCATGATGTACTTCAAGCTTGACCTGCTTATCCCATGTGTTTCGCAGAATGAGCATTGGCATCACACCATCTTCAAGGTTGTTTTTCCTTGCTGCACAAGGAGAACATCTTTGTCCGGCAGTTTTTGAGCTCTGCTATCTGAGCCTGCTCAGGAGCACCTTACTGTGGAGATGGGAGAGCCTGTGCTGTCAAATCTGTTTTGTGGCTCAAATTCCCTAGAGAAAGCATTGGGAGTATTCTGGCCTTTGAACCTTGTTGATCCAAATGTGTTGCAGGCTAGCATCTTCCTCCCTATTTAGAGATCAGAGCAAAAATGTGCCCATTCATTTCTCCCTGTTTGTGCTTCTACCTTTCAGTGTTTGCTTTAGGCTGCACAGGGAAAATCATCTGCAAAGGCATGCTTACTTTTCTTGATGCCGTGTTTGGGAAGAACACTTAATGTTTCAGGGAATTAGAAAAATAATTCTGGGTGTTTGGGATCCTTTAACTGCACTTCTGCATAAAAGTATTATAGAACATTAATTTATGCAGAAATGGGCTCTGAGCAAGCTCCTGATGAAAGAGTTCAAAGCTGTCATGATTCTTGCTCCGTTCTCCAGCCCGGCTGCCTGGCGAGGACGAACGAGCCTCCAGTGATTGTATGTTGTGTGTGTGGGCTGTCTCCATTGCCATCCTCATCTCTGTCCATCCTGAGAGCTGAAAACCTGGGCAAAGCTTTTCCCTAAACTTAGTTCAACCTTGGTTTGCAAACTTTTTAAATTTATAGCTTTGTAATATTCAAAAGTCCTGGGACAGCAGTGCAGCTTCACTGAAACACAGAATTCCTTCAGGGTGGGGTTTTTTGTTTTGTTTTTTGGGGTTTTTTTTGCAAATGCCAAAAAGGTGCATTTCAGGTATTTGGATTTTTTTTTCTGCTTGCCCTGGAGCACTCGCTCAGCAGTGCACGGGGACCATCCTGTCCCTCCCACCATTGCCCTCCAGCTCTCCTTCCTCCCGCATAGGTGACAACCTGCGGGGCAGAGGAGCTAAGCCATTCTCCTGCTTTTTCCCCTCCTTGCCACTGCTCCTTTGTGCAAGGGACACCAACACCTTCCTGCCACTTTCCCTCTCCCCTACAAGCTTCTCCTGGCCTGAAGCAGCAAAGATCGACAGTGCTAGGTTCATGTGGCACTAGTGGAGGTCAGGCTCCCAAGAGGGCTTTTGGCAGGAGTGTGACCCTCCCTGCCAGCAGCTGAGCATCGGTTTCTGATTCTGTTTGTCAACTCCAAGAATGAGAGGTTCGAGGAGCATCTGTGATTCTCCTGGTGTCTCTGGGCATCTCAGGCTTCATGTTTCATATCACAAATTGTATTATCAGTTGGGATTTATGGTTGCCAGGGTACTTTTGCACATATTGGGCTGTTTTGGGACCAAGTTTCCAAGGCCCCTCTCCTGGTCATTGGCAGGGACAAAAACCAGAGAGGATACCAGATGAGCGTCTTATTCCTTCTCAAGGCAGAACATACAGGCTTTGCTCAGCACCCCTGGGGGATTCGGCTGCAGGGACTAATCCCAGTAACTCCTAACTGTGAAGCACCTTAAATACAAACTGATTTGCCAAATTTCCCTTTGATGATGTGGCCCCTTCAGGTGTTGGGAGCTGTAAGGCAGCCAGACCTGACAGTAATGGAGGAAAAGGATTTTTCTATGATTTCATTATTAATGATCATTTTAATCCTACGAAATCTTTTCTTTCCACCACCTCCTGTCCTTCTCACAAAAATGCCTATCACCCCAGCTCCCCGCAGTGATTCCTGCTAGTGGCTCATGGCCCCTTGTAGACCGTCCCCTTGCCGCTTAGCAGACAGTGGCTTGCCCAACTGAGCCCCACCAAGACTTTTGAAACCCAGGGGGAAGCAAGCTTCACCTTGACACCCGGGTCTGCCTGTGGCTGAGAAGTTCACGCAAGGCCAGCCCTAACATCTGAGCCGATCTGGGTCACGGCGTTGCAATAGAAACAAGGGCCGTGGTGGAAAACCCAGGTTGAACCTAGCCCAGCTTTCCCCAGGCTTCGGCTGCTCCTGCACGGCAGGGCAGCTCCCAACTCCCTGTGCTTTGTCCACTCACAGTATTCACCCCACGAGTCATAGGGACGGCAGTGGCACGATACAACTTTGCAGCACGGGACATGCGGGAGCTCTCCCTGCGAGAGGGCGACGTGGTGAAGATCTACAGCAGGATAGGTGGCGACCAGGGATGGTGGAAGGGGGAGACCAATGGCAGAGTAAGTGCAGCTTGGAGCTGATGCTGCGGTTGCTGATACTGTCTTGACTCGTTTTTGTAGCGCGTGGTCCTCCCTGCTGTTAACCCGCAGAACTGGTCAGAGCTTGTCTGATTGCAGCCTCCCCCAAAAATGCTTTCCCAACAGCAAAGGGATGGGGGCAGGGGGCTGCATCCAACTCACGCTTGCTCTATTTTGGCTTGTGGATGTACTGCCATGTCACAAGAACCAGCACGTAAACAGACACCACAAGTCGTGTGTGTCGCATGTCAGTGCTGTGTCTGACAGTGACACGTGACACCCAGAGGCATGCAGGCAGATGGGAGAGGGTTGTGGCCAGGCAGGCACACAAGCACAGGCAATGTCCAACTCTGCTCTTCCTTAAGGTGGCATGTGGGGAATTTATGCCAGAATGGCTCTGCAAGCGACAGGCTCGGCATCCTGGAAAAAAGCAGTAGGCCAGTGGGCAGCCTGGGTTTCTCTCAGAGTTCATAGCACTGGGAACAGGTTTTTGATGCCCTGATCGCTTCTTTTTTGCTGACAGCCTGTGTGCGGGCTGCAAGGGCTTACGTACAGCTGGCAGCTCTGGGGCTGCGATACCAAATGACGGTAATGACTGCACCATCTCCCAGTCACCACCATGTATCAGGAGATCTAGCACGGGGAAGTGGGCACCTCCGGCACCGCACAAATGGTCCTTCAAGAGAGCTCCCCAGGATCATAGCGTGGCGGCAGGGGAATAGTCCCAGTGCTGGGACAGGAGGCCCCTTCTGCTCCTGAATTTTGTGCTCACCCCTCTTGTTTACCGTACAGGTTGGTTGGTTTCCCTCAACATACGTGGAAGAGGAGGGGGTACAATGATTGTGGAGATGTCTGGTGGAAAGTCATCGAGCACCCAGAACGAGCCGCTGCAGACCGTGCACAGTTGTCCCAACACCCAAGGCTCCAAGTGAAACACAGGTGGACGTCTCCCAGTACTGCCGAGAACAGCACGTCTCTTGCAGACTCTTTAGCAATCAGTTCCTCTGTACAGTGTGTGTGTGTGCGCGTGCATCAGGGGGTTGCCGCTGGCCTTGGTTGTGTCACTTGTATAGAAGATTCATGGTCTATCAGATAACATTTGTGTAGCAGCTGCAGAGGAGTCCTGGGAAAGCCACGGTCCCCCTGCATGGACAGAGCTGAAAGACTCTATGCAGTTACCACCAGAGGATGGTGTCCAAACTTGTTTGTGTTTTAAAATCCACCATGGTGTTGGTGGGAGGGTGAACCTGAAAGTTTGCTCCTGGGCTGGTGCCCAGGTGTGCAAAGGTGAGCGTTTTCAAATTTCTAAGGCGAGGGAGTGATGCAGCCCCTGCTACGAGGAGATGCAGTCTCCCACCTGCCAAGCTGTCTTGCCTGCGCTCAAACGGACTCCACTGGATGATGATTTGGGCAGCCTGATTGGTAGGCTGAACAGCAGCACCCAGCACCACTGCTCTCTGGCTGGGGTCAGAGAGCAGAGCGGGGACACCCGTACTTGGAACAAGGAAATGGCTGTTTGTTATTTCTGGATGGATGCCAGCTGCAAAACAAGGAGCAGTTTTGACCAGCAGACACAGTCTGGAAGTGGAACTCCAGGTCCAGGCAGGGGAGGAAAAAACCTCTTTGGCATCCCAAGCCAATTTTCTTTAAAACTACCTTTAGTCCCACTAGACTTGCTCAGGGTGTAGGGGACAGCCCTGGATGCTGACCGGTCCCGCTGGTTAGCAGGAGGTCTCATCGTGTTGCAGGATCGGGAAGGATGCCTTGCCAAGCAAGGATTTTGGAAGCCACCTGAGCACCAGGTACACACACAGGAGCGAATGAGGGTGTGCGAATGCGGATCTGCCATGCTGTCGCTCCCAGATTGTTGTGAACATGAGCAGCCTGGGCCAGGGTGATTGCCTTTTCCTGCAGCTGTTAGAAGTCCCACCTCACTAAGCTCAGTGGGGCGAACCCACGTGAGTAAGGGCTACAGTGTCACATCCCGATTTATCTCAGTAGGTTGTGAAAGCATCTCTTCTTCCCCACCTGTGTGCACTTTTGGGGGTTGTGAGCATTGCCCCTTCTCTTCCTCCCACTGGCTGTTACCTGCTGCTGCTGTAAAGGAGATGAACCATCTCTCTTTGCATTGCCACTTTGTCCTGCGTACTGTCCTTCTCAGTTTGTTGCTTTCCAAATTGTGCCCCCCTGTAGTAGATAGGCAGAGCTGTCAGGTGGGAATGCAGGCCAAGTGACTTCTGCCAGGCACTGGCTTTGCTCTCCAGCTCCACAGTTTCCTTGCAGAGTGCTCTGTTTCGAACAAATATGTGTGTGTGACAAGGAACAGCTTTCCCCTATCCTATTTTCACGTCCCCAGAAATGCCCTCTGGTCACTTTGAGTAACTACCCTTTGGAGTTGGTGCTTCCATGCCATGAAGTTGTTCCCCAGCCAAACAGGCCTTGGGGCTCACCGGGGCCTTGTTGTGGGGCACTGAGTCTCCAGCCCAGATTGCTGGCGTCGCGCTAGTGCCCGGGCAGGGATGCTGACCTTGCCCAGGGCTGGTGATGTTGGGTGCACCCGGACCTCCACTAGAGCAGCCCTGGGTCTCAGCCTGGGACACCAGGGTGCCAAAGCTTCCTGCAAATGGAACAGCAGTGGCCTGCTCAGGATATTAAAGAGGAGAGTTTGGGGCTACTGGTGAAAAGGGAAATGGATTAACTTTGAAGCTAAATTTTTTTGCTCAGCGATGAGCCCTAAGCCCTGTCGCTTTGCTGCCCTTTGCTCCTGAACAGGGCCTGGAGTCGAGCAAGTGCCCCCTTGCTCCACGACTCCCAGGGCCACAGCTGCCAGTGAAGCTCTTGTGTTGCGCTGTATTATGGGGGGTACGTTGTGTTGCAAGCGTTTAGGCCGTACTCAGCATACGGCCAGGGAAAATTCCCACCCTGTGTTCTGCTCTGCAAAGCAATGGTGAGAGTGGCGTGGCCACAGCACGTGGCTCACGGCTCCACCAAGGTACTGTTTGGTGCTAACCTCTTCCAGGCCAAGCCAACAAGAGCGTCTCGGTGCTCGCTTGGGATGTTTTAAAGGAGGTCAATTTGCAGAAGCTGCTGAACCATTTGGAAGGGAAAACTCCTTGGGGTGTAGCAAGCGAGGAGCTCTGAAACCCTCTGCTCGCTCCTGCACAAACCTGAGGGCCCTGCTCTGTTTTCTGTAGTTTTGGTGTAGCTGAGGGTGTATTTGAGGCAGATGAGACACACACACGCACACACACGCACACACACACACACACAAAACTCATGATGGTTCACGTATGCCTCAGATACTGCTAAAGCCTTATGTGACCCTCCTGTTTAAAACGCCTGATTTTCCAAACTGTTTTGTGGCAGTGAGGGCATCCCCTTTAGAAGAGCGTGCACGTCTCTGTCACAGGAGATGAGGAGCCGTCTCTCTTCCTTAGATCCTGTAGTGTATCTAGTAACTTTTGCCAGTTACCGAACTATGTGATAGATGCAGTAGCTGCCTATAAGTGATGAGCGACTCCCCCCTCCCAATGCCCAGCCAAATCGATCATTCCTCAGAAAAGATCTCTCTTGTGTTTACTGTTGTAAGAAACTTGTTAAAAAGATTGTTTTGTTTGTAAGTAATTATTCAGCCATTTGCCACAATATATATCTGTGAATAAGAAGGGAAATGTTTTTTATGACGGTGAGAAAATTGTATATATATTTTAGTTCATCGCAGAACATTCAAAATTGCAATGGAATACGTTGGAAAATAATATGTAAATTCCTTGGGTTTTTCCTTTGCACTGCACTAACTGGGGTAGAGTGGGGTTGGGTGGAGGGGATTTAAAGATAAAACTGTTTGTTTATGGAATAGTTTATAGCTGGGAATTTGGAAATCATTTGGAATAGCTTGTAATGCTGGAATAGAAACTTTAGCTGCTACTTAGAAACCCTTTTGCATGTGGTTCTTCCAGATCTTTTTAAGTTACAATGCATCGGAGTAAATTCCACAACAAAAAAAAAAGTGTAATTTTGCTGATAGTTTTTTTCCAACCATGGTTTTTACTGCCAATAAACATGCGCTCTTTCCTGCATAAAGGGTTCAATTTCGTGTTGGGTTTCTTGTTGCTAAACCCTTTTTGGTTCCAATGGGGATGTGGGGAGCAGGGCTGGTTTAGGCAGGTTGAGGGTGCTCGGGGGGATAGGTCCTTTCTGACCCTCGCAGGCTTGAAGCTGATCGATGCCACGAACCATATGTGTTCACGTTCCTTCCAAAGCTTAGTCTGAAGCCTTCCCACAATGTCAGGTTTTGCTTTTTCAGTGAAATATTGCTGAAGTTTGTTGGTTTTTAAAGCCTATCATCTGCCTATCAGTATTTCGTCTCTCTCTCTCTCTTACTTAGCAGAAACAACTCTCTTACTTGTTTCTAGTGCAGTTGTCTTGGGTTGCTGCCTAGGACACGCTTCCTTGCCCAGCTGCGTGACTTTGAGCTTCATGGGGTTTTTGTGCTCTGCATGAGTTGAGCCATTTGAGGGGGGGATTGATAGAAGGAGCATAATTTTGCATGGTTTTCACTCCTGAGTATCATATTCTGAAATCCCACTTGGCCTACATATAGCAGCGTTTTCCAGAGTGATGAAAAAATCCCACAGTTGCTTAAGAGCTACCTAAGGCATTTCTGGAAGAAAGGGAAGATTTCACCCTGGAACAGGGACAGGAGATGCCACGGTGAGCTGCCATTTGATTTAATTAATAATAATGTATTAAGTTTTTGCGGCTCTGTGAAGTCCACAGTGTTTTCTCATGTTCACTTTGACTTGCAGAGGGTTACTAGTTGGGAACTTTCAGGCTCTTGGGTGCTGATTTGGAAAGGTGCTGCTCAGCCAGATATTTAACCTTGTTTGAGGTGATGACTCCTGCCCGTGATGAACCCTTTCCCTGTCACTGCTAGTCAGTCTAAGAGACGCTCTCCAACACAGACAACGTATGAAATACAGATTTTCGATACCCCAATGCTCTCCTGCCAGCTATAAGCAACTGCCTCCGCCCTGAGCGGGTCAAACACCGGCATCGGACCCCAAAGTCATGATGGGACTGCAGAAACACAACGCTGGAGTGCAGAGCTGCCCCATGGCTGCTGACACTGCTGCAAGACCAGGTAAATGCAAAAATCCGCTTTCATGTGAGGTCCTGTCCCTGGGGCTTCTGCGAGTTGGCTTCTCTGTGGCAGAGACAGTGGTGTTTGGCTCTCCGAGGCGCGTGGAGCTGCAGCGTTGCGACCTGGGCATAGATAGACAGGTTCCACTCCATCCTTGGGGACACGATGGTGACGGGGGTCCCCACCAGTATGGGTGCAAACCTTCCCAGGGGGCTGAGCGAGTGAGAAGTTTGATGCCGCAGGGATAAATGGTGCATTTGTTAGCTGTACACAGCTACGGTCGGGTGCCGCAACCACAGCAGGAGCAGTCTTCCCAGGGCTTTAGCAGGATTATAAACCTCCTGGAAAGCCAAGCCCATGGTGGGGGCTACCCGGCTGACTGCCTTGGATCAAGGCTGCTTTTGATTTAGGGTCATGCACCTCCAAGCTTTATTGCTTTCCCAAGACCAAATTCAAATAAGTGCAATGCTGGGGAACAGCAAGACAGGCTCTGCACGTGGACCCATCTGGTGGTGGCATGGGCACGTGCCTGCAGGCTCATGCACACTGAAATCAGCTGCAGTTTTGCAACATGCTTGACTAGCTCATTTGTGCATTAGCCATAAGGTTTGATATGACCTGGAAAACTCCAGCTGGCACGCACAGACTGTTGCGCTCCTCTAGTTCATAGTTAACGCTATGAATTACAAGGAAAGGTTGGAATTGGCTTAGGCCCTGTCTACATTGGACTGAAGATCAGAAAAATAACCACCCCGGTTCCAGCTCTGTGATTGCATGAGAGCATCAGTGCTCAGAGGGCCTGAAGGCACGGCCACTTTCTCAGCTTCTTTTCTAGCGCTGCTGCGAGCTCAAGGAACGTCTCGGGCTGTTGTAACACATACTTCAGCTTGTATTGCCTTAGGTCATGTCTAACCCAAAGGTTATGTTTGTAACTAGTACATGCTGATGAAATGATTCTGTCCTGTCAAACAAAAACACCCCACTGCAAACGGGAGTTCAGACTTGTTTGCATTTCTTTGCCTGGGTGAGGGTTATCTTGACTGACTAGTTCGCTGAGTTTAGGGAAATTTGGGCACTTTCTTCAAAACTTAGTGAGAAACTGATTTTACCTTTAAAAGAGAAATGCTGCCTGAGACTAATTGTGAAACAGCAGAACCCTATCCCTTGTATTCTAATTCTTCCCAAGCTGGGGAAATGTGGACGCAAACTCCTATCGTGTGGCGTATTCAGAGTGAAAATGCAAAGGCACTAGGAGGTGAGGAGCAAAGCGCAGGGATTACAGCGCTGCTGAAGGCTAAAAGCCCCGAAACACAGGTGTCTGGGCTCTCTCCGGTGCAGCTCTCCTTGGTGGCCCGGCAGCGGTGGCAAGGGGACACTGAGCGCAGGGGCAGGACGCGCAGCTCAGACCCCAACTGTCAACTGACTGACCAAGCCACAGCTCCACCCAGAGCCCTGTTTCTCCGAGATAGCTAAATTATGCTGTTGAGAGGCTCCTTCAAAGAACTTGCAGCTTGTGCATATCCTGCCCAAACAGGCCCTAATTCTGGTGCTGAGTTCTGGGCAGATTGAAGAATAAAACTCTGGGTTGGGAGTTCTAAATTAATTTTTTTTTTTAACTCCCTCCCCTAGAATAAATGTTTACTGTTCCCACCTTAGCTTTGGGCTCCTTGGGTCTGGCTTAAGAACCTTGTAAATTTAATTGAATTCTGCCCTTAAAATTTAACTGCTGGGAACTCGTGCAGAAGGCTCAGATGTTGCTTTTCCTGGCTGTGTTTGCTGTGTGGCATCCAGCCGGTCGCTTCAGCCAGCCGTGGAGCCGGCGAGCACCCCCGGGCACCGGCCCCAGCTGGGCTGTTTGTTTTGTGCCGGGCACTGAGCGAGGGAGAAGAAAAGTCACATTTTCCTCCCATTTCTAATCTCTCCGCTCTCGCTGCCTTTTGTTCTTCGCTGAGGAGTGACAGAGGCAGGAGAAGGGGTGCGAGCGGGGCTGGCTTATCACTGCCCACCCCGGCCAGCTGCAAGAGCTGCAGCTGGCCCGCGGCGGCCGCCGGCTCGGTGTCGTTTTCTCCTTAGCTGGTTAATGTTTTTGCGGCAGGGCAGCGTGGCGTGGGAGAGCCGTCCGGAGGAGAGCATCGCGGGAGGCAGGGGCCCCGCCGCCGCCGGCTGAGCGCGGAGGGCCGCTCCGCCGGTGAGTCGGGAGCGGTGGGGACGTGGCAGCGGGGGGCAGCGCGGGAGCCTTCGGCGGGTTGTGCAAGCAACTCGCTTCGGGCTGTCGCGGGATTTCTGCGGCGGGATTTCCGGCCGGGTTTGGCAGGATTGTGTGGTTCGGCGGGGAAGGGGGGCGGCGGGGCGGGCAGAGCGCGGGTGCGTTTCAGGCGGCGTGGCGGAGGCGAGTTTCGCAGAGGGGTGGCAAGCTCGGGCCAACTTTCTCGCTTGAGAAAGGGGTGAGGATCTCGCCGGCTGGCTCGCGGGGCCGTGGCCGCCGAGGGGCTGCCGGCGCCGCTGCCCTGCTGGCCCTGAGCCGGGGGCCGGCCTGGAGCACAGTTGTCCTGTGCGTGGGGGCTGGATGTGTCCCCGTCCCCTTCCAGCAGCCATTTGCAGTGCCCTCGCCGGCAACCCTCGTGCCTTTGTGTGGCGAACGCGGTCCGCGAGCGCACAAAAACGAGGGGTGGCCCTGCGGGTGCAGGCATGGCCGCGGCCTGTGTGTCCCCTCGTGTTTCTAAGCTGGGCCCTCGGGGGCGTTTGGGGGCAGCGTGGGGAAGGGGGGGGGGTCTGAGGAGAAGGGCACCGAGAGGCACCTCGGGCCTCCCCCCTCGCCAGCCCCGCCGCCGGGGCCAGCAGGGGTCCTGCCCCGAGGCCGAGGGCCGCCACGGCGCCGTCGCCCCAGGCCCTTCCCTCGCTCCAGCGCGGCGTTTTCGGGTCTTACAGGTCACCATGGCCTCCCTGAGCCGCGCCGTACGGCGAGCCGTCCCCTGGAGAGCCGCCCGGCCCCTCGGCAGCGCCACGGGCCCCCCGGCCGAGAAGAGCGTCCCTTACCGCCAGACGCTGAAGGACGAGGGCGCCGGCGGGCCCGGGCGGCCGCTGCCGCCCTCGGCTGAGGTGGTGGTGGTGGGGGGCGGCAGCCTGGGCTGCCAGACCGCCTACCACCTGGCCAAGCTGGGGGCGCGCGGCGTGGTGCTGCTCGAGCGGCACCGCCTCACCTCGGGCACCACGTGGCACACGGCCGGTGAGCGCCGCCGCCCCGGCCCCCGCCGCCCTCTCTGGGGGGTTCCTTCCCTTTAGAAAGCATCCTCCCTCCCCGCCGCCTTTTTTCTTTTTTAGTGTGACCACCGAAACCCACACGAAGCTTGCTTAGCTATTTATTTTGGGCCCTAACAATTTCCTTTGGCAAGGGGGGGGAACTCGGCTTTATGGTTTTTGAGGGGGGTGGTGGGGGTGGTCTGCTCCAGAAACCGTTTTTCTCCCACTTCTTTTCCCATTTACATAACACCCCGGGGTGGGGGAAAACGGACGGTTCGTGCAGCCCCTACCCAGCCACGAGATGGAGCAAGGAGCCCGGCGGGGCCGGAGGAGCCGCCTTGCCCCCCGCCGGCGGGGCCGGGCGGGTGTGCGGAGCGCCGGACGTTTCTCCCCGCAGGGCTGCTGTGGCAGCTGCGGCCCAGCGACGTGGAAGTGGAGCTGCTGGCCCACACGCGCCACGTGGTCAGCCAGGAGCTGCCGGAGGAGACGGGGCTGCACACGGGCTGGATCCAGAACGGCGGCCTCTTCATCGCCTCCAGCAAGCAGAGGCTGGACGAGTACAAGAGGCTCATGTCGGTAGGGACGAGCCCTCGACGTCGCCGGCCGCGGCCAGGCGTCCCCCTGCTTTGCCCTTCTCTCTTAGTCTTGTTCATCTTCTTCCCGCGCCAGCAGGGCTGGTATTCCCAGTGCGGAAGAGCCTCGGGTATTTAAATGACCCGTTCCTCCCCACCTGGGAAATGGTCAGGGGCCTGAGGTGTGATTCGAGGACAGCCTCAACGGCTGTCCTAAAGCCAGGCCGTAAGGGTGCCAAGTGTCCTCGTCAGGGAGGAAGGTGAGGCCAAGGAGCAGGAATCACTGGCTGGATGAGCTTGGCCATACATACATCAGCCAGGGACCCCTCAACTGAAGCTGAGGTTGGTACACCTGGAGAAGCCATCTCAGAGCTGTCCCTGCGGACGAGCTACGTGCTTTGACGTTACATGTCCTCTGCTAACGAGTCCCTCACGCTGCAGAGGTCTGCAGAGGTGAAGGAACCTCAGGGCCTGTGGTCAGTGATGTGGAAGAGCTGGGCAGGGATTCAGCTTTTGCTGCTAGCCATTCCTCTGCCGCATGTGAGCTACGTGAACCCGCTCCAGTGCCCTGACCTGCTCGGCTGTCGCTGCCATTTGATTTCAAAGGGCTGCAGCACATACAGGCTCCAGGACAGCCAATTCTTCAGTTCAGTCCGTGAGCTGTTGCGCTGCCAATGAAATAGTTTGTTTGGAAATATCAGCCCCCCTGTTAATGCTCACTGTCCTCTTGGTGCACATGATACTGGATGGGCACAGTATCCTTACTCTAACCCTCTATGGTTAGAGTCCCTAGGTTTAACTTACCCCACTTGAGCTTTGCAAAATGAAACCCGACCGTGGATTTTTTCCAGCTCCGCAGACAGCTGATATCGGAATATGAGACAGTGATCCCTTAAAAACGCTAGAGACCTTCCTGTGATATTCACCGTGCTCTCTGTTTTGGGGCTTGCCTTGGAGCAGCTCAGAGCAGCAGTGCACTGCAGCAAAGCATGGAAGTTCATGCAAGGTTATCTGGGAGCTAAGTGTGTCCTGCGGCTCTCTTCCTCATCCACCAGCATGTGACGATCCAAAGCTTTTGTTGCCTGTTGAATTCCCCGTTCTCTCATTTGGTTCGCAGCTCGGGAAGGTCTACGGCGTGGAGTCCTACGTCCTGTCTCCCTCGGAGACCAAGGACCTGTACCCCCTGATGAACGTGGATGACCTGTATGGCACGCTATATGTCCCTAAGGATGGCACCATGGATCCTGCTGGCACCTGCTCAACTCTTGCCAGAGCAGCAACCGCCAGAGGCGCTGCGGTAATTACTAATTTATGCCAAGTGACGCTGGGAGGAGCTATCATCCCCTGCCTTCCCCTGCTCCCAGCTCCTCCTTTCACACTGGAACAGAGCTGCTCTTGCAGTGTTTCCAAGTCAGCCCGTTTGCCTGAGAACGGGGTTGTCCTAATTGGCTTTGGTGGCTCTTGTAGCCACAGCAGCAACGCTAGCAAGATGCTGGTGTTGTGCTGGAACTGTGAGGTCTAGGGAAATTATAGGCAGGAAAAAAGGCCTTTGGGAGCAAGATGAGGCAGAGCCCAGGGACTATCAGCCCATCCTTCATGTATTGCTTAGCTCATATGCAGGGCATGCAAATAATAAACATCCTCTGCAATTACAGGTGCTTAGGGTAACTGGTAGCAGCAGATTAATCCCAAGATTAGTGAGAATGTTATTATCTAGCAGAAAAAGTGATAAGTATTTACAAGCAAAGGAAGGTGGCCAGTGTCAGACCTCTGCTTATATTCACCTTTCCCAGCATGGAGAGTTTTTGGGGCCAGATGTCAGGAGAGCTGGATTATCCCGCTAATGTTTCAAACCTGCCGTGACTGTTTCTCATTATCTACCACCAGATTATAGAGAATTGCCCAGTGACTGGCATCCAGGTCAAAGTTGATGATTTGGGTGTGAAGAGGGTGTCTGCGGTGGAGACACCCTATGGGACTATACAGACTCCTTGCGTGGTGAACTGTGCAGGTATGGGGCAAAAAGCAATATGGGTGTTGGACCTGTCCTGCCGGGGCTAGCAGCCTGTTCACCACGGCCAGGCTGCAATGAAGGATATGGTTTTGCCTTGCAAGAGCCAGAGGGTCTTGTTCAATCTTTGTTTCCACGCTTCTGGCTGTAGACCTCCTCTCCCCACCCCCCCAAAAAAAACAACCTTAGGTCTCCTGCCGTGGACACTCATGTGGGCTGTAGTTGCTCACTGCAAGGTGGGTTTTCTCTCCAATAGGTGTGTGGGCCCGAGCCCTGGGCCAGATGGCTGGCGTTCACGTGCCGCTGGTTGCGATGCATCACGCCTATGTGGTGACGGAGCGCATCGAGGGCATTCAGGTCAGTCCAGCGCTGTGCTGCAGTGCGGTGGCTTTGCTGGCAGCCCTGGGCACATGGGATTGGGGCTTCTCCAGTTCCTTTGCACATGTGAGTGCAAATCAGAGCAGTTGTGAATGTCAGTTCGCCCAAAAGGCAGCTTGCATGTGCAGGATTACCCCAAACAAGTTTCACACTAAGAGCCAGCTGGGTATTTAACTCGCTGGTCCCTGCTTGGGTCAGGATAATGAGTGTTCCTGTCCCCAGCCTCTCGTCTGCACAGGCCGCAGCCACCCCTGAAACGGAAAGGGATGTGTTGTATCCTCTCTGAATCATTACTGGCTGCAGCATTTCCAAACCTGATGCTGCTGGGTTTATGCCTGAGCTCCCAGCTAGATACCTCTCT
Organism: Struthio camelus; assembly: GCF_040807025.1. NCBI lineage: Eukaryota > Metazoa > Chordata > Aves > Struthioniformes > Struthionidae > Struthio > Struthio camelus. The sequence continues at coordinate 4,915,549 of NC_090961.1, forward strand.
GGCAACACGAGCACAGTGACAAAAAGTGGACGTTTCCAGTGGCTCCTCACAACCTGAGTGTGGGATTCATAATGGCTGGAGGGCAGTGCTGCCGTTCCCCAGCGTGGGGCAGGAGACAGGACGGAGCACCCTGGCACGCTCAGACTGTGAGAACTCCCCACCCTGCTGCCTTCGGGGCAAACCTGTACCCCTGGGCCAAGCTCTGCAGGCACAAACTGAGTGAGGCACTCAGTGCTGAGTGTGATTTTCTGCCTGAAAGGCTGAATTGGAGCCCAGATGTTGATGCACCATTCAGTTACTTAGCAGCAATAGCAGTGCCACTGCTATGGACGCTTACCTAGGGCTCCTCAGTGCAGATCTCCGAGAACTTACAGGCCCATGTTTTACAGGGGAGAAATGAGAGCCCAGGGGAGACCCAGGACAGAGCTCAGGTCTCTGAAGCTCGAGTCGGTGTTACAGCCACCTGGCTACACAGCTTCTCCTCGTAGTGAACGCACAGGAGTACCTGATTACCTTAATGGAGTCATTTTTAATATTTAGCAATGTTTTGATTAGCAGGATAATTTTTCTTCATCTTTTTTCCCTCTGTAGGATTATTGTAGGGTCTCTGATGTACTTTGTGTGTTTGCTAACAGCATTCATAAAGATGCCAAACACTTTCTGAACAAGTCCCAGTCACCAATAGGAAGAGGTACAGCTCTCCAAGCATTGCTAAACCATCCCAAGAAATCTGCTCCTGCCTTCTGGCTACAGAGATTTGTTTGTGAATCAAAGCAGACTTCATTCACACAGGCTCTATGGACTTTGAGGGTAACATGCTGGTTAGTTCCCATCCCACTGAAACAGTCTGTGTCTGCGTTTTCAGTCCTAGATACCTCATTTTAAGAAAATACTGGTAGCAATGATTATATTCTAGTAACTCCAGTGCGCTGTACAAACACAGCGCAAAAGAGACTTTTCACAGAAGACGCTGTAGCTTGCAAACCCCGATGCCTCTTGTTTAATCCATTTAAGTTTGTTTGTCAACATGAAATACAGTCAGCCCTATAACAGTACTGTTCACGTTACCTAAATGTTTGTCAATCCATTATTGAAGAGAACAAATCTCTCATTCTTTGCACGCTGCTGCCTGAGCTGTTTCGCTCTTGTATCTTCCTGTGTAGGAGGGTAGGAGAGAAATGATTCTTCCTTTAGTGTGGGTCGAAACACAGCAGGGGCTCACTTTCATCAGAGCAGTTTCGGCCCCTTGCTTGTGGTAGAGGAGCACCCGGAAAGGCAAGGCTGTGTTGCCCTGGCATCTCTGCACCCATTCCCACTAACTTGGTGCTCATCTAGGCGTTTCTGGAGTTGGCTAGCTGTTAACTAGGCAGGGTTTGTATGAGATTTTGGCTTCTGAGTTGTACGTCTGAATTCAGGCCTTGTGAATACTGCTTGCTCCCCGCAGCCCATGACAGAAGTAGGCTCCCAGCAGCTCCCAGGCGTGTGCTGTGGTGCGTATTCGGGTCTGTGCAGCACCTGGGTCGTGTCAGCACCTCCTGCTCTGCATCAGGCCCAGGGCTGGTGCACGCAGCTGATGTACAGGGAGTAGGCTCAGCCCATACAATCATTGCAGCCTCTCCTTTCCCCACAAGTTACGAAAGCCACTTTGCTGCTGGCGGTTTGATTGGGTTTGCTGGAGCTGAACTGGATGTCCCCGTCTGCAGGCGACATGGGGAGCAAGGAGGGGATTTGGGGGCTGTGAGAGCCTCAGCAGAGCCACTGCTGATGCTATGGATACACTGGGAGCATGGGCAGCAAGGAAAACATACTGGTATTTGAGCACCAACTCTACCAGCTTGGCCTGGCTGATGGGACAGTGGCCACCTTGCTGGCACAGCCGAAGGGCAGGAGCTTCGGGGCTGCGGCTCCTGGCCCCTCCTGTCCTGTCTCGTCCCTCCTGCCCTGTCTCACCCCTCTGCTTTCCCTCCCTATTTTTAGAACATGCCAAACGTTCGAGATCACGACGCCTCAGTGTATCTCCGTCTCCAAGGCGATGCCCTTTCCGTGGGTGGATATGAGTCAAATCCAATATTCTGGGAGGAGGTGAGTGATGCCGAGAGGATTTTTAAGAGGAAATGAGGCATGTTACCAGGAAACCCACTTTGATGGAGTGGGTGCTGAAGTGAGCTCCTCACCTCCTGGCTCATGTGCCGGAAAATGCAGAACAGCACCTGCTAATATCCAGCCTCCACGAGGCCCAGGAGGTGGTGAGTGGTGAGGAGAAAGCACAAGAGCATCTTCCACTTGGGTCTGTCGAAGGGGTAGATACAGGATGCACCACTAGCAAAAATGAGATGAGAAAGCTGGCCTGGCCCTGGCGGAGGTTTAGGAGGTTACTAGGCAATTCCCTGCCCTGCCACAGGCTGTTCATCAAGTCACTGAGGAGGTGTCTTTCTTTGGGCTCTTTTCCCAGCCCTTTTGCCGAGTTTGGTGCTGCATCCCTCCTGGAGGGCTGGGCCAATCTGTCCCCAGGTGGCTTCCAAAGATGTACCACAGAGCCAGGGTTTCTCTCTCCATCTGAGGGAGAAGGTCCTCCAGTTTCCCAGAAAACACAGCAGGAGTTTGAGATGTCCATGCCCGCAGTCACTTGCCTGCACAGGACAGGACATTGTGCTCACGTTCTGTTCTGGGAAGGTGAAGTGCTGGTGATCTGGGATGTGCAAGGGTCTTTGCTCTGGAGTGTCCTCAGTGTCCTTTGGTGGGGCTCTGGTTGGCTTCATACCTTGATACTTGTCTAGGTGGCTCATAAAGACCCAAAGAAACCAGAATCTCAAAACCAGCCTCTGCTTTCCATGGGCTCAGAGACTGCCAAAGTTGAGAACTTCTTAAACCATAAGCCAGACTCTCCTTTTGTGTCCTGATTCCTGTTTCTCACCTTCAGGTATCTGAAAAATTTGCTTTTGGTCTCTTTGATCTGGACTGGGATGTTTTCATGCAACACATTGAAGGTGCTGTCAACAGAGTCCCAGTGCTGGAGAAAACGGGAATTAAATCCACCGTGTGTGGGCCAGGTAATATTTCAGTAGTTGTGTCATGGCAGCCATGTTCCTTGCAAGATTTTTTTTTGGAGCTGCGCTGACCCCTTACCTCCGCTTTAGAACTTTAAGTCTTGGCAGGTACGGTATTGGCATAGGAGATCGTGCCCTGACCAAAAAGCAGAGAAGGCATTAGTATGGGCTGAGCTTGAGATTTAGGAGTTGAAAATGGCTCTCCAGGTCACGGTGTGCCATGACCACGGTGCGCATTGGCTGGCTGCTCCAGGCCTTCCTTCAGGCACCAGCTCGTGCCCCTGTGGCCCCACTTATTCCTTGTTTATACCTTGCTGTGTGGCCACGGGATGCTAGGACTGGAGTGGAAATGATTCGTTTGATGTGCTCAAAGATAGGAGAGAATTTGGCACGTCCTGTGAACCACTCTGCTTCAAGCAGCTTGTGGGAATGTTAATTAGAGCCAATATTGACTTAACTGACCTGCTTTGGCACTGACAAGCCTGGCAGAGCTGTCTCTCTCTCCTGGCACAGTGGCTGTTTTGATTCTTGCACATGTCTGCTTTGGAAAGACTGCAGATCTGGTGCAATGACTGGTGAGTTTGTCATTTTTGGGGGCGGAAGGGAAGCAGGGGTGGGTAGATTGGCTCTACCGAACCTCAGAATTTATACAGCTTGTTATTTTCCTGTTGTGCATCGTCTTGCTCTGATATAGCCTCTCATGTGCCAGACAGCCCTTGGTGTTAGGGAGCTTGCAGATCCCATCCCCTTCAGCAATGAGATCTTGCTGTCCTGTGTTCCCACTGCGAGAGTGCTCGAACGAGTGGTGGGTGCTGGCCCCGGGCACGAGGGGTGCAGCGTCTCTGAAGCCCACTGAGGCCAGGCAGGTGAAAAGGCACAGGCTGGGAAGCTTCAGGGTGATGCCCCATCCTCCGCTGCACTATATCTGCAGAAAACTTCATAATCCCCGGGAGACATAAACACACTGAACACAGAGAAACTTTTCTGTTTAGCTGCAATAGTGCTGTCTTCCTAGAGGTGGCATCCCAAGCTTAGCATAGGTAGAAAAATAGTTGGAGGGGAATATTGCCTGTTAGTGCCTTTCTTGGTCCAGACTGAGGGGATTTTTAGCAGAGATTCACAGAAAAACAAACACATTTGCAGCTGATGATGTTGCCACTGGACTGGAGAATTAAGGGGCAGATGTTCTCAAGTAGTGGCCTGTGTTTTTGCAAGTGTTATTTACTGTTATTTGTACAATGGGTTTCCAGGCTCCTGGGCAGATTAGATTTACCGAGATTTGCATCAAAGGGTGTCTGGTGTGGAGTTAAAGGGAATAACATTGCTTTAGGGTGGTCCAAGCAGTAGCTGGGCTATCCTACTTCAGATGATGCTGCTATTATGGGGAACTTTGCACGGGATCTGCCAGCAGTTGAACCTAAGCCCTGCACAATATGATCAGCCCCCTGTCTTGGCCCTGAAATCCGCCATACGTTAAAAAAATCAGCTCTTATTTTGCTGAAGCCCTTGAAAGGAAACCCTCTAGCCCCTCAGGGAGGGAGCAGTGCTGTTTTACAAAGGGAAAGTAGGGCACATCTCTTACCCCAAAGCAGATAAAACATGCTGTGTACAAGGTGGAGGCCTTGGCCCTGGGTAATGCAGGTTTGATTAAACTGCAGTGCAAGTACAGCTGGTGGTCTCCAGTGGGAGGCTGGCTTCTTGTAGATATATGCCTAATATTTCTAATACAGTAATGTAATTTCCAAAGCGGCAGGAATCCTTCCATCCTACTTCTTCATTTGAACTAGCATCTGCTCTGTTTGCGACAGCTGAGTCGCGCTGGATTGAAGCAAATAGCAAATGCTTGTCATTTCCTCTGCGTGGTAAATATTTCACCAACAGAACAATTAACTCCTTTTAAAAAGTTGTCCTTTGCAGAGAAAGCTGCCTGTGGGGACCCTAAAGGGCCAGCCGTGTGCCTAGCAGTGCCACGGTGCTCATGCTCCCAGCACTGGGGGCAACAGTGGACCTCACTGGGGTAGTTTAAGGCGTTACTGCTCTGGCTGCTGTTTCCTGTTCTGGGAGTTTCAAGGTAATTCTGCCCAGAGCTGGCCCGACTGCTCACCCCACTCGTCCGGGTCCGGAATGAGTAGCCAAATTGTGGGTCACCATGGGGTACCAGCAAGGGTCTCAAAGGCACCAAGTGTAGCTATAGGAAATGGTCTGCAAATATGAGGCGAGCTGGGGCTCTTTTTCTAAACTCAGTTTCTGAAGAGCCTTCCTGTACCTTCAGGCCAACAAGGCACTTCAGTATTTATTTTTATGGCAGTGGAACTTAAGTGTTGGAATGACGAACTCCACTGAACAGGGTGCAGGACAAGCATCAGATATGTGGTTCTTGCCCAAAGTATTAATTAGCTCTTGTTGATTTACCTCTTGACTTCTCCTGAGGATCAAGATCATGGGAAGCAAACTGGCCATTGCCAGTGAGTGGTAAGAAGCAGACCTAACCCTGTCTCTCCTCTTTCCTTTCACGGACAAATCACCTTAAAGCTATGAGAAGGATTACGTCCCTCCCATCAGGTTGTTTTGCTGTGTTCTGCTCAACAAGCCATGCAAAGGCAGAACTGCAAAGCAGACGGTTTTTGCCACCAGCGCCTGCCTCTCCCACTGGCAGTGCTTATATATCTGTGTGTATGAGAGCTTGCATGAGAGCCCGGCACTGTGCTGGGTGTCACGGCACCTCCCTCTGGTCCCCACTGCCTGGGCCCTGTTGGAGAGGTGGCAGATCAAGGGTGCCCAAGCTGAGACACTGGGAAGTCCTCAGTGCTGGTCTGACTCCAGCCCCATCAATCTCTCCAGGAGGAGGAGCAGGATGAGGCCAGCACTGAAAGCTGTAGAACTGCACTCCTAAAGTGCGTGAGGTGTCCCCAAAATGCCTGGCCTGGCCTCACTGACAGATCCTCCTCTCTCTGTGTTCCAGAGTCGTTCACAGCCGACCACAAGCCACTCATGGGCGAAGCCCCAGAAGTCCGAGGCTTCTTCCTCGGCTGTGGCTTCAACAGTGCTGGTAAGAGGAAACCTGAAGAAATCACACCTTGTGCGTCCTAAGCTCTGCAAGCATTTAAATCCCAGGCAGACCCTGAGCAACTAAATGGGGAATTTAGCCTCTTTGCCTGATTTCGATCCTTGTCTCTTTCCCCAGGAATGATGCTTGGAGGTGGCTGTGGGAGGGAACTGGCTCACTGGGTCATCCATGGGCGTCCAGAAAAGGACATGTACAGCTATGACATCAGGTAGGTCCTCCTGGCTCTGCGAGGCTGCTCCAGGGCACGTCTTCCTTCACTGAAATGGGTCCGGGCTGTCTTTGGGGAACAGTTTTGAGGTAGGGCTGGCACTGGAGGCTAGGAGTGGGCTTACCGTAGCCTGTCACCAGAAGTTGGTGCCGAGGGACGGAGGACAGCCCTTCCCCTGCAAGCACGGGGCAGTCTCTGCGCAGCAGCCTTGACTCTGTGAGAAGCTGGAATCAATTACACTTAACAGCTTTAATGAATTTACATGTTGGGTTTATCTCATTTGCCTCATTCCATTTCTGCGCAAACAGCTTCCATCAGACGCAAGGAGATTGTAATGATGAGAAAGGACAGGGTAATTACGTTTGGGTTTTGTTGTTGTTCAATTAGTGCCATGCCTAATCCTCTAAGTTAATAATCAGGGGTGACGATTTCAACTGGAGAAAGATTAGCTTCTCCCCACTCTCTCTGCGGCATGACATAGGTCTGGAGATTTCCAGAGTACAAACGCCGGTTCTGTAATTGCTTTTTACTTTCCCAATTATATTTGATTGAGCTTGGGCTTTCTTATGGGCCTCATAACAATGGCAACAAACTTGGGGACAAAGCTTTTAAAGTTGCATTGCTTTAATAGAAAAGCTGGTAGAGAACCACTGAATTAGCCTGGGAGTTTGGGAAGGAGAGGAGAAATCAGTGCTGTTGCCTGTAGAGGTCAGCAGAAAGACGCCTCCAGTAGCCTTCCTCCGGCTGGCATTGCAGCTAGACCCCTCAGAGACTGACTGTTCCCAGAAAAAAGAAATCACTAGGCTGGGCAGGCACGGCTGCAATGTCAATAGGGGAGGGTTGGCACAACCCAAAGCCGTCGTGAGGCTGATCTGGGCTTTGAAACCCCACTCCCACTCAGGAAGCTGCAGGGGAGCTTTCCAGCCCCTGCGGAGGGGTCAGGATTACCCAAGCGTCTCCAATACCCCATCTCGGAGTTGCAGTGACGTCTCCACACTCATTGTGAGTCCTCCCTCTTCAAAGCATGCTACCAGTGTTAAATCTGAGCAGGTGGCCTGCGAGGCTGGCATTTCCCTCACTGCTGTCTAGCAGATGGAGAAGCTGTGGCCCCGAGGAGGGCTTGGTGACTTGACAAAGGTCACAAGAGGGAGTCTGTGTCGGAGCCAGAACTGTCACATCTTTGTTTTGCCTCCCCTCATTTTCCCCATGATCCTTTTCTCGTGGTTGCAGATAGCAGCCCAGAATTCATCCTAAGCCTCCCAAATAGACCATGCCACGCTTGTACCTCCTAGAGTCTTAATTTCAGTTTCCAGGTGGGGCTGGGTGCCAGCACGTGATGCCTCTTGGGGTCCTGCCCATCAGGAGTAGCTGCGGGGATGTACCCGCTTTTGCCAGCCACCTCCACACTGCTGCTAAATCACCGGGGAGGCAGCCCCAGGGGGACTCCATGCCTCTCTGCAGCTGTCCCCTTGCCAGCCACCTATATTAACTCAACTCGAGTGCTGGCTGATTTTGCTTTACGTTAATGTGCTGGGCTGCAAATGAGGCAGCTGAGGAGCAGCTCTGCAGCTACTACCGTCCTTGCCATGGGCCGGGGAGCTCCAGTGGGAGCTGCTGCCATCTTGATGTCTTGTCGCAACTCCCGTGTCTGCTGCCTTGCTCAGAGTGCTCTATCCGTTTGGGTTTTTGTGTTTCCTGGAGCTCTCCAGCTGATGTCAATCCTCATCATGGGTTGTGGGGTGTTTTTTTTTTTGGATGATGATGGTTACTGAGCCTCTCTTTAAATAATTCCCTTTTCTGCATATTTAAATATTTATCTCTTCAAAACATTCGCTTGTAAATATTTCTTCTGACAGCTGTTGCTCTTCTCACTGCTGTCAGAAGTGCAGCGTGCTGGGCCGCAGCTGAGGAGGCGAGCGGGGCCATGCCATGCCATGTGTGCTGGGCTGGCAGTGGGGTGGCTGCCCCACGCCGAGTCCGCAGCCATGTGGAGCCCCGCAGAGCTGAGTCCCGCAGAGCTGGCTCGTGAAATGCCCACAGTTACTTTTCAGGCAGTGTTGTTTGTGTTTTGGAGCTCCCAGGTTTTGGGTCGTGCAAGCCCTGGAAGGATTTGACAGTGCAATGTAACCCATGCATCTGTCCTAGCAAAACTAGAATAGTGGCACGTAAGCATCTCTGGTCTCCACTCTATTTTGCCTCTTTGGACATCTCCTGGGAAGCACCAATGCAGCATATCTAGTGGTGGAGCAAATCTCAGCTGAGGTGGGGGGAGAAAACCCCTCTTGGCCGCCCCTATGAAGAGGGCAGCGGGTGGATGGAGCGGGGAGATGCTGAGCTGGGCTTTCTGCACAGCCTGCCCTGCTGCTGCCATCCGCTGCTCTCCAAGTGCCCTGCATCTCCTCGGCATGCAGAAAGCGGGGAAGAAGGTTGAAAGTATCATTTTAAAAGGCCCTATAAATTATACTGTCTTGCCTTTCATCTGATCTCTGGCTTCCTTTCTGCAGACCTGGGGGCTCTGGGCTGGATGGGAGCCCACCATAATGCTGAAAGCCACTTGCCCCTGCTTGCCAGAGGCAGCGGATGGGAGAGGTGCCACCAGTGCGCGCAAGAGGTTGTTGTCCATGAGTTATAGGTCTCTGGTAATAATAATAGGAGCATGTGCTGAACCGGCACATTCCTTCAAGGAGCTTTTCTGTTTGAAAGATGAAAATATGTCGAACAAATTTAAAATGCTTCGGTTTTTATTTATATTGCAGTCTAGGGAGATTTGGATGAAAAATGTAAAGAATGTTCACGGCTCTTTCCTTTCTCAGGGCCACGTTTAAAGCAGGGTTGTGCAAAAGGAGCGCTCTGAGGCCAGCCTGACACTGAAGCGGAGTGGAATTAACCCAAATTCTCCTCTTCCCCCCACCCGATAGGACCATATTCTGCTCTCAGTTATGCTGGGGTAAATCCACATAACTCAGGGCAGCAGAGTGCGGTCTGGGCAGTGCAGAGAGCCCCTGGTCGGGAGGCCAGGGCCATCAGTACGCGCGGGGCCACAGGTTGGTGGATGCATGCCTCTCTCTCTGCCTTCCAGGCGCTTTCCCCACTCTCTCACTGACAACAATCGCTGGCTGCGCGAGCGAAGCCATGAGTCCTACGCCAAGAACTACTCCGTGGTCTTCCCCTATGACGAGCCCCTGGCAGGACGCAACATGAGGAAAGACCCCCTGCATGAGGTGAGGTGCTCCCCAAAGCAGTGCGCCGCCTCCAAAGCGCCATCCACCCATGCTGGGAGGGATCCCCGCAGTGGGTGAGCATTTTCAATATATGATGCTTAAATGCAAAGCTGGATTTTCAGTGGTTTTGCAGGTGGGCAGCGTTGCAGCTACTGCTGCTCAGAGCTGCCTACAACACCCCGCTCCTGCTGGCGACTCGAAGGTGACCTGAGGGCTGGCTCCATGTCTTGCCCAACTGCTGCGAATCAAAGAAACTCCATTTACCTTCCCGCCACTGCAAAGAAGGAACTGAGTTTCCTGAGCCTGTTTCAGCTCATTGCTAATTCAGATCACGCCACTTCTCTTCCGATGGAGAACAGAGACTTAAGCAGTAAAACAGACATTCCTCCCTGCCCTCCCCCATTGTTTGCTTGACAGCTCAGTTGTTTTCTGTCACTGAGGATGCAATTTATTTTTTAATAGAATGTCTAATAAGCGATGCCCATTTGACTGACAGCCTGGTATCTATACATGAAGCTCCAGAACATGTGCTACATTTTATAAATAGACACTGAATCATTTCTAAAACATTCAACAAAATCTATTCTTTTCTGAACAGAGGCACCAAACAAAAATATCTTAATGGATCCCTAATTAATTGCATGCAGAGATATTTGCCTGAGAACACAGAGGAGGAATGAAAAGGTTGCCATATAAATCTTAAGTGTTATTATGTAATTACTGTTAAAAACATCGGGGAGAATCTTTCTCTCTGGATTCAAGATCTTTTGATCACTAGTGTCTCAAAACACAAACTTCAGGGCAGTGCACAACTGACCTGTGGGACTTCTTGCTGTTGGATCTCGCTGTTAAGGCAAATGCCTTTGTTTGGTGGACAAAAATATTAGGGATTTCACGGGAGCTGGTATTTTCCACTATTTTGAAAAACAAATCACAGAACTCATTTCTGCTACTGCCCTCCCTTCTTGCCGCTTGGCTGCTGATAGCCAAAGCGTCAAGAATCTGGTCTTGCGCGTGCATTTAAGGAGGGCAGCCTCAGCAGAATGGAAATGACTCAACGCAAAGATTTTAATTTTTTTTTCTTGTTGTTCCTATTTCTTTGGCATCATCTTACTTAGGAGCTGCTGCAACAAGGCTGTGTTTTCCAGGAGAGGCATGGCTGGGAGAGGCCTGGCTGGTTCAACCCCAAGGGAGCAGCTCCGGTAAGGACAGCACACACTTTTGGAGAGGATTTTCAGCCTGTGCCCTGCACAGGTCCTCGAGGGTATAGGATGTGCACTGTGCGTGTGGGTTGTGCACTGCATGTGCGGGCAGCACACTGCGCTGTCTTTCCAGGCGCGGTAGGAATGCAGCTGAAATCTCCAGCTGCCTTTTGCAGCTGCTTGGCTTTGGCCATGCGCCACTTTCCTCGCTACCCCCCGTCCTGCCCGCTTCTCTTCCCAGGTCCTGGATTACGACTACTATGGGGCTTACAAGCAGCAGCGTCACGACAACTACACGTACAACCAGCTGCTGGGGGACGAGTACACCTTCGACTTCCCCCCCCATCACCACATTGTGAGTGGGGCCTGCCAGGGAGGCAAGGGGTCATTTGGGACTGGCAAGGGACTCCTGGGGGGCAGACCCTGGTCGTGAGCAGCAGCATGGCGCTGTCAGCCTGGCCCACATTGGGGGCATAGCCTGCCCCCACACTCAGGCCCCAGTATGTCCACGGAGAGCACCAGGGCTGGGGCACCTGTCTGAAACCTCTGTGCACATCCGGGCTAGGAAAATCAGTGACATCAGAGCCAGTACAAGCAGCTTTGGGTCTAGAAAACCCAGTCGGTGAGGTTTAGAGGAACTTGAAACCAAGGGAGCTTTGCCCATCTTTCACTGGGAAAAGTGTTCCGAAAGGATTAGGAGAAAAGGGCGGTCCGTGCTTGGAAACATCAACAGAGGAATTTTATGTGGAATTTTAGTGTTGTTTTCCCAAATGAAAGAGTAGACACCAGCTTGAGGGAAGTTCAGATATGTCTGCAGAACGAGTGTGTGTGTTCCCTCCAGCAGAGTTAAACAGAGAGTTCTCCCAGAGCTGCACTGGCTCCCTGCTCCCCTGTGGAGCTGCCAGCCGGAAAATCAGCCCTGGCGCAGTCTGAAATGGGAGAAGACGCACCCAGCTTGATAAGCTTTAACTATCACTATTGATAACTACCATGTGTTACTGCTGTAAAGAATGGGATTGGACAGACAGACAGCGCTGTCTTGTTGTCAGATTCGCTACATTTGTTTGTCATTACGTACATGGTTTAATGTGTCTCTCCCTTTTAGAGTGAGAAGGAGATGGCTCAACTTCAGTGATGTATTTGCTTTAATTTTAGATCAAGAATGAATGTCTAACGTGCAGAAATGCCCTGGCTCTCTTTGACTTGTCTTATTTTGGGAAATTCTACCTGGTTGGTCCTGAAGCGACAAAAGCGGCCAACTGGCTTTTTACTGCCGATGTTAGCAAAGCACCAGGTACTGGCTCAACCTTGCTATTTCAGCTTCAGAGTGCCAGGGATTTTACTGATGTTTCTGCTGAGCATGGGACTGAAAGGCTGCCCTAGGAGATTATATCTGTAACTAAAACAAATTGTGGGTGACCCAACCTGGCTTTTGTTGTAAATGTTGCTTTTGCAGAGGATGTGGGAAGCAGCCGAGAGCGACCATTTTCCCTGTCCTCTCCAAAAGCTGTATTTTACTCTCAGTCACATTGGTGCCAACCTTCTCCTGCACCTGGGGCGAGAGAGGGGAGTGTCTGTGCACCAGAGCCCAGCTGCCAGTTCACAGCTGGAGAAATGAATGTCCTGGGGTAAATAGAGGTGACATCTAGCAGACAGCAGTTTCATCAGGCAGGGACAGGACAGTGCGCTAGGACCAATTCTGAGCTCTCTTGCCCTAGCACGAATTGAAGTAACTCCCGAAGTCCACGAGAGTAACGAATATAAGGTAGCAGGAGAGGAGGATTGACCACGCTCTGCTGCTGCTCCTCCTTGGAGTGAGCTGGGGGCAGAGCCAGGCCCTCAGCCGGAGTGAGCTGCTGTGCATACACGAGCTCCCATGGCCCTGAACAGGGTGTTATACCTGTGCATCGTCTGCCTCTTGAATCTCTCCATCTGGAGCTTAAAGTCTAAAGCTCCTTGCTGCCACCCAACAGATCCGCTCTTCTCTGCACGTCCCAGTTCTCACAGCTTCGTGTGTGTGAACGTTTCTTGCCGGTGTTTGCAGGTGAGAAGCTGGCCCTCTTCGTTCGGGCTACGAGGTAGTTGGTTAAGACGTTCCTAAGGAAGTAGCTTCAAATCCTCAATAGATCTCAAGGGGAAAAAGAGTTGCTGCTGTTTCCTTTCTGGCCCTGGGAAACCCAGGGTAGGTCACATCATAGCCAAGCAGCGGCAAGTGATTTAGTGACCATGAAAACATTCATCCTGCCTGCCCTGCTTTCCCCAGCGCCATTTGCTCGGTGCCCTGGGGCATCTGATCTGCAGCGGGTGTCCGTCTCTCCTTCTGCTCCTAGGCTCGACTGTGTACACCTGCATGCTGAACAGGCGAGGGGGTGTGGAGAGCGACCTGACCGTCAGCCGGATCAGCCCCGGGAGCCCAGCCTCCCCTCTGGCCCCTGCCTTCGAAGGTAAAACCCTGAGCACAGGAGGGACTTCGCTGCCTCCGCCTGCTGGAAGCAGAAAGCGTTTCTGCAGTGGACATGGGGGTGAAGGGGGAATCTCCAGTTGGGTTTACCTTCCCACTGCCATTTCAGGAATGGCTTGGCACTCTGCCTGCCATGTGCTGTGGGGCTGGACCCCATGTGAGCACTGTCTTGTGCCAGGGAGAACATCCTGCCCCATGCTCACCCCTGCTGACAGTTCAGGGGCTGCAACGCCAGTGCATCAGTGCCTTGTTTACTAACTCTTTAGCTGTGTCAGTGCATGAAAAGGCATTTCAGGTCCCGGTGCCCCCCAGCCTCTTTGGCTGAGCTGAGGGAAATCAAACGTAGCAGCAAGGCAGAACCAGGGATCCTTCATGTCATATTTCACATCTCTCCTTAATGAAGCCTCAAACCCTTAGCTAAAAAGCAAGTTGACTCAGCTTAAGTAGCTGATTGTCAGGGGGGAGAACAGCACGAGTGTGAGTGGTGTTTGTGCCTGAAATCCGCTTTATGCTCGATGCCCACCCAGGAGCCAGTTGTGTGGCTCTGGGACATCCCCCATCTAGGATGCTCCCAGCTGTCTTTCAGCCTTGGGGACGAGAAACCGTGGCTGCAGGTTTAGTTTGAGCCCTGCCAACGTCTCTTTAACCTCCACCACCCTTGGAAGTGAACCGTGCTTCTGTTGGCCTTGGTCAGCGCATGTGGGGGCTGATTGCATTACCTGCTCCTAGCCACCTGGCTTTTTCCCCCTACACCCCCCTTGGTCCATGTAATGTGATTATCCCCTTTCTCCTGGGGGCTTATGCTCTAACCAGGTTCTCACTGGCGTTATTGGGTTTCTTAAGCTCTGGAAGGCTGCTCTGGCCTCTCCCAAAGTCCTTATCAGCTGCAATAAAGAGGAATTAAAAGGAAGCAGAGCAGTCAACCCAGAGGGCAAAAATGGAATTAGGAAGCAATAGTGGAGGAGGGCTTTGTGCTTGTCTCCAGCAGCGCTGCCAAATGGCTTTGCCTCGCAGTGATGGGTGTCTGCTGGTGCTACCGCTCCCCCAGGGAAACCAGCACTTCTTGGGGGAGGAAGGAACACAGGAAGGAAGGTTTTAACTTAGATGTTGAATGCAAGCAACAGCCCTGTTCCCACACAGTGTCACCCTGAGATTTGCTGCTTAGGAGCAGCCTGGGGAAGAGAGCAGCCCGGAGCACGGGGTGCCGGCTAGGGGACCGGCGGCAGACGGTGCAGGATTCTAGGTGGGATCTCTCCGCAGCACCAGCCTGCCTTTCCCCTACTTGGGCTTGTGCTGTGCAGCTCTTCCCCTCCCGCGGGCAAAGGCAGCATCCCTCTCCTCTCTTGCTCGCAGACATGCACACGCATTGAGCAGGAAGTATGAAGGGAAGCGGATAGCAGAGCTGCAGTGTTTGATGGGTGATGGAGGAGTTTAATAAAAGCAGATCTATTTTTTCAATTATAGTAGGTGGCTGCACTTATTATCATTATGACAGATTATTGGAGAGCAATTTGGTAGTGGCAGAAAAGGCAGAGGTAAGATCGATTATGTATTAATCAGCTCCCTAACCCTGTCCCTGGGTATTTCTCACCCAGAATTACTGACGAGATGAATTCCCTGTCATATACACATGCCGCGCTCACACTGCTAGTGGCCTGATCTCTCCACTCCTCCCTTTCTCTTGTATATATAGCAACTTCTACATGAGCTGTCCTGGTGAGGACTGGGAGTATCTCTCACTTAGCCCGACAGCAGGGATGTTGGCTGCAGCATATACACCTGCATGCACATGTCTGCAGGCTGCTCTGACTTATAGTTCTTCACTCCCTTAACACTTTGATATCAATTCTATATTAGGACAAAATATTGGAAGCTTTTGCAGTTGGTCTTGAGGGACAAAGAGTTTTCTCCTTCAGATCCTGCAAATCAAAGGAGCAATCCTTGATGCTGTTGGCAAACCTGTGTGTGGAAATATTGCACACAGGCATCTTTAAGGCTTGGCGAATTGGGAAAAGCTCCTCTAGGAGGAAAGCAAGGCTGATGTAGGCAGCGTCTACAAGCCACGCCATGGAAGTCAGGGAAGCTGTATGCAAAGAAAAACAAGTGTAGTGTTATGCAAGCCTGCCGTGGCTGTGGCCGTAGCCAAGGCAGAGGCAGCAAGCACTTGCATAACACTACCTTTGACATTAACTTATTGGAGCTCCTTGCATAACAGCAGAGCAATAAACCCTGAGGGGAAGAGCTTTCTGATCTGACTGTCAGAAGTTGTGCTTTTTCTCAAGACAGAGGTAAAGGCTGCTTCTCTGCTGGCCCCCAGCAGCACGGCCCCCAGAGGCTGGTGCAGTGCAGGTAGGGAGAGCCGTTCCCGCTCTCTGGGTGTGAGCAGGATGAAACTGTGCCTTTGCATGGCCCCAAATCCCAGCTTACCTTTTCTCTTTCGGGTTTTAAAGGTCACTTGATTTTCAGTTTGCTGGCTGAGCCCCACAAGTAAAAGTGTGGAAGTTAGCAGAAACCCCAAAGCCCTCTCTTCCCCCGGTGTTATTTAGTCCTTCCACACCCTAAACCCGCCAAGGTGATGGCCTTGCCCTGCGTTTCTATCACCTCTTCCAGGAATGGAGGGCACGTGGTGCTTTGCAGGATCAAGCCCATGGGCTCGCCTGAGGAAGGACTGTAGGATTTTCCCCTTTCTTTGAGGTTCCCTGTGGGCCGTGCAAGCTCGAGAGACTCAGAGCTGCAGCTCAGCCTCTGGAGAGCAAAACCAGCCAGGAGCTGAGCTGAGCATCGCCCCCAGCCCAATTCTGTCAGGCCTAAAAGGCTGCGGGTCGTCTTCCAGGAGACGGCTACTACCTGGCTGTCGGTGGGGCCGTGGCGCAGCACAACTGGTCACACATCACCACGGTGCTGCAGGACATGAAGCTGCAGTGCAAGCTCCTCGACTGCTCGGAGGAGCTGGGCATGCTGAGCCTGCAGGGCCCACTGAGGTGAGCGCGGGCAGAGCAGCACCCGGTTTTCCTCATCCCACGGCGGGGAGGGATGGTGGAGGGAAGACCTGTGGGGGAGCTGAGTGCTGCGTGTGCCTGTGCAACCCGACAAGCACACAGGGTTTGGTGGGGAGAGGGGCCCATGGGAGGGAAGGGAGCAGATGGCGACCGTTAGCGGGAGAAATGACAGTTGGTGAACCAAACGTGTGCGGGTTCCTGTGCTCCCTCAGAGCTGGTACAGTCTCCTCTACAGGGGTGTAATTTTCCCCTGGTTTTGTTCATGCACTTGCTTGCATTCAGGGGAATGCGTCCATGTCCCTGTTTTGGGCAGTAAGTCAATCCCCATCCACAGCACCTCCTCTTGGGTCGAGGCACATCTCTAAATTCCCCCCCTACAGAGCCCTCTGCCAGGGCAGCCTCATCTTGTGAGCCTCGTTAATGCATTAATTCACAGAGCTGGGGAACCACCCTCCCGAGGCAGGTTTCCAGTTTTGCAAACATTTCGGGCAGCAGGACAAACCCTTCGAGCCCTCCTCTCGCCTCCTCCACCCGTGCCGGCTGGGCAGAGGGAGGGGCAGGGGAGCCCCTTCCTTCCCCGCTGCCGGTGCTGGGAGGGAGAGGTGGAGAGAGAGCCCGGGGCTCTGCGTGGGGCATGGGGTTTTGGGAATAAATGCCAGGATCTAGCTAGTGAGTGACATCCTTTCACCGCAGCTGCTTTGTCGTTTCCCCACAGCCGCGCAGTGCTCCAGGACGTGCTCGACACTGATCTCAGCAACGAGGCCTTCCCCTTCTCCACCCACAAGCTGGCAAAGGCGGCGGGATGCATGGTAAGAGGAAAACATGGGTCCCCAGCGCTCATCTTCCCGCGGGACGCTGTGCCTCTGGGATGTTTACTTGCTGGGACCACCATCCCCTTGTGCTTCTAAAACCAGGCACCTTCCCTGAGGGAGACGTAGTGCCTCCCTATTTCTGCACGGGGCGACTGGGAGGTTTTGTTGGTTTTTTTGGAAGCCTGGGAGTTAGTTTATCCTAATTTGGGGATAAAATAGGTCTTAAAATTCCCAAGGTTTCTGTAGAAAAGAAGCTTAATTTTCCAACTATCCCTGCTTTAAGGCGACCAGAGGTGCGAGAAGAGCTATGTTGGGTTTTTTTAGATGGAGACATGCATCTCCTGGGTAACGCGTGTCTGAGCAGTGCGATGATAGTTTGCAGAACCTATGAGGGTCATCATAGGTCAGATGCCCTGGCGTGGCATCTGAGCCGTCAGAGCCCTGGGCCTGTCATCTACACGTGGCTTTCGGGCAGTTTTTCAAGGACCTCGTGATGGGTTCTGGTGAAAGAAAAGCCTTCAGGCTTTTTAGACAACCCGAAGGGTTGTCTAAACGAACGAAGGACAAACGAAGGGTTTGTCCTTTTAGCCTTTAGGCTCTGGTCTCTTTAGATCAGAGCAGGAGTGTGGTGTGTTCCTGCCCTGTTGCCTTCTCTTTGCTTTCCTAGCCTGCCTGGCTGCTTTGTAGCTGAGCCCACTCCGAGCTTCGGGAAGGAGCTCAAAGTTATCTGTGTGTTGAGTCTCTGTGGGCACATCAATTTGCAGCTTTGCAGTGGTGTTGGAGGAATGAAAGGCCTCCTGCAGATTAGGGGCTAGCTCTGATGGCAGAGATTTATTTGACACTCTAGATCCCCTCCCCGTCTCCCCACCTGTATAGAGGAGGGACGATTAGAAGTAAAATGTGTCATGTAGTCCCTGTAAGGGCTCGGGAGCCTGAGGAGCCGGTGTGTTTGATCACAGGAGAAGTCTGACAACCTTAAGCTTTCTGTACAAGTCCAGATCATCTTGCATTTGCTGAGACTTTAGGACTCACGTCACTGGTTATGTAAGAGGAGTGCAGAAACGGTAATGCGCCATGCTAATACTGAGGGCTAAGCCACTCTGCGTCTGAGGAAGGCAGCAAGTCTACTTTCAGGAGTGAGGTGAAAATCCACCGCTCTTGCCCGGTTTCGCCGCCTGGGAAAGCGTTGCAGCTGGCGGGCTGTCGTCCAGCTCCTGCACACAGGGCAAGGTGCCCAGGCACCTCTGACAGGCCTCGTGCATCGGCCCGACCCTGCTGTGATGGGCTTAGGTCGTGGCGTGCCGTTGCTCAGCGGCCTTGAGAAAGGGAGGCTTGGCTTAAAGCACACGGCTGGGTTGCAAAGAGACGAATCTGTGCTCTGAGATTTCACAGCTCTGGTTGATTGGGCTCTTCCTTCTCACCCAGTGCTGTGCAGCGAGAAAAGCGCCTGAAGTCTCTTCCCTCCTCTCGCCTGACAGGAATAAATGTTGTCTGAAGTTATCCCTAGGGAAAGGGGGTGGTGGTGGTGGTGGTTGTTGGTGTTTTTTGTTTTCCGCATGTGTGAGGCTGCTGATTTAGCTGGTTAAAACACCCTAAATAGAAGAGTCTTTGACCGTGAAGTGTTGTTTTGTCAACATAGAAACATTCTGGAAGAGCTTGCTATTGTTAAATTCTAATATTAGCGAAAAAAGTTTTGCAAGGGTTGGACGATGAGCTTTGCCTTGGCTTCCTACTGTTGTTTGCACCATAGTAAATATTACTTTTTATGTTCTGTAGCAAAAACATCTCTTTGGGAGAGGGCTGTGATTTTTTACCCCTGCCTTCCCAAGGGAAATTTATGATGGTAGCAGTATCAGCATAGTTACGGGGCAACAATTTCCAGCTGAAGCGGGTGGAAAAAAAGGAAGGTTTTGGATTTTGAGCAGCTTGCAAAAGTCTCAATCGTGTACTGCACGTAGCAGTTTTTCTGATGCAGATGAGATGTTTGGGGGAGCCGGGAAATCCTGGCCAGGCGCAGAGCCCCAGGTCCTCCCTCCCTTCCACCTCCCATCGACAGGACGCTGGCTCAGCTGCTCCCAGCGGCACGTGCTGCTGCCGGCGGGCAAAGACTGTGGTGCCCCGCGCCCCTGTGTGCCGGGAATCACCGTAAGGTGGCACGCAGAGATTTACTTTTCCCCCTCAAATGAGTGCAAGGCTGTGACGGGGAAGAGCAGTGCGTGCCTGGAGAGGAGCGTGGTTTTGATAAGTCTAATCGGTCGTTACAGATTGCCCAACGTGCTGCAAATAATAGTTTCTGCTGATGAGTTTATAATCCTCCCTAGGCACTCACATCTGTGACAAGCTGATAACATCTGTTAATAACCTACTTATTCCCTATGAAAGGTATATAAATGCTCCCTTCTTCAAGAGTGTGATTATTTCATTTGCATTTCACTTCAAGTTTGTATAAAAAAAAAAGTTTGCAAGAAGGAAATATCCGGTAGAAATGTTATAGTTTGAGTGTAAATGCCTAAATGCCCTGACCGTCAGAGAAAAGCTTTCTTCCCTTCACACAAAGAGACAACACCGAATTGCAGATGACTGAGTTGAGACTGAGAGGGAAATTAAGGTGAATTTTCAGGGTGGTTTTTTTTTTTTTTTCAAAATGGGCCATTTTATTCCAACACAAAATTAAAGCAAAAGCCAAAGTGTTTATGTGAAACAAATCCCAGGGCTGCAAAGTATAGGATTTTCTTTCTTTTCCCCAAAAAAATTCTACAAAAAAGGTGAGCTCTTCTCAAATAGCTTTATTGAGGTACTTTATAGTACTTACTTCAAACCAGTCACCCCCATATCCCTGAAGGTAGCCTGCTCAGCATGGAGGAGAATTATTCAGTCAATTTATTTCAGCATTTCTGCAATTTTAATAATGTGCCAGATGCTCTTTGGAAGGATTAAAGGTTCTCCCCAGGCAGGGTTGCTGCCCGCAGACCCGCAGCAGCCAGGGCACTCACTGGTCCTGCCGCTCCCGGCTGGGATTCGCCTCCCTCTGCAGCTGAAGCAGAGGCCAGGAGATGGGTCATTGGCTGAGGGCATGGGAAGACCAGGGTCAGATGTGCAGTTAGATGTTGTTCGTTTGCAACACCTGGTCCTGTGTTCAAACCTTGCTTGCATAAAATTTCCAGTTTGCACCCGGTATCTAAGCAGGAAAACCTTGGGGGAAGAACAACCCCCAGGGCTGACATGTGCAATCAGGCAGGAAGGACACAGGGTACAGTATTACTGAACAGTGCATGTCTATGCAGGGAAGAAGGGGATAAACAAGAAGTCCGGGTGCATCAGAGCATCAAGCAGCCTTTTCGCTCCTGCCAGGCCATGCGTCCCTGCAGGGAAAGCCTGGCAGCGTTAGCATCTGTAAAACTCCACTTTTGCAAACACAAAAAACCTTCTTGACTTGTGACTTATGCGGGGAATCTTCCCTTGCCTGAGCTGCCAAACAACATGATGAGGAAAGGAAGAAAGCCGGCTCCTGCCATTGCAGAGCACCATGCTCTCGGCAGCACGCAGGGCTCCCCATGGCTGCTTGACGGGGGATGAAAGGGGAGGAATTCGTTACGTGTGAAAACTAGAGCAGCAGGGTTTCTCAGGCCGCTGGACTGAAGCCATCCCTGATGTCATCCCGATGCCTTTCATTGGGATTAAGCTGAACCCAGCATCTTTAAAAAGATATTGCTAGGTTTTCATGTATTAACTCAGTAGTTGAACAAAATCAGCTAAAGTAAAAGGAGAATTCCAGCGGAGTTAATGACGCTGGAAATTACTGATTCGTTTGTGAGTTTATATATAGCATATTGCTTTGTATGAAGTATCAGAGAAAGAAACCTATTTGAATTTCACTGCTGGATACAGAGTGAAGTTCAGGTTTTCATTTTCTAATATACTTAAAATGCTTTTGAATTGCTGCTCAAAGGCTGGGGAATTTATGCTGTTTTATAATTCCATTTGAAATCTAATGGAAATACCTGCTCCTAAGAGAATTTGGCTCCAGAGGGTCAAAACCTGGCAGGAAAGGCTGAGTCCAGCTGTTGACGCTCTCCTCACTTTGCTAGCCCTTTTCTGCAGGGTTCACACCATGGATTTGGATAGGCACACATAGGTGCAACCTCCAACCCCTGACTGTACAAAACTTCGTACTGCGTTTTCAGAGGATATATGTGTTATACGACACACTGATCTGCTTCATCACAACTGCGGGATGTTCGGTCCCCCGAGAGGCAGTGATTTGAGGGGACGCCTCTCTCCTGAGGAACTTGCTCTTGACAATAAAGTGTGTTTTAGCTGCAGCACTGCCTGCTCAGTCACAGGTAGGGTTAATGGACCATGGAGTTCACTGTCAATCCCCAGAGCATCTCCTGCCGCGATTAATACGGTAGCTGGCTGCCACGTCTTGATCTCTCGCTGTTCCCTAATTAGGTGACACCTTTGTGCAAAGTGAAAAGCTTTCCCGTATCCCTCGTGCTTGCGCACCTCCTGAGTCGATTTTCCAGCTTTCATGCTTCGTTGCGCCGCTGTGACGATGGTTGAAGGAAGGCTGGCTCCCTCGGCACGGCTCTATTGTGAGGAGGCTCAAAATAAATTCACAATACCTATTATGTTTCTTCTCCCCCTGTCTTCTCTCCAGTTCTATTGTTGTAAAGGTTAAAACGTCTTAAAAGCTACCTTAAACTCTGCTTGAGCGCACTTTTATTTTAGCAATGTCTTTCGAGCGCAGGGTGTTGGCAGCGTGGGGGGATGTTCCAATCGATTTTGGGCGAAGCTTTCTGATTGCAGTTTATTGCCCTGCTGGCAATCCTCTCAGCAGGCTCCTGACAACAGCTTGCCAAAAAGACCTGTGAGGTGGTTGGGTTATTGCTCTTTATTCCTGGTACTAGGTGAGAAGTGAACTGAGGCTTCTGTAAAGGAAAGGGCACCTCGAGGGGTCCGTGTTGGGACTAGCACCTGGCATCACCACCGAGTCCTTCCTGCCTGGCCACAGGCAGGGGATGGTGGTGGCTCTTGTGAGACCAAACCCAACACAGGACAGAGCCTGGAGGGAGGCACAAACACGTGTTCATCCCCATTGCAGGGCTGCTAGAGAGCTAGAGGGATGCTTTGGCTGCGTCTCAGTTCGTGGCAGGCTGCGCATCATCCCTGTTTTTAGCTCAGAGCAGGAGGTGGCCAATGCTGCGGTCGGCATTTGGCCACCCTCTGCTTTTCCTCTTGGCACCCAGCAAGGTGGAGTGAAGGGGGCAAAGGTGTTTGGGGCAACGCGGTGGAGCGTGTTCTGCCAACACAGGACACATCACATCTGCTCCTGGTTACCCTGGGGGCTCCTCAGCCGGGAGGGCTGTTCGTAGGGAAAGAGGAGCAGGACTTCTCCACTTTGGGTTGGAGATTTTTACCATTGCCTACAGAATTTCCTTGGGTGAAGTCTAAACACAGCACCCAATTTCTTACTCTCTACCTGCTCCTCTTCCTGCCTGTTCTGGGTTGTTGTTGGTAGTTATTTATACTGTGTAAGAGACCACAGCTGCAGTAAGAGCTAAGCTAACAGCTCCTGCACCAAAGCGATCCGGAATTAACATAGGCAGGACAGACTCAAAGCAGAGCTGCCGATCGTTTCAGGCTCTTCCTGTTAGCTAGACAATCTCTTCCTATCTGAAAACCACTGTTTTAGGACTACAGACCATAGCCTTGCACAAAACTGTGGGGTTAATCCCTCTCCCTAGCCAAGGTTGCCTTTGCCATTGATGATGCGTGTATGTTTTTGCTTGGGAACCTCCTGCGGGTTTTGCTGTAAGGACACGCGCAGATGGTGTGTCAGATTTAGAGGAATGGCAAATTATATGTAGAGAGAATAAGTCAATTCCCCTCTTTACTGTTAATTAGAGATGGGTAGGAAATGTTCTTTATTCCCACAACACCAAGAAGCCCAGCATGTGCTCCCAGTGATGCAACCGAAAGGAGCATTTAACTCTCTATGAAAAAGCTGCAAAAGCCACAGTGGTGCCTTCACCCCTGCCACCCTGCCAACGTCTCTCCCCATCCACCCTCCGCGCTCCGGCACACCGCAGTGGAGCCAACGAAAGCAGAGAGGACCAGGAGGGAGAGCCGAGAGTTGAACTGCTCCTGGGTGGTGCGCCGGCGTGCAAACCTGTTGCCTCCGGTGCCAGGAGCATGTTCACATACAGGCTCTCTCAAACAGCCTTTATTCTGTGCTGATTTTGGTTGTGTCAGTGCAAAGCAGGTTGTTCTCTGCAAGATGGAAGCAGCAAGTCTGTGCTATTGGCATATCTGAGCAGGGAGAACAACAGGGAAATACCGGTAGGGTGCTTGTTAAAGCACACGATGGTTGGTGTTTCTTTAGCTGTCTTGACGTGAAGCCTTCGGCTCTAATCCTGGCTAGGGTAGGTACATGAGGAAACAACGTGGGTCTTGAAATGCCGAGGTAGCCTCAGTGGACCCTGAAATCACTGTTGCGGCTGACTCCCCACAACACCGTCTGACCTGGCAGAGTGGCACAAGCACTAACTCCACTCTGACTCGCTCGTTTTCCGGGTGGAAGCAGGCAAGCTTTAGGCTATGGATGTGTAGTTTGGGGTTCATTAAGGGCTATCGCTTGCTTTTGAAGGCTCTCTCTCCCATCAGGGCTCACCAAAGCTCCAGGGGTTTCTTGTCACTGGACACGTTGCTGAAGGAAGCAGGTAACCAACACTAAGGCAGGCTGAAGAGTCACTCTCGGCTGCGTCGCATGAATATCTCATCCTTGTAATCTAGATTACTGCAGTGCGTCATGTTAAACGATGGTCTTTGGAGCTGGCTCGGATGAGTGTTGCTGACAGCTTCTCTCCTCTGAGCAGTTGCGAGGGGCTGTCATGCCATTTGTACTGCTAGATAGTGTTGTTCATTGCAAACATGTCACGGTGACTCAAGACTCTGCACAGTCTGAAGCTTGTCGCAACACGCCTTCATCTTCCTGAACATGTTGTGCCGTTACGATGACATATTAGCGGGCAGGAAAGCAAAAGGCCAGGTAGCAGGAACTGTGAAGGGGCCTGGAGCTGTGCTGATATCACCACCCCTTCTGCCTTCCTCTGTCCATGAGACGCTCTCTCAGCGCCTGGAGATGGAGTCCAACTAGCCCAAGCCCAAAGTCTGAATCAGCGAGACCTGCTTGTCTCTCAGGGACCTGAAATTGCAGCTGACCCCCAGTCTCCAAGCACTGCTGATTAGTGAGTGAAATGCACACTGCCCTAGTTCAGTGGCTGAAATGTGTTTTCCTGGTGCCATGAAGGCCCCTGCGAAGTTTCAACCCCTTTCATTCCTTGTTAATGCAAGTTCTAGTACAAGAGCACCGAGCAGATAAATGTCTCTGGCTCAGAGCGCTGGTGCCAAACAGCACACACACCAGAAATTGCTGGACTGCCAATAATTGTTTCCTGCAAGGATACAAGATATACTTGGACATAACATACCACTGGGGTTTCCTCCTCGAGTACTGGGTGTCTCAGTCAGGCCAGGAGAACAGGAAACCTCCTCCTTTGCTGCAAGTGAGGGTGGCATCCAAGCCGGCAGTGCCCGTTTCAGTCCAGAAGACCTGGTCAGGGAGAAAGCCGTGATGACAGAGGCAATGAGCCAAACTTCCAGTTTCTCTGCTCCTTTGCATGACCCAAGGGAGCTCAGAACTTGAGCTGCTGGATGCCTTGTGACCGCTCTGGAGGAATCCCCTGGAGAAGGTCTGTGCACCTTTCATCTCCTGGCCCACCTTCTCTGCCAGCAGAATCAGCCCCTGGGTAAAGTAGTGTCTTCCAGTTCAAAATCTCTTCTTCTAGAGCTTTTGACCTTCCTCTCCTGTCACGCTGCATGACTCTGCCCTTTACCCCTTACTCTCCACATTTAGCCTGGGATGTTTTTTGCTCAGGGCTGCACCATGGGCCAGATCTATTCCGAAGCTGGAGGGAGGACAGCCCGTGGCTCTTACTGCCGTTAATGATTAAGGAGACCTCAGGAAAAGTTTTTGAGGGCGTTGCTTTGCCTTGTAGCAAACCCAGGGCACCAGCTCCTTTAAGACACTGGAAACTGCCTGCCCGTAGCCCTCAGCTCCCACATTGCTTTGGGCAAGCCTGCATACCGGTGTCTGAGGGGTTGTGCTCAGGGGAGGCAATCTCCCCACTTCCTACCAGGCCGGCTCAGGGGGGCTCACGGCCGCTGCAAGCTGCTGGTTCTTTGCCCACTGCCTGGCCCTTGGGCCCCTGTCAGCACATATTCAGGAATCAGTGCCATCCAGACCACGTCCTTTCTGTGCTCTCTCCTGTATTCGTGTTTGCCTGGGGCTGTGGTGTTACTGTTTTTCCTCCCTGCCCTGGCTGAGATCCTCTAGCTCGCTGAGGTCTGAGTAGTGGAATAACAGATTGTCGTTTCCATCAGGGTTGCAAACTGGCTCAGAGAGGTGAAAAGGCAATCAGTGCATTATCTGCCAGCAGCCCTGCAGAGGAGATGGGTGGATGCATGCAGCTTTACCAGCACCACCAGCCACCTTTGTGGGGGCGGCAAGAACCGGAGCTGGGGAGCGGGATGCAGATTTGCAGCTGTGTTCGGGCCTGGCTCTGAGCCTCCCGACTCAGGCTCCTGCCCCTGGGCAGCGGCGCACAGCAGGGTGCAAGGCTGGTGCTGGCAGGCAGGGAAGGGGACGATCCCTATTGCAGAGCCATTGGCTCGCCGTTGTCCTCCCGCTGACCTCGGTGGGTGCATGCCGCAGTCCATGCGGACGTGCTGGGCATTGGTCCTGCCCATGTGCGTGGACTGCCATGCAGAAATATAGCCTGGGCTTGCCTCAGGCCAGAGTCCCCAGGAGCTCCTGCAGTGCCTGTGTGAAGCCGGCCCCCAAGGAACGGGCTGCAAGCACCACTGGCTGGCCTGGCTCCAGAGGCTGCGTGCTCGCCTTCCCCCAGGAGCTGGAGATTTCTCCACTTCCTCCCCCACAACGAAGGCGTGAAGCCGAAGGGACGAACTGGAGAGAAATACAGCTGATGCTTGAGGGATGTCTCCAGGGAAGGTGTCCAAGCCGGTTTGGCCACAGCCAGCATGGAAAGCTTTGGGGTGGGGACAAGAGGAGGACGCTGGTCTCTGCATGTCTGGGTGACATAGGGAGCCCAGCAGGATCTGGGTCATGGACAGGGCTGTGCCAACCGCTTTCTTGTGGGAGAGCAGTCCCAGTGCTGTCGAGACATCACGGGATGCATAGCTCTGCCCCAGTGCTGAGAGCAGATTTCTCTCCCGTTTGTGCTCCTGGGGAACACGGGCAGATGGGGAAGGAGATCTCCGAGGAAAATGCCTCCCCCGAGAAACACAGCGTCTGTTATTCAGATCTGCTAGTTCTTCTCCAGAGTTGCAGTGAATTCAGTGTTGTCTTCTGCCGAGCTAGCTTGGTGGCAGCAAATAACACTTTGGGGCACAGTCTCAGCCCGTGTAAACCTGTGCATCCCCGTTGCGTGCCTGGGTGCAGGTAGGGACGCAGGGCTGAGCTCCCGGCAGGAGTGCAAAGGGTCTTCTGCAGGTGCCTACATTGGGAGAACTTTGGTTTTGCTCGCAGAGCAGATCTCCAGGTGGATGACGGCCCCAAACGGCCAGGCTGAAAGTCCCCAGCAGGACAAGCCCTAGTGGGGATGAGCTTCCCCCTCTGACGGGCTGATTCCTGATTCAACAGCCTGACCTCTGACACTCTCCAGCAGATTTGAGCGCTCATAGACTTTTTTCTGCTGTAGCTGAATCAGCAGAGGGAGACAGAGGCCCAGCTGGACCGGGAGCACCGCTCTCTAACCATAGACTGCCCTCGGCTGTGTCAGCCACAGAGCAATGGCTAGAGAAGGCTGGCAGAAAATGCAGCACTTCTCTGCCCTCCAAACTTCCCTCTTGGATCTTGAGAATAGATGGAGCTGGAGGGGTGCAGAGAAAGAGCTGTGGCCCAGACTCATGCTCGTTTCCTTTCCTATTAATTGTGGTATTGAGGTGCAAAGGTTAGGCTGTCCAGAGACAAACCTAAACCGAACAAAATTCGGTATGAACCTGGCTTCGTGCACTCTGAAGAGCAAAGAAAACAGAAAATGCATTTCCCAGAAATAGGACACTTGCACAAAGTTCACGCGCTTGCTTGCCACTGGCCGTGCTTGTATGCTGGCAGGCAGCAGAGCTGGGCCCTTGATTAGCAGCTCAGCAGCCTTTCTGCTGGCCCTTGCAGCTGGGGTCTCCATCCTGAATGATTCTGGCTTCTTGCATTTCACAGGTCCGCGCCATGAGGTTGTCATTCGTCGGCGAGATGGGCTGGGAGCTGCACGTGCCCAAGGCAGACTGCGTGAGAGTCTATCAGGCGGTGATGAAGGCGGGCGCCCAGCATGGCATTACCAACGCTGGCTACAGAGCCATTGACAGCCTCAGCATCGAGAAAGGTTTCTGGCTTTCCTTTCAGCAGCGTGTTGCTTTGCTTCCAGCCAAGGAACCGAGGGCTTTTTTCCCAGCTTGGAGGGTAGGGTAGTGTGACTGGCTGGATGTCTGGCAGCTAATGGCAGAAATGCAATTAGTTCCCCATTCTCCTTGCTGAGACCTTCCTAAATATGAGCTTCTCTTGAGGGCGCTTTGTCCTGGACCAAGTGAATCAAGAGCAATAGGTGTGTCCGAGAGGCAGGGTTGATATCTTATTCTCCTGATACTCTCACCAAGGGCTGGCTGCAGAGTAGGGACGGGCTGGGAGACCCACATTTGCCTCTTGTTCTCTGCAGGGTATAGACACTGGCACGCAGACCTTCGCTCTGATGATACCCCCCTCGAAGCAGGCTTGGCATTCACCTGCAAGCTCAGGTCTGGCATACCCTTCCTGGGACGGGAGGCTGTGGAAGCCCAGAAAGCCACCGGGATCTCCCGTCGCCTTGTCTGCTTTACCACTGACGAGTGAGTATCGCTGCCCTGGGCTCAGCACAACGCCGACGAAGTCAAACAACGGCTGCCCTCCGTGTCCAGCCAGGGACGAGCACCCAGACTTGCATTAAAGCAGATCCCCTCCCCACCCCTTGCACGGAGCTCTGTGGCAAATGCTCGCTGCAATTTTCCATGCTCTAATTATGTCTCTAATTTAAATCCCACCTCATATTCCCTGCCGGATATTTAGTGGAAGTTGGAAACTGTGCGACAGTGAGTGGGTTTGTCTCGTTTCAGCCAAAATAGCAAGAGGCTTTGCAAATCAGGCTAGAGGGGTTTTGCCAGTGCCTGAGATCGGCGTTGAAAGGTTAAGGGGCGGGAGGACCGCGAGGCAGTGCCCAGGCTCTGTCCGCGCTGGGAGGGGAGCAGTGGGAGCCTAGGCCGGCCCCGGGCACACCAGCCCAGCAGTGCTTCGGGCGCTAGGCTGGAGCCAGCGTGGCCAGCCTCGCTGCCTCCTCCAAACACTTTCCCTCTGCCTTGTAGAGTCTCGGCCCACCTGGGGCTTTCCTGACAGCTGCTCTGCTCTGGCCTTGCAGGAAGGTGCCGATGTTTGGCCTGGAGGCCATCTGGCGGGACGGTGAGGTGGTCGGCCACATCCGTCGGGCAGACTTTGGATTTGCCATCAACAAAACCATTGCATATGGCTACATCCACAACCCTGCTGGGGGACCAGTGAGTATAAAGACCTTGGTGCCCACAGCGGGCAAAGATGCGAGCTCTGCAGGCCATGCTGGTGGTTGAGGATCAGAGGGAAAGGGCTTGGCAGCTTCCCTGAGGAAGGATGCTCCGAGCCTGGGAGCAGCTGGGGAATCAGGGCTGGACCAGGTTCAAGGCTGATGAACAGAGAGGTGACACCCGAAAAAGTCCACATCCAACAGTAGGGAAGAAGGGACAGGGCTGGAACTGGCAGCGAAGGCAGCAAGCATTGCAGCAAGTTTGTGGGGAAGCTGTGCTTCCTTCTCCCTCTCCAAAGGTTTGCAGGGGGAGGTAGCGTAGGGTTTATTTTTAAAGCCATATGCCTAAGCACATTGCAAGCGCACTGTCAGCTGGGGAGCGAGACGGGGCAGGCCCCCCCGCGTTTCCCCGCCACAGTGCTTACTCGGCTTTTGACGGAGGAGCGAGACTCCAAGCCTGAGAGGTGCCAGCGTCTTAGCAGCAAGTGTCTTTCTCACCAGTGATCTCAAAGCTGTCATTTTGCATGGCCCCAGCACTGATCTTCAGCCCAACTGCAATCTCCATTGTTAATGGCATCTGAGTATTTAATCACAAAAATGAATTAACTGATGTTGTTGGGAGCAACTGCCCAATAGGAGCACATCAGTCTCTTAATTAACTCCAGGAGACTTCTAGATAGTAAATCAGATGCCTTCATTAACCAGCATGCTGTAAACTCAGAGGCAAGGGAACCTGCATGGGGACAGAGGGCAGTGGATGACATCCCGTGGGACTGCTCCTGTCACAAGTCAAAGACAGTGCATATGTTTGTGCTTTAATCCACTTGCTTGCCTTGACTTTTAATCCTGCGTCAGGGATTAATCCTTCGCCTCCTGTAATTAACCACTGAAAGCTTTCCCCCCACGGCCCCTTGCTTCCCAATCTCCTTCTGTCTCTGCTGGCGCTTCCCGGTGTAACGGGCACCCCTGGGCAGACAGAGGCCTGACCCCCGGAGCTTCGGCTCCGTGCTGCCAGCAGTGCCCGTGAGCTGCGAGGGGGAGCGGGTGGGTGATACAGGCCGAGCAGTAAATGCAGCGCAGCGGGGTGGGCGAGTACAGGAGGTCACACCTCGAGGGCCGCCCCAGCTCTGCGCTGTGCATTTTGCGCTTTGAAATTGCCAGTTCCTCCTTTGTGCCAGAGGGCTGGGAGCTCCATGGGTGGCTTTATACTTTTTGCTAGATTGTCACCTGCAGGGAAGAAAGAGTGGTGAGAAAACAGACAAGAAAGCCTTGTATGGTGCTTGCCCCCCAAATTGTTTGATATCCCACTTACTGCACCTCTTCTGGAGAAAGCAAGCTGCTTGCCGGGAGCCTCAGTACGGTGCAATGGCAAACTAATGCAGAAGGGATAGAGCAAAGGTCATAGGGATGTGGCACGGCTGGAGTGGTGGCTTTGTGGTGGCAGGCATATGTGGGGAGCTCGTTTTGCTGATGTCTGTGTCAGGTCCTTTCCCATCATGGACACCTCTGCTCTCAAAGTCGGGGGAGCAGCTGGCCGTGCAGGCGAGCGCTGGCTTGCTGCCTCCCCCCAAGACGAGTCTGCTCAGAGACTGCAGACGGATGTAGCTCGAGGGAGGAGGTGGCAGCCACCAGGCTCGACACTTGCACGGGGCTCAGAAGCTATGCATTTCTCTTTGGGAAGCTGTGTTGGGACGTGACGGCCAGGAGGCTTTTGGCAAGCAAGGTTTATGTTTTGGGGGAATGTCAAACTGTCCCTCTGGAGCAGGTGGATCCACCCTTGTGGCAAGGGGGATAGCAGCAGGGGATGGCAGCGCGTGGTGCATGAGGGTTAACCCCTTGAGCGCTGCCAGTCGGTGGCTCTGGACAACCTGGCTCAGCTCCAGGCTGGACATTGCAGCAGGGACTCCATTAAGTAACCCCATACTGGGCCCCTCATTAGGATGAACGTTTCTCTTCTGTACACCTGGGTTTTTTTCCACCTTTTCTTCCCCCCTTTTCCACCCTCTTCCCTGTGACATCTTGCTCCTCCGTGCTCCTGGCCTGCCCCACCTGCCTCCAGCTGGTCCTGGGAAGCATGAGGGAGCAGCAGGATGGAAGTGGTGCAGGTACAGGCCCCTCCTGCCTCCGGAGAGGCGCAGTGGCAGGCAAATAAGTGTTCAGCGTGTCCCCGCCAGGCAGATTGATTGCACTGCTCTCCCTATTCAAACACCCACTGCAAGGAAAGCTGGAATGCGGCAGCAGCACCAGCGGGGCTGGCAGGAGGCAGCTGCCTCCCGCGCCCTCAAGGGCCTTTCAGGTGGCGTTAACCCCAAATTAAAGCATTCGGGGCTGCCAAATGGCAAGACGCCGCGTACGGGTGGTCCCGCAGATGGGCCCCCAACCTTGTCGGCTTCCTTTGTGTGGCGGGCGGCTGCCTTCGCTCGCAGCACCGGCTCGCTGCCTCCTGCAGAAAGGCATAGTTCATTAAGCAGATGTTAATGCACAGCCTTAATCTCTCCGCTCCATATGATAACTCCCGCTTGATTTACACAGTAATTGCCGCTGCAGGAGAAGAAAGGGGGAAGCTTTGCGTATGTGCTCTGAGCTCCTGGGCATGGTGAGGGGAAGCAGCTCGGGGAGCTGCTGGCAGGGACATCAGCACTGGGACTCTGCTCTCCCAGTCCCCACGCCAGCCCAGACCCTCAGAGGAGGGTACGCAAGGTGGCAAAGCACGTATTGCCTCCCAGTTGCCCTGTGGTCCGGGCCCCGGTGCTGCTGCAGTGCCAGGTGAGGTCTGTGAGTCTTTCTTCCCTGGAAGTGGCTCTGCACACTGCCGGGGAGAGCAGTGGTGCTCCCAGCTCTCCAGGGCCGGGGAAGGCGAGGACAGCTCCGTAGCATTGTGGCTAAAGAGCAGAAGGAGCAGAAGAGATGCAAAAGGGTCATGGAGAAGTAAGGAGAGGAAGCCACAACTCTGCTGCTGACAATTTGCAGTTATTAAAAAGCACCGAGCACCTATACCCCCTGGTCCCCGGGCTCACAGTGGCCAAGTGGCACAGCTCAGGGGAGCCGGGGGGATGAGCTCCCATTCCTGTCCTGGCTCCTCTGGAGACAAACCCCTGCTGCCAGTTTTAAGAGCACCATGCTTTAGATGCTGTTGAAAAAAATCCACAGCAAATGCCTCCCCCAACAATTAAACACTGGATTTTTTTTTTTGCTTGATGCTTTTAAAATCTCCTTTCCTCCTCTCTGTGCATCCTCCTGGGATGGCAGAACCAGTTCTTCTGCAGAAAGTGCTTCTGCAGGGTCATGTGGAAGCTTGCCGTGCTATCCCGGCCGCAGGGCAGGCCCCATGCCTTGCCCTCCCTCTTCTCCACAGCCTCCTCCAAAAGCACCAGCAATTGGGGCCAGGACACGGGGCTGGGGGCTGGCGTCGGCCGCGTGCCCGGCAGCACAGGAGCCCTGGTGTCTGTGCCCCCCGTGCTGTCCCTGGTGGGGCACTCGTGGCCCCATTCGGTGGTGCCCAGCATGGTGCGACAGCCCCTCACCACTCTGCCTTGCAGGTCTCGCTGGATTTTGTGAAGAGCGGCAGCTACGAGCTGGAGCGGATGGGAGTTACCTACCCGGCCCAAGCGCACACCAAGTCCCCGTTCGATCCGGACAACAAGCGAGTGAGGGGCATATACTGAGCCACTGGCGGCGGAGCCGTGGCAGCAGGTGACGGACGAGCTGATGCTGACGGCAATGGGATGGGGAGAGGGAAAAGGCCATTGATAGCGAACGGTGAAATTCCCAGGTCCCTGGGTGACCCAGCAGGCTCCCGGGGCTGCTGCGAGAACTGGCAAACCTGCAGTCTGCAGGGAACTCATCAAGCAAATTTGGGTCAAAATAAAGGGGAAGAAGGAAAAGTCTAAAGATTTTGTTTCCGTATTTTCTAAATGAAGCAGTATCACTATGGCAATAATTCTTTTTCATGGCTTAATTGACTTGAAAATGTTTTTTTCTTGACTGCAAATGAAGTGTTTTCAATTTTTGACTTTGCTGGAAACCCTTTCCCCCCGAATGTAGTTTCGCACTGCCTGGAAAATGAATTTTTTAATTAACTATCTACCATTAATACAGCTATAGCCTCCAAACCTGCTCTCCCCCAGGCCCTTGCTGTGCCTCCGTCCCGCTCGGACGGGTGCTGCATCCTCTGCGGCTCTGCCCTGGCGTGTTGGAGGTGGGACCGCGCGCCGGGTGCCGCCGGCTCCTCGGGGATACCTGCCACCCGAGCAGGGCTGCGCGGGACCCCGGCTGCCGTGGGGCCCGGCCGGTGCGCGCCGCGGGAGCTTCGCTCGCTTGGGGACATCCTTGAGCCGTGCGGAGGGTTGGGTTTAGCCGGAGGACGCAAGGCAGTGTGCGTCGCTTGCTGCCAGGCACGTTCTTCCCGGCTGTGCAAGCGCGAAAGGTTCGTCCTCTGTCCAGTGGCCAAAGGAACAAACTGGCCCTGGGTCTTCCTGGGGGCAGCGGGCTCCTGCTTGGCTCTCTTCTGGGGCGTAAAGGAAAATCCCAAAGGCAGCCGAAGTTCATAAGCTTTGGTTTTACTGGGAATATTAAAAAACACAAACCAGGCGGCTTTGCTCCGAGCAGGAGGTGATCAGCCTTGCCGGGGCGGAGGGCAGAGGGGGGCCGCAGTGGTCCTGCCTCTTTGTCCTCGCTGTAAACCAGCAAACGTTCGCACCGGATAGACGGGAAGAGGAGCGCGCCTGCCCGCGCCGCTCTTAAACACCCGTGCCGGGGATTAACCACGTGTCGACTGAGATAATTCAGCTTTATCTTCCCGAAAGAAGCCCACAGCTTTCAGACTCTGAGAGGCTGGGAAAGGTTTGCGTTCGCTATGGAAAACGCACCCAAAACAACGTGGTGGGAAAGGGACGGTGGCCGCCGGCGAAGAGGAAGGGCAGCTGGCCCTCGGCACGGGCAGCTGTGCCGGCTTGGTCACCGAGGGAGATTTTTTCCTTAAATCGTGGCTGGGATGGGCGCGTTTCGGCCGGCCGGCCGGTCGCAGCGCCCTTCTCCGCAGCGGCCCCCCCAGCCCGCGGCCACGCTGCGCGGCCGTCCGGGGGGGCTGCTGCCAGGCCCGGCAGCACGGCTCGCTCTCCCGCACCCCGCCGGAGCTCAACAGCCACAAAGCTTATTTATTTATGTATTTATTTGTATTTTTCAGCTGTTTAATGGAGTCATGTTTCCTGCCAAAGGCTTTGTCTTTCCCCCCGCGTCCCTCCCCCCTTTCTAAATCCCGTCACAGAGGTATCGTTTGTCCCTGTCCCTTGGCATCTGGTCACGTTAAGACGCCTGATCCCCCGTGCGGGGGCGTGGGAGGAGGAGCGCGGCGGGGGGCCGCGGCGCGGGGAGGCGAGCGCCGGGCCCCGGCGCTGCGGAGCGGCACGCGCGGCAGCCCGGGTCCCTGCTTCGGAGGCAGCCGGGAAGGCTTGCGGGCTGAGCCCGAGCGCATCGCTGCCCCGTGCCTCGGTTTCCCCCCGGGGCAAACGAGCGTCTCCCCCCCGCCGCCCCGGGGCCACGCTGGCTTCGGGCGCGCGGTTGGGAGGCACAATAGCAAACCTCCGCGTTTTCCTTCTGGGGGCGGAAAGCAGCATTACTCAGAGCCGGGATTGCTAATAACACACTAATAATAGCGCTTTGCAGCTCCGGAGTGCTTGCTGAACTCTGACTAATGAGCCCTACCAGCCCCCTTGGAAGGCAGACGTCAGGGCGCCGACGGGCTTGGGGGCGATGCCGGGAGGGCGGCCGGATGGCTCTCCCGCAGCCGCGGCCCCGTCGCTCACCCGGCGGGTCGCACCCCAGCGCCGTGAAGCGCCGAGGCTTCGGCCGGGCTTTCAGTCCCTCTTGCTCTTGCCCAGGCTGACGGGGACGGGGGAGGCCGGCCGAGGCGCCGGGGCAGGCGGGCAGCGCGGCGCGGGGTCCCGCAGCGTCTCGGTGACGGTGGGAAGCGGCTGCTTCTCCCATTTGCCCTGCAAGAGAGGTGGGTGGCAGTGAGAGCACGCGGGGCGCGGGTGCCCGGACCCCTCCTCTCTCTCCGGCGTTGGGAAAAATGAAGCGTCCTTTAATGCGTGAAGTGCTTTTAAGCAATACCAGCGTGTTTTCTCATAAGTCATTACTAATTACTTGCGTTGCAGAAGTGCCCACGAGCCCCCACTCGTGGAGCAGATCGCTGTGCACCGTGCTGCACAGAACCACCCTGACGAGGGACTTTCTGCCCCAAAAAGCGGTACCCACCAAACCAGACGGAGACAGCTCGAAGCAGTGAGTCCTACCAACTGGCCAAGCTCTCAGCCCAACCCTGAAAGGAGCTTTTTTAACAGGCATGGGCACATGGGGTGGCTTTGAGGTGCGATTCGCAGCGTGGTTGTTACGTGCGGATGCTCCGACCCCGGAGGGATGCAGCAGCCGGGGTGAAACGCCGCGGAGCGGAGCCGGGCAGGGCCGTCCCCGCGGCCGGGGCTCGAGGTGCCCAGAGCCAGGATGAGCTCCAGCTCTGCAAGGAACAACCTGCCAGATGCAGACACCACTGAGGGCCGAGCCCGCGGGGCAGTATCGGCCTCGGGCATGACTCGGTGGCCCAGGTTAGCGAGACGCTAACAGGGGCTTGCAGCAGGGTGCAAGAAAGCAGTTCGGTGCCAGCAGAGCAAGGCTGAGCGATGCTTCAGCACCGCTCCGGCTGGGCTCCGGCTGCGCCTTCGTGGGGAAACGTCGGAGACAGGCTGAGCTCAGGTTTGAGCAGAAGGAGGGAGGTCTGGAGCCGAGAGGCAGAGCTGTGAGTCATCAGCAGGAGGAGGAAAGTTGAATTTGTTTTCCGATGAAATTCCTTGCAGTTTGTCAAGCAAAACGGGCCGCTGAGAGCTAGCACCGGGAAAGGCCACGGAGAAGGAGGCGTCCTCCCGGCACGACGCGGGGAGCAGTGGGAGAAGGGCAGAGCAAAGGAGAGCGGCTGCCGCGGGAGCCGTAAGGGCTAAGAGAGCGGCTAAGCACAGGTGGCAACGCAGCAGTCGCCCCCCACTCACAAGAAGCCGTCGTCGCTGCCCCGCGGGGCACCCCGTCCCCACAGGCCCCCCTGCCCCGGGCATCCACACCTCTCACTGGCCTCTAAAGTCCGTGATTATCCCGGCTACCGCCTACGCTGGCTGCATTGCAGCAAAGGATGGGGAAGAGTTGGGAATAAAAGGTGAAAGGACGCTCCGCTCCGTTGGATGCTTTAAATAGCCCGGGGTGGGCTACGCTCTGCAGGCAGGAGAGGAAACGGTGTTTCCCATGAGCAGGCAGATCCGCATCGTGGCTGGCAGGGGACTCCTGGCTCCGGTGCTCAGGACACCACAGGGACGGGGCCCGCTGGATCCGGCCACGCTGGCCGTACGCAGGATGCTCCTGATCCCGGCCCCGTCGCGTGGCGCCCAGCCCCGCTCCATCCCTGGGACCAGCCGGGCCCTGAGCCGCCTGCTCCTCCTGTCGGCTAGCGCTTCTCGAACCCCGTGCTGACACCTCGCTCCACGCTGTCGTTTTGGAGTATATCGAGGGCATTTTGAGTGTTTCGATGGTTGTTCTTTTCAGTGCTTGTGTGAATAGAAATCTGAATATAGCGACTCTTCCAGTCCCCGTTTTCTGCCTGCCGGTGTAGAAGGGGATGCATGGGGCGCTTGCACAGCACCCCCGCTACAGCGACTCGCCGGTGTCACCTTGAAACACCTCTGTGTGAGAGGGGCTTTCACCAAATAATTAACAAGGCCGAGCCCTTGCAGAAATCTAGCCAGGTTCGGGATCACTGCGCTGCAGAAACGCATAAGCTGCACTAGAAGCTGGTGCCGTGCTCTTAACAGATACGCTGTGCAAGAAACGAGATGTCTTAAGATGTCTTAGACCCTGCTTGCTCTAAAAACACAGCCAGAGCAGGAGGGAAGCTCTGGCCCCTTTCTCGTGTTCAGGAGCGTGTTGCACCCGACCCGCTTTGTGCTGGCGTCAGCTCTGCTCGGTTCAAACCTCTTCCCAGCTGCCCCCCCCAGGCCCCTCCGAAAGCAACAGAGCTGCCTGCGTCAGAATTAAGAGGCAGAGTTCATACTTCATCCGCCGCACAAAGCCTCTGTACCGCCGCTGTGCCCGCACCGGATGGGCCCGACGGGGAGCGGAGAGGCCCCAGCGCGGGCACGGCTCAGACCCAGCAGTACGGACCAGGGGACTGGAAGGGTTTCTGCCTGCTCCAGAGCCGACTTTGCTAGAGGAGTTTTACCAGGGGCGAAAGCTGAGGGTCTTCCTTGAGATCAGCTCCGTGCCCTCCCTGTGCTGCGGTGAGCGCTGAATCCAGAAATAACTTACCATATAAGTCACACT
Organism: Struthio camelus; assembly: GCF_040807025.1. Classification (NCBI taxonomy): domain Eukaryota; kingdom Metazoa; phylum Chordata; class Aves; order Struthioniformes; family Struthionidae; genus Struthio; species Struthio camelus. The sequence goes on from NC_090961.1 coordinate 4,952,587, forward strand.
TCCATCACACTGATAAATGGCATCAGGAACTGTTGGTATTCATCATCATCATTGTCATGATGATCACTGCTGCGCCTGGTTTTTCTTTAAAGATCCCACAGGACTTTAGCCTTCGGCTTTGCTGTATCTCCGTGTTTGGAGATTGCACAGATGCTGCATGTAATGAACTCGTTCTGCTGGGACCTGATGTAATTTGCCAAAATCCTGAAAAGCACCTCACCTTTATCCTTGTCGTGAAGACATCTCTACTTTAAAGCTCAGGTCTGCCCTGAGAAATAAGTCTCAAAATTGCTTTATGCAAATGCGTCTCCTCTAATTGAATCTGGCCGAGTACATCGAGACTGCGCTCGTGGCTGTGGCGTATTGTTTTAAATGCCAGGCCTGTGACGGGCTCTAAAATCTTGCTGACGTTGTAGTTCCCCAAGACAGCTCAAAACTCCCTGCTCAAGACACTGCTTGTGGCAGCAATGTGCTAAGCACCAGAAACCTTCCTATCTTACTGGGGTCGCCCTGCGCGGGGGGAGATGCAGTTCCACTGAGCTGCTTTTTATCAATCGCCTTGAGTTTTGCTGTAAAGTGTGTCAGAGTTTGGTTTCAAAGTTGTACATACCGGGAACCGGACAGCTGAGGATTTATTGCAGTGCATCGAGATGGGCGCAAAGCCGTAGAGGGATTTGAGCACGTCCCTGTTGAACGTGTTCCAAGGGACAGAGGCAAACTGCTGTGGGACGGAGACCTGCGGGCACGTGCAGACCTCCTCGTCGTTGAACCTGGTGCAGGAGAAACGCCAGATTGAAATGTAGCAGAGATGTGCTGTCCCCTTTCAACACCGGAGGCATCTAATTCCTCCTTGCTCGGAGCTCAGCCTGGAAAGACTCCCAACTCAGCACATGACAATGGGGAGAAACCAGCTCAGCACAACCAGCACCTCCACGGGGAAGATCTGGGGCGACCTGGACTCCCTGCAAGTACAGCACCGTGCTGTGCAAGGTCAGCATCTTGTCCCTCTCGTGATGGGGGAATGAGCTGCAGCCTGTTTCTCCGGCAGGGATATCTGATGACTGCCTTGGAGTATGAGATAGCGTCTCCATGTAAGTCTCTCTTGCAGTGTGTCGTGCATTGCATCTTGCAGGGAGGTCCCTCACCTGGTGAGATCTCCCTTCCCAGTGTCTTCCACTATATCCCCCCTTAGCAGTTGCATCCGTGGGGGAAAGGGGAGGACAGGAATCCTCTTTCCCCCTGAGCCCCGGTGTTCAGCCCGGACTCACTGCTGCGGTCACTGAGCGCCCTGCAACCCGCACGGCCTGCACGCCCCTAGCACAGCAACTGCACAGCCAGAGCTTTAAACCCCCCTTTTCAATCCTTTCCCAGTATTGCTAGTGACTGGTTTGGCATCGATCCTCCTGCCTTCACCGCTGCTGTGCAGGGGCTCGGTACCTGTTGACGAGGTTGAAGTATCTGTGCAGGTAGCCAGGATCCACAGCGCTTTTGCACAGCTCCAGCTGCGTCTGGGGGTAGTAGTGCACGTAGTTCACACACATCTCCTCCATGATGCCAAACCCGCCCTGCCAAGAGAGGCACACGTGCCGTACGTGCCGCCGGGGAGCTCAGCCGCCGCATAATTTGCCGCGCGCCCAGGACCCCACTGCATTCTGCACAAGCCGCACAGGCAGCGGGAAGGTTGACGGGGCTGCAAAGACGCAGCGCGCACCCCTGCACGCACGCTCGCCCGCCCCTGCGGGTGCAAGGGGTCTGCAGCACGCTGCCTATCTGGCCATTTATGCGAGGGCAGGCATTCAGGCTCGCTTGCATAGTTCATACTAAAATGCAGATTTTCTATAATCCCGCTGCTATATTTAGCTTTGTCCCTGTTGATGGTACCTCTGACAACCTCTTTCTCGCTGCCTATGTAAGAAAATAATACGCACTGTCAAAAAAAACGCCACTTCTCTTTAATTACAATTAATACCTGGTTTGTGATGGGAATTAGACTGACACACGCTACTTTTCAATTAGCACCTTGGCATCCCAGCTGCAGGCGGCAGAGCCTAGTGGGTTCACGTCATTACCACCCTCCCTCTGCTTTCTGGCTCTGAATCAGCCAGAGTTTATGCGCTGCCGACCTTGCGAGCCTCCCAACCTTGGGCCTAAGTGAGCTGTCTAGTTGGTCCCAGCCTTTCAGCCATCTCAAACTGAAAGGCAAACGCACGAGAGCCCCCACGCACCCGTGCACGCGCCCTCACTCACCACCGTCGCTCGGCTTCTGTCCTCCGTGTTGTATGTGCAGGTTGTGATGAGTTCGTCACCCTGCGAGTTCGAACAAACATGCGATTCTGTTACACAGCAAAGTTTTCCATCTCAAATCAGCATGTTTTGGGATCGGCAAGTTCATGAGGGCTCGGGACTTCCCTCCCAGATCTCTGCTCTCCGCAGCAAGTTAAAATAGCATCAGGCAATCTGCTTTGCCAGCCCGCACTGGCCTCCAGGCAGCAGGAGCACCCTAGGCAGGTTCCCATATCCCAGGAATGGTGGTTCCTGCTTTCTTCCCTTTCTAAGGATTTCTGAAGGGCTGACGCACCTAAAAATGCGCATGGCAATGTTTTGAGTATATAGTGCCCAACTTGATAGCACGACTGCGGCTCCCCCTCGGTGGACTGTGTTGGGATGCAGGTTGCTGTGTGGCTTGCTCAGCCTGCAGAGCTGCCCGGGGAGGCGACCGGAGCACAGCCCTGGGTAAGATTTCGGCAAGTGCCAAGGCTTTTGGATGGCCTCCTGGGGGGTGACTGCTTCCATAGGCGCTCCCTGCTTTGCAGCCTGGTCCTTCCTCACCCGTACAGCCCTGCTCACGCCTGGGGCATGTTCAGTCTTTGTTTTACCCCTGTAAAGGCCTAGCATCAGCTCTTTGCTATTTATTTACTTACAGAGCTGGCAAGATGCAAATATGCACTTTTTTTTTTTTTTTAAGTAATGACATATTGCAAGAAATGGTTTGGGCTTTTTTCCCCCTCCAATACAGAAAAAAAAAAAAAGCAAAAAACCCCGAGTATGCCTTTGCTTATTTGCAATGCAAGGAAATCCTCTGGCTGCAGGCACTGCCCAACCTCTTCCCCTGCTGCCCCAGGTGGAAAAGGACATCTCCTGCACGGGCACAGCTCCAGCTGCGTTCACATCACCTCCTGAGAAGCCTCTCTGATAGGGGCACAGGGAGCCCAGCTAAACGCTTGGCTAAAAGCTGTGATGCTGAATCAAAGCTAAAGATGCTAAATTTAGCTACAGGCACAGTTCAGTTGCCCACACACTGGTGAGACATGGGCCCTGGCACACCCAAGACATCGCACGGAAGCGGCGGATACGACCCGGAGCCTGTGGGAGCCCCGTGTCCTTCTGCAGCCCCCCAGGAGGTCCCAGATGGCACTCGCCGCCCCTGCGCGGGCAGCAGCCAGCCGGCGAGCCCCGCGGGATGCTGCTGGCAGCGGGCTCCCCGCCGAGCAATGAAGCAATGTCAAGGATTCACAGGTTTGTTTAAGGGCTGCTGGCAGGTCTAAGCCTCTGAGTCAGGGCAACGTCTTGAGCTATTTGGAAGCTGCCACGGTTTTTAGAGCCACTCACCGGAAAAATGGGAACCACCTCCTTTAGCATGCGGATTTCCTGGGAAGAAAGGAAAGGAGCTGGGTTAGGACTGCCGTGGCTTGCTCCCACATGCTGCACCCTGGGGCACGGGCACTGGATCAGCCCCACGGGTGACGTCCACCCGGGTAGCCAGGAGACCCCGCTGCTCCCTCTGGACCCCAGGGTGGCTGTACCTGGAAGTGAGGGCTGTAGTGACTGTCCGCGTTCACGACTTGCCGCTCTCTCCCGTCCCGCGCCAGCACTGTCACCACTTTCCTTCCGGCCAGGTGAGTGTGGAGCTGCGAGGCGAAGATGCGGATACCCGCAGCCGGCAGCGCCTGGAGGAAGCAGCGCTGCTTGAGCCTCTGTGCCCAGCCGCTTCCCTCTCCCCTCCCCGGATCTCCTTGTCTCTCACTTGGGACCGGCTGGCCCTTCGCCGGGCTCCGAGCACACACATAATGGGGCTTTGGGGACTGCTGTAGAGTTGGGGAAGCTCAGAAGCCAGCTTTCTGCAGAGGTACGGACGATCAGTCCCCTGTCAGATTGAATTTATGTGTTGTCATGCCCTAAATTAGCAGAAGCAGCTGAGCTGACTGCTGTTTGCTGCCTTGCATTTGTTGGCGGTAGCACAGATGCTTCCTTGTGGGTAGGCCCTACAAAATTATCCACTAAAACTTCCTTGAGAGCAGAGTGGCTGTTTAGAAAACATACTTGAGAGCTCCTTGGAAAGAGAGGCAAATCTTTGCGTTACACACGTCTAGGCATGGTGAGTGCAGCAATAAGTTTTCCTAGATGGGGAATGGTACTCCTGGGAGCCGGAGCAGATGGCTCCCGAGCAGAACGGCCTTCGAGGGGAATTTGGCATGTCCCAAGCAGCTGGGTAATGCTGCTTGGCGTTTGTTTTAAGTGGTAGGTTTTTCCTGCCAGCATAACTCCAGGGTCCCCTCACTGGAAGGGGCTGGAAGGGGTTCAGGGAATCTGAAACTGTGAATTTGGGGCTCTGTGCTCCATGCTGTGTCTCCGCTGTCTATGACCTAGGAAAGGCCATTTACAACCCTTCTTCTCCTATGCAAAGGCAGCGCAGAAAGGATATGCTCCATGCAAAGGCACGGTGGAGGCACCAGTCCATGCAGGACCTAAAGCCCCAAAGTGCCAGGTTCGTGCGCCGCCTCCTGCACTCGCAGGCACATCCTGCCCCAGGGATGCAGGCCCTGGTCATCCCCAGTGTCGCCCGCCCCAGTGCACTCACCAGCTGGGTGCACTTGTCGGTGCAGTACCCCGTCAGCAGGAACTCGGCTTCCCCCGGGGGAATGGCCATCACTGGTGTGTAGACCAAGCCGAGCTCCATTATGCCGGCATCGTGGCGGCGCAGGGTGGCTGTGTAATAGAGGCGGATCCCCGAGGAATCGCGGCGACCTGGCAGGCGAGAGGACAAGGCTGCAAATCACGGCGGGAGAATCAACTGCTCCTGGGACAAGGTCAGACGTGAAACATTTGGCTCTGCTGTAGCGAGTTTGGGGAGAGGTACTCCATCCTCTCGCTTGTGGCTCTTTTCCCATTTGCTGTTCTGATTATTTTAAAATCCTGGATAAGGCCTAGTCCCCTAGAAAGGTCACCAACTTAAGGCCAAATTGCTCCCAAGAGAGAGATGAAGGGAGTGCCTTTGGAGAGCCCAAAGCAGGAGGACAGATCTTGAGATGCTTTGAAGAATTCCCTCAGAAATACAGGTCATTGCATCTTCTTCAGCTGCACAATCTGTCCAAAAACTAAGGCCATGCAATTAACTGGGGGCCTGGCAGGAGGGGAAATGCCTATTGGGCAAGTACCTCTTGTATTTGTAGAGCTCCTGGGCTCTCTTGCATTTTAGGTCGCTCCATTTAACCCCACTAACATCCAAACACAGTTAATGAGAGCTGGCGAGAGCCACGTGCCCGCTTTGCACTCTTGGCTGATGCTGACCGCAGGGCAGCAAGGGTGGGCAGCAAGTTCAGCTGTGAAGCAAAACCAAGCTCTGGCTCCTGTTCGCCACAGCCTCCTTGGAAAGCAAAGGGCAGGCTCAGTAGGTCAGGAGGGGTTCAGACTTGTTTTGAACTCCTGTCTCTGGGCTGGAGCCAGGCAAGGAATAAGAATAACTGGGGAGACACTATTGGTTAACATGCAAAAGCAGATAAATTATGAAAGACATGAGCTTCGTATTTATAGACGTGTTTCTTCTCGAGTTGCCGAATGTGCTATGATTGATCAACGGTACATATGCTCTGGTCTCCTAAAAATATACTTGAGTAGTCAAGAAGTTACTTGATTTTATGTAAATGAAGAAACTAGGTTGTTTGGAATGCTTTTTCCCCTCCCTTTTTTTATAATGTGTCTCCTGACAATGTTATCAAAGCAGGAATACCACTAAAGCAATATCTAAATTTCCCCATCCCCAGCCAGGCTGCTGCTGTATTCCTGGTGTTTTTGGTACCAGTGTTGCTTTGGGCTCTGAGCTCAGGTCCACCATCACCTTGCACAGGAATCAGGGGTCCATGACACTTGGCCAACAGCCCCTCTAAAAGCTCCACTTTTGGTTCTTTTCTTGGTTCTTTTGTTTTATTTGCTTAGAAAGTTCCACAGGTCATGCCTGTAAGACTGCACAAAAGTAGGAGGCTTCAGCTCTGTGTTACTCACTTACCTTTGAACACGAGGGGATTGTGGTAATGAATCTCAAGACGCAAATATCTGGAGGAGCCTGGACCGCCGAAGGCAAGACCTGCTTCTTCAGGATAGTAGAAGGCCTGCAGGCGGAGGGCGGGGGGTGTTAGGGGAGCTATTTTTTCTGGGAGGAGGCTGACAAGGCATGGAGGGGAAGTCTCTCGGCATAACTGTGGGCATGAGCGTGGACTGGGGACACGGCTTGTCCCCTCCATTGCTTTGTGATGGTGAGCTGCTCTTGCTCGGAAGCTTCTCTTCTTTCTTCAGAAAGCTTCTCATGTGCCCTGTATGGACATGTAGTGCCATACTGACCAACATCGGGGGAACTGCACCAATTTACAGAGATGAGGGGCTGGTCGGGGAAGAGGTGGAAATTCAGTCGTAGCTGGGGGGAGGATGGGAGCCTACACAGAGAAGAACCCAGATCATGGCAGAGACCAGGGTTGGGGTAGCCCACATGGGGAGTGCTCAACCTGGTGGCCTGCTCCACCATGGAGAGGACAGGGAAGGAGAGGGAGATGGTGGCCAAGGAGTGATGAGTGTGCCTGGTGCGGGGGTCCCCTCCTGCACCCACCTGCGCTCCCATGGCCCATGCCGCCAGCACGTGCCTGCAGAAGTTCAGCCGATCTGGCTTCATCTTGGCGTCGCAGGGCCCATTGTAATGGGGGAAGCTATCAAACTCCGCTGCACACTGGAAGACTTCCATGTGGTGGACAAGGGCCTCGTTGCCGGCTGTGATCACAGGCTCATACTGCGAAGCGGGAGATGGGGAGACGCATTAAGATCCCTCACAGACAGCCTGTCTCCAGGGGCTGCTTCCCTGCTCCGGCTACAGGACCAACTCAGAGTCCACCAGAGCCCATAGAGAAACAACCCGTCCCTTCCCTGCAAACGGATACGTCTGATCAGCAGAAGAGCTTCCTCTGTGTTGTGACAACTGCGTCCTTTGCCAATTTTGCTGGGCTGAGGTAACCTCAGGGACATTGGTTTTTCATATGGAGGGTCTTGGACACAAGAGCTCTACCTGCAGCTCTTGAGTTTCATCTCCAGCTGACAGCTGCTCCACGTGCAGGAGGCAGGGGATTCGGTGCAGAAAGGGTGATTTCAAACCCACTGGAGAAACAGCTCTGGCTAAAAGCGCCAGCTGTAGGAATGATCCGCAGCAGCGGGAAGGTATCAGGAGTTATGCACTTTTTACTTACACACAGATGATTCACTTCACACCATCTGTTGGAGAGAAAATCCTCCCTCTGAGTTTTCCTTTGCGGCGTTGTCTCTCCCTTATAAAGCGCTAAGCCTTCGCTTTGGTTCCCCTTTCAGGTTTTCCCTCTTCCCCTCCCATGGTTTGGGCTCTGGGTTTGCCAGGCCACCTGCGGCACCATCCCAGCTCCTGCTGAGCAAGGCTCTCCAGGTGGTGGGGCAGGAAGGCCGGGGGCACCCTCCAGCCGCTCCAGGTGAGAGGCTTTCCCCATCCTTCCCGAGAGCTGGGCTGTCCCGAGCCCCTCCCCAGCCCCGTTCAACAGCCGGGCACGAAGGCACATCCCCACCACCATCCTGCCGACAAGCCCTTGATTTCAGCTTCTCGCAGCTGACGTGAGGGTGTTGCTGCCTGGTGGCATGGCTCTGGGAGGTGGTTGGGACCCGGTGGCAGGGAAGCTGTATCGGTCCGAAAGCCTCTCTGGGAAAGGGCAGGGAGGAGGTGGACTTTGCAGAAGGGCTTTGGAGCCCATGAACATGACTGACCCCCACATCCTGGCCCCTGGCTGAACCGACAAAGGACGTTTCTCCTTTGAGGGAGGAGGAAGCTTGCTGAGGGGCACTAGGAAAAACAGCCCTCTTTTCCTGCATCTTACCATGATAATGTGATGTTTGGGGAAGCTTTTTGGAAGCTCTGCCATGTAGCACCAATAGGTTGTTTCCTGGCTGGGAATGACAACATCAGGGGCTGTTATCTCCATGGTCTTCATGTCACTGGGCAGTTCAGGGACACTGATGTTGGGCTTTAGCAGTTGCACCCTCTGCAGGCCCCTGGGGATGGCGGAGGTGTTGATGGCGTGCAGGGAATGGACCGGCTTCTCCAGGATCCCGTAGATGAGGTGCACGGTGCCATCCTGAGGTGAGAGCAAAGTGTGTCAGGTAATGGCAATGTACTATTAGCACCCGTATTGCGGGTATATATATCTGTGGACAGGCCCTGACCCCTCTCCAGATGAGAGGCCATCCTGAGTTCACCGTGAGCAGAAGCTTGGAGAGGAAGAGGGGAAAAGAAACTCATGAAATCCTCCCTTCCTTCCCAGCCTCTGTCAGAGGGATATGGCAAGAAGGTCTGATGAAAGGCTACTGAAAGCTAGCAAGGGTGCCACTGAATTCAGTGAGCTCTGGACAGGGGATAAGAAAGAAAGGAAAAAAAGAATAATTTTCTCTTAAAGGACTGGAGAAAAAAGACCTGCAAGTCTCTTCCCATATCACATAGATTGTTTTCCTCCAGGTTTCTCAGTATTTTGGCAGACAATAGAAATTTCTCACCAGGAGACATGCTTTTGGAAACTATGAATAAAAACTCAAGGACACTCCATGCCCACAACGGCTTCAAAATATCCTGTCCATCAAAGGCTTTCATCTGAAATGAGCCTGGTGTCAACTCCTGCTCCTCACCCAGGGCCCCTGGGCAGCCCGTCCTCGGCTGAGACCTTGTTGCTCTTTGATCCACGCTAGGGATGTTTCCCTCACCTCCACTCTTGCAGAAGAGCAGTGAAAGCAAAACCAGAGAGATTTCATTGAAAAACTCACGAGCATACCTCAGCGGCTCTATTTACTCTACCTTAGCTCCAGCTCCTGCTAAAATTCTTCTCTTCATTTCCACCGCCCCTCAAGCAACACCTCTTTGTAACATGCCAAACACTTGGCTCCAGCCTGCAAGCTGGAGCGATGCAGAAGGGTATTTATATAGACCTAATACATACTTAAGAGGAGCGGAGGATGCAAACCAGCTAAAATCCACATAGTATAGAGGTTTATAAGGGGTTGTAAATAGATCATGCAAAACATTACTCATATCCCTGGGATGATTATCTATCGCATGCTTCCTTTCTGCCCCAAACAGCATGAAAACTTGCTGCTCTACTGGAAATGCAGCGCAGGTAATATGATATAATATAATGTAGTATAATATAATATTATATAATATAATCATGTGGACTCAGGGTTTGGAGCCCTTCTGGGTGTCACTGGGGTGAGGAGAGACCAGCCCCAAAAGCTGGGCTGGGGGCCAGCAGCGGTGGGTGCTGCAGAGGGAGAGCGATGCTGTACCTCTATAAGGTAGTCCTTGGGGTCACAGGTGCTGAAGGCTCTTCGGAAGAGGAGGTAGAGCCCCTCAGGGGCCCTCTGTGCCTCGAGGAGCTGGTAGTCCTGCTGGGAATCCATGTGGAGCCGCCCCTTCTCATCGCTCCAGGCATCCTGCAGGAGGAAAGCCACCGTGGTGAGCAGGCACGCCAGGAGGCTTTGCTGACTGAGGCCAGTCCCAGGCGCAGGAGCAGCACGCAGCAGCGCCTGCTGCTGGAGCCACAGGTCTCTTCTTGGTTTGCCCTCCAAGGTGCACCCTGGCCTGCATCTTGGAGGCCATGGGCATGCTTTCTGGCAGTCCCATACCCCGTGAAATGTATGACCCAGCATAAAAATCCTACTTAAAGATGTTTAGGGGTTGAGATGCATTTGGGGGAGGTGAAGTTGATGGGGTGAAGGAAAGCCTGCAGGGGTATGAGATGTTGCATTGGTCTGCGTGCTTGGGGTTTATGTGGCTGGAGAAACTTTCTGGGGAGAGGGTGATGGGTTCTCCAAGATCCTCAGCATAAAGCAGCTGCTCTCTATTTCGGATCAGACCCTTGATTGCCTGTAGCGTTGGCCCAAGAGGTCACTGCTCCCTTTTAAAACCCTTATTTTCTTGTGGCCAGACTCTGTCACGCTTCCCCAAGCAGTTCCCCTGAGCCCAGCGAGGCCTCCCAGAAAAGGGCTCTCGGTTAATAATGGTGACAAAGCCTCACCAAGAAGCAAAGCAGTGGATTAGTCCAGTGTTTAAAGAACTGAAGGTATGATCTATAAAACCCTGCAGGAATCTGGGGCTAAAAGGGAACAGTGTCGTTGTCCTGATCCTTTTCATCTCCTGTTGATGTCTTTTGTCTACTGAGAAGGAGAGGAGCCTAAGAGCTACCTCGCTGCATGTATACCAGTGGCATCACTTCTTTTATCTTGGCGGAAAAAAAGGGAAGAAAAAGAATAAAGCATCCTGGCATCATCTCAGCCCGAAGTATGGAGTGATATTTCTAGAACATATTGTCCTTAGAGGGGGAGAGTAAAATCAGCTAGCTGAAGCTAGTGTGGCATTTGTTTTTATAGGAGTATGTTGTGCAAATTAGTCTTGTAGTACATGGGGAGGTTAAGCAAATTTGGATCTTTTTAACAGCTGACATACTTATCCAGAAGAAAGGCTGCTGAGAGAGAAAACCAGGACTGCAGAGATTTACAGAAATCTCCTTGCAGTATTTAAAGGATGCTGTTCAGCACCCACTGAAAGAGAAAGCCAAAACACTGCACGCATGCTGTTTAATTCAGCACTGTTTGTCTTTCGGGAAACACAGGAACACAGATTAGAAATGATCTTTTATGTTTTTTTAACATGATGCTGTGAAATACTGTAGCATTTGGGTCATCACACATCCTGAATGGCTGGTAATTAGCAGGAAAACAGTACAGATAATAAGCCCTCCTTTTCAGCCTTTCATTATACTGCAGATCACATTGCGGCTGATTGTGAAAGAATATATTTTATGGTTAATTTCAAGGAAGTATAGAGGTACAAATTTAACTTACTGGAAAGCCTCACACGGGGAAAGATGTGAATTGCTTTCTGCCGTGAAGCACAGTTGCAACCAGCCTAACCTGGTGGTCAGGGGGTAGGCAGCTGCTGGAGAGCACAGGATTAGCTGTTGTATCTACAGCTTCAGTGCAAAGATACATCGACAAAGAACCTAGTAAAATGGACTGTGTGCCAAAAAAACAATAGTTTTCAGTTGCAAAATCAAATAGCAAAATTTGAAATGAGTTTCTCCCCCTCCCTATTACCATCAGGCGTTTATGTACTGCCTATATACATTTGTGTGCTTAATTTCTGATAACACTGTGCTGCTAGCAGTCAGCCGTCAGATTGTATTTTCCTGTGTCGTGTTATCTTTGCTGTAGCTTCAAGTGTGAGCTATTCCTGGCTTATTGATGCTGGCAGGAGCAGACTTTCTGCATGAAAACTTTTGCACTTTCTCAAAGTCTTTAATGGGAGCTTTGGTTAATTTTTAATGTGGCTGACAGAAGTGCCCGAGTGAACCAAGCTACCGATGCATCCTGCTTTTGTGCGTGTGTGTGTGTATGTGTGCACGCGTGCACTGTGGCTGTTATGCACAACCACCTGTTAGAGCTCTTTGGAGATAAATGTAATAAAGTCATCCAGTTTTGATTCCACTGTTAGCCTCCCTGAACCAGTACCGTAACTTTTCTCCTCTCTTCTGCGTTTGAGATCCTATACCCAGCTCATAGCGCAGCTCTGATCTGTGGATCCCTCGGGAATAGAAACCATGAAGCCCTTCTGAGCTGCCTCCACCTGAGCAGCGCAAGCAGGCCAGGAGACGGCGCTCAGCAGCATGCCGAGCCATGGTCCAGCTCCGTCTTCCCAAACCACAGGCCAGACTCACCCACTGGTTGGTAATTCCCGGGGAAGAAGCCCTGAAACCCCACGAGCAGCTTACCCCGAAATATGAGTTGTGCCCATCACTCCAGAGCACGGCCAGGTCCGCGTTCTCGAACTCGCCCCGGTCCGACATGCCGAAGAGGAGCCCAAACTTTGGGTCCTTGACCAAGATCTGGAAATGCACCGCTTGCTGGGGGTAGCTGACATTCCAGGATAGCTCGAGCAGCCCCCGGGGGTCCAGCGGCACCTTGTAGGGAAAGTAATTCTCCTGGGGAGCCGTGCCTTGCAGGGCCACCACCAGGACCACCAGGAACACCGCGATCATGGTGAAGTACATGGACGCCACCTCCCGCAGCTTGAAGCTGGGACAGGGGCACGGCTTGCTCCTGGAGGTCTGCATGCTGGTGAGAAGGACACCTGTGCGCCGCGCTTTTGCCATTTATGCGCTGGCCCTCCTGGGCAAGCTGGGTAAGTGAGGCTTTTTAATTGCATTTGCTCGTTGGGAAATTGGATTGTGGTATTGACCCCCCCTGCCATCTCCTCCCTCCCACCTCCTGGCCAAACACTTGTCATTCTCTGTCTCCCCTTAATTGGCTCTAATTGCACATGGATATTATCAATAGCAATTGGACTCGACTAGGCTGATGTTATTCGCTCTTAAATCATCCTTAGCGGCTCGAAAGGGCTGTTCACCTGCAAGCTGCTCCTGCTGAGCCCTGCACGGCCACGCTGTGCCCTGCTTGCTTTGCCAGCTGCCCAGCTCTGCGTCTGGCCCTGCCTGCTCTCTGCGGTGCAAACTCTCTGGCATCGTCCCCAGGAGCCTCGCGAGCCACAGTTCCAGGGATGACATGATTTTATCACTTCTGATCTTCTCCTTCGGCCCTGATCCTCTGACCCCTTTCAGGCAATCTGTGCTGATTCGGTTAAGATCCTGGCCTTGCCCACCCAACTTGGGACCAAAACTGGGACAGGCTTTTGAATTTGGCCTCTTCCTCCTCCTCACATCCCGGTGGCTCATGTCCCTATTTTCCTTGTGTGTACATGCAAACACCGAGCTTGTTTTTCTCTGCATGTGCACCACTCTCTAATGACAGCTTTACTGTAAATCATTATGTGTGACAACCCATTCCCATCGTGTAGATAATCTCCCTCCTTGTTCCTTGTGGGTCTCCCCTGTGTCCTTCAGCCTAGGAGCACTTGTTGGTGGAAAGGCAGCCAGACCCAGGGGATCCAAGTCCCGGGTTAGCCGCCAGACGGATGCAGGGCCCTGGTCCAGGACCCTGCCCACGCTCTGCTGGGTGCAGGTTGGGGGATTGCTGCGTGCACCTTTTTCTTCTTTTTGCTCTTCTGAGCAAGCAAGCAGGGCCACAGCTTGCAGGCCAGTTGGCCCAGGCACACGCAAGGGGCCATTTCCCTTCCCAGAAGAGGTGCAAGACTCGACGGCTCTTTGGCTCCCCGGTGTGCCGTGTGATGCTTGGGCTGCGCAGGCTCCCCCGACACCAGCACAGCCCTCCTGGGCACCTCCACGCTGCCCAGCGACCCTGGCCGTGCTCCTCCATCCCCTTCCTGGCGCCTCGAGCCAGCTGAGCCAGGCTGCACCGTCGGGGCCCGTCCAGCTGCACGCACCCGCTCGGGGGCCTGGCTACGGCACAGAGCCCGGGGAGCTGCTTCTGTATTTATGTATTGTTTGCAGGCTGGTCTCACTGGGGACATGTTTTCATGAGATGCTGCAGAAACCTGAGCTGACTCGGGCAACCTGGAGCCAAGCAGTCGTCTATTCCCCCTGTACTTAAAAGGAGACAGCGCAGGGGATGTCCGTTCTCCCCAGGTCTGAGCCTCCATCCACTTATTAACCTGTTAGCAATAGTTTTACATGTTGTGATCAAATCTCCTGTCTCCAGGAAAATGTTACAGCTGTTCATGTGAGCAGGATTCGTGCCCATGGCAGCAAGCCTGCCCGTGGTGCAGCGTCCCCAGAGCAGAGCTGGCCTGGTGGTGCTGAGCTGGGGTGCTGGGCTCCTATGAGGTTATTCCTGTGCGCCCCGGTGTTGGGGACAACCTCACGGGCTGCCAGCATCCGTGGGACACCGCAGTGCAAACCGGAGTAGAGTCGCCCTGGCTTATTAACAGACAAAGAAACTGGGGAATTAAATGCGAATCAAAGGCACGTTATTAACAAGCGCGCCGTATCGTTCATCTGAGCGCCTGGGGCACGCGGAGAGCGTGAACGGAGGCAGCCACTGCGGCTGGCAGCCGGAGCTGCCGGGGACTGGAGGGGACTGCCAGTTCCTTCTCCTATCCCCTCTCCAAACACCCGCAAGGGGATGTATTGCTTCTGCAGAGCACCGCAGGGACTCGGTTCAGTTTTCCAGGTGGAGACTTGGGGTCGTTTTAGTTTGCAGGTTTCGTGGGACCTGAACTCAGCCCTGCACAGAGAGCTCCTGCCCTTTCAGCTTGCGTTTCGCTCCTGTGATTTTTATCATCTGTGCTGTAAGGAGGTTAGCACGTTACGGCCAGCAACTGGGGTGCGCTCCTCTTTTCAAATGGGGTTGAACTGGGATGGGGCAGGGAGCGGGGGCAGAAAGGAAGATATCAGCTCTGCACAGATTATTTAGATAATTATCCCCTGAGGTTGAGCATCTCAGGAACAAGAAGGCAAATGGGAAATGCCACAGGCTTTGAGATTTGCTCTTGTGCTTTCTAATGATACGATTAGCCCAAAGGAGTCCTGATGCTGAAGAGGACCTCGTTGGAGCTCCCACACATCAAGTAATATTGATAGTGTTTTAAATATTGTCCCTACAAAGCTAAATTTCAGAGAAGACACTCATTTCCACTGAACAGTCAGAAATACCTCTTCCTCTTCTCCTTCCTTCTCTCTTCCTCTTCTTCCTCTTCTCCTCAGTCCTCTCTTCTCACCTTTGCCTGTTTCATTTTTGGCCCTTGCAAGCCCAGCACAACATCTAAGCAAAAATAAGGCTCCCCGTGCAAAGCCCAGCTCTTCTCCCAGCCCTGGCTTGGCTCCGATCACAGGCCCTGCCTGCCTGGTGCTTTGGAGATGTTAAATATTTGAGATTTCTTTGCTTTCGTGGCAGCTGGCACTTTGGCTCCAGCTTAAACACACCTTTTGTCCCCCCACCCCAGTTTAATTCCTTTAAAGTCCGATGCGTTCCCTTTTGGTTATTAACTTTGGTACGTTAATTGGAATTGTAATGAACAGCCTCAAGCTGCTGGCGCACACACACTGCCTTGGTGTAGGCTCGGAGTTTGTGGCTCACGTGACAAGCGCTGCTCTCGCACGGCCTCTGCGCCGAGTCCCCTCGCGTCCCCTCTGGATCTCGGGTTTCACTCGTGGTCCTCGGGGCAATGTCACGGGGCAGAGCCGCATTTCCCAGCCCTGGGTAATGAGAGGAAATGGATTTAGCTCTGCACCCGAGCAGCGTTTTAATGACTCCTCAATGCGTACACCTCTCGGTTGAGTTCAATGAGCTTTTACCGTCCTAAGAAACGACCGTTACCCAGGAACGCGGCGACTGATCCAAAGCATCTCTCTGTGTTAGGTGACCTGCTGGTTAGAGATTTTGCTCCCTAATACAGCAGGGTCAGGCAAAAGGCCAACGCGGAGAGCAAGCCAGAGAGCTCGGCTCTGCCAGGCGAGCGTATCCCGCCTCGGCTGATCCCGTGGCGCTCCGGCCCCGGGGAGCCGTGACTCACGGCGCGTCGCCCCGGAGGACGCCGGCCGCAGGGGGATGGCAGATGCCGCTTGCGTCTCTTTGGAAGAGGCATGTCGTGCTGGCTTAATGTGAAGGCGGTCATCGGGGACGGCCTGGGGGGACAGCTCCTGGGGCCGGGCTTTCGGGAAGCGTAAATCAAGCCCCGGGCTGGCCTGGCCGGCGGTGCAGCAGGAGGGGGCAGGCGCCGGGCTGCCAGCGGAGCCGGGTCTGCACCTCGCCGGCGCTGCCCGGCGGCGAGCGGCTTGACTCGTCTGTGTCGGCGCCCGTCTTCGCCGAGGAGGAGGCGACGTCTCCCTTCGGCGCGGGGCGAACGCCTGTGCCTCTCGCGCTGTAAGATCCTTGTTTGAAAGCGGTCAGGTGGAGGTCCTCGCGTCTTCGGACGTGCCTCTTGGGGCAGATGTCTGGCTGCAGCGCGCCAGAGCCTGAAAACAGCTTTTTACCTTGCTCCGTTTTTAACCTTCTCCAAGGGCAGACTTGCACGCTTCTCCTCCTCTCTCGGCATCGCTTCCTCGTCGTACGGGGAAGGAAGCTGAGCTGGCAGCGTGGCGGGAAGGAAAACGATCCTCCTCGGGGGGAGAAGGGGGTCCTTAGCTGACAAGTGCTACCTCTGTCCCGCAGAGGTGAAACGCCAGGTGCTTGCCAGGCGCAGGTGGCATTCCTGCGCTTTCCTCTGCTCACGGATTTGCAGCAGAACAGCATAACGCTGGCAGGTCAGCTTGCAAACAGCTGAGCTTTGGAGATAAGCAGTGAGAATGTATTTAAAGAGAAAAATATATATTTATCTATGTACATATAAATATATATTTATATATATATATATATATATATATATCCCCTTCAGTTTCTCCTGAGTAGCTGCTCATAAATCCGGGCAAGGAGCAAGGATCCAGCTTTCCACTCATTGCTCTGGGTGTTTGTTTTGAGATCTCAATGAGAAGCAGAAATGCCCGTTTCTTCACTCCAAAGCGGTCAGGCTCCTTGGCGGTGGCAGAAGGACTCCCCGCTGGCGGCTCACCAAGAGGAGCGCCAGAGAGGGCTGTGAATTTGGCTCGTTTCCTCCAAGTCAAAGCTTTGAGAGAAACCAGCTTTCTGCCCACCTGCGAGCTCTCGCCTGGGCCAACGCCGGCACGGTTGCTCCAGCGTTAGCCTGGGAGCACCCTGCGCTGGAGGCGAGACTCTCGTATCCCCCACAAAACCCCTCTGCCCTGCACCAGAGCTTGCCAAATCCCCAGCACCCGTGGGCAGAAAGGAGGTGAGGGTGCAATAAGGCACAAGCGATATCTGGAGAGTGCCTTGAGCCCCTGGAGAAGGGCTCTTTTGAAAGGACCGTGCTCCATCGAGTCCCCCTTGCCGCGTCTCGGCGTGCTTGGCGCTGTGCGAACCCCGCCAGCGGCAGTCGTGTCCCTGCTGCCCGTTCCCGCTGCCGTCCTTGGCAAAGCCGCGTGGTGAAGCCCCCCGGCCACACGCTCCAACTCCCATGGCCGCTGTGCTTTTCATTGCCGCTCGTGACCCCAGATGAAAACGCAGCCCAAAGAGGAGACAAGCCGCAGTCTGCAGAGCCTTGAAAGCAGCAGGGTCAGACATGTGTCCTAGGGACCGCGGCGAAGCAGGCTGCCTGCGCGGCTCCGTGCGTCCCAGCGGCGAGAGGCAAAGGCTGCCTGCCTGGAACAAAGACTGACTTACAGGTAAGTAGGTTTAAACACAATTGATGCACTAAATTAGGGATTGAAGCAGGCAGCGCCCCTCCAAGCTATAATAAATTGCCGCACTACCATAAATGTAAATTCAATTTGGGCAAGGGAAGGGAAAGGAGGGAAGCTTGCTGTCTGCTCTCCTGCAGACGGGACACGCGGCGCACGCAGGTCTCTGCGCCCGGAGGCCTCTGACATTCACAGCTCCCCTCCGCTGCCCCATCGCACGCCACCGCCCTGATCGAATTTTCCTGGGCGCTGATGAGGTTAGGCAGCATCTGACTCAGGCTGGCCACCAGGACCCGACGCGGCGCGCGAAGCGGGGAGGGAGGTCGGACGCGCAGGGGAAGAGGCTCCCGCGGGCGGGCAGACCGCCGGGGATGCCGGGGCCCCTGCCTGCCCTGCCCAACGCTGGCTGCCGTTTCCCTCTCTGGGCAGACCCACCTCTGGTCTCCTTCGCAGACTAAAAGGCTTTTTTCGTTGGGGTTATATAGCGGGAACTACTCAATATAAGTTCCAGGATCGAGAGAATTGTTCATTGTCCTTTCGAGAGAGGATCGCTTTGCTCAGTTCTGTTCCCGTAGCAAGTCAGAGGGGGTCTGCAGGCTTCGAGCTGCCTTTGCGGCGCCCTGGGCAGGCTTTGGGGTACTGGCGTTGCAAATCTGAGCTGACTTTTGCCTGATGGAGGCATGGGTGAGGACTTCAAAGCGTCTCTCGGTGATACCTTGCCGGGCCACGATTCGGGGTGGTTAGCTCTCAGCCCCAGCGTTTTGCAGCGGGACTGCAAGACAGCGGCTGCACGTGGCTGGAGCAACTGCTGTTTAATCCGCAAGCGGGGTGGGTGCTAACTGCAGTGGGACGCTCGGAGGAGACCATGGCTCCACCAGGTGCAGGTGGGCAGTGTTTCCTCCTGCTTGAGCATCAGTTTCTGTCTTAGCCTTGTTAAACCAGTGCGGTTCCCAGCTTCTTGTTTTCTCCTAACCTATTTCACTCTTTTGTCTTGCTCAGGGCCAAGTTTTCTCTCGTGTACGCTGAGTACTGCCTCTGCCACCCCCTGCGAGGACAGAGTCGGGATGCAACCCAGCCCCGGCCTTGCGGGCGGACCTCCCCGCTGCCGCTGGAGGAGCTTCCCCTAATCGGTGGCAGACTTGGCGCTTGGCCACCCTGCACGGCTCGGTCCCACTGCTCCCGCAGCGGAGGCGAGGGCTGAAGTGCACGAGGAAGGCTGAGCACCTCCTGTCTCTTCCACCTTTCCTCTTGAGCCGGCCTGTCGTGCACCCTGCGGCTCTCCTGCGGCACGAGAGGAAGGTGCATGGGCTGTAGCAAGCACCGTAGCACGGTGAGTTGGTTTTGCAAGAGCTGGGAAGAGGCCAGAGTTTTGGGAAGCATCATTTGGTCACTGTTCCTCGGGCGGCGCTGCCTCACCAGGCGCTCGCGCCCGGGGGGCCAGCACGACACCTCTCCGACAGGCTGCTCGCGCAGCTCAGCATCCTCGAGACATTCCCTCCCCAGGGCTCCCTCCCGACTCCTGCTGCAGCTTAGCTACCTAATGAAATCCTACTTCGCTGTGCATGCTATATTAGGGTTACCATGGATATGGTACAACAAACACGGGGCTGTGGCTTTGTTATATAAACAGGAGAGATTGCCACAAATACCCAAAATATCTGAAAAGGACGGGAAGAGACTAAAGCGTGCTTTGGGTTTGTTTATAAAACCACGGAAGGGTTGTGCGATCAAGTGGATAGCTCCAGTGGGAGATGGGAGAGATTTGCGTTAGGTCTGAGATGTGGCGTGCAGTGAAGTGGTGGCCTCAGCTCATCGCAGCAGAGTGCAGGCCAACATCTCCCCTCCGCTGCACAGCCACCTCTCGAGGGAGGGAGGGATCCTGAGGTGCAAGTGTTTGATACGGCTCAGAGACATGAGCTTGGGTCTCGCGGGCAGGGAGACTTCTCCTGAGTTGGCTGTGCCTGCACGAGCGGTGGCTGCTTGGCGGCTCCCTGCCTGCTCAGGTCTCTGCCCGCTGGCCAGCCAGCGCCGCAGGGCTGCCAAATGCGTGGGACATCAGAGACGCCGGGGAGGGGAAACAGCCGAGGGACTGGGGTTTGCTTGGCACAGACAGTGGGGGCTAAAAGCACTGCTTGAGCTTGTTGGGCGGGTTATACGGCTCTGAGCAAAGCCCTTCGGCTTGAACTTAGGGTCTAAGGAAGTGAATAAGACTTAAAGATGCATTTAAGTGTTTATTGCAGCAGTTCATGAAATCAAGCCCTACTGTGATCCTACTGTGAGGTCTGTGTTGGGGAAGGGTGTTACTGCTCTCTGACTCCTCAGACTATGTCCTGGTATTGCCTTTCAACCCCCAAACGCATGCACAACCTGGGCTGGCCTGAGGGTCACACATTTACCTCCCATGCAAGCATTTGAAAACCCAGTAGCTCCTGGTGACTGTCTCCAATCTTCAAGAACTTTTTAAAACGATCAAAAAAGTGATGCTGGCTAGGCTGTTTATTGAACCTACTCATGCCCAAGAGCTGCGCTCTCTGCAGCTCAAGGCACAAACTGCATCTTTCTGTAGTCAAATACATCTAACCTGAACTTTGTGTGGATCTTGGCCCTACCCTACTTCTGCCGTATGTGAAGGGATCCTGCAGCCTGCAGTTAGCAGGGGCC
The DNA here is from genome assembly GCF_040807025.1 of Struthio camelus. Lineage (NCBI taxonomy): Eukaryota > Metazoa > Chordata > Aves > Struthioniformes > Struthionidae > Struthio > Struthio camelus. The sequence continues at coordinate 4,972,719 of NC_090961.1, forward strand.
AGGACTGGTGATGTGGTGGGGACATACAGTTATCTGCTCTCCCATAACTGCCCACACCTGAGCCTGCTCAGGCAGAGCCAGCCAGCTAGCGTTGTGCCATCTCAGGTACAGAAAGTCCTTTGTACTTGAGTTTGAGGACTCATGTAATTTAAAGAAGAAACTGCTCTAGAAATGGAGGTGGGATGTAAGGGAGATGGAAACATCAGAGTGGCTAAAATTGTATTGCACTCCCACTCCCCTGCCAATAAAAATACCATAAATAAAGTGGCTTTGCAATAACCATCTCCACGCATTGTAACACAGATTCACGTGTCCCTGCAAAAGATGCTCCATGCAGGATAAACCCTGCTCTAGCCTCATTCTGCTGGAGAGGCACAAAAGACTTGCCCCAGTCCTACCACCATGTTGATTCTTCCTGTCTTTCCCCTGCAGATGCTATCACCAAGCCCCTAGTCAGTCCCACCAGTGCCTTATTTCTCCTATCTTCCTTGCTCCTCTGTGGGTGACCTCCTCACAGTGACATTGCTGCTTCTGCTCCCTCATGGCCTTCCAGATGCCTTTCACTTCGGGGCACTCACTCACCCATTTGTTTTCTCTCCCGTCACTCTGCCTCTTAGTTCTAGTAGATATCTTTCCATGCTTCATTACCTAGTCTGTGGTGGAGAATGTGAAATTCAGAAAGATCTACTTTATCATTTAAAAACATACCAAAGCCAGCTTTTACTCTTCAGGCATACAACACGCTGCATTTCCCTTCTGCGTTACCTGTCATCCCCAATTTTGCAGGCCCTGTCTTAACATTCATGAATCAATCCCTCACATCACAGGAGAGGTGGGGAAATGTTCTTTGATTTGACAGAAAACAACAGCAAAAGGAGCTGGAATTCTCCGTGAGCGTGAGTCCAGGGGAAGGTCTGTCTGCCGTGGGAGTTCGCATGGGCGGAGGTGGATGCCGAGCCCTTCTGTGTGGTCTCTGCACCACAGTTTTGTTTCACCAGAAGCATTACAGGGCCTGATACCAGCCTTTCTTGTTGCTTTTTCTGTAGCCATTGTTTTCTGGCACTAAGTTGCTTCCTGAAGATTACATAGCAAGCCAGCATCAGCATCAAGAAGAGCCAAGCCGGACGAAGATACTGGAGCAAAAGAGCCCAAGGAGTTTGCAGGTGGAGCTTTATCAGCATACCAAAAGGGTTGATGTACTGAACGACAGAGGTTGCAGGCCTAGATCTGCCTTGTACGCTTGATGTCTCTAGCAGGTAAGATAGTAGAAGATATAATAAAAGATAGAAAGAGTGGATAAATATAATGTACTTCACAAAACTCTGCACGGCTCTGGTACGGGGAAGTCCTGTCCTACAAACCTCTTGACATCCTTTGAAGGGGTCATTAAGCTGGAAGGAGAAGGTGTTTCCCATAGATACTGTCTCTTTGGCTTTCCAAAGGCTGTGATAGAAGACTCTGCCCTATTGCCACCATGGCCTGGCTACCAGCGAAAGCTGGATTATTCCCCCAGCTCCTCCCATGGCCTTTCAAGCCAGCAGCCCCCAGTATTCCTGCACCCATTGCCTCTGGGGCAAGGACTGTCCTGCATAAAGGGGCATGAGGGAATTTGTGGTGAGCATCCTTAAATTCTCCTCTCCGCCCCCATCTCATGCTAAGCCCTTCCTTTTGTCGGCACTGCCAACTGAAGAAACGGCTGGGCAGGATCACATTACAGCAAGTTAAATATGTCATGTTGTGCACAGAGGCACGAGTTGATGGGTGCAATGCAGCATGATGTGCCAGGCAACGCATACCACAGAGCAGCTTTTAAAGGCTTGTTCCCTTAGAGCACCTCTGACCCGTGTCGTACTCTTTGAGGCTGATGTTACTCAGAGAGCCTTGGCTTATGTTGTCGGTTACAGGCAGGGGCAGTTTAGCACAGCGAGTGTGAGGCATGACAGCTTGTGGAACTATGTAACTCATCAGTTCAGGTTAAAAGACTTACTTAAGAGGCATTTTTTATTTGTTGTTGCTTTGTTAACTTTTTTAAACTGACCCATCCCTCGGCACTTTGAGGTCTTCACCTCGAAGGATAGAGAGCTCTCAGACAGAGTAACACACGTCTGGCCTCAGCAGACCTGGTCCCAAAGCATTTTCAGCTCCGCAGGTGCCTGAACCAACGTTGTAAACCACAGCAGTGGCTAGCAATAGGTGCAGCAGTGGCGACAAGCTGGGGCATGGTTAGGTCTGGGGTCGTTAGGAGGGCTACATTATAAGCCCAGCAGTTCCTACATTGCTGGCTCTGGTTTTGGGTGATTAAAGCAGAGGGGAGCATAAACCTGAGAATCAGACTGCTGTTTTCACCTAAACAAAACATTTGCCTTGTAAATGCAGCGAGGATTCCTAAGATGCTGAGAGCTCGTGTTCATGTCCCAATAAGAGGAGGATGACATTGTGGAGAATTACGAAGCTGCCTTCATGAATACTTGGGATGGGCTTGGAGATTGTCCGAGAGGAGGTGTACTACCTAATCATGGGCAAGAGCAAAGTGCCAGGCAGGTTCATGAAGGCTGGGCAGCTGATCTCAGTAGCAGGAGGTGAGCCTTGTTCGGTGGTTAAAGTTGCACACACAGGCGCCTACTTACTGCTCAAGAGCTTAAAACAAAAACAAATGCCACAGAACAGCAATAGAGAAGGCCCTGCCCTTAGGAATGGGGGGGGGGGGGGGGAAAAAGGTCAGTATTTGGCAAGCTTCTGCAAGGTCGCATTGACACTGTACCTGGCCACTGCATCTACACCCAGCTTGCAGCTGTATTTTCTGTTGTGATCCGTGGAACATGTATGGGCTGTGCTGGTAAAATGTGTGTGGGTAGTTTATTAGAGCGCTAACTCTGTGTTTTCATGTTGGAGATCTGCAGCCCAATTCTGAGGAACTGGCAGAGGCTGCGTGATCCTTTAGTAACATTAAGCGTCCTCTGCTAAAAATTAGCTCTGTTTCGGATGTATGTGTGTTTTCTTGTATCCGCGAGAGGCCATCTGCTTGATTTGTATTGTGTCCACTGAACAACTGCAATTGCTGAAAAAGGCTTGAATCTAGAACTGGCACCATCATCTCCACTGAGCTGCTGTGGAAGCCAGGCTGGTGGAGCACTAGAAATAAATAAGGAAAACCGAGAAGTGTTTCAATAGCTCATTGCTCCCAGCAATGTACAGATTTGGTTGTGGTTTGTGGTCACATAGCCTATAGGTCAGGTGGCATCTTACTTCTGAAGGAAGATGTCACTCGGGGCATGATAAGTAGATGGGAACCTGCTCTTCCCTGGTGGCAGAGCATTATGAGTTGCTCTCTGGAGATGGAGCTGCCTGAAGGTGGGAAAAAGGCCTAGAGAGTGGAGAGCTGGGTTTCATCTTCTCCATCTACCACATTCGCCCTGTGTAACCTTGGACAAGTCCCCTCTGCCTTAGCTCCCCAGTGGTAAAACAAGGATAACAAGAATTGCTCTAGCTCTACAGGGATGCTGGTTCCAGCACTGCAAGGCACTTGGGTGCTAAATGAGGGGAAGATCGTACAATATTGCCAGGCAGTTTGGTCCCAAGTTCGGAGGGAGGTGTGAGAAAAGCAAGAATTTGTGGCTGCAGGAATGCTGCTTGAACCTGTGAACTTACGGAAGCAGTTAACACTGTGAGCAACCCATTGGTGGTGTCAGAGGAAAACAGTTGATTATAATCTGAAAACTTTGCGTAAAACCCACAAATGATTTGGCTTCTGGCTGCTTCTGGTCTGTTTATCTCACAAACTTGGCAGACACAGGATACTTTCCAAATGGCAAGGAGGTTAGGTAAAAGGTAGAGCTGGCCAGTTGCCAGCTCTCAGGGTTATCAACTGGCTCCCATACTGCAGATACTGGATTAGCATTTTTATCCTGTAAAAATTTATATTGTAAGGTCTATGGGACTGCGGCTTTCTTCGCACTCTGTGTTCGTACAGCACCTAGCACAATGGGCTCTTGCTCCCAGCGGAGGTCTTGCATGCTGCTGCAGTATGGAAATATATTATAAAACCTTTGTCGCCGTCATAACTGATCTTCACAGATTTGCTCTGAGAGTAAGCGGACATGGTGTTAAGAGTTCTGGAAAATATATTGCTCAAGGTAGCCCAAATAGTTGCAAAGCCCTTGTTATAACATTGGTTTTCCTTGCGTCTATCTTGCGCTCAGATTAGTGGAGAATTGCTTTGACACGTTCATTAGAAAAGCAGCTTAGGAAGCAAGGAGCCTGTTTATTTTAATACAGGAATACCGACATTGACGCTAAAATGAATGACCCAAACAGAGAACCTCTAACTCTATCTATCTTCCACATTTCTGAACAAAGATACAATGATAAATTGCTAGACAAAGATATTTGACCCACAAAAGTAATAAAAAGCTAAAATTGTATTTTCTTGGCATAGCCTTTCAATATTTTTTTCCTATAGGCCAAGCAACCTTCAAGTGAAACTGAACAGGAGGCACGATGCAGTCATTTCAGTGCTGACCGATAGAGTCTATAATAATTAAAAAATAATAGTCTTAAGTAGACCCTCTAAAGATAAACTATTTCTTGTTCCCTTTCTTTCATTTCTTGTCAACAGACCGGATGGCTTGCCTTTCAGATCTCCGCGCAGGCGTTTGAACTGAGTGCAAAGTGTGCTGAAATTACTGGCAGTAATTAGTTTATTTAGGGAGCAATTAATTAAATGCGACTGTTTCCCTCTCTATAGATTAAAAGAGTGCTATAAGTGATATCATCTTAAAAAGAGCAGATGTGCTATAAAAGGACCAGAGACCAATTATTTTCATCAGTCAACAAAGGCAGAACAAGTATTCCTGGGCTAAAACTGCAGAAGGGAAATATTAAGTTAGATATTAGGAATAACTTGGGAACCGAAAGTGCAGGTGTGGCAATGGAAATTAAAGCTGCTGGGAGAAAGTCAAGCTTCCCTATAGACGGAGACGCTCCAGCTTGAACGCGCTCGTCCTCCCAGCGTAATTGCGGCGAGGCTGGAAGGTGGCAGTGGCCTTCAGGAGGGGGCTTGACAGCTTTCCCGCAGCCTGGGTGACTCAGCAGCTGATGGCACAGGGTGCAATTAAGCAGGGCTGTCGGGGCCTCCTGCGAAACGCGGAGCCTCCTCCGTTCCCGAGGGAGCCGAAGGCGCTGAGCCGCTCTCCCCCAGTGCCTGGGGACGAGCGGCCACCAGGCCTGAGGGAACGCAGTGGGAAGCTGGGGCAGTTCTTGCTTTCTTGTTACACCAGCTCGGGGGAGGAAGGGGGACGACATCCACGTGTGTGGCGCGGATGAAATCTTGCCAGTCATCACTGCTGGTGCTGCTGAGCGTGCTATGCCCAGAGCTTTGGATGCTTCTTCTCAGCATCCAAAGACATGCCGAAGAGAGCGCCCGGAGCGGGAGGAAGGCCCAGATGCGAGGGGAGGGCAGGTCGGCAGGATGGAGGATGCTGGTGAAGCGATGAGGACCAGGGGAACGGGAGCCAGTTGGGCTTGGTTTACCAGCCACCGGCACCAGAAGTCTTCCAAAGAGGACACTATTCAGAGAGAGCTGTAGACCAGTACTTTCAAAGAGACAGGATTTCCCTTGGTAGCTCTGATTATATTGGAATGAGCCCGGATGTGGGAAAAGGAGAGACGCTCCCTTCCCTGGGGTGGCTGTCACCGAAACTAGATAGCAAAAAACGGGGCGCAGCTGCTGACAAATGGTGCACAGGAGAAAGCCCCCTAAAATATCAAGCGCCGTGGGATCCTTGTGGAGCTACATAGCAGGGATTTGGGGTTTCGCCTCGGTTTCCTCGTGGCCCCTTGCAAACCCTACGTGGGGTAGGATGCTTTCCCCGCACCAGCACGCGGGAGGAAGGCTCCCTTGGCCGAACTGACGCGGCCGTCGCTCCTCCGCGCACCGGGCGGGAGGGAGAGCAGGGCCGTCTCCCGCCGCCGGGCTGGCGCCACCTCGGCGGCCTCCAGGCTCGTTTCAGCCACGCGGAGAGCAGCCGGGGCCTGGGCGTGCGGGGACAGCTCGGCTCTGCCCGTGCAGAAAGGTGGGGTGAGCCAGCGCCATGTGGGGGGTGACCCAGCTCTGTGTGGGGACGCCCAGCTCCATGGGGACACCCAGCTCCGTGTGTGGGATACCCCAGATTTGTGTGTAGGGTGCTCCAGCTGCATGTGTGGGGTGTCCTGGCTCGGTGTGGGGACAGCCTGGCTCAGTGTGGGGTGTCCTGGCTCGGTGTGGGGTGCCCCGGCTCTTTGTGGGGTGCCCCAGCTCCATGCATGGGGACAGCCTGGCTCTTTGTGGGGTGCCCCAGCTCCGTGCGTGGGGACAGCTTGGCTCAGTGGGGGGTGCCCCAGCTCCATGTGTGGGGTGCCCTGGCTCCTTGTGGGGTGCCCCAGCTCCATGCATGGGGACAGCCTGGCTCGGTGTGGGGTGCCCCAGCTCCATGTGGGGTGCCCCGGCTCCGTGTGTGGGGACAGCCTGGCTCGGTGTGGGGTGTCCTGGCTCGGTGTGGGGTGCCCCGGCTCGGTGTGGGGTGCCCCGGCTCCGTGCATGGGGACAGCCTGGCTCGGTGTGGGGTGTCCTGGCTCGGTGTGGGGTGCCCCAGCTCCATGCATGGGGACAGCCTGGCTCGGTGTGGGGTGCTCCGGCTCGGTGTGGGGTGCCCCAGCTCAGTGCGTGGGGACAGCCTGGCTCGGTGTGGGGTGTCCTGGCTCGGTGTGGGGTGCCCCGGCTCGGTGTGGGGTGCCCCGGCTCCGTGCGTGGGGACAGCCTGGCTCGGTGTGGGGTGCCCCGGCTCGGTGGTGGGTGCCCCAGCTCGGTGTGGGGTGCCCCCGCTCGCCCCACGGGGCCGCCGGCGCGGTGCCAGCGCAGCTCGCCGCTCCGCCCCGGCGCGGCCGCCCGCAGCCGCGAGCCCCGAGCGGGGCCCGGCCCGGGACAGCGCCGCTGGCGCCCCCCCCGCGGCGGCGCGGCGGGGGGCGGCGGGGGCGGCGGGCGCTGCGGCACGCGCCGCGGCCCGTGTGCAGCCCCGGCGCGCGGGGCTGGGGGGCGCCGCGCCGCCCCGCCGTCATTGGCGGCACCGGCGGCGCCGGGGCGCGGGGCGGGGAGCGGAGCGGAGCGGAGCGGAGCGCGCTCCCCCGCAAAACCGCGGCTGCCGGGACCGGCCATGTGCCGCCAGGGTGTTCGCTCCCGTCTCGCTTGCTCTGCACGGTAAATCGGTTTCTTTTTCTTCTTTTTTTTTTTTTTTAATTTCTTTATTTAATTTATTATTTTTTTTTTTAATCATTATTTTTATTTTTGCATTGATGCTCTCCGAGCTGGTGACTTTGGCAGACGCGGTCCTCACCTGAGCGATCAAGGCACAATTCCCATGTTTGCAGGTAAGAGGGACGGGGAGGACGAGCGGGGCGCGGAGCTCCGCTGCGTGCGCAGGGACCTCCCCTGCCTTTGCCGGGGTCCTTCTGCTCCCGGCCGGGCCGCGTCCCTGGCAGCGCCGGGGTCTCTTGCAGCTCTTTTTCTCCTCCTCACTTCTCTTCTCCCTCCTCCTGGCGCATCCTAAACCGCACTTGCTTCTCTTGCTTTTCAAAGCAGCGGTGGGGTTGCTGCTCCTGCAGCCCGGCAGCCAAGCCGCGGGTCCGCGGGGAACGTCTGCGGAGAGAAAAGCAGGCAGAGGACTCGCCTCGCCGTGACAGTTGTGGCTAGGAAGGGGTTTGGAGCGGGGGAGATGGAGCAAAGAGGGACCTGGAGAATTGCACAGCATCTGCTCCCCTGTCACGGGGGGACCGGTCGAGCCCCAGCACCTAGGGCTAGGATGAAAAATAGCTCCCGGCTTGGTTTTCCTGGGTCTTGCAGTGTCTTTAGATTCAAAGCCATATATGAGAAGGGAGGCATTAAAGCATCTCTCGGGGTTGTGGTGGGAAGCCTCCCCCTGCGCCACACTGTGCCCTGCCTGGGTGCGCAGGTCGTGTCCTTCCCTCCTCGGGGACGGCTTGTCCTCCTTCGTGCGCTTGGCCTGGGTTCAAAACTGGCCGCTCGTGGTGGCCTGCGTGCACATCTCACCTGGAGCCCAGGGTTTGCACACGGGCATTGCTCAGTGCATTAAAGCTAGTCTGCAAGTGGTGCCGGGGGGGGGGGGGGGGGTGTCTGCATGAGGGAGAGAGGAAGCTCCCAAGCGAAGATGGCTTTTCATTTCCCCATACTGAGTGGTTTCAGACAGGATTATTTATGTTTGACATAACAGATCACCCAGCTCGGAAGGTAGTGGGGGTGTGCTCATACTCATTAAGGTAGGCAGTTTTCTGACACAGTAAATTAAAGGTAAGAGAAGACTGTGCTTGGAGGTTCAACAGATTGTCTTTTAGCCTAAAAAGAGCAATGAGATCAGCCTAAAACTTAACTGGTAAAATGAAAACCTAAGTCATCCATGATTGATGCCTGTCATTTTAGGAAAGCTGGCTGGTATCCCAATGTGTGAAGAGTGCAGACAGTTCTCCCGCTTGACCTCATTTGAGCAATAGTGCCCTGTGTGATTGGGTTTTTTTCAGTCATTGTATCATCCCTTCACTGTGTAAGCATCTAAAATATAATGCTGTTAAGGGACAACAGTTTATGTACATTGTTCATAAACTAAAGGCGTGAGCTATCCAAACACCTGCATTTAGGCACTTGCACCATTGTGATGGCATGTGAACAAAGAAAGGTTCTTTGCAACCCTTTATGGTTGTTTTTCTTCTTTTCTGAAATAGGCAGAAAGATGCATTAAAGTTGTCACTTGGTGAAAAGACAACTCAAACACCTTAAAGACTGTGCAGCTGTAATTAAACCTGTAACCTCCTTCCTCTGCACGCTACGATTTCTGTGCAGAACAATGACAAGAACTCGTAGGGACTGCTGCTGGCGCTCAAAAGATATAAAGAACTTCAACAAAATCCCCCCTAAAGTGACTGACAGTGATTTATCGCCCCTCCGTACAATGGTTCTCACTTAGGAAAAATATGGCGATGTGAGGGGAAAGAAAGGAAACAGCCACTCTGCGCTTGTTCCTTTCTGTTTCCTTGTCAGTGAGTGCAGATTACAAATACAGGTAGTTCTGAAATGCGTGTGCCTACTTGAGCACAAAAGAGTCGCAGAACGTTAACAGCGCCGTGTTTATTAACTGCAGCTCAGTCGTGTTTCTGTTTGCATTCCAGCAAAGCCTTGCAGATAGTTCCAGTTGTCAAGTCTCATCCTGATCCTTCTCCATGGTAGTTGCAACACTCTCCAAACCCTCATATAGGTGATACGAGAGCCTAGTCTGAAGGTTTCGCCTCACAGACTTAAAATCCAAGGAGAACATTATCGGAAGTGGCTAAGTAGCAGGGGACCCGCTCATTTTCAATGACATGTTGGCTCAAGTCTTTTTAAGTGCATTCCCATGTCTAAAGATGAAGAACAACCTACCAGCCCTACAGGAACCTCCTGAGGCTTCTTTGAAAATTCTGCTGGGGGCCAGATCCACAGAGGTATTTGGGTGCTCAATGCCCTTGGGTGCTTGCGCACAGCCAGGGAGCTTAGCTCCATCCTTGCAGCCTAAAGACGTTTGTGACAGTGACCCTCAGGCCCGCCAGGATATGTCCTCAGTTCCCAGAGGTTAGTTTGGCGAGGAGCTTTGCAGTTGACCAAAGCTGTATGGTATTTACATAACTGAGCAGGTACCAACCTCTGAGCTTTTCATTTGGCTGTACAGTGCCTAAGCGTACTAGTGTCATAAGAAACAGTCCTAACTCGGCACCTCCTCACATGTCACATTGTGGTACCTGGCCGTCGTGTTGTCAAGGGGGTCAGGATATGGCCAGTGAAGAAGGGTTTGTTGCTGGCAGGGCTCCTGCAGACGTGGCTTGTGATGCAACTTTTTAACGCGTAAGAAGAGCAGGGAAGGAGTGGAGGAGAGGTGGCAGGTGTGGGTTGAACTTGCAGCTAGTTCCCATTCTGCTTTACACTTCTTCTCATGTCATTGTCTGTTATCTCCTTTTCTCCTCATGATGTAGTTTATTACAGGATTTATTTACCTTTTCACTGAGAAAAAAACATATATTCAAACACCACAGCTTGGCAGAGAGACTAAAAATATGTTGGGTGATGCAGCCTGACTTCCTTCAGACCTTCCAGTTGCATTCAGGTCACGGCTGAGACCTTGGTGCTGAGACAGAGCAGCCTGGAGAAGGCCCGACATTAGGACCCTCTGGGCCCTGCAGTCACCGAGCGGACAGGCCGGCGCAGCAGTCAGCTGAAAAGGTTGGGGAAAAAAATTAAAAATTCGAATAACTTTTTGAAATATCCTTGCACACATTTCTCCCTGAAAAGCTTAATGATGACCATGACCCATTAATAGTGGCTTGAGGCGCCAGGGAGACGAACCGGTTCCCACGGGCTGTGCAGTTCTCAAGATGATAGTGCCCCTGTGTCGGAGGCAGCACGGAAAGGAGAAAGGGAATAGAGCTGATTTAGGCCAAAATCACAGGGGCTAGCTCTGCGGTGGCCATTTGGGGTTGTGTTTCCAAACGAATGCTTGCTGGAGAAGGCGTGAATCCCTGGGCAGGCAAAACCGCGTTCAGGTAAAGGCTGCTCACACCCAGACAGTTGTGGCTCCCAGCCTGCTTTCCATTTGCACGGGGTGTTTTGGGCTTGGGAATCCCAGTGCAGCATGTTTCACCCCATCCTACACAGCTGTGAATGCGGGTTTTTGACTTGAGTTGGTGGAGCACCAGCCATAAACTGCAGCCCAGGGCGCTGTCAGGCAGTGCTGGCATCTCCCTCGGCGTGTGCCTGGTGCTCCTCCTGGCAGCCCGTGGCGTGGAGACAAGAGATGAGTCAGGTGCTGGGGGAGTCTTGTTTACCCTCTCACTTCAGATAGAGTTTTATCTTGCTTTTCAAGACAAGCACCTGTGATGGGTCAGAGGTGGTGTTTGGCTTCATTCAGAGTAATGGCACAACACGAGCCTAGACTTGTTCCCGAATTTTGCCTGGCCATGAAGGTAGCTCAGCCTCTACTTGCTCTCCCCAGTGCTGTTCTCCCTGTTGCTCACCTGCAGGACCGCAGCCACCCATAGCGACAAACCAGCAGGATCAGCATGGCAGTTTGTGACTTGTCAAGCTTTGCTTGGCAGTACGCTGATTTTCTCCCAAAGGGGAGTGCATGTGGCTTGCACCTGCCTATGATCATATAGGGGACAAGCTACAGGGCACCGCACGCAACTCCTACGTGGGACTGCATGGATGGTACGGCACTGTGCGCACAGCTCTGCCTCCCCGTAACGCTCGTCTCTGCTCCACGGCTTTTATCGAAGAGATGGAAACTTGTCTCTGCAACAATATCTGACATTACCCAAGCAATTTGCCCTTGGTGTGTTTCCAGAAATAGTTAGGCCTACAGTAGACACAGATGACATCTGGATGCATTACCGTTGAGTTCAGAAACACTCAGTAAACAAGACAGGATCTATTGTTTAAAGGTTATTTCAAGAGACTCCTAGCGAGTTATCTGGCCATGCAAGGGGGAAAGCCTTAATGGCCCTGTGATAATTGCCTTTTTCTGAAGGACATTTTAGAGCAAAGTTACAAGAAACCCAAAAGCAAGTTTCAGCTGGTTCTACCCATGGCAGGGACTTGATCCAAACAGAAGACAGGAGGAGTTATTCTATTTACTTTAGTGATGACTGGATCGAGCCTAGGAACTGTGCATCTGACTCTGGAAAGGGAGCAGGCTGTGGGGCACAGCTGGGGCTGGGGGGAGTCCCCCGGGGTTCAACAGCAGAAAGGTTTCTCAGTTCAGCAGTATAGCACAGTAGGGTCCCTTCCAGCAGGGAAGACTAGAGAAAGAGCCCATCCCCAAAGCTTTGAGAAGAAAAAAATTCTCATTTGCAGTAAGTAAAGCAACCAGCTCAGAGACAGAGGGTGTGAGCCTGTCCGGCATGAGAGAGGAGGCTGGTGGAGGTGCAGCGAGCACTGTTAGGGCTCAGCGAGGCAGATGTAGGAAATAGATACTCTGCAGACTACATCTTTTATGCATCATTTCCCCATTCAGTGAATAGCATCCTTATTCAAAAAAAAAAAAAAAAAAAAAGAATGAGACAAGTGAAATGTTTGCAGAAGCAAAGTGCCAGCCATCCCCTTCCCTCATCCTGGTGACAAGGAGGCTGCTAAAATGTGGCAGCAGGGAGGAGATGTGGCTTTGCTGTCACTCGCACCAGCTTTCCATCTGCACGCTCTCCTGGCAGAAATTACTCCTGGCTTCTTACCTTGGCCCGAGGGCAAACAGCAATTAGCTCTCACCTCTAATTTCATGCACCTCAGAGAACGGCGATGGGGAGGAAGCTGTGACACGTGCTGCCATGGCTTTCATGCTGTTTTGGCACTGTTTTCCGCTGGGAGCGAGCTGGGGGCGAGCGCGATCGGAGGGTCTGGAGCTCGCCCGAGCGCGCTGCCCCGCTCCGGGAAGCACCCGTCCCCCACACTCGCTGCTGGTCCTCTTCCGCTGTCAAGTCCTCCTCTAGCCTCACCTGGTGCTGGCGTGAGCCCGTGTCAGATCCGCGGCGGAGCTCAGCCGGTGCGTGCTTGTGGGAACGGTGTGGAGCCCGCACATCCCGGCCTGCTGTTTCTCATCTACCTTTTTTTCTTCTATTTATTTGCTGATGCTCCAGCTCTTCCCTCCTGCGGGTCAGTAACTACTGCTTGTTCTGCAGCCCTTTTCTCTTCTTTCTTGCTTTCTAAAACACCAATTACAGAAAACTTAGGTGGCGAGATAACCATCGGAAGCTGCCAGCCTGAAAAATAGGCTTTGGTTAAAGAGCTTGTAGGGTTTTTTCCAATTTCCACTAAACTCCAGCTTAGGCTCCCTCACAGCTGCACTAATCGGCCTCTTTTTGGCAGGGGATAAAGATGATGATCTTCTTGATAGATGGGGGATGAAACCTTCTGCATTGCCAGCTTTAGTATGATTTTGAGGCCACACTATCGCTTTGCTCTGGTTACAAGCTCATCAAAAGGTCTGAGCTGCAGAAAATCCGTTATATTGGGAGAATTGCAAGTGGTGGGGACGCCATAAAGAGAGCTGTGATTTCCCTCCTTTGTGCTGTCAGGACTCTTAGCAAACTGGGAGGAAAAGTCCTTTGTCCTTTCGCTCGTTCCCATGCAGAGCGATGCCTTGTTCCTCAGCTGCCTGGAAAGCAGCTCTCTGTCTAGACTGGACCATAACGGACAGAACTGGCCTTCTGTAGCACTTCTTCTTGTACCTAAAGAGCTAAAAGCAGTAAAAGCCAGATTGTCTCTTCACTCACTGAGCGTTTCAGACTGTTTCAGGTTAAAGGGGAGAAAATATCAGCGTTAATGAAAGGCAGCGGGCTGCCTGCAGAAAGGCAAACACCCAGATTGCTGGTGATGGGAGGGCTCTGAAACTCCCTGGGGACCGCGCCGCAGCTGCGAAGCCCCCGTCTCCCCCGGCCTCGCCTGACCCCGTCCCTTAGACTGCAGCAGGTCAAACCGTCTCGAGACTCAAAGACTTGCAAACTGGCACCAGTCACAAAGGAGCGAGGTTTTGGACTTTGTTGTACAAGATGATACGGGGACTTCATCGGAGCAGGTATGCGCTGTGATTATGTCGTGGCGTGCCTGCAGGCAGAGGGAGTTTGCCGGGAAGTGAACCGAAGCCCGAAAGTGGCTGTATTGCAGCGTGCAAATTGCAGCTGTACTGAAACACCCACTTAGAGGGATGATTTCCTGCGAGAAAAATTACTTGCCTGCAAACAGTTTTGCTCATTTTTACCCCGGTTTTCCACCTTTGCTCCCTTGGGTTGTATGTTTATTTTTTTCCCCAGGAAATAATATAATATTTTCTGACGTAACTGGCAGTGACAGTGCAATCATCTGTACAGAGCTCAGAGTCTAAAGACCGTTGCTTGTGCGTGGCAATTGTATGCTTCCCCATTTAAGCAGCGGCTGTCGCTTTGGCTTTGCCATGCCGTTGATGTCTGGATTCCCTTTGCTCTCAGTGTGTTTTCAGATCTGTTTAGTTTTGAGATCCATCATAGGTTTTCCTGCCTGAGCTTTGACAAATCACTAACTCTTCTTTTTCTGTTCATCTGTGCCCACGCTGTAAAACAGAGAGGGTGCTGTGCCCTTTGGTCTGTCTTTTGCAGATAGATTAAAACTTGTTCGGTGCAGGGCGTCGCACTCACTGAGCATGTTGCTCATTCCTATGACCAGTTTTCCACCTTGCCTTGGACAGGGAAACCACTGCCCCAAAGCGTGCTGCCAGCCGGCTCTGCTCTCCAGCATCTGCTCTTGCCGCGCTGCTAAAATCGATGTGTCCCCTCTAGTGGCAGTCTGCAAAGCCTTCATCCCGCGCACTGCAACTATTATGGGATGGATTATATGGTGAAGATCAGGTTTGCTTAAGATAAACCTGACCAACCCTTAAATAGCCAGGTTGATTGGCAGTCTTTGGCGAGCCTGCTGTCAGCAGCTGCCCTCCTCTGATGCAATTAACGGCTGCAACTTAACTCCGCTCTAAGCTGTGGCAACCATTCGCAGCACAATAGCTCTCGCGTTGTTCCTGGGGAGGTCCCCGAGTTAACAAAATACACGTGAGGTACATATCAAGATATTATGCTCTTTGTGGAAATCCAGGCTGGACTCCCTCTGGGGAAAAAATACAGTCTCGAGGCTGCCAGAGACCCCGTTTTGAGCAAGAGCTGCAGTGCTTTGGCTGCTGAAAGACGGCCTAGGCAATGCACGGCTTTGCCATTAGGAAAAAGCAGGCGTCTCTTCTGCAAGCCAGGACGAGCAGAGATTTGCAGGGAGGCAGTTTGTAAAGCTCTCCTGTGGAAGGAAAGGGATATATCTTCCGTTGATTGGTGTTGCCTGCTGGGTAACTAAGGCCTGGAAAGATTATTGGTGTGATCTGGGGAAAAATAGCCGTGCAGCGAGAGTGGGAGTGAACTTGGGAGGGGAAGGATAAAAAGTGTTGATTTTGGTTTGCTGTTGAGCTGATTTTGCGGGGTTTTTGTTCTATTGGACAAAATAGGGGCTGGGGAAATAATTCACACTTAGGTCTGTCTCCACGGCTTTCCCCTGAGACTCCTATTCACGAGCAAGCAAGGACAGGCAAAAAAAACCTGTGCGCGGTTAGTCTGCTTCCCCGAGGGGACGCACATGTCTGCGGCTCTCGGTTCATGGGCTCGGAGAAGCCCGGCTGCTCTTTGCCGCGGAGGCCTGCCTGCATCCCCTCCGGCCAGCGCCGGCTGTGACACCCCGTGGGCATGCGCGCTCCCCTGCGATAAAGACAGGCACAATATTTACACAATTAATACGAGGCAGTTCCAGCTTGCAGCTTCTGATTTGCAACAGTTTAGCATCACTGACTTCCCAAGAGTTATTCCTGACTCTCATGGTAGCTCGTGGGAGCAGATTCAGCCCACAGAAAGTCGGATTTTCTTGGTTGCACATATTCTCCCTCGAGTTTCTGGCATCACGTTTTTGTTTTTGTTTTATTTTTAAATAAAACTACATAGGTTATAGAAAGCAAAAGACTATGATACAGACTTCTGACAAACCAAGCGCTGATCTTTGTTGCGTTCTGGATACCATCGTAAATACGGGGTTGCATTGTTGGATATTGGATGGGCAGACACGGGGTAGATCTTAAAAATGTTGTAGGATTTGATTGGCAGTAAATAAAAATCAGAAATATTGCTATGTCAGTACTGTTGACTGCAGAGGAGTAAAATTGCCCAGCCTCGAAAACATGCAAATCTTAGAAACACTGAAAGGATGTTGCTGCAGGTTTTGCTGGAAAAGGGAAGGTTTCCAAAAGTAAATACAGATGAAAACATTTGCAGGAACCTTGAAAGAAAAAGTGTTTTTGTTTGATATGGATTCTGACATTGCCGTGTAACTCCCATGGCACAGTGTTGTACAATTTCATAATGTCCCAGTTAAACCAACTGGAAACAAATCTGAAGCTTCTTAGGGTCCCAGCGGCGATTCCTGGGCTGGTTTGGGAGCTGCGCTCCCAGCAGGCTCTCCTGGCCTCTCCGTCATGCCGACAAGGAGCCGTAGTAGCCAGGTTGTAGTGCGTTTTATTAACCAGAGATAGGCCTGTGCCTTGAGACAGCAGTGAATGTATTTGGGATTCCCAGAGGAGCACTGTGGTCTTTTTAACCTTGCAAGTGCCTTCTCCAGCAGGCAGCCTTCGATCACAGTTTGGGCACCCTGCATTTCGATGAGCTTTGGTCTGGTAACCACCGGCCGGCAAAGAAGCACATGCTTGCAGGTCTGGGCTTTGTTAAGACTTTAACCTATTGAGCAGTCAAGGTGGACTGCTAATGAAGGGCTTGCTGTAGTGATAACACCTTCAGCAGGATGAACAGTGGCCAGATAGTTCAGAAAGTCCATGCAGGCTTGGTGGATGGTTTTGCCACTTTGGCTGCGGGTTCCCAATCCATCTCATCTGCACGCATTAGCTTGGGGGCAGAAAGTGTTATTTAAGGGTGTAACGTACCTACTTCCCAACAAGGTCAAGTGAACTTGTTAAAGTGAACTCATTAAAGTGAACTTGTTCCCTGTTCAAGTGAAGGAAGGGGAAATTCAGCCAGGACTTGGAGGGTAGAGATGGGCAGCCCTGGGGGTGTGGGTCTCCTCCTGCTCATACCCAGAGGCTTTCCAGGATGGATGGAAGCAATCCCACACACACAAGGTGACCGGGGTTAGCGCGACCTGAACTCCTCGGGGCTGCAGACAGCCCGGGCCATCTCGCAGCAAGAGCAGCTGCTTTGGGTAGCCTGGCCCGTCTGCCCTTCTGCAAGGCCAAGGAGGGGCATGTTTCCTAGAGGCGTAAACGCTCAATGTGAGCAGCGATTCAGAGCGCTGCCTTAAGACTTGGTTTTTTTGGTATTTTCTGGTCCTTTAAGGTGCCACAAGCGAGGCATCGTTTAACTGAGGAAGACAGAAAATGCAGACTGAAGATGTCGGCATGGACTTGCTGCAGATGTCAGCACCTGGGAGCTGCAGAGCTGAGAGCCGGAAAGGTTTCGGCATCAAACTTGTCGCGCCCTGCTCCGAACGCGGGGTGTGCCGGGAAACCCGCGTGAGCCTGGGAGCCGGTGCCTCGTTCCCATCGGCCTCGCGGGCCCCCGTTTCCTCTGGTGTTCGGTGCCAGCAATAATATTTATTTGGCTCCTGGGAACGGAGGGGAAATTAGTCAGGTCGCGTGTGTGGAGCCCGAATCACCGCCTCACTCTCAAGGGCCTCGCTAGCGTCAAGGAGTCATTTCAAAGGCAGGGATTGCGTCGTTCTAATGCTGATGCCCGGCAAAAAGACATATCACGTTGTGATATATCATGCGTTTTGATTTCTGAAAGATGCTATCCCTGGGAACAGTCGATATTTCAAACATTTGATCTCAGCAGCTCTGTTAAGCCCACATGTTTTCAAGTAGAACAATTGGTGTGAAGGTTTTTGGCTGTTTCTTTATTTGCCGAATGATGATTTTCAGCTGAGCTGAAATACTTAATCTATTCTGCTTTTTTGCTTATGACTGTTTCGTTGTTGTGGGTTCTTCTTCCTCTGAGTTAAATCTTTTCCTCTCTCATTGCTCAGGAAAAGCTCTAATTGAATTAAAGTGAGGAAAAAGGAGAATTTACTGGAAATGGTTCAGTGTAAGTTGCCAAGAGCCCAAAAATTACCCTCTCAGACTGCTGTCTGTATTCATTCCCCTGACGCAGCAATGATAAATTCTTATTGAAAGGGGATATAAGGGGATTTTACTGCCTGTACTTGCAAGAACACTCCTGGTCGCAAGCAATGAGGAAGCCCATAGCCTTCTCATTTATAATCAGGGCAATTTGCAAGTTTATGTGTCCTTTGCCATGAACTGCAATATTGACTCCAGCACAGAGTGTATGCTATTACGTTGTACGAGCAGCGAATATGAAGCAGGCAAGCCCCAAGTTCCCAAATCCTGGAGGCAGTGCATCTTAATTAGCAGGAGCACTAAATCTTTGCAGATTCACTGCTTCCGCTGCCTCCTGATGTCTCTAAAAGTCCAGCCGTGCCAGCACCGCACAGACCCTCATCTAAGTGGAGCAGTTTCTTAGCTCTGACCTCGTCGAGCGGCATGCAGGTACATGTCCTGCTCGCCGTGCTAATGAGAGAGGGGCTGTAAAACTCTCTCCTTCCCTCCCCGCCTGAAAATTAAACTCGTGCCCAGTTATTCCTGCCCCAGACAAGTGACTACGGCAGGAGTGATGGGTCGGGTAAAGCAGGCAGCACACGACGGCTGCCAGGTTTGCAGTGCTAACAGCAGGCTCGCGTACCAGTGCTTAACATTTATGCTTATTCCTACAATCACTGAGCTCAGTCTCTCCTGTCCACTTCTTTATTCATGTGTCTTAGCACCTTGTTGGGCTGGAGTGGGAAAATCCCTCCGCTTTTCCTAACGCAGGTTGAACTTGAGCCTCTGCGAGAGCAATGTAAAGCTGTAGCTATGGAAACTCCATACCCTAGTTTGTGATTTTCTAGGGTTTTTTTTTTTTTAAGGCAAGAATGTGTATCTCTTTGGAGATCCCAGGTGGGGCTGCTGGCGCCCGGGCGGTTGTTCGGGAGCTCGGAGGCTCGTCGCTGGGAGAGCTTGGCCTCCGTCGTGGGCTGGAGCCAGAACTCAGGGATTCACCCGGTTTCCTGCGGCAGGAGGATTTGTACGCACAGACCAAGGTCATGCTGCAGTGAGTTTGTGTCGCAAGGGCAGAGAAGGAGGGACTGATGGAGAAGAGATCTGTGGGCTTTGGGAGGTTAAAACTGGGCAGAAGGAGATTCTGAGTGACGGAGCGACTAGGAAGAGAGGGGAGAGCAGTAGAGGTGGAGAGACGGAAGGAAGAGATAAAAGCAAGAATAAGCAGTTTGCGTGGAGAGCCAGAGCCCATCTCTCCTGTCCAGCTGTCCCAGGAATTGCCGCTGGCCTCCCCAGCGCACGCTGAGATCGGTTCCTCTCAAGGGGGCTCAGTATAAAACTACCGGCTCAAAGTCCAGTAGTAATCCCCCAAACAGAGTAAGAGCAAATCCCCATGGCAGGCTGTAAGGGATGCACTGGAGGAAAAGCTCCAGGAAGACTTTGTCTTTGTAGCACAGCAAGGTGAGAGATGGCATGGGGGAGCCGACCTGCTGAAGATGGTGCCCGGACACCAGTACTGACTCCAGTCTTCAAGACCAGGAGCTACTGTCATTTACCTGTGAGCACGGGGATGGAGACAGCCCTGGCTGTGCTCCCTCTTTATTCCTTGCAACTGGCAACGTGTAAATCACATTACTGAGAGTGAGTTTAGGAAGTGGCCTGTGACAGCAGGGTCCTGGGGGACGGTGTGGGACTGCCGGACCCATGGCTGGGGGGCTGAGGGACAACCAGGGGACGTGTGCCGGCTCTGGGGATTGCAAGGAGTCACTGACGGATGCTGCTCCCTGTCCTGCCCATTGCGGAGGCTGAATGGAGGATGGTCCCTGGAGCTCTCCGCTTGCTGCATTTAATATGCACCAAGGAAACAGTGCTTTCTGCTGCCTCCATCCCAACCCGTTTGGGGCCTGTTTCATAAAAGCAAATGAGGGAGAACTGTGCAGTTCACAAATACTTTAATCTGCCTAAGATCTTCCCTTTCTGCTTAGCTCTGTTCTCACCTCTTGGAAATGCAAAGCCAGTTGGATTTTATTGCTTAGTGGAAAGGTACACTGCACGTGTCCTTCCTTCGACCAGCCCCGATCTGCTGGCTGGGCCTGACGGCATCTGCAGGGGCCACCAGGGCCGAAGGGAGCAGGGGGCGCAGAGCAGGCAGCCGCACCACGGATGTAGGGGCGCATCCTTCCTGACCGCCAGTGCGGTGGCTGGAAGCAGAGCGGAGCTGCTCCTGGCTCTCCTGCTGACTCGGTGCCTGGCCTGGGGGAAGTCACCTTGGCCTAGAAATGGGCTGGCGTTTGATAGGCATCACAAAAGCAGGCTTCAAAAGCAGAGCCCTAACCAGCATGTCTCAGTTTCCCTGTCTGTAAAATGGGTGTTATAATAACAACACTTTCCCTCTCAGGCCTAACACTACTTTCTTGGCCAAAGCTGAGGAAGCGTATGGGTCTGAGGCCCTAGGCTTAATCTGGGCTTTAGTTGAGGTGTTGCATGAAGGCTGAATTTACAGCTGGGGCCAGCTGCTGGCTGCAGCAGCCATTGGTCTTCACTTTGCTGACCATTGGTCTATGTGGTTTTGTTGTGGCCTGAGGCAACAAGTACAAGTTATAAGCACAAGCTTTGAAGCTTACAGTGTTTCTAACAGCACAGCTCTGAATCCCAGCAGGGCTGACTTGGTCGGTCTCCCCCCTGCCAGTTGCTGCAATGTCTTCCCATAAGAATGAGGCTCTGTACGGACTCTGCTGCATGGCCGGAGCCAAGAAACTCCTCCAAGCTAAAGCAGTAACTGCGGGAGGACCACCGTAAGAGATGCTTCTCCTGTCACTTTGCGTGGCTATCAGCGGGCAGCAAATCCTTGCTCTTCCACTATGTGGTAGCTCTGTTCCATAGGAGCCTTGTCCCCATCACCATCTTGGACACATCCAAGATGTGGTGGGCAAAGATCCTCTTGCATGGAGGCTCTCCAGGCTGGAACTATCAAACCCTTCTCAGCTGCAGTGCTAGTGCCACTAGCACCAGGAGACTTCCTCAGGAGTTTTGTGGGTGGGAGGTTGCCCTTTTCCACTGTGGCAACATTAGTCATGGTGTGTGTAAAATCTACTGAAGACAGCTTCATCTCCCAGGAACAAGAGCTGGGAGCTGGCACTGTAACCTGCCGTCAGCTCAGCTGGCGCCTCTCTGTGAGTCACTTCACGTTGCATGCCCCAACGGTCCCATCCAAAGCACGGGAGTGACAAAACCACTGCTCTCGAGGCATTTGCCATGTGATGTTACACTAGGAAAGCTGGCATGAGTTATTAGTGTAAAGCACCGAGGTCGTGGACACTCGGGCTCCCCTGGCTTCATCAGGCAGGCAGCCATGGCTGTTTTTCATCCTGAAGAGCTTCCAAAATTCAGGGTGAGTGGAACGATTCTGGGGAGAGTTGCTGTTTCAGAAGGACAAGCTCCCTGGCACAGAGCCGGTCCAGCTCTTCCAGAAGTGATCCTATAACCAGAAATCACCTCAGACTGACTCCCACCCTATTTTGATACCTTTGCTATGTGATGCACTTTGCAATGCAGATTTGCTTTACTTGGTTTGCTGATAATCAGGACAAATAACTATGATCTCTGTTCTGAGCAGTCAGCCTAGCTTTTGTCCAGGGAAGTGCATTCCTTCTGAGTTTCCTTCCCTGAGTCTTCTGGTAGAATTACTTTTTTGATTTTCTTTTTTTTCTTCCACCTTTAGTGTGTCACTTCAATGCAGTTTTCTAACAGTTAAAGGCCTTCTGATCTTTCAGGCTGCTCTCCAGCAGACTGCTGCTCGCTCGGTGGCTGAGATGCACGATCCCGTTGGATGGCGAGGGAGGAGGCAGCACCTGGGGAGCGTTTGGTGAACTGGACAGGAAAAAGTGCAAGTCAGAACTGAGACTTATTGTTAGTTCTTAGTAAACTAATACCAGCTGTTCAGGTGGGCCAGAGGAGGTTCCCTAAACAGCCCCATCAGGAGAAGTGTCCTGGTGGTTGTGTGTTTCCCACCCTCGGACTTATTTCCTACTTAGCAGTGATTGCAGTAGCTTATCTCAAGTTGGTAATACCAAGAGCTGCTCACCCTGATGCTGATATCTCAGGCTGACTAAGCCTTAATTCAGGAGGTAATTAAATGATGCAGGGTAGAAAGACAGGCCTGTCTTTTTTTTTTTTCTTTTTTTTTTGAAGTTTAGGCTGCTTATGTGCGTTTTGGATTACTGCCTGCTTTCCAGCTGATGTATGGAAATAATTCCTGCTGCTTATGCAGTGTGTGACTGTTTGGGCTGTGAAAGGTGGGATTGCTGAAGGTAAAACTCTGCTGTGGTTTGATAACAGCTCTCAAAGCCTGACAGGGACTGTCTGGCGGAGTGACGGCAGAGCCCCTGCCGCTGCCGATCACCGTGTCCAGGGCAGACCTGGAGGCAAGTCCGTCACAGCTGCACCGGCTGCTTCCTCGGGCCTAATTTTTGTCCGGAGGCCGGCGCTAGGTTGGCGGGGACGCACTGGAGCAGGCAGCGCTCGGTGCTCCGCGCTGGCTCCGGCTGCGCTCGGGCTGCGTGGTGCAGGGGCTGGGGGCTGCACAGGGACGGCGGCTGCAAACCGGGCAAGAGCCAGGGCCGCGTTCAGGCACCCACGACTCGTGCGAAGGACTTGTGAATGTGAAAGTGCCTTTTTCCCTTCCCAGGCACGTTGGTTTGCCTGGTGTGAGATATCACCTCCCGCTGCTGACCTTACCCAGCGAGTCGGTAGAGTTTCCTCCCTCCAGCCCGGCCTGCCGGGCGCGCTGGGCAGCGGCAGGATTGCTGCCGGCAGGCAGCCTCTCCCCGCGCGAAGGGGTGGTTTTGGCTCTCCTTCCCTCCTGACAGATGCTTTTTGGCACGTCTCTTCTCCTCCCTGACCTCAGCCACGCTCCGTGTGTTTTTACAGTGGGGCAAAGGATAGATCGGGGTTATTACACCCTGCTTTTCGCCAGGCGATGCTGAAGTGTCTGCAAACCCCGTCCCCCTTCGCTTTGGGCAGAGACAGCAGCCCCTCGGGGGGGCCCCAGGGCCCTGGCAGGGGCAGGTTTCCCGAGGGCAGCGCACCGCACCGCACCGGCCAGGGCACTCGGCGCTTGCCCTCCCCTCCGCCCATCCCCAGCAGCACCGTGGCGCTCCGGTTAGCGTCTGCAGTCATTTAAATTCATGCCTGGAGTTGTGCTTAGTAAGCCTCCGTGCCGCTGTGATGAGCTGTGCAAATATTATTTTTAATTAGGCGTGATTTAGTCGTATTAAATGACATTATTGCCTCATTACGGCGGAGCGCCTATTCCCTCTTGCAGGATGCTGGGGCAGGAATCCCCGAGATCGAGTCGCTTTGAAGGCAGCCTGGCTACGTGTGCTGAAAAATCAGAAGCTCGGCAAGAGCCAATTTCCACTTAAAAAAATAATAACGATAATTTGGGGGAGGAGGGGGGCCAGAATCCCTATTTGGCCCACCGATTTTTGCTTTTTATTAAGTTTTGCTGTGGTTCTTGCAAGCCGTGCTTCAGGAAAACCCAAGGTTCGGAGTGGCTGTTGTTGTATGCTGAATCCCGTGAACAGCCGGGGCCTCCTTTCCTGGATTTCCTTCCTGATGAGCTCCTCTCGCACCGGAATATAATCCGGCGGCTTCGGCAGCGCGGTTGCTAACAGTGACACCTGCAGGGGTATGCGTACAGCCTGTCTTCAGCGTAGCGACGAGTCTTACACAGCTTAACAGAGAGACAACAGCTTCTCTGTGGGTTCTCGGGCTGCCCTGCGGCGCTGGGTTAGGCTATGAAGTTCTGCTGGACGATAAGAAGGACCCGCAGACGGGCCAGACTTGCCGCAACGTTTGTCGGTGTGCGTTCGCCCTCCCAGGCCGACCCCGCGATGCTGCTGCTCCGGCAGCACCGGCGGAGCGTTCCTGGCTGCGAAACGGCGAGCTGAGGAGCGCTCCCGAGGAGCCGGGGCGTTATCTTGGGCTGTTCGGCTGTACCCGACGCTGGTCTCGCGTTCGCCTGCTGCACGTCGAGGCTTTGCTCTTGTTGCCCCAGGAGCTGCAAGCAGCGAGCGAGAGCACGGAGAGCAGCGGGCTCTCTCGCCACCCCCCCGCTCTCCTTAGCTTTTCAGGCCACGTCCTCAGGAGTGCCGGCGTTTTCCTCCCGCCCTCTGCCATTCCCCACGGCGTCTCCGTGAGCCGTGGTCCCGGCGGGTGCCTCCCCGAGCTGCCTTCCCACCCTTGCCCAAAGTGCGTCATCACTAGCAGGAGCCCGGAGGAGGCTGAGATCCTATTCTGCAGAGCTCAGCGCTACGCCGGCGAGAGCCTATCTATCTGCTGAATAATTTATTGCGGCGCTGTATATAAATTGCCTTTTGAAAGTATTGTTTCCGGTTTGGACGTTAGCGGGAGCGTCGGTGTCAGAGTCACTTCTAGCAAGCAGGAGGGCTGGGGACGCTCCAGCGGTGGGTGAAGCCACGTGGGTCCTACCGCAGTCTCAGCTGAGCACCCGTCTAGAAATTGCCTCCGTAATAGTGTCAGCTGAGTCGGTAATTAATTTCAAACCAGGTCACTGCTGTAAGGCCACCAGAAAGAGACCAGCAGCTTCAGGCCGGTGTGAAAAAAATCTTTACTTCCCGTTCTGATTTGTCACCCAAAAGCTGACAGCGGTGTTGCAGCTTGTGCGCCCAGCTCAGACGTGGTTGCATCTCCCCGGCGCCGGAGCCCTTCCCGCTGTGCCCAGGACTCACGTCCAAAACCCCTTCTTGTTCCAGGCATCATCAGCGGTGGCACAACCGCAGGGTAGGGAAAGCCCCCGACCCCTGCGCGTAACCAGCACGTCCCGAGGGACAGAGGCTGGAGCTAAGGGGACTGCGTTAGTGGGGAGGCCAGGAGCGGATTTAATGCTCGTAAAATGGGAACTTGGGGTACGGGAGAGCAGGAGACACAGGGGACTCGCTCACGGGAAGCACCATGCTGCGATGCGGACACGCTGATTGCTAAGACATGCAGGGTCCTCTCCTGGTGTTGAGGTCCAGGGGGGTGCTCAGCTGGTCTCATCCAAGCGGTGGGTGCACACGCACTGCCTCCCCACGCACCCCTTCCCGGCCTGCCGGTGGTAAATCCTGGCTGTTTAAATCCCTGCCGTTTACGCAGAGCATCAGTCCCCGGGCCAGAAATGCTGCCGTCATGAGGAGGAGAGAGAAAGCAAACAGAAGTGATGCAGGCCTTCTGCCTAAAGTGTTTTTCATATGGAAAGCCACGTTCTCCGCCTGTGTTTCTGGCAGCTGCCCTGTCCGCTGGCTCCATAAATGCAAAGCCTCCTGCTGGCACGCCGCCCGGCTGTTCCTAGCAGCCCTGCTCTTATTCATTGACTGGGTAGGATTACAGGAACTGGGGGAAATGCAGAAATAAGGCCATATTTGCCACCAAATTGTTTTTGGCTTCTAACTTATTTGCTGCTTCCCCACCACCCAGGCTGGTGGCTGCTTGCTGGGCAAAGGCTTTTGTTAATGGTTGATGCTGTCAGAGGTTTGCCCTTGGACAGAGCCTTGGGACCTGCTGTGAGACCAGGGTGGCAACAGGGTCTGGCCTGGCAGGCTTTACCTCCAAGAGGGCCAATTTGTTATAGTGTGATTCTCTTGTTACGACCTGTCCCTCCGCCTCTGGGCCAAGGTCCCCGTTCCCCAGTGCTGCACGCACCCAGCTCTGGGGTGGACGGCAGGAGCAACAGGCCTGCCCAGCTCGGCCGTCCTGCCTCGGGCACGGCCGCCCACGCGCCCGGGGGCTTGCTGAGGTGCGCTCCCATTTCACCAGCCTTTCGCTGATCTCTTTTCTTTTCTTCTGAAGCGAGGCTTGATCGGAAGGATTGGCATCAGGGCTAGCTGTGTATGGAAGAGTCAGGAAATTGCTGAGGAGGAAGCAAGGACCCCAGGGTTGGCCTGGGGAAAATGCAGGTAGCGCCACTTGTGTAGGGCAAACTGTGGTCTACAACTCTGAGTAGTTAAGACACTCTCCTTGTACAAACATAGTTCGGGCCCATTTGAGGCCTGATCTCTGGTGCTTGCCATGATGGCCATTGCAGCTAGTGCAAAAGGCTTCCGGGGTGGCTCTCATGCCCTGGGCTCGAGGATGGGATGGGACAGGACGGGGTGGGATCGGATGGCTGGAGGCCCCGTTCATCTAGAGGTCTGGCCTGAAGGTTGTTCTTGCAGCTACACATCCCCAGAGCTGGTTTAACTGGGCACTTGAGGGGCTCCTAAAGAAATCTCCATGTGGTTTCCCTAGTGGTTGGGTGTCTCCTCCTCCTGCAGCTGCCAGCAGGCAGGGTCCAGCTGGTCCACAGGGGCCGGCCGAGGCTGGAGCGCTCCAGCACCTGGTGCTCTGCGTTCAGAGCCACAGTTAGCCAGGGGGAGTTGACTGAAGCCCCTGAGTCTTAACTCAGGCCACCCCCAACTGCTTTTAAGTCCTCCTCCCACACAGGCCTCCTCTGAGCCGCTCTGGTTGCACAACAGCTCTGGCGCTCTCTTCCTAGGAGAGCTCTCCATGGGGCTGAGAAATGAAATTCAGATGTGAGCAGCATCTCTCAGCACCAGGCCACTAGCAAGGTGCCTCCAGGCTGGCTCGACAGTCCAGGGGGTTCATTTGAGCTGCTGCTGCTGGGTGGTGGTTTGGGGTGATTTCTCTCCCCCTGCTTCTCCTTTCTGCATTTTCAAAAGCAATTCTGTGGTGTCTTATTTTCTGTTGCCTGCATGAAGCTTCCCCCACTCCCCCTTTCACCCGGGCTTGGGTAGGAGCCATGTCCTTGGGAGGCTTCTCCACTCAGAAGCAGTCTCTGCAGTGAGACCAGAAATGCCCGTGATTTATGGGGCCTGGGTTGGATTCCAGCACGCCGGGAAGGTCCTGCAGTCCCTCATGGCAGCACACGCAAACCCAGCAGAAGGGAGAGACGAGGTTTATGGGAAGAGCCACCTCAAAGCCTATGTCCTAAAGAGGCCTTGGTCACAATGGCTTGGATGCCCAGGGTGTTTCAACAAGGACAGGCACCACCAGTCCAGGACTGGAGCTGGTGGGAGCTCTGCTCTCGTCTTTCAAGGCTGCAGTGAACAGGAACGCCACCTGCCCGTGCCCGGGGGGGGGAGGAGGACTCTCCAGCTGCTGGTGGGCTGCAGGGATGGTGCCCTCCAGAGCGCCATAGCTGCATCGGTAGATGTCTTGGTAAAACCTGTAAGGGATCGTTTCTAAAACAAGGTAGCTGATCCGAGAGCAGCTTGTAGCAAGAGTGCAGTGAAACGGCCTGGGGCTGTTGGGGCATTAACTGTCCTTCGCGCCCTGTGAAGGCAAAGCAGGGTGGGAGGGAGGCAGGAATTGGTTGCATCCAACTGCTCCTGTGCCAGGACCAGTGTCCCTGGAGCTGTTGTGATCTTGGCAAGCGTCCGTCCCTTCCACATCCGACACCGGTGTCCCAAAGCTGGGGCAGAGCATAACGCCGCGGCTCCCGCCCTCCAGACTCCCCAGCCACCAGTTTCACCACAGCCCCGCTTAGAGGGTCTTTGGAGATCATGCCCATGTTACATACACGAAAAACAAAAAAGCAGTCTGCCATCAAGCTTATGTACCAGTTTCCGGGGTCCTGGGACGTAGGGCTCTGCTTTATTTGAACCCACCGTGGCGTTTGTGTAGCAGCAGGGACCGGGCACGTAGGAACGGGGCCGGCGGGCTGCGGCCACGCGAAAGCCCCTGCCCCGCGGCGCCTCGGCTGCCCCGAGCCCTTCCTCTCCCTCGCTCAGGGCAGCGTTCAGCTTTGCTGGCTTTCGCGGGGGGCTGCCTCTGCTTGTCCCCTGTGATAGGGATTAAAACAATTTCATTATATTCTTTCCTCCTTGCTTTTTTCAGCCGTTGGCCCAAGTGGCGCGTTTTCAGCGCCGTATGCCGCCTTGCTCCGGCGCCTTTTCAGTGTGGACCCCAGGACGGCAGCACGGAGGCCGGGCCGAGGGGCAGAGGGGTCCGGGCAGCCGCAGCGGCTCTAGGGCTCCCGACGTCACCCGGAGGCGAGGAGGGGGCCGCCGTGTCACTGGGTGGGGGGGCTGCGCTCCTCATACCGGCGCTTCGGCACGCTTTCTCCGCGACTGCAGCGGCGCTGCAAAGCACTTCCTTTCACCAGGATATTTATTGCTAAATCTATGAATCCGGGAGCCTGCGGAGCGTGAAATTAGGAACAAATGTAAAAAAAAGAGGTCTAGACAGGAATTGCTCTGCTCGTGGGCCTCCCGATGCTCCTCTCCCCCCTCCCCGCCGGCAGCCTTTGCACGCTGCCGGGTTTAATGCTTCCAGGTACACAGGTTTAATAAGGCAAGTATGTTACGGAGGGGGGAAGGAGCGACGTGCAAAGGGTCTCGCTCCGGCCCGAGCGGTGGCTGCGCTGCGTTTTGGAGGCCGGGGCCGGCCCGGCGCTCGCTATACCCCGCGCACCTATAAATTGCGCTCGCTGCTGCGGCTCCGCTCAGCATTAACGACGCGATGCTGCTTCAGCCATTCAGCGCTTGCCCAACTTTAGCAGGACGTTAAGCGCCTGAGAGTACACCGGAGATTTATTTTCTTTGGAAGCCGGTTAACTCCCTGACAGATACGGGTGCGTTTTTCTCTGCTGCCGAAGTAATTCGAGGCGGCGGTGGCTGGTTTGGGGTGGGTTTTTTTTTTTTTTTTTTTTGGTTTGGTTTGGTTGAACCCGAGAGGGCGAGCTGGGGGCCAGCGCTTGCAAAGGCGGTGGCCGCAATACGCCCCCGCTGCTCGTTCCGGGCGCTTCGCGCGGGGCCAACCCCGGCGCTGGTGCCGCTCAAGGGCTGCGGAGCGACGCCGGGCCGGGCCGGGCCGGGCCGGGGGGGGGCGCACGTCCCCGACCCCCAGCAGCTGCCACCGGTACGGGCTTCACTCGCGGTCATAAGTCTCTCTCTCTTACAAAAGTAAATATATCTCTATTGGATATAATTATACTTCATATATTAAAATTATTATAATTCTGTGCTGCATGCATAGAATATATGTTTTTGTATACGTTTAATGGGTATATATTTATATGTATGTCATCTAGTTTATATGTAGTGAACGTATGTGTGCTGTTCGTCCTGCTTGTAGTCACTAGTGGTGCCATGTCTTCTGCACCATGAAAGCAAGCCAAGCCGTAAATGAGATATTAAGAATATATTATTATGTAATATATTATTATGAAAATATATTATAATTATTATTATAACATATTATTATGAAAAATATATTATATTGCAAATATAGATATAACTATAGATATATATACCCCTATATACACAAGCGATACACTGGTCCTGCTCTGCCAATGCCCCCCACTAGCACGCCCCGCGGAGGGGATGACGTCCCCAGCGTTCCCATCTGGAGCAAGTCCTCCCCGAGCCGGGTCAGGACCCTGGAGAAGCAGCTGGACTGCAGGAGCTGGGGAT